>NC_016090.4:20343019-21023524 GCF_000004515.6 Glycine max | reverse complement strand
CGACAAGAGTTGCCAAGGTAGTGAAAATCTCAGCACAAGAGTTGAACCAGGTAAAGCAAAATAGGAATGGGGTAGTCGGAGTATCAAGGAAGTGTTTGGAGGAAAGGGCAAAGGCCTTGGAAAATCAAGGCGAATGGGCTTTCTTTTATTGACATCTTGGCGCTTTTGATCTTTGGAGTTGTCCTCTTTCTGAATATGGAAGGGTTAGTGGACCTAGCAGTGATTGACGCTTTCCTCGCCTTTCATCATGGCAAGGAAAGCCCGGTCGTCGCCATTTTGGCCATGTATGACACGTCCGACCGGGGATGTGAAAAGAGCGACGCAAGAATTTTTTGTTGTGCACTGGCTCTCTATGTGTGGCTGGTTTCACACCCTTTTCTCCAAGAAGGTAGGCCCGTCTATCCGCTACAAGGTCACCGCTCGTGCGTCGAAAAAGGAAAGGCGAATTGGGACCAACTCTTGGCTAGCATGGAGGGGCGTCTGTTAATTTGTTCCCTCGCTAGAAGGAAGGAAGAATCAGGATTCTATCTTCATGCGAAGGATGTCCAAATGTTCCCTTGATGGAACAAGGGGTTGTATTAATTATAATCCCATCCTCACCATAAGACAGCTTGGCTACCCCATGAGAGGAGTGCCATCAGACGAAAGCATCACGCCTTTCATCGCACGGGGTTTCGGTGACCACAACGCGAGGATACTCCAAGGAGTTCGCAAGGCATGGGATGCGGCGTGAAGAAAGGACAGAGAGCTTAAGGGAAGCAGTAATGGGATCATCGGCGGCTATCATAAGTGGCTGAGAGTCCGAACACAAGGATTGGATTGGCTCCCAAATCTAAAGACTGTGAGGGACGATGAGGTTAAAGCTTCGGAAGAAAGTGATGAGGTACAAGCCCTAAAGGCAGAGCTTGAAAGAGCCCAGGTAGTCGAAGAGAATTTCAAGTCCATAGCCATCAAAGTCTGAAAAGAGTATGATGAACTAAGGGACGTCAATATGGCCACAGCTGAAGCCTTGGAACGAGAAACCAAGAAGGCCCGAAAGGAAGAACACGACCAAAGCAAAGTTTTGAGGGGCTTTATAGGGCAGCAATAGTGAGCTCAAGCTCCGAAGAGGTGAAAGGAATCATCACGGGTCAAAGGCATGATCTTGAAGGACGAGCTAAAGGCTTGCCTTAGGTCGAAAAGAAATTTGTCCCAACAGTTAAGCGAGACTGAAGGGAATATGTGGGCCATCATCGATAAGTGCAAAGAGAAGCTAAATCTAGCGGCGACTCACGAGCAAAGGCTAGAGGATGAGTACGCCAAGATATCAGCAGAAATTGCATCATCATCATATGCGTTCAACAAACTTTTTGATCTGCGAAATTGCATACCATTTGTTTTCATGTTTGCTCATCCTTGTGTTTTCCTCTACAAAAACAAAAAAGGGGAAGCGTGAAACTTCACACTACATTCTTAGTTGCATGTGTTAGGCACCATGAGCCAACCATGTTGGGATCATAAACCCATTTCTAAAAAAAAAAAAACACACAACAACAAAACAAAATAATTGAACATGGTACCTAATGCATGGTTAACTAGGAAATGGTGTTTCTTCGGGCATCTCAATTTCATAATTACATTTTCCATGCATAGCTTAAAGTATGCCCGAGTCATTCATCCCTATGAGATGTTGTTGAAGTATTGGCGATCAGAATTGCCATTCCTTGGATTATAGGGTTGAACCAAGCTCATGCTTTTATAAAAAGGTTCATCAAGTCAAGTTGAAATATGGAAGTAACCGTCTTGCAAAATTGGGGCAAAAGATGAATCGAGTCACATCACTGCTTCGTCTACTGCCAAACATATTTAGGATTGTTGATGTCCTTGTTACTTCCAGTCTCACCTTGACAAAGGTGTCATGGACCATGTTGAAAATCTAAATTGATTCAACCCCATATCCTGCGTAAAAATTCACAATACTTCAACTGTACATCATTCGCATATAT
This sequence comes from Glycine max, assembly GCF_000004515.6. Taxonomy (NCBI): domain Eukaryota; kingdom Viridiplantae; phylum Streptophyta; class Magnoliopsida; order Fabales; family Fabaceae; genus Glycine; species Glycine max. The sequence goes on along the minus strand of NC_016090.4, from coordinate 21,021,539 downwards.
CCATGCTTTTCATTGGTTGCATTGCTCATTGCATTCTTTCCTTGAAAAATAAAATAAAATAAAATAAAATGAACTTAATCATTGTTACAAAAAAAAAAAAAAACATGCTTTACGGCGTCCTCACCGAACTTGTGCTAGAGCTAGAGTAATGGGTGAAGTAGAGGAGATACAAGAGAAGATGAAGGCCGACATGGAGGCCATTAAAGAGAAAATGGCCACAATGATGGAGGCCATGATGAGCGTGAAGAAGATAATGGAAGCCAATGCGGTTGCAATTGCCGCTACCAGCGTTGTTGCTAAGATGAACCTGATGTCCCCATCCGGCATCAACCAAATGAATCATCCAACCTCAGATATGGTAGGCAAAGATTTGGGAAGTACGGGCGGCCCCCGTGATGTGCAAATTCAAAATGAGCATGCCTTCCCGCCATATGGCTTGCCTCTCAACTATACGCCACCCAATGTGGCGTACAGTCCCAATAAGAATGTCAATAACTCCACTCCTATACCCATTGAGAGCCAGCAACCCCAAACTGATCATGCACATGTCTCTTAAACCGTGGAAGAGACACATGAAATTCCCCACCACAATCTAGCCGACTTCGAGCCTTGGCTCGGATATGCCACTGAAGGGCAAGCAGTTGGTGGTATACCCCTTGAAAACACTTCGGAAGGCCCTCAGTATCACCCCCAACCACAACCCTCATGTTCCACAGCGGTTTAAAACCCTCATGACTATGGCAGGAATGGGAAAGTTGGATCATCTAGAGGAAAGGCTTAGGGCCATTAAAGGAGGTGAAGATTATGCCTTTGCTAAAGAGTTGTTCCTAGTACCTAATATCATCACCCCTCCCAAGTTCAAGGTGTTGGACTTTGACAAGTACAAGGGGACTACTTGTCCCAAGAACCATCTAAAGATGTATTGTCAGAAGATGGGGGAATACACAAAAGATGAGGAATTGCTGATACATTCCTTCCAAGAAAGTCTTACTGGGGTAGCTGTTACCTGGTACACTAACTTGGAACCTTCCCGAGTCCATTCTTGGAAGGACCTAATGGTTGCCTTTGTTAGGCAATATCAGTACAATTTTGATATGGTTTCGGATAGGATGCAACTACAGAACATGTGCAAAAAGGGGGACGGATCTTTCAAAGAACACGCCCAAAAGGTGGAGGGATCTGGCGGCCCAGGTGGTACCCCCAATGATGGAAAGGGAGACGATAATCGTGATGGCAGACACATTATCGATACTCTACTATGAAAAGATGGTGGGCTACGCACCCTCAAAGCTTTGCGGATTTGGTCTTCACCAGTGAAAGGATCGATGTGGGTCCGAAAAGAGGCAAATTTGATCATCCTACTAGGACGACTGAGAAAACTGGGGCAAATGAAGAGGGTGAGAAAGAGGGAGAAACCCATGCTGTGACTACCATTCCTATACGGCCAAGTTTCCCACCAACCCAACAATGTCATTACTCAGCCAATAACAAACCTCCTCCTTACCCACCACCCAGTTATCCACAAAGGCCATCCCTAAATCAACCACAAAGTCTGTCTACCGCACTTCCAATGACGAAGACCACCTTTAGCACAAACCAAAAAACACAAACAAAAAGGAATTTTGCAGCGAGAAAGCCTGTGGAATTCACCCCAATTCCAGTGTCCTATGCTGACTTGCTCCCATATCTACTTGATAATTCAATGGTAGCCATAACCCCAACCAAGGTTCCTCAACCTCCATTTTTCTGAGGATACGACTCGAACGCAACGTGTGCTTATCATGGAGGAGCCCCGGGGCATTCCATTGAGCATTGTATGACCCCGAAGCATAAAGTGTGAAGTCTAATTGATACGGGCTGGCTGAAATTTGAGGAGAATTGCTTGTTGAATCCTAACATTGACAAGCAACACCATACATGGGGCAATTCTGGAAGCTGTTGTTATCAGGATTTTCAAGTTTATGCCATAAACCACAGTTACAATGCTAAATGATATGGATAAAATGGACATCCTCTCACGAACACATCTTTGCTTATTCAACTTCCACCGGAATGTGAGTGTAAGCCATTGGTCTATTTGCTCAAGCAACCTGCGCTCCTGAGTGTTGACTTCCAAGACCGTTCAATCAGAGATTACTCATCTTGCACGTTGGTGGGAGTGTCGTAAAACGACGAGTAAAGTAAAAAAAAAAAAAGAAGAAGAGAGGGCATTTGATTGACTGTGTTTTCAAGTAAAAATATAGACGTTCATGTGACCTCATTTTATCATGCCGGAAAGTTTGTCTTCTTAGAGAAGCGAGTTGTCAAGAATAGGATGTTGGACAAATGGCCTCACTTATCTTAAGAAAGGGGGGGTTGAATTAAGATGCAAAGACTATTCCCCAATTGAACTATCACTCTTTCTTTTTGGATTAACAATGCACCCTTAACATGAATTACTCAAAAGACAAATCAAAATAAACTTCTTTAAAGCAAAAGATAAATAGCAATAAAAGAAGTTTAAAGGAAGAGAGGAATGCAAACTTGATTTATACTGGTTCGGCCACTTCCCGCGCCTACGTCCAGTCCTCAAGAAACCCACTTGAGATTTTCCACTCTCTTTGTAAAACTCCTTTTACAAAGTCTGAACCACACGGGGACAACCCTTCCCTTGTGTTCAAGAATCCTCTACAATAAGAGACTCTCAGTCTCTTAATCTCTTTTCAGAAGTAAGAAGAAGAGAAGAAGAAATCTCTCTTAAAAAAGAAAGATTGTGCAATGAAGATCAATCAAAATTCCTTATTGAATATGCAAGTGGTTGACCAAGGAATCTTTTTGAGAGGATAAGACATTTCAGTTCAGAAAAACTCTTAATCTTTTGAGAGGATAAAACTTTTTGGGCAATGAAAACTCTCTTTAAATTTGTGTTTCCAAGTCACCTTTGATGGCCATTCATAAACCATTTGAATAGATGTGACTCTTGGAAATTATTTTCTGAAAATCTCCTCTGGTAATCGATTACAAGACTTGTGTAATCGATCACAGGCTTTAAAATTTGAATAAACTGCTGGTAATCAATTACCATCCATGTGTAATCGATTACACATTATAAATTTTGAATTCAAATTTCTAGTGACTGTTATAAACATTTTCAGCTGCTGGTAATTGATTACCAGAGAGTAAATCTCAATTTAAAATGATTTAGATAGAATTCTTTGGCCAAACCTTTTGCTTTTTCATTTTGGAAACTTCTTCCTAAGATTCTAGAGATCAACTTGATCATATATCTTGATTTTCTTGGATTCTTGGATTCTTGTCTTGAATAAAACTTGGAAGCACTTGATCCTTTGGCATCATCAAAACATCAAAACATCTTGCTTATACATAGGAGTCATTTGACTTAATCCATCAAAAAATCCTTCAACTATTTCTCGTCCTTGGAAAAATTCTTTTTGCAAGAATCAACTGCTTCTTTCATTCTTCCTCACTACGAGGTTGTGAAAACAAGACAACAATTGGTACCTCTAAGCCCTACACTGGGGCAATGAAAGGCACCATGTAAAAACCTCAAGCGAACCTAGGGGCAGATTAGAAGTGTTCACCCAATAGGTTCCCAGGTACATGGTCATGACAAAAGACAACGATTGGTACCTCAAAGCCTTACATTGGGGCAATGAGGGGCATCGTGCATGAGCCTCAAGTGAATCTAGGGGCAGATTAGAAGTTCTCACCCAATAGGTTCCCTCCTACAAGGTCATGGCGAAAGACAACGATTGGTACCTCAAAGCCTTACACTGGGGCAATGAGTGGCACCGTGCATGAGCCTCAAGTGAACATAGGGGCCGATCAAAAGTTCTCACCCATCGATGTTTTCAACAAAAAAAGGGGGACAAACCCTAGGATTTCAATGGATTGATTAAACATCAAACGACTCCAGTGCGTAAATACAACTCCCGAACCTTTCACTTAAAAGTTCGTAGATCGCGTCTTTTCCGGTTTTTCCGACGTTTTCCTCAAATAAACGTTGGTGGCGACTCCGCGCGTATTCCTTTCGTGGAACACGCATCCCGCGAGTCTCGCGTCACCCTCCCGCCGAAGGGTAGGTTGCGACAGTACTAAACCTCGATCCCTCATAAGTTTAGACAAATTTAACCTAAGCTTTGTCCGCAGATCCCTCTTGTAAGACTAGGCTTAACTTAAACAACATTATCATCATAGCATATTCAGAAAAGCAAAACCCCACAATCCATCTCTGGTAATGTAGTTATTTAGTCCTGCTTCTATCAAGTTCTAAGGAAATAGTACATTTCCCAATGCTAAAGTCACCTAACAGTACACAGAAATGGGTGATGAGACCAAGAGCATGCAATAATTAAGCATTGAAAGAAGCATTGAACACACAAAACACAATTAATTAGATATGAAAAGTAATTACATCAATTGTTCATTAGAAATCCCCAACTAGGGTTTTTAGCCAGCCATACACAGAAACCCTAACAAAAATGAGATAGAGAGTACAGAATAATTGTTGCTTACACAAGAAGGGGGATCCCTGCTCCTCTTCTTGGCACCTCACAATCACTCAAACACTCACTAATCTCTCTAAAAATGTAGAACCCTAGGCTTCTCTACATAGCTGCTCCTCTTTGTTGCCTCCAGAGCACTATTCTCGAAGTCTGTGCAAAAATATGCAGCTTTGGTCTCTCAAAATCATACCCTAATTCTGAAAATTCAGGCTTAAATAGGCTCTGATATCGCGACGACGCGCTTAGTGCCATTAAGTGGATTTGGGCTTGGCGCCAGTTGTGCGCTAAGCCTGGCAAGAGACAATCGTCTCGCTTAGCAAGTTGATCTCATGCTTAGCACGCGGCCTTGATTCTTGTGCTCTTCCAGATTCCCTTGCCAGGCTAAGCGCGCTGAAGTTGCGCTTTGCGATGGATGCACGCTAAGCCCACAGGGTCCGCTTAGCGCGACTGCTCCTTTTAGCACTTCAAGATTTTAGCCTCTTTTGACCTGAAATTGTACAAATTTTCTCATTAATTCCAATTAAAGATACTCTAATGACAGATATCAAAACAAAACAAGATTTATATACAAATTCCTACAAAATAACTATAAATTGGGGAACTATACAAGTTTTAGAAAATATTTTCTACACAAAAGTTAGTCGTATAAGACGACTAACAGTACCCTAAAAATGTAGGATTTTTCAGCCCTTGTATTTTAGGGAACCTAGACTAGTTTTTGTATTAGGGGTAGTTTTGTAATTTCACATGCACTAAGTGAATATTTGATATGTGTGATTGGAAATAAATTTAATTGAATTGGTAGAAGCCCAATCCAATTAAATTTTAGAGAGGGAGGTGAGCATTTGCTTACTACACCCCATTCCCTCATCATATAGTCCCACTTTGTGCATGTCCTTCATGCTTTACATGCCTCATGACACCTAAGCACACTTAGTGGAGAATCTTGGAATTGATCTTGGATTAGTGGGATGAACCATAGCTAAAATTCACTAATCATAATTAGTGAAATTTTGGCTCCAAAATTTGGCTCCACAAATTCAATTTCAAATTCAAGTGTCCAATTTTTTGTGACACTTAGGCTATAAATAGAGACCATGTGTGTGCATTTTTTCAACTTTGATCATTTTAGAATTAAACTTCAAAGTCCAAACCTCTTTTAAGGCACAAAATTTCGTGCTCCTTCTCTCCCTCTCCCTCCTCTCATCTTCTTCTACCTTCAAACTCTTATCCATGGCTTCCTATGGTGGTGAGCTTCTTCGTGACTCATCTTCTCCTTGAAGTGGAATCTCCAATCATTTTTCTTCCATCTCTATTCCACTTCCATTGATCTTAAAGAAGCAAAGGACTCCATTGATGAAGAAGATCCAAGGCCTACAAGCTTCACATGGAGCTACATCATGTGGTATCAGAGCATTTTCATCTAGGTGATGTTCTTTTGCTTCCTCTGTCTTTTTGTTCGGTCAATTAACTTTAATTCCATGTTATTCATCTTATTCTCCATGTATATCCTTCCATGTTTAGAGTAGATTAAAAAAATAAACCGATTAAATCTTAGATCTACACTTGTTCTTGCATTTCTATGGTTCAAATTTTATAGATCTACTCTTGAATCATGTTTTTGTGTTGATTTTAGGTTCTATCATTTTCCAGTCATAATCTTCTTGTGCTGAACCTTTAGATCTAAATTTTCTTCCAAAATATTGATTAGAAAAAAAAACACAAAAATCTAAGTGTAAATCACTTAATCCATGTTGTCTTAGAGTCATGTTTAGTCATAATAGTTGTCACATTATGTTCTAAGTTTGTCTTGAATTTTTATTTTGTTGATTAAATTCTAGATACATTTTTTCATGTATTCTTGTAATTCTTAGCTTATCTTTTGAATTTTGAGTGTAATTCATGCATGTTATTTAGTTCATAACATGTTCTAAATCAATTCCAAGAAGTAGTCTTGTTTTCTAAGTTTCCTACATGATGCCTATGATGAAGTTGAGTTGTGGTGCTGAGTTGTGGCTGGATTTGTGAATCAAAGTAAGTCTTAAGCTCTCTTGAATTGTGTTATTCAAGATAATTGAGCATAGGCAAACACAAATTGTAACTATCCAAACCTTAAGTAATATAAACACTACTCTTGATTTCTAGGTTGAAATCGATGGTGCTGGCAGCTTGAACATACGAACTTGTATAAATTACTGGGAATTAGTCACTACGAATTTTGAGCTGAAATTTTTACTGAATTTTCTAGACATATGGACCAAAATTATAAAAAGAGAACCAAGTGATTTGGATAAAAGAAATAAAATAAGAAAAAAAACACAAGTTGGCAGAAAAATCAATGTCCAGGAAAAAAAAGTGAAAGGGAAGTGTGCTTGTTGTTTTGGCTCGAAATTTGTTCTATAATTGGTGCCTATTTTATACCAATCTTAGTTCCGAAATTTCAATTGAAAATTAGTGTGAAAACAAGTGCCAAAACTAGAGGTTTCTTGAGTCTTATTTTTTTTACTCTACTATAGAGCCATCTAGGTTTCTCTTTGAGTCCTAGCTTGCTTTTATGTGCTTTTCATTGCTTTAATTGTTGAATAAACCTTGAAAATTTGTCTTGTTAAAACTCTATTGGCTTAGCTTTCATTTCATTTTTTGGTCTTTGGTTATTGCTTGTCTCTTGGTTTCCATGTTTGTGAGCTGCCATATAGAAAAATGGAAAGGAGGATTGGGGTCATCCCTTGAAGAATTTGAGTCAAGAAGCAAGGGGCCAACCACCTTAAGAGCTATTGGAATAAGAAGCACTCCAAATTGAGTGAAACACCACAGAGAGAATAGCCACAAAAATTGAAGACTTTTTTGTTTTGTTTTTGTAATTATGTAATTGGCAATTTACTTTGCTTTAAAATTTTGTAACAAAAATGCCTTTCATTGGAAGTAAGTTGGGAGCCTCTAATAGGTCACCCTACTTCCATTTGTGTGTAATAATTTTAGGAAATTTTTCCTTAGGATAATGAGTGTTTTGTTGAGAACCTTAAATGAGGTCATCCAAACACTCTTAGGATCTGCCTAGGTTACATTTCTTTCTTACTTTCATAGCTTATTTCATTTACCTTCCATTGTCAAATTGCCTAGATAGCTTGCCTTTTACCAATTAGTTTTTACCTTATCTTTCACACCTCTTTTAGTGTTTATTTTGGCTAGTTATAACCATAGTTTCTTTTACCTTTTGTTTTGAAACCCCCAACAAGAAAGAACCATAACTTAGGAACCAACATGAGTCTTCATTCTTCATTTAGGGTTAATGGTGAGGGTTCTACTCCTAAGGACCCCTTGTATAAGATATTAGATGAGTTGAGATCCCTTAAGTTGTGGAAAGAAAAACAAGAGAGAAAAGAAAAAGGAAAAACAAGAGTGGAAGAAATAAGTTAAGATGAAAGAGAGAAAATAAGAGAGGAAGAAAGAAGAAAAATAATGAAAGAAATGAAAAGAGAAAAACATACTTGAGGTTGTTGGGCTCCTCTCTTTTCTCATTTACTAGTATGAGGTTGAGTAGGACAAAGAGGAGCCTATTGTGTTGGTTTCACTTTGTTCACTTAAGGTGCATGTTTAACAGGTAAAGATAAAGACACTAATTTTGTTTGAGGGATCTCACCATCCAGCCGGCCACTAGCGAAAGTCCAAGCAGTAAAACCCGTGAAAGCATGAAGACATTTCTTCTTCTTCTTTTTCTCGTTTTATTCTTTTCTTTATTTTCTATATATATTTTTATTTTTGTATATTTATATTTATTTTATATAAAAAAGCATAGAAACAGAGGACGTTGAGTCCTATGAAGCACAGGGACAAAAGATATTGAAGTTTTTGAGATGTAGACATTGCCGTCTTCAAAATGCAAAACATGGTCATTGTCGCCTTTGAAGGCATGCAATGAATAAAGACATTGTCATCTTTAAAATGCAAATGAAGGTCATTGTCTCCTTTTGAAAGCATGCAATGACTGAAAACATTATCATCTTCGAAATATAAATGAAGGTCATTGTCGCCTTATGAAAGCATGCAATGACTGGAGACATTGGCGTCTTCGAAATGTAAATGAAGGTCATTGTCACCTTTTGAAGGCATGCAATGACAAAAGACATTGTCATCTTCGAAATGTAGATGAGGACATTGTCGCCTTTTGAAGGCATTGTTGGATCAAGTGGCCTCAAAATAATTAAGAAGGGGGGTTGAATTAATTATTAATGTGTCTTGACTAATTAAAAATTTATCCTTCTTAATGTTACTAGATTCAACTAGGCTTTTACTAATAAGTTAAGAAAGTAAAGAACAGAAACAATAACTTAACCAAAAGTAAAAGCGGCAATTAAAAGTACACAACGGAAATTAAAGAGTGTAGGGAAGAAGAAGACAAACACAAGATTTATACTGGTTCGGCAACAACTCGTGCCTACATCCAGTCCCCAAGCAACCAACGGTTCTTGAGATTTCTTTCAACCTGGTAAAATCCTTTACAAGCCAAAGATCCATAAGGGATGTACCCTCCCTTGTTCTCTTTGAACAACCAAGTGGATGTACCCTCCACTTGAACTGATCCACAAGAGATGTACCCTCTCTTGTTCTCAGTACAACAACCCAAGTAGATGTACCCTCTACTTGTACCACAAAGGATGTACCCTCCAATGTGTTAGGACAAATAATTTTTAGGCGCTTAGTCCCTTGAATTCTCTGTGAGGGGGATACAAAAGATATCTCAGGCGGTTAGTCCTTTGAAATCTTTTTTATAAAGGGAAAGGGAAAAAGATATCTCAGGCGGTTAGTCCTTTGAAATCTTTTGTAAGAAACCAAAGATATCTCAGGCGGTTAGTCCTTTGAAATCTTTTGTCAAGAGGGAGAAGGGAAGAAACAAAAGAATTCTCAGGCGGTTAGTCCTTTGAATCTTTTGGCAAGAGAAAGAAGTGAATGAAGAAGAAGAATAACACAAGTTTTTGGCCAATGAACTTTTCTTGAATAAAGAAAGTATTGAACAAAAACTCTTAGAAGAATGCTTTGAATGAATGAAAGAAATCTGAAAGTTCTCTCTTTAAAATTCGTGTCATGGTCACATATTTATAGTCATTTGATGACTCAAGTTAAAAGTTTATGACTCTTGGCAATTTCTTCAAAACTAGTCACTTTTTAAAAGTTGTGACTCTTTTGAAAACTAGTCACTTTAAAAGTTGTGACTTTTGAAAAAATATTCAGAAACAAGTCACTTTAAGAATTGTGACTTTTGGTAATTTATTTTTCAAAATAAGTCACTGGTAATCGATTATCATCAAGGTGTAATCAATTACACATCAACAGATGTGACTTTTCATGTTTAAATTTGAAAATCAAAACGTTTAGAAACTCTGGTAATTGATTACAAGTATTGTGTAATTGATTACACAAGTTTAAAATGATTTGAAAATGTTTTATCACTAGTTGTGACTTTTGAAATTTGAAATCTAACATTTTAAAACATTTGTAATCGATTACATGCTCATGGTAATCGATTACAGCTTTGTAAATCAGTTTGAAAACAATGTTGGCTACTGGTAATCGATTACTACCTTCCGGTAATTGATTACCAGAGAGTAAAACTCTTTGGTAAAAGATTTTGTGAAAAATTGTTGTGCTACTCAATGTTTTGAAAAACGTTTTTAGTACTTATCTTGATTGAGTCTTCTTTTGATTCTTGAATCTTGATTTTGATTGTTCTTGAATCTTGATTGTTCTTGAATCTTGATTCTTTAAAACTTGATTCTTGAAGCTTTTTGACTCCTGATTCTTTGGAACTTGCTTAACTCTTAATTCTTTGGCATCATCAAAATAATCTTGGAAGTCATTGCTTCCACAGGCATGCAATGACTGAAGACATTGTCATCTCCGAAATGTAGATGAGGACATTGTCGCCTTTTGAAGGCATGCAATGATGGAAGACATTGTCATCTTCGAAATGTAGATGAGGACATTATCGCCTTTTGAAGGCATGCAATGATTGAAGACATTGTTGTCTTTGAAATGTAGATGAGGACATTGTCGCCTTTTGAAGGCATGCAATGACTGAAGACATTGTCGTCTTCGAAATGTAAATGAAGACAATTTGTCTCCACGTGCCATCAGACTCGATTGCCTCTGGATGGCAAAGGGGAGTGGATGACCATAATTTGCAAACATTATGATGGTCATTTGCAAACATTTGGATTCTTTCTAGTCGAATTAAGCTACTTAACACCAATTGTCGCACGATCCGTAGGGTTTCGCGATGTTTCAGAAGGAAATGAGCAAAATATTCCAAGGAGGGGGAAAATGGTCATTTTGGGGACATTTTGTAGCCCCTGGTCCCACTTGGTCCCATTAGAAAACTTAAAAGTGAAGTAACCAGCTCGTTGGGGCAAGCAAGATACTTCATATTTAAGTCATCAGCTCGCCTGGGCAAGCTACCTTCAGCCCAAATGCCTCATTTTGCTATAAATAGGTGTGAGGTGCTGAAGGAAAAGGGTCCCTGAAGTTCCTAGAGGTCCATAAAGAAGAAGAAAGAAGAGAAAGGAAGAAGAAAGAAGAAAGAAGAGAAAACAAGGCCGAAACGCTTCCGAATCGCATCCATGATCGATTCCTACACCATTCGTCATTCGTTCTTCGGCCATTCTTTGTCGTTCTTCATCATTCTTCGTTCTTCATCCAACTAGTGTTTGATTTTAAGGATTTGAACTTGATTATGGACCCTTAGGGGTCCCCTTTATTCTTTGTGAATCTTCATATCCTTCTTCGATCATCGATGATCTTTTTCTTTGTTTAAAGCGAGTTTCGACTGATCGTTTATACCGTAATATTGTTCAATCACCATTAAAATAAAATTCAACCAATTGTTTGTGTTGTAATCTCACTTAATCACTGTTTAAATAAATTTTAACCGATCGTTTGTGTTGTAATCTCACTTAATCATTGTCTAGATAAGTTCTGACCGATCATTTGTATCGTAAACTCTTTTCATCAATGTAAAATAAGTTTTGACTAGTCATTAGCGCCGCAAGTTATCTCTAAAAAAGGATTGAAGATTAATGAGCCAAAACCAAATAAAACCAACTCATAAACTTCTTCATTTCATAAAAAAAAATCAAGAGATCGTTCAAAGGTCCAACGCCTTAACGATTCTCGCCCTTCAAATTTGAGAAGATCGTTTCAAGGTCCAACGCCTAAATGACTCTTTCTCCTCTTTTCAAAAATCAAAAGATTGTTTCAATGTCCAACACCTTAAATGACTTTTTCTCAGTTAAAATCAATTTTTCAAAAAAGATAAAAAAAAAACAATTTAGCCAACATTCAGTTCTTAAAGAACTACGTAGGTCTAATTTCCTCATCGAGGGAAACACCCTTGTCGACCCCAAAAAAATTAAAAAATATAAAAAAGGAAAATAAAGATAAAAGAGAAACTAAATAATATTAAAGTCATGATTTGCACACTCGATTAGAGGTTGTCGTCCCTTGTGACGGGTGTGTGGGGTGCTAATACCTTCCCTGTGCGTAAAAGACTCCCGAACCCTCATTTTCAAAATACATAGACCTTCAACATTTTCCATTTTTGTTTTTTCGATGTTTTCCTCGAATAAACGTTGGTGGCGACTCTGCTCTTTTTCCTTCAATGGAAGATGCACCCTTGGCCCATCCGAGAGGCCTCTACGCACCCCTCGCCAGAGGGCAGGTTGTGACACCTATGAAAGCGAGGACTTTGAGTCCTATGAAAGTGAGGACTTTGAGTCCTATGAAAGCAAGAACTTTGAGTCCTATACAGGATAAAAGTGAGGACTTTGAGTCCTATGAAACATAAACGTGAGGACTTTGAGTCCTGCAAAAGATAAAGGTGAGGACTTAGGTTTTTCATAGGCAGAATGACAACCATTTGCCAGTGTCTACTGCACTAGAGACGAATATGGTTATTGTAGTAGTATAGATTATTTAAATTCAGTTATTGTGTTTGACTTACCCATTCAGGTAGGCTCCAAGGTAGACATCTCGTTTTGAACTCTGCATCCAACTCTTAATGTAACTTTTTGATTCAAATTACGATTGCCCAGATCTATGAATGGATTGTGGCTCGAGGAATCCATACACATCGGAATTCCCCGCTCGTAGACTTGTCTCAGTCAGATGCCTGTGTTGTTAAGACAAAGTTAATTATGTATGAATTTAAAACAATTACTTTGGTAATTAACAGTAATCTAAATTGACTTTCAGAATCCACAACTGTATAACAGATATGTTGAGACATTGACCACCGTGTGTAATTTCAGAGAGATCTCCGTGCTTTATGTACAACGGGAAGTTTTGATTAAACACCTTGAACATGGTAGCATCCCACATAACCTGGAGAGGTTTCAAAAACAGTTGTGGGATGGTCAATGTCATCAGGTACAGGGGATCATCGACCTCATGATCCGGGCTTTCTAGAGGTTTTGCTGGAGACACAACTGCCTTTTGATCAAACATAGTTAATTAACAAGTTTTGATTACAGTGAACAAATAAATTGAAAAAAAAGAAACATATAATCAGAGTAAAATACATGTTCTGATAAACGCTTCACAAGATGTGTTGGCCAAGCAAGGAAGGTGTTAAGTGTCTGCCCCACTATGGTAACCTCGTTAGTGGATACAGGAACTAGAGTCTTTGCATCTTTAACCTCCTCAACACCAACCTTGACTTGGCCATGCAACAAAGGGATGTTGTGAACTGCTGTGGATCCCTCATAAAGTCTTCTTAAGACAACCAGGCGGGAAGGATTTTCTTCAATGTATAGCCCGCATTTGTCTGAGTCACCCGTCTCTGGATCGTTCCCCGAGGGAGCAACACAACTCTCCTTTGTGCTGACATGAGGACCTGAGGGACCAACCTCTGGCTCTAAAGGCAGTGCAAGTCCCAGTGATTGCATCTGAGACTGAAACTAGGACTTCATCTGACTGAATGATGCCATCAGCTGTCGAGTCACTTTTTCTGTGATCAACTCCTCCAGTTGGTCCCTGATTTGTTGGGTCAGCTGCTGTAGGTCTTCAGGAGGCATGGAGGAAGAACTGCAGGACATTCGTGGAGCCGATCCGAAGTATTGCTTTATGGTGACCTCGGCTCCAGCAGCACGGATACGGCCAGGGTGCTCTAGTCGCCCAATGGTAGCAGTCAAGACATCCTGACGTCCATGGGGGACGAACCATCCCTGTGACGCCTGCTTTTCCAAAGAATCCTGTACATAACACATATATTTTTCTGCACATCCTGCAAAAATCGAACATTAATGAAAATGATTACTACAATGAATTATAAAAGTGATTTTTTTTTGTGGAAAACAACTAAAATGACAAAGTACATACCTCACATGTGGGGTCTTTGCGGGTCTGACAAAACTGGACCTATTTCTCCTTGCTAATGTTGTATTTTTCACAAACAATGCCGTCCACACCGTCCTTGACGGCTGTAAGTGCCCATTTCTTAGTCAAGTCAGATTTTAACTGCCTTCATCGCTCGCTGAAAGTCTGAAGAATTTTCTTCTTTGTCCTACTAAAGAAAATCAAAGAAGAAAATCCTACATAAAATTCCGCCTAACAAACAATAAATTAGGTTTTATTGTAAGTAAATAACAAATTTAGGCTACTAAAGAAAATCAAAGAAGAAAACTAAAATACCTGAATATCCTCGCATATCAAATCTTTCTGAGCAGCAGGGACTTCCTTCCAGGTCTCGTATGTCACGTCGACCTTATCACAAGCGACAATCCCCAAATATGTTCTTAATTTCTTCTTGTGGGGACCTTCGGCCTTGCCGGTAGCAGGATCAATGTTGACCACAACTCTTTCTACCCCAGGTGGTCTAGTGGCCAATGATCGTAGTCGTGTCGCCTTGCCTGTCTGCTTCAATGTAGACGGAGACGCTGATGCGTCTGCATGAGGAGGAAGAAGAGGAGGGGGAGGCGAGGCAGGTGGAGTAGCCATGGTCCTTTAAAGAGAAAAAGTTGAGTTAGTTAATATTATCAAAAAGCACTGTATGAGTTATCTAAATGAATGTACAGAAATGAAATACTATATTAGAAAATTACGTTAGACAATGTTAATTAATTCTCCTTCATCATGATCATTACGATTAGCATGAACGTCGTTAGCTTCTTCTTCTTCGACGATGTTAGAAGTCATTTGTGTGGACAAAGGACTAACATAAGTGTCCATGTATGAATCATCATCTTCTACATTAACACCAATTGTTTTCCCGTGTAGAACCACGGACCATCTTTCATCACAAGGGTCTTGCACATAAAATACTTGCTTAGCTTGTTCTGCCATGATGAAAGGGTCATTCTGGTAAGCTAGTTTCTTTAGGTCTACCAACATAAATCCTACATCATCAGTCCACACACTGGTGTTGCTTTCAACCCACTTACATTTGAAAACACAAACAGTAAATTTGACATAGTTAAGCTCCCATATTTCATCAATGAACCCAAAGTAAGGGGTGGAAGCTACACAGGGATTGTCATCATGTACACTTGCAAAGTGTTGAGATTCAGCCCTTAGGGTGACCCCACTGTTTTGCATAGTACTTTTGTCGTCTTGTCCTTTTGTGTAAACGGAATACTTGATTATGTCGTATCCTTGCCAAGTTATAACATTTCTTTTAGGCCCATCAGCTAGCTTTCTTAATGTTTCAGAAGCATTTTCGTCAGCAAAGATTGTATCTTTAAACCAATCAGAGAAAGTCTTGTTATGCTTTTTCAAGACCCAGTTCTTTGACATTTTTGGATTACTTTGTTTGACTAAACCTTCATGTTGAAGTATGTATGGCAAAACTTCATTACTGTTGTTCAACACCTACAAGTGAGCTTGTAACAAATCTTCTACACTTGGAGTGATAACATGCAGTCCTCTTGAACCCTTACCGCCCACTTTATCGTCATGGCGAGACTCAGGAAGCCCAACAGGTTTAGCCTTTTCAATGTACTCTGAACAAAATTCAATGGCTTCTTCTGCAATGTACCTTTCAACAATAGATGCTTTCGAACGATGTAGATTCTTGGTATACCCTTTTAAGATCTTCATGCGCTCAACCGGGTACATCCAGCGTAGATAAACAGGACCACAACATTTAATTTCTCTGACAAGGTGAACAATTAAGTGGACCATGATGTCAAAGAAAGCAGGAGGAAAATACATCTCCAATTGGCACAGTATAATTGCAGCCTCGTTTTCTAGGTCATTAAACTTGATAGGATCAAGGACTTTGCTACATATGGCATTGAAGAAAAAGCACAGGCGAGTTATGGCAAACCTGACTTTCTTAGGCAAAATGTCTCGTATGGCCATGGCTAACAATTGTTGCATCAACACATGACAATCATGAGACTTTAACCCCACCAGCTTAAGCTTCTTCAACTGCACAAGGCTCTTAATATTTGAAGAGTGTCCTTATGGGACTTTAACCCAGCGTAGACACTAGCAAAAACTGATCTTCTCCTTTCTGGACAAAGTAAGACAAGCTGGAGGCAAGTATATTTTTTTACCATAAGACCTTGGATGCAACTACAATCGTATGCCCATGTCAGCTAGATCTTGACAGGTATTCAGACCATCTTTCGTCTTGCCTTGAATGTTAAGGAGCGTCCCAATCACACTATCACATACATTTTTCTCCACATGCATAATATCAATACAATGTCTAACATCTAGACCAGACCAGTACGGAAGATCAAAGAAAATGGACCTATTCTTCCATATGCAAGTGTTATTTTTATCCTTCTTTTGGGTCTTTCCAAATACAGTATTCAGGTGTTCAACCCACTGGAAGACCTTCCCTCCAGTCAATGGTATCAGTGCATTTTCATGCTCTTGACTTCCATTAAAAGCTTTTTTCAATCGTCTGTAAGGGTGATGAGGTTTTAGAAAACAGCGATGCCTAGTGTACACTGTTTTTCTACCATGTTTCAGTTGTATGTAGCTTGTGTTTTCTTCACAGATGGGGCATGCATGATGACCCTTAACACTGTAACCGCTCAAATTCCCGTATGCTGGAAAGTCATTAATGGTACAAAAAAGCATTGCACGCATTTCAAAAGTCTCCTTACGAAACCCATCAAACACTAAAACCCCCCTCATCCCACAACTTTCTCAAGTCTTCAATCAACAGACTTAGGTAAACATCAATGTCATTTCCTGGTTGTCTTGGGCCGGATATCATTATAGACAACATCATGTATTTTCGCTTCATGCACAACCAAGGAGGAAAATTGTAAATTACTAGCAGAACTGGCCATGAACTGTGTTGAGTGCTTAAACTACCATATGGATTCATTCCATCACAGTCTAGTATAAGCCTAAGATTTCTTGCCTCTTTCCCAAAATTCGGATACAAACCATCAATCTTCTTCCACTGCAAGTAGTCAACCGGATGACGAACCATTCCATCAGCGTTTCTCCCATTTGCATGCCAGGTAAGGTCTTTTGCATCGTCTTCACTAGCAAAGAGACGCTTAAACCTTGGAATGATTGGAAGATACCACAACACCTTTGCTGGAGGGTCCTTCTTTGAGTTTTCATCTGAACTACAGTCCTCATCATCCTTCACATTGTACCATGATGCCCCACACCTAGGGCATTTGGACATTTCTTCAAATTCATATCTGTACATTATGCAGTCTTTCGGGCAAGCATGAATCTTCTGATACTTTATACTCATCGGACACAGTATCTTCTTGGCTTGATAGTAGCTTTTTGGCAAGGTGTTTTCCTCTGGAAGCAGATCATGCACTACTTGAAGCAGCAAAGTAAAGCTTTTGTCACTCTACCCATATCTGGCCTTGACATTAACCAGACTTAACACGGCCGACAACAGTGTCAAGGAATTGTTGCACTTCGGATACAAAGGCTTCTTTGAGTCACTCTGCAATCCCTCATACACAGGGGCATCTGCTTACTGAAAAGACTCTTGTCCAAGGTCACGAATCATATCCTCCAAGCGATCTCCCATTTCTACATCAAATGGTTCTGATTGGGGCCCACTCTACATGTCTGTCATTTCATCATGCCATATCCACGTCGTATAATTCCTCTTAATTCCATCATGCAACAGATGGTCCCGTATGTCATCCAGTATTTGTTGTCTTCCGTTCAAACAATTGATGCAAGGACAATAATATTTTCCATCTTCATCTGGTCGACCTCTTTCTAAAGCAAATTGTAAGAACTGCTCGACGCCTTCCTCATATTCTGGGCTGATGCGACTTTCATTCATCCAACTTCGATCCATCTAAGTAATAACTCTGTGATACTCAGAAACTTATTCGATGCATGAAAATCTCACTCTTTTATTATAGGTGTGGCCATACCCCATTTAGGAAGATCGCCTTTTATGGTAGCTTCATACGTCAGGGTTAATTCTATTTTGTTAAATTTGACAAAATTTCGGCAGCATTTCGCATTGGTCTCCAAGTACATCACATGAAATCGATGAAATTAATTTATCGATAATCAAGTATGTACCCAGAGAACAACTAGAAATTGTGGAAGCAAAGCTTCATGATGAATCAACAATGATTCAAAGGTGTTTTGATGATAACAATGATGACAACAAAAGATGATGACAAAGGTGATGAACAAAAAGCTCAAAAGATCAAAGAACAACTCAAGTGAATCAAAGAACATCTCAAGTAAATCAAGAACAAGTCAAGAGTTCAAGAATCAAGGAGAATTCAAGACTCAAGAAGAAAGCCTAGAATCAAGAATCAAGACTCAAGATCTCAAGTATCAAGGTCAAGATTCAAGAATGAAGAAAAGACTCAAACAAGATAAGTATTAAAAAGTTTTTTCAAAACTTTGAATAGCACATGAGTTTTTGACAAAATCTTTACCAAAGAGTTTTTACTCTCTGGTAATCGATTACCATATTGTTGTAATCGATTACCAGTAGCAAAATGAGTTTGAAAAAGTTTTCAAACTGAATTTACAACGTTCCAATTATTTTCAAAAGGTTGTAATCGATTACAATGTTTTGGTAATCGATTACCAGTGCCCTTGAACGTTGAAATTCAAATTTAAATGTGAAGAGTCACATCCTTTCACTCAAAAAGCTTTGTGTACCAGTGACTGTTTCTGAAAAATCAAAAGATGTAACTCTTCAAAAAGGTTTTGACTTTTTCAAATGGGTTTTAAGTTTAACTAAAAGTTATAACTCTTCTGAATGGCCTTCTTGACCAGACATGAAGAGTCTATAAAAGCAAGGCTTTGTTTTGCATTTTCAATCAATCTTTCTAACAACAATCTCTTACAATCCTTTACAAGCCTTGAATCTCTTTGAACTTCTTCTTCTTCTTTGTACCAAAAGCTTTCTGAAGTTTTCTGGTTTTCTAAACCTTGAAAACTTGTGCTATTCATCCTTTTCATTCTCTTCTCCCTTTGCCAAAAAGAATTCGCCAAGGACTAACCGCCTGAATTCTTTTTGTGTCTCTCTTCTCCCTTTTCCAAAAGAACAAAGGACTAACCGCCTGAATTCTTTTGTGTCTCCCTTCTCCTTTGTCAAAGAATTCAAAACAACACAGTCTGAGAATTCTTTTGATTCTTCCCATTCCCTAATACAAAAGCGTTCAAAGGTTTAACCGCCTAAGAATTCTTTTGTATCCCCATTCACAAAGTATCAAAGGTTTAACAGCCTGAGATCTTTGTCTTAACACATTGGAGGGTACATCCTTTGTGGTACAAGTAGAGGGTACATCTACTTGGGTTTGACTGAGAACAAGAGAGGTTACATCTCTTGTGGATCAGTTCTAGTGGAGGGTACATCCACTAGGTTCAAAGAGAATAAGGGAGGGTACATCCCTTGTGCATCTTTGCTTGTAAAAGGATTTTTACAAGGTTGAAAGAAATCTCAAGAACCGCAGGTCGCTTGGGGACTGGAGGTAGGCACGGGTTGTTGCCGAACCAGTATAAAAACTCTTGTGTGTTTGTTTCCTTCTTCCCTACTCTTTTACTTTCCGCTGTGCATTTAATTTTCACTTTTACTTTCTGTTATGTTTCTCTTCTACTCCATATTCTCTTAACAACAAAAGTAATAGCCTTAAAAGAGTAATTTTTAATTGGTAAAGTTTTAGGAATAATTAATTCAGTCACCCTTTCTTAATTATTCTGAGGCCACTTGATCCAACAGAAATGCATTGAACTAAAATTTCATCAAATTCAACAAAATAATGTTAACCTTAACGCATGAATCTACCATAAAAATATCAGTCTCCCCAAACTATCCAAACGGACAATTCAAGATTGAATACAATGATTAATGCAAACTGTCCGCAAGAATCATTGCATTCAGTGTCAAACGGGAATCTAAGGTTCACTCATAATGAACATAATTTGTATAGCATATATCAATTGTCATTAATGATAGTGAACAAGTAATAAAAATATTAATATCAAAGCAACAATCCAATAAATAACTCAATCACCAGCTACATGAATTATGAATTGAAAAACTAATATCATGTGACAATCATTCATCGTAAAGTGTCACATGACTATTAATTAATTCAAGAAGGGATTTTGGTGTTTCATTGGTGTTATGTGATGTTGGAGTGTCTTGGATTTGTATTGTGTGTATAGAAATGGGAAATTGTATATTAAAGTACAACAATACAAAAAAAATGATTTTCATACAGAAACCAATAAAAGAGTTTAATCATAGTACTATTATTATTATAGTTAAATTCTCTTACCGATGCAATAATGTAGTAATGTAAAAAATTAACATTGAGAAATAAAATTTACAAAGACAGATCTTGAAGAGGAAGGTTGTTATATATGTTATTGATTATAAGAAAATAATTTTTTTTAAATGATAACATTTGTTATATTAAAAAAATTATTTACTTAATTTTTTAAGTTTTTAGAAGTTATAATGAGGTTATTTAATGTTTATTAACCAATACCCACGAGCAAAAACTGAAGTAGTTAATCATTAAATTCTCAAAACACACAAATGCCAAAGTGTATCTTAGTTAAGGAAAAAAATATAAAGTATTTAATGATAAAAAAAATTTATTATATGAAAATTGGAAAAATTATTTCATGCATACTTTTCCAATAATATAAATAATTAATTTAATAGTGTGGTTAATGTTTTTAACCAATAATATTAAAATACTCGTTAAGAAAACCTTGTTTTAGTATTTTTTATACAATAACAAATACCAATAATCCACGTGCTCAATGACCTGTTTCATGCTTTCTGTAGTTTTTGTTTTTTGTTTTTTCACTTTCAGTCAAATTCAGTTGATTGTGAAGTTTAGTTACAGGATGCCTATCAAATTTATAATGAATCTAAATCCCACCTACTCGTCCCATTTCAGTTAAAATCACGTGGCAAAATATGGGACTTTTAATACCCCAATACTTGGAGATGGATCATTGATATGTCTACGTCTAAGGTGTGTTTATGGTGGCTAAAAGCTGCTGCTATAACTTGTACATTAAGAAAGATGGGTTAGTCTAATTGAAGTAAATTTATGTTATTCAAGAAAAGCGTGGTGGTGCAGGAGATTATTTTCAATGAGGGAAGGACAAGAATTTTCAGTGAGGGCATGACATTAGAGCTCATTAACTAAGGTGACAAGGGACATCCAAATTAAAACTCATGAGTCATGACCCGGGCCATGTGAAATGAATGGTTAAGAGTTGTAACTTTCAATGGCTTCCCTGTCTCCTTCAAGGGATTTGGGTGTTTCACTGGTTCCTTGAGACACAAAACCATCTTAAGAATTTGTATTGTGTGTATGGAAATGGGGACTTGGGTGACTTGGATGATGGCAATTATGGTGGGGTTGCGGTTAGTGGAGAGATGATGCTCCCTTATGATCAAGTGGTGATGAGCAATGCAACAGCTCAATCGGTGAGTGTAATGAAGCAAGAAATGTGTAGTGGCAGAGAACAAAGTGAAAGGAGGGTGTTGGGGGGTTTCCCATGGCAGATTAATGCAGACACTAACATTATTGGTGAACTGGATTCAGGAAAACCAATTGCAAGTTGGAACAGTTTCACAAATTCTTGCCATGGGATTCTTCAAAGAACTCTAATGTAGACCCCCCACCACAACAAAAATCACAAGGCACTTATTTCCTCTGTAATTTATGTTTGACAAAA
This sequence comes from Glycine max, assembly GCF_000004515.6. NCBI lineage: Eukaryota > Viridiplantae > Streptophyta > Magnoliopsida > Fabales > Fabaceae > Glycine > Glycine max. Next base: position 20,999,868 of record NC_016090.4, on the reverse strand, counting down.
ATGTCAGTCTTAATTTTAATTAAAGTACTGTCAATCATCTTGAGTAGTTTTGGGTTAATAGGATTTTTTTCAGCTACACTAGTCGATCTAAACATGTTCATATATCTAGGTTGGGTTGCAACAAACCAAAGTAGTAATAGATTCATAGAAGATGTTTCCTAACTAAACTAGAAATGAAAAAGAGACCAAGCTTACCTCGAACCCAAACAGTGACAATGACAATGAGATCTAAAACAATGGCGTGGAGACTTCAAGCTTTCCTCGTTCCTCGATCAGGTCACCACGAAATGTATCTAGGATTAACTGAAACAACACAGACCTAGATTGTCTGAGCTATTTTTTAATGGCCAGCTATAGTTACAATGATGATGAAACGAACTATAGAAAAAAAATTATAAAATACAGAAGAATAAAAAAAATTAAGGGCAGAACTCAAAAGCTTTTAGCCATGCTGGTTGGAATTTAATCAATGAATCAATCATGTCGCTGAAATTTGGAAAGCTTTTAGCCATCTTTATTGATAATGTTACAGTCCACCAACCCTATATCAGTGTGATAATCAGATCAGTCTCTGAAACTAAGAATACATAATACAACTCAATATTAGGCTCTTTTGAGTGGTCTACCACATTCCACCTCACTATCTTTCATGATAACAATTTGCCCTCTCCCTGTTTCCCTCCTTGACTATTTTATACTAGTAACTGAATTTGTTTATATCAATAACTATTCTGTTACACTTTTCTTAAATCCCCTTCTAACCACACCCCCAACCTTTTTTCCTTCTATAAATTTTCTTTATCGGTGTCTCCTATCAAAGATGAAATCAAATTGTCACATCGTATAATCTTTTTACTAAAGAGTGATGACATTTTTACATTAGAAGTAATGCTTCATTCAAGTATACAAAAGATAGAAATTTCAGCAAGATTAAATGAATTTAAAATTTTATCACTTGCATCAACTACAAAGTACAACATCATTGATTACTATTCTCCATAACAGGTCTTAAAGGATGGAAAAGAATACCAGAAAAAAAAAAAGAAGCTTGTTGTTGGATTAAGTGGCCTTGGAATAATTAAGAAGGGAGGGGTTGAATTAATTATTAATGAACCTTTACTAATTAACATTTACCCTTCTTAGGCTTTTACTATGTTGTTAAGAAAGTAAAGAATAGAAATATAAACTTAACCAAAAGTAAAAGTGGTAATTAAAAGAGTAGGGAAGAAGACAAACACACAAGAGTTTTATAATGGTTCGGCAACAACCCGTAACTACATCCAGTCCCCAAGCGACCTGCGGTCCTTGAAATTTCTTTTCAACCTTGTAAATTCCTTTACAAGCAAAGATCCACAAGGGATGTACCTTTCCTTGTTCTCTTTGAACAACCTAGTGGATGTACCCTCCACTAGAACTGATCCACAAGAGATGTACCCTCTCTTGTTCAGTCACAACAACCCAAGTAGATGTATCCTCCACTAGTACCACAAAGGATGTACCCTCCAATGTGTTAAGACAAAGTTCTCAGGCGGTTAGTCCTTTGAAACTTTGTGAATGGGGAAACAAAATAATTCTCAGGCGGTTAGTCCTTTGAAATCTTTTGTTTATGGGAAAGGGAAGAATCAAAAGAATTCTCAGACTGTGTCGTTTTGAATTCTTTGACAAGGGAGAAGGGAGACACAAAAGAATTCAGGCAGTTAGTCCTTTATTCTTTTGGAAAAGGGAGAAGAAAGACACAAAAAGAATTCAGGCGGTTAGTCCTTGGCGAATTCTTTTTGGCAAAGGGAGAAGGGAATGAAAAAGATGAATAGCACACTTTTGTTTTCAAGGTTTAGAAAACCAAAAAACTTTAGAAAGCTTTTGGCAAAAGGAAGAAGAAGAAGAAGAAGATGTTCAAATAGATTCAAAGATTGTAAAGGATTGTAATGATTGTTCTTAAAAATGCAAGTTAAGAACTTGCTTTTATAGACTCTTCATGCCTGGTCAAGAAAACCATTAGAAGAGTTATAACCTTTAGAAAAACTTGAAAACCATTTGAAGAGTTACATCTTTTGATTTTTGTTTAAAACTTATCACTAGTAATCGATTGCCAAATCATTGTAATCGATTACACAAAGCATTTTTGTGAAAGGATGTGACTCTTCACATTTGAATTTGAATTTCAATTTTAAAAACATTGGTAATCGATTACCAATATATTGTAATCGATTACACCATTTTGAAATTGATTGGAATGTTGTAAAGTCATTCGAAAGCTTTTTGAAAACAAAACTTGCCACTGGTAATCGATTACAGTAAACTAGTAATCGATTACCAGAGAGTAAAAACTCTTTGGTAAAAGCTTTTGTGAAAACTTCATGTGTTACTCAATGTTTTGAAAAAAAAATTTGTACTTATCTTGATTGAGCCTTTTTTTTATTCTTGAATCCTGAGTCTTGAATCTTGATATTGATTATTCTTGATTTTTGAAAACTTGAAACTTGAAACTTTTCTTGAATCTTTCTCTTGATTCTTGAATTGTTCTTGACTCAATCTTGAAATCATTCTCATGGGCTTTTTGTCATCATCTTTGTTATCATCAAAACACCTTGAATCAATCTTGATTCATCATCATGAAGCAATGAAGCTTGCTTCTATAGTTGCAATAGTTGCTTTCATTTAAAATTTCTATTTACATGTTTCCATTATATGTGTATGTGCATGCATGTGATTTCTTATATAGCACACACATCCATCTTGCAAGCCCCAAAACTATTTAGATCTCCATGCTGCTGAAGTGCCTGATTTTGCTCTTTTGCAGTTGCCAATTATTGTTATTATTCTTAAGAACAACTAAACTTATACAAAATTCAAATTACCATTTCAGACATTTTTTTAAAGTTATGACTGAAATTTCTAACAATTAATTTATTCCTTTCAAAAAAATTAACAAAAACTAATTTTAATAGATTCATGAGACTAAACCAAATTTTGTCACACCATTTAACCTTATCAAATTTCAATAAATATTAATGATGTTTTTACATCTGCAGTAATGCTTCATTCAAGCAAACAAGATAGAAGTTTCGACAAGATTCCTTTAAAGAAATTTAAAATTTAATCAATGAATCAATCATGCTTCATTCAATCTGCAAGTCCTCGTCTACTAATGTTGTTCATCACTGGGTCAGTATTAACATAGGCTTTTATATGAGATTATCAGATAAAAAACTGTGCAATCTACAAGTCCTACTCAGCTAGTGCTTGTTAATGAATACTGATAGCTGGACTCTAGAAATTAGATATAGTCCAATACAGTCCATTATAATATACATATAGTAGCAATCATGCATGCATGTAAAAAAAATATACTCCAATACAGCTTAATATATCAAATTAGACAAAACTTATATGAAAATTTAAGAAACTACATGTTGATATCAATTTCAGAAGATGAGATAGACATAGAAGGAAATTGAAATGACCTTTGGTAGAAGAGCAACAGAAAGATGAAGGAAGGAGTGAGCTGAGGTGAACAAGATGAGTATATTGATGAAGATTGTTGCTTTCTATGTCCTTCTTTGTTGTTGTTTGAAAGGCAAAATTGTTCTCCAAGGAAGAGAAGAAAAATAAAATTGAAAGAGAAACAAAGACAAATATAGCAGAAACATAAAAAAGAAGCAATATAACACATGTTGTCCAAAAACATTAATTAATTTAATTGACTCTTAATTCAAAATGCTCCAAATGAATATACAGCCAATTGACAAATAATGCTGGCATGTCATGCAAGCAATATAACACATGCTGACATGTGTTATGCATGTCATGACTACTTATTCAGATCATCTTTTTTTTTTGGTGTAGTTCTATAATGCCCCAGCCAATGAATATCAAGCATTCTCGAATAGAAATTCAGTCTACATATCACAGGCTCATCAGTCTACATATCCCAAAAGACCAGAACTCCCAATACATAACCCAAAAAGAATAAAAATTCATTCTACATATCACAGGCTCATTCGGTCCAAATTCACATTTCAGGTCAAATGCAAGTTGAATCTTCAGCAAAAATCTAAAACAAGCATACTCAAATAGTACATAAATTACTATTGAGCAAAAAATTAGCATTGTAGTGTATTCACATTGGAGTTGCAGTTGCAGTTGCATAGTAGTGTATTCACATTGGTGGTAAAACATGCTTTCCACCATTTTTCTTTAAATTTTTTAATAACCTTCCTAATGCTACGGAGTTGCAGTTGCAGTTGCATTCACATTGGAAGTCTAATGGCACAATAAACTGCCACATGTACTTCCTAACACTCAGTCATGTAAGTTGCCGACACGATGCACCCACAAATACAACAACCTCATGCATTGCCACAACTAGCATATCTTCTAGGCTCATGCTGAGACAAACAAATAATAGATGTTGTCAGCGTCCCAGAGTATACCTTTTCGGAAACAACCGGTTTTTGGCCATTGCCCAGTAGGATAGAATGACCAAAACGTGTAAATCATGAAGATTTTGATGATGTCAAGAAGAATTAAGAATTTGCTTGAGAAAGGGGGAGAATGTAAATCATGCAAGCTTTGATGGTGTTGAGAAGAAATCACATGTTTGTCATCATCAAAAAGGGGGAGAATGTGAATGTATGTATACATGATTTTGATGATGTCAAAAGAAGAATCAATCAAGGCTCATTTTGCTTCAAGATTAATACAAGATTGTTTCAACAAAAAAAGCCTTGATTCAAGATTTCTTCAAGATCAAGCCTTGCCTCACAATGAAAGGTTTCAAGTCATTCAAGGCACATGTAATCGATTACCAATACATGTAATCGATTACCAATGGTTTGAAAGTGTGTAATCGATTACACATCATATGTAATCAATTACCAGAGACTCTGAACATTGGGAATTCAAATTTTAAATGAAGGGTCACAACTGTTCAAGAAAAACAATTGTGTAATCGATTACACTAATTCTGTAATCGATTACCAGAGAAGATTTTCAAGGAATATCGCCAACAGTCACATCTTTTCATTAGATTTGCGAATGGCCATCAAAGGCCTATAAATAGGTGACTTGGGCACGAATTTTATGCAGAGAGTTTTGCTTGGCAAAAATGTCTTATCCTCTCAAAAGACAATGAGAGAGGTTCCAAAAGAACTTCATTGTCAAATGCTCTCTCAAGAAATCCTTGATCAAACACTTGCAAAATCTATAAGGATTCTTACATGATCTTCATTGTAATATTCTTCTCTTGAAGAGAGAATTCTTCTTCCATTCTTCTTATTCAATGAGATTGGTTAAGAGACTGTGAGTCTCTTGTTGTAAAGGATTCCTGAACACAAGGGATGGGTTGTTCCTGTGTGGTTCAGACTTTGTTATGGATTTTACAAAGATAGTGGAAATCTCAAGTGGGTTGCTTGAGTACTGGACGTAGGCACGGGTTGTGGCCGAACCAGTATAAAACTGTGTTTGCATTCTCTCTTCCCTTATCTCATTTATGTTATTGCAATCAATTTTGTCTTGCATGTTTATAGAACATTATTAAATTGATTGTTGTTGCTTCTTCTGCATTCTAAGCCTATCCCTATTAAGATTATTGAGGCCACAAGGTCCAACAAGTGGTATCAGAGCAGGATTCTTGTATAAAGTTTAAAAACTTCAAGAATAGATATGGCCTCATCAAAATTTCCATTTCCTGAGGAAAATTCTATCAATAGGCTCTTATGTTCAATGGTGAGGGTTATCATTATTGGAAAACCCGAATGCAGATCTTTATAGAAGCCATAGATCTAAAGATATGGGAAGCCATTGAATTTGATTCCTTTATTCCTACAATGGTAGAGAGAAATGCAACTATATAAAAAAAACTAGAGAAGAAAGAAGATGATGATGAAAGAAGAAAGAAGAATATTCCTCTTTAGCCCCAAAATGCTAAGTGCGATCAACTTGGGCACATGAGATTCAATTGTCCTATGTTTAAAAGAAGAATGGAAAAATCCGACAAGATGAATTTCAAAGAGAAGAAAGAAAGGAAAGGATATACCACTTGGGAAGATAATGTCATAAATTATTCAAGTGATTCAGAGAAGAAAATCATAAGTCTAGGTATCATGATGAAAGACTATGAAAATGGAGAAGAGCAAAGTCGATACATTGATAGCAATTTTTCCAAACACATGGCATGCATCAAAGTTTATTCATATTTCTCCCCAAGATAAATGAATATGTGATTTATGGAGACAACAAACGAAGGCCACATTTCTCCCCAAGAAAAGTGAATATGCGATTTATGGAGACAACAAACAAAGGCCACTTGATCAACAACCCCAACAAGTAATATCAAATGATACCAATAGGTCACTTGTCTTTGATTGATTACTTTTGATGCTTGTTTTCTACTTGAGTTTAGACTGTCCTTGATGATTGTGATTGAATTTGATTGACTGTGTTTGATGATTGATTGATTGTATTTTTGATTGTGTGTTTGATTGTATTGTCTTTGATGTTTGTTCCTGATTGAGTTTTTGATTGTTTTTAAAGAATCTATAAAAATTTTCAAATTAGTTTCATGTTTTAAGAAAACTATTTCAAATTTAGAAAAGGAAATTTTGAAATTGAAATTTGAAATTGAAAATTGAAATTTGAAAAGTTAAATTTGAAAATTGAAAATTAAAATTTGAAATTTGAAATTAAAATTTGGAAGTTGGAAGTTGGAAGTAGTTATTGGAAGTTGAAAGTTAAAAATGGAAGTTGGAAGTTGGAAGTGGAAGTTACTGGAAGTTGGAAGTTGGAAATGAAAGTTATTGGAAGTTGAAAGTTGAAAATGGAGGTTGGAAGTTGGAAGGGGAAGTTACTAAAAGTTGAAGTTGGAAGGGGAAGTTACTAAAAGTTGAAGTTGGAAGTTGGAATTTGAAATTTAAAATTTAAAATTTGAAATTTGAAATTTGAAATTTGAATTTTGAATTTTTTTTAATAATAGAAATTATTGTGTATAGTTAGTTGATTGTTAATTTAATTAATTTGATTTGAAATATTTGATGATTGATTGTATTTGATTGAAGTGTTATTGTACTTGTTTTTGCTTGATAATATTGAATGATTGTTTTAATGCCTTTTGGTATCACTTGATTCTCATACATTGCAACAAGTGGTAACATCTTACTCCTCTCTATTCATGATTTGTTTTTTATGTTGACAAAGGGGGAGAGAAAGATAAAAGATAAAATAGTAAGAAAAATTATCTATTGTTTATGAGAAAATTTGTTTACATATGAAAAATATGAAATCTTCAACTGTCTCATATAAGCAATCATTGCAAAACCAAGGGGGAGTAAACCATATGCAAATAGATATTTTTTCTTTGTTGTTGCTCCTAACCTACAGGTGGTTGTCATCATCAAAAAGGGGGAGAATGTAAATCATGAAGATTTTGATGATGTCAAGAAGAATTAAGAATTTGCTTGAGAAAGGGGGAGAATGTAAATCATGCAAGCTTTGATGGTGTTGAGAAGAAATCACATGTTTGTCATCATCAAAAAGGGGGAGAATGTGAATGTATGTATACATGATTTTGATGATGTCAAAAGAAGAATCAATCAAGGCTCATTTTGCTTCAAGATTAATACAAGATTGTTTCAACAAAAAAAGCCTTGATTCAAGATTTCTTCAAGATCAAGCCTTGCCTCACAATGAAAGGTTTCAAGTCATTCAAGGCACATGTAATCGATTACCAATACATGTAATCGATTACCAATGGTTTGAAAGTGTGTAATCGATTACACATCATATGTAATCAATTACCAGAGACTCTGAACATTGGGAATTCAAATTTTAAATGAAGGGTCACAACTGTTCAAGAAAAACAATTGTGTAATCGATTACACTAATTCTGTAATCGATTACCAGAGAAGATTTTCAAGGAATATCGCCAACAGTCACATCTTTTCATTAGATTTGCGAATGGCCATCAAAGGCCTATAAATAGGTGACTTGGGCACGAATTTTATGCAGAGAGTTTTGCTTGGCAAAAATGTCTTATCCTCTCAAAAGACAATGAGAGAGGTTCCAAAAGAACTTCATTGTCAAATGCTCTCTCAAGAAATCCTTGATCAAACACTTGCAAAATCTATAAGGATTCTTACATGATCTTCATTGTAATATTCTTCTCTTGAAGAGAGAATTCTTCTTCCATTCTTCTTATTCAATGAGATTGGTTAAGAGACTGTGAGTCTCTTGTTGTAAAGGATTCCTGAACACAAGGGATGGGTTGTTCCTGTGTGGTTCAGACTTTGTTATGGATTTTACAAAGATAGTGGAAATCTCAAGTGGGTTGCTTGAGTACTGGACGTAGGCACGGGTTGTGGCCGAACCAGTATAAAACTGTGTTTGCATTCTCTCTTCCCTTATCTCATTTATGTTATTGCAATCAATTTTGTCTTGCATGTTTATAGAACATTATTAAATTGATTGTTGTTGCTTCTTCTGCATTCTAAGCCTATCCCTATTAAGATTATTGAGGCCACAAGGTCCAACAAAACAGAGTGTAGAATTCGAAGTACAAGATATTTGTACTTTGATAAACATATTCTGACTGCACTAAACAGTTTTGATTTCAACATTGTGAGTCTATGACAACCACTTATCTTTTCTAAGTAGGCAATGGAATTTGGAGTTGGACTCCATTCCATATGTGATTTCTGGTCTACAAAAGTGGCAAAGATGGGGTGAAAATGAAGGAAGCTGAAATTTTATGGTAGAGATGGGTTGAGAAAAAGGGAAGTCTTGTAGTAAATTAGTAGGAAAGGGTGACTGCCAAAAGATTTTGTTATGGTGGTAGTGGAAAATGGTGCAAATGGGATGAGAAAAGTTGGAATTGAGTCATTTAGTGTTTGGATAGAGAGTTTACAGGTTTTCTACCTACATTTCTGAGCTTAGGTGCATGTTTGGATTTATTACTTCATTTTTCAACATTGTCAAGTTGATCAAACTAGCATCTATTTCAATACTAATCACGTGTCACTTGGGCTTAAATCATGTATGCAAAGACTAGAGCTTTAGATCAGTGGGTAAACTAAACTTTAAATTTCCTGCACATTGTTCAGTCGGGCAGTGGAAGAAAACCATCATAAGCAAGTCAGCTCTTTGCCTTCAAAAAGGGGAGAGGGGGACAATATTGTTTGGTTAAGGGAAAAATGTCAAAACCAATATTGTTTGGTTAAGGGAAAAATGTCAAAACCAAAACGATGAAGGTCAAAGGGGTAGTCTAACAAAGCCAAAATGATGACATCCAAATCAAACATGCTATGCTAGTTACAGGTGTTTGATAGCATCATATTAGTCCTCATCATGAAGAAGCCATTTTTGTGCTATTGTAACAATCTTATATCAAATGATAGTAGGCTTAAAAATGTTCTTGGTCCCAAATAATCATTTGATCTTGTGTTTGCTCATAATAAATTTTTACTTTGGGTTGAGTTTCTAATAAAACAACATATAATGTTCACCTTAATGCCCCCACTTTGGTCACAAGCTACCACAACCTACCTCGGCATCATGTTTTGTATACTAGACGTCTATAAAGACAGAGTTGTTTCATGATCTTTCATATGAGGCACTCATATATGTGAAAACTAATAATAAGAGGCTATCCAATTGAGAAGTGATATCTAAGAACACATCTTCTCTACCAGGAATTGCAAGACCACCCATGGCATGTTTATTATACCTAATTTATTGCTCAGCTCACCTCAGTAAGTCTTGGAATGAAATTTGCTTTCAACCCTTATGTAGGGATCACAAATTTTTTCTCTCCAACATAGATCAAGTGCAAGGTAGTCATATTGCATGCGCACCCACAGAGATGCAAGATATTTGGTTTGCTTAAAACAATGGCCTTTTTCTTTTACTATGTGTTGAAACTTGAGAAGAAAATGTTCATTCAAAAGTGGACATCTTAATACAATCCAAGTTTGTGAAATTGGAATGCTTTGGGAAGTCAAATATATATACAAAAAAGGGTTTGCGAGAAACCCTCTTGCTACCTGAATGATTTATGGAGGGTTATGATAAGAGTCAAGACACAACCTATGGGACAAGAGCATGTGGAGCTGTCTATGGGTCTTTATAACTCCAAAACAGTGGAAATAACAAGTGAACCAACATTGAATGCATGATCATATCATGAGGCATTATCAAACACAGTTTTTTGTACGTCAAATTATATGCACACTGCATGAAATTTGCATAAATTAAGTTTCTAGTCTCCACCACCCTTCAAGATCATAATACACTTTCTTTTTCATAAATCCAGAAGGTAGGACCCGTGTTATCTACAACGTTGATTCTTAAGAAAATTCTCTAAGACAACACCCCATATGTCATGTCTCTCATTTGGTCTATTGACTCATATCTGTGATGTTCCATTTTCACTAATAATTTAAGTACCCAATTAATGGTTTTTTGCATATCTTTTTATCTATATATATTCATGGCTGCAAGCATTAAGGACCAGCACAAATCATTCACATCATAAACTGTTCAAAATTCAAAATTCTCAAGACTTCTGTTAAACCATTCTCTACACAAATCAATATGACAATGGGTTTTCGTTTACCTGGCATCAGAAAGGCACCAAAAGCGGTGGATTCACCAAAAGGCTATCTTGCAATCTATGTCGGAGAGAAAATGAAGTGGGTTGTGATTCCTGTATCATACTTGAACCAATCTTCATTCAGGACTTGTTGAGTCAAGCTAAGGAAGAGTTTGGATATGATCATCCCAAGGGTGGCCTCACAATTCCTTGCAGTTAAGATGTTTTCCAACATATAACTTCTTGCTTGAATTGAGCATAAATCTCACAGTTTAGGAGACTGACATGTATTAGAGGAGACATTTTGCACAATACGACTTCTCAAAATGTATAGATCCCCCTTTCTTAAGAGAGAGGAAATAGAAGCATAATATGTTATTTTTTTTATTAATTGCAATGAAAACAACAACTCAAGAAGCTTCTCTATACTTTATGCTATTAGTTTCAATCTTGGTTCTCTCTGTATGAGCCAAGTTGAATTCTGTTAAAAAATTCCTTGCCAAAGCAGTAATAGAACACACTTGATTTCTAAGAAGGGTATATATAGCAGAAGTATTTTCCTTAGGACCAAGGATAGATAAAATTATTAGGGAGAAAGAAAATGCATTCAAATAATAATTGTAAATATTGAATTAAAATTTTAGCTACAAGGTCCTAAGCATGAAGAAGTAAAGGTTGAAATTGTGTGGATCAGAGTTCTTATTTTAAGTCCACCAAAATTAGCGATCTTTTTTTCTATTTTTTGTGAATTTTGGGGCAATACCATGATAGAAATAACTCCACGGTAATACCTTAGTAGTAATTACTCCACGGCTGCTTATTTTGGAAAATGAAAGAGTTAATGAAACTTGGACAATGATAATGATTTTGCTGTGATGATAGAACGGGAGGGAGTAATAATTTAACTGAAGATATATGATGACATTGTGGTGCTTAAATAGAGAACTTAAAGAGCCACATATTATAGAAATCTGGCAACAAGTGGCAAAAACTATTTCAAGACAAAAACCATTTTATCAAGCAAAATATTATCCCTTACCTTTCGAGAAATGGCAAGAAAATAGGTGAGGATCACTTTCTGGCTCTCTAACAATCTTTTAACTAGGATATTCTGATTTTCCTCCTAACAAATCCCAAAACTATTCAGGTTCGGAACCTTCCCTTTGTGATTTGGATTGTAAATTTGCCTGCAGAAATTGGCTGGCAAAAATAAACTTCCCACCTAGCTCTGTTTTACATATTGAGTGAAAGAGATAAACAAATCAAAATATCATAAAAACCAAGACTCTAAGGCAACAAGCCACAGAAGCACAAGACAAAAGTAAAGAAACATATGGATCCAGTCTAGAAGACCAAGCAAAGAAAAGACAAATTCAAGAAGGAACAATTGTTGTTTTAAGAAAATACTTGTCAATAGTCAGTCAATTGAAATAAATTTATGATCTTATAACAGCAGAAAACCGAGAAAATGAGTGTGATTTAGATGTAATTGTAAAATGTATGCATAATTTGACAGGAATAAGTCTTAGTTGGAATCTGCTAGCTTCGTCTAAAATTCAGGAACTCGTACCATCCTTCCTGAGTTTACTACAGATGTCAAATTTCCTAATAAGATGCATTATATACTTTTCCTTAGTTTAAGCAAAGACAAATACAGGAACTCATACCATCATTCATTGGTTTAAGCTTGATTCTACATAAGATACTTTTCCCACTTCCTGAATAATTCTGTTTGTCATTTGAAAGATGTAAGTAGTGCTTTAAATGCCAAATAGCGGCACATAGCAGCTGATCCCAAAAACACTATAGCAAGATAGCAGATAGTTGTTGTTCTGAAGATTTTTATATAGTTTATTAAATGAATACTACATACATATAAATTCAGAGAAATGATAAAAAAAAACTAAAAATTCATGACATTAACAATAAAAAGTCATAGGTGTCTTAAAACATACAAATAAAAAACAACAATGGCAGCAACTGTTCTGATGTACTACCATATATCCATTATCCACAAAAATAAAGCTCACTCTATGAAGCCAATGCCCCCCAAAATTGAAAAGGACCAAAAAGCTATATTTTTTTTTTCAAAAGAACCAATTACTTGAAATGAATGTCATGAAAATATTTTAAACCCAGTTTCAAATTCAAATAAGAGGCACAAAATGCCATAGCACGCCAAAAGAACACAAAAATCACACAAGATAACCAAACAGTGCATTGGGTAGAGACAACAAATTCCATATCCCAAATACAGAAGACAATGCAATGAATGCATCAAGAATCCATTTACAAGCATATGGAATTATGAATAGAATGCAAACTCAGAAAGGAATCATTACTGAAATTTATGGAGACTCAAAATAACTATACTGCAATTTTTGCTTATCTAAATCATTCCTACCAAATAATGATTAGAGTCATGATTTTTTCAAATCACATGACTTTTTTTTATTAAAAATTTGGTATAAGATCCATTGACTACAATCTATAGGTAACAAGACAATCTTATGCCAAAGGTGACATACACAAAGAAACACAAAGGCAAACCTGAGAGAGATGTATGTGTTTTGAATGGAGAGATAAATTACAAGAACAAATCCACAAATGAGGAAATATACCATACAAGGAATGAGGGTAAACCTAGCTGAGGAAGAAGAGAATCAGGAATCAGAATCAAAACAAGCGAATAATGATAAAGCCATAAAGTAAGGAGCCAGCAAAATGAACTATGGGGATAACACTTACCCACTTTATGCAGGGTTAAGGACAAAAGCATAATTTAATAATTATTCAAAATAAATGAGTTAGCTTTGTCCTCCCAAATTAGAGAAGAAAAATTGGGCATTGGGTAGAATGAGATGGAATAGACTCAATAGAGTTCAACCAGCCTGTTCTGTCTTTTAAGAATTTAAACAATGTCAACTGATGAGATTCCATTACATCCCCAAGCATTTCACTTTTGTTCCTACCAACTGTAGCATAGCCTAAGAGAATAAGATGATGAGTAGGAAAATTCAAGAATAGCTAATAAAATATATTAAATGTGCAACTTCCTCACCATAAATGTTATTAGAACTATTCCATAATTGAGAAATATGAAGAAAAAATTGTAAGAGAATTATTTCACTAAATTGTAAGAAAAAATCATGAGAAATATGAAGGTACAATTTAATTTCACTTACGTGTTCATCATTAAAGTTATGTTATCTCCTTTAAGAAGGATCCTCCCTGATTAAAAAAAAATCCTTCAGAAATGCATGAATGGAAAACACACATAGAACAAAATTTGATAAACTGAAGCATACCTAATGTTTTTCTGCTCTTTTTCTTGATGTTCACTTCTTTAGCATCATCAAGAACCAAATTCATGTATTCATCAAAACCCTATTTGAAAAACAATAAAATCACATTATCCTTAGACTAACAGCTCAATTGCTCAAATAACCAACATTTTTAACAACAACGTGCTGTATACAGCTACCCTACCACAGTTAATTCCCACAGATAACAAAAAAAGTTCACAAAATTTCCTGAAGTAAACAAATTTCAGATCACAATGTTTTAGATATGACCTCAAATTTTCCAGCCTGAGAATACATACTTAGGAGACTATTGCACACACAGACATTTGATTCCAGTCCAGATTTTACTACCATACCATGAAGCCCTCTTCCCCACCTCAAATTTTGAGCAGAGCCACACACTGGTAACAAGGCTGAAGTAGTAATATAATCGGTTTTTGCATGAGTATAACACATTTGAGAAAAGTATTCTACAGATTTTTCACAATAACCATTACGTACACTTGCAGTAATTATTGAATTCAACGAAATAGTATCACGTTCCTTCATGTCATCAAACACACAAGACGCCTCCTCTATGCTATCACAATTACCAAACATGGAAATAAGGGAGTTTGCCACAGACACAGTAGTATCCAATCCAGATTTGATCACACTACCAAGCACCTGATAACCCAACATTTTACCTACAAGCACCCCACAAGACCTAATAACCGTAGCCATTGCATTTTCATTACAGTACACCCCATCACGCCTCAAACACAGATAAACACTCATAACCTCCTTTACACACCCATTATAAGCATAACCAACCATCAAAGAAGTCCAAGACACTATATTAGGTTCCTCAATCTCCTTAAAGACCTTGTCAACCTATGCAACCCAACCAAACGTACCATAAAAGTGAAGCAAACTCGTCCCAACAAATACATCACACGCCAAATCGCATTTTGATCACATGGGCATGAACCTGAAATGCCCCTTCAGTCATGCACCCTTCAGTCATGCCCCTTCAGTTATACACCCCCAGAAAGCGTGTTAAAAAAATGGACCACACCAATTGCGAGAGTCTCAACGTGGAATGTGAAAGAAGGTCGAAGATGACTCAAATGTTCACTCATCCATTAACATTTTTCCTCATTCACGTTCACACACACCTACCATCAAAACACTCCATCATAGACATGTTTTCAAAATAGAAACAAAAACAAAGCAAAATTAAAATCAAAGGCAGTAAAAATAAACACTACCATCACAGTTTCACATTACTAGCCAAAAAAAATAGAATAATAAAATAGGGTTATGGAACCACGTCAACAAAGCTATTGTTTTTTCGGAACTAACAACATTTTCGTGGATAACCATTCTCTCAAAACACACTGAACAACATTTTAGGTCAAAACAAAGTGACACAAACATTCGAAGAATCGCGGCAGAGACGTACCCCAATCACAGTGACTGAGAGTGAATGGAAAGACACATAGCTTCAATGGCAACTTCAACGACAATGGTACCTTCAGCACAGCTTCAATGGCAATGGTAGCAAGAAGAAAGAGGACAAAGGAGAAAGGGCAATGTGTTTGAGCGCGAGGAAAAAGGACGAAGGAGAAAGCTCTGTGCGCGAGGGGCCTAAATTTTAATTTGCATGTGTTTTAATTTATGAGAAGAGTAACATCGGTTTTTTTAAAATAACCAATGTTACTTGAGTTAGTTAACATTGGTTATTTAAATATCAAGTCCTTAACAATTTTAATATCGGTTATTTAAATAACCGATGTTAACTAATTCGACTTATTTACAAAAATGTCACCGTGCTTTTCTTAACATCGGTTTTTAAAAAACCGATGTTAATCGTATGATGTTAAATCTATATTTTTTAGTAGTGCACACTCAACAAGGGCCAAGTGAAGAAGGATGAATGCCCAGATAGAGGCACTACCAAGACTATTAATTATTGTTGAAGGTCCAGACTAATTTGAAGACTCATGTCAAATATGTTTTATTTTTTTATTCATAATTTTTTCGTTGTAATTTTGGCCCAAACTATTTTGAAGGCTCATGTTTATTTTTATTCAGATACACTATATGTGTGGATTTCATTTTCAATAGTAGAAACTTTTGACATTTGATAAAATTTTGTAAGAGCTTCTTTCTGGGTTCCTTGTTGAACCAATCTCAGACTTATCAAGGTAATCTTTGTGGCGTCTACCTAACTTATCTTCCTTCACTAGAAGTAACATCGTCTAAAACTCTGTAACTTATATCAAACGATCCGCTCCTAGTAAGTATCACATCAGAACATTTGGTGTCCCCTGTAGTGTCCAATAAAACTTTTTCGGGCCACACAAAATCTTGTTCATCTTTGCGGCACCACCTTGATAGAACCCTTGCACCACACAAAGGGCAAAGTCAATTTCTTAATGAGTTCCAGGCAATTGGAATCAAGATTCTAGTTCATCGATGATCCGCGTGTGATTCAATCCGATGGATTTCTTGAAACCATATTAGACTAGCTTTATGGCAAACAATGGCATCCCGACGCTACACTCAGCCAGTGCGGACATCGACATAGACAACAGACAATACGAAGCGGTGAACGTACCAGCAACCCACATAAGGAAGTTGATCTAGCCAACCCATGTGGCCCACACGAACCAAGCCTGCATCTCCAAATTACAGAGAACCTGCGCATTAAAAAGTCAACCTTGCACCTTATATCATGACACGGGATGTCCTCGGTCAATTAGTCTTCAACGGTTGCCCAAAGGTACACATATTTTGCCAATATAATAATACTCCTAAGTGCCATACGATGGTTTATGAGAATATTATGTTTTAATAATATGCAAAATCTATATTTTCAAGAGCAGCATCTTATCATTCCTAAGCTATATCATAACAGATCATATAGAGCCAATTGTCGAAAAGTTCAAAGTGCCTATAATAGACAATGGAATGAGAATAACGCCTTCTGCCCAAAAGTATCATGCACTTGATATTCTTGAATTAAATTATTTAAGAAAATAAAATGTTTTGATGCCATGACATCATATAGAATTGTAGAAGGGCATGCAAAATTCCCATAACATGTTACCTGCTTATTTATGCGGAAGTCCTATAGAGAATAAAAAATAGATAAATCATCAGTATTATAGATGACCTTGTTCACTATTAAAATGTTGATGAACCGATGATGTATACAACTGTTGACGTGAGGAGTACATAAAAAAGCATGTTGCATGCTGTTATGATAAGCCATTATAACATCATATGTACGTGATCATGTTATCATTGAGCAGTTAGTTTCTTGCTTACGCTATAATATTCTGCCACTAATTATATATGATATTTATCAAAACTCCTCGCTTACAAGCGAATGACATAAAAAACCAGTGCTAATATTTACTTGATCATAAAGCTTGTATCTGACCGAAAACAAATAGACCAAGCCAGCATCTCCAAATTAGCTTGTAGATTGTTATCATGCAAAATTAACATAGCATATATATATATATATATATATATATATATATATATATATATATATATATATATATATATATATATATTCAAGTTGCAGTGAGTGTAGACATTATGCGATATTAATACTATGATATGCTATCATAAAAGTCATATAGGCAATGCCTTGACTGATACCATATATATGCTAAAATGCAAATTAGTATTCACTTGGAAAAAGTTAACGTGTGCATGACATAAGGACACAAAGCTTAATGTCTGCATGCTAAATTACTGAAAGCATAATCCAAGAGTAAATAAATACCTACATGCAAAAGGCACGACCCTTAACACTTTAGATAAGAGTGCATGAGTTTTAAATGTCATCATGAACATAATAGATATTATATGATGTCATATTATATCATCATGACTCTGTGTCATTTTATATCATTATAAAAATGTTGGGAGGTGATGAGGTATGCCTGACACACCAAAATTTGGGATTGATTTTGCATACAAATATGTCATGAGCGACATTATGCTTGACACACCAAAATTAGGAATTGATTTTGTCATGAAAATATGTCATGAGCAAATTATGCCTAACAATGGGTATAATTTGTTAGATTTTTAGGAGTTCTTTATAAAAAAATCAATGATCACCAAGAACACATTACATTAGATTATCAATAAGAGTTTTAAGAATACCTAAATTTATAATAATTGATCAAACAAACACACCGAAATCTGGAGAATAGTCACAAACAATTGTTTTAATGATCTTCTTTAATAAAATCATCTTATTTTTTATGGGAGTGTCGTTTTCTCTTTAGATAGGGAGAGGAGACACTATTTTTTGATTTGGTGTATTGGAGACCATAACCGTGCCTCAAGTTTTAAACCTATTAGGGTTCTCATTATCCCATAATGGGTTAAATTGGTTTCCGCTCATTAAGCCCATTCCTTTTTTCTAATGATAGTCTAATAGCTCACCAAATTAGATCACTTATATTAAGTCCATAAAAAACGTAAATAACTAATATAATATGTAGCCTACATTAATTAATTAATTAATTAAGAATTATAAAATTTTTAGCAATCTCCCACTTGAACTTCATATTGACTTTAGACATTTATACCACAAAATTCTTTAGGCGTGCAATTGTATATTATTTACTTTAAGAATCCTCTTTAAATAATCTGGTCCATCTCATATAACAACAAGGAATCACTGCAGTTTTCATCACAATTTAATGTGACTAAGCCACAATGATCACCATTGTCACTTATACTTGATGACATAGATCAAATATGGATAAGCGACATGAAAATAACATGTAATGTGATCTTATCCGTGTTCATTTTCAACTAGTCCAAACCTTATTCTTTATAGAGATTAAACCAAATGCAACAAATATCACATATAAAACATAACACAAGTTTATAATATGATAAACATCAACTTTATTTCTGTAGAAAATCCAAACAAAATGTTTGTTAACCATAAGATATAGAACATAAGCAAGACTCCTGCTAAACTAAGGTACTATCAGGAATTACACTCATATGAGTAGTGTGCTCATGAAAAACTTTAAGTGTCAAACTTTTAGTGAATGGATAAGCTAGCATGGAATGAGTCCCTATATGTTCTATACATATTTGTATTTTTTGAATTCTTTATTTAACAATCAAATACTTTATGTCAACAAACTTTTACTTGATTGAATCCTTAATAAGACCACTAAGATATTGTCCCAATAAACACCTTATGGCTTCTTAATGTTGGCAACAATAGGCAAGCTAGTTACAATAATTTAGCAGTCATAAATTTTAGTATAATATCTCATAGTAAAAATATTAACTCCACCTATATGGTTAAATATAGATCTTTATGTGGAGTGATTGACATTAAGATATTCGATAAAAATCGAAGTCAAAATACCCAATGATCTCTAAACTTCTAGACTTTCGATATGAAAACATATAGTTTCTTGTTTTGTTCAATTAGCACATTATGCGCTTTACTACTTTCTAGTATTGCATATCAACATTACTCATATATCACCTTAGGACTCCCACAAAAAAAAAATCAGGACAATAAAAGTAAACTTAAGCATACATGATAAATTACAATACAACTGTTTTGCAACAATAAATCATATGATGTTAGTAGGATGTCATGAACATGTAATACAAAAATAATAAATTTACTCTCACTGAACTTTTAGTATATGCAATTATCAACCAAATTTACCTCAACACCATAAGAGGTAATCTTGATGAATTTTGTAATACCATAGACGAGAGACTTGTTTAAAAGCATAAATAGATTTCTTTAGTTTGCATACCATAGACTTTAGATCATCTTAAACAAGGTTTTCTGGTTGCATCATATAATGTCTCATCAATGTTTCCATTTAGAAACGTAATCTTTACATTCATATATGCAAAACAATTATCAAAATGATCTACAATGTCATTATAGTCCTAAGAAAGTCTTTCAAAGAAATCAAAGAGAAAGTTTCTTTGTGATCAATGCCTTCATTCTTGTAAAACTTTTGGCGACAAGACAAACTTTATATATCTCAATATTGCCCATTGAATCCCTTTCGACTATAGATATTTATCTTCAACTTATGGGTTTCTCACTTTCAAACAATTTGATGATATCTCAAATGTCATGTTCAATCATCAGTTTTATTACATCATTTATGGCATCAATCCACTTGAAAGTTAGAGCACAACATGACTTGACTAAGGTCAATTAGACCTCAGTCAACCTAATTTCATATTCATATTCTTAAAGAAATATGACATAATCATATGAAATTACTTTTTTGCTTTCTCTAGTGGATCTTCTTAATGATACTTCTTGAGGCTATTGAGTTTGAACTTTAGGTGATGCTTGAGAGAGAATCTCAGTGTTGTCTTGTCTTTTAATAATGTTAGGAGTAAAATCATTATTTAATTATCATATTCATTTCTTGAACAATGGTAAGTACAAAGACTTATCTATTGTCAATAACATGTTATTCTTTAAAGACAACACTTCTTATGTTTCCTTCCCCTCCAAACTCAATTTCATCAAGGAGTCTTGCACGTCTCAAACATGATCTTAAAGTGGGATTGTAAAACTTATACATGAGAGAGCTTTAAATGTAACAAAAATATTGTAACTAATTATCTTTAAGTCTAACTTACCTTCATGCAGCCTATAAGGCATTGCTTCGGCTGGACATTCCCAAATGTGCATATGCCTAATATTGGGATTTCCCTGGCTCACACCTATAGGGGTTATTAGTGACTACTTTAATTAGTACTCTAAAAATATATAAATTGTATTCTTTAATGTCTTTCCTCAAAGAAACTTTGGTAGAGAAGAATCAAACTTCTTACCATATCTGTACCAGCCTAGTTTCATCATTCAACAACTTTGTTCATGGTAGGTTTGCCTAACATTATATGTTATAGAACAATTCCACAATTATTGAAAAAACACATGGGGGACTCCAAACGTTGCACCTTATGTCATATCTACCATAGTATTTCCCATGGTCAGATTTGATAACCTCAATTTTCTTTCCTAGCTGAAAGACTAAATGTCTAGAGGCCAAAACTTCTCATAATTTAAATAAAGAAGAATCATCTTTGAACATAATAAAATTCATTTTTCTCATTCCACGAATCCATAAGGAATAGAACACTAAGATATGTATGTATTAGTTCTAAGACATCCTTAGTTTTTTTAGCACCTGAATTCCATTTTGTTTGTTTATTTTCCCTTTATATATTCAATGTAGACTATAAGGTCCAACCAATATAAATGATCCAAAATTTCCTATAACACAAGCATCCAAATTCTCTATTAAGAGATATGACTTAAGTGTTTATGCTATAAAGTGATGAAATTCTCATTTAATTTTAAGTTTTGTACCACCCAAAATTGTTTGCAATAAGAACACTCAAATACCCATAAAAGAACTCATAACTTACAACATTTGAATCACAAGAGAGAAAAACTTTATTATTTCTAATTAAACAAGAATAACTGAATTTGTCCAAATTAATTAGAAATAAAATTTGGTTTAATAAACAACTTAATATATGTCTCAACCAAATTCAAATGAAATTGAATCTTTTAAAGCAACATAAAAGTTCCTATAGCTTCAACTGCAACTTTATGTCATCACCCACATAGATGAATCTTTCATTATCACTTGACGGATGACTCCATAGATAGTGTTGTATAGATGTGCTTATGTGAGTAGTATAATCAAAATCTACTAAGTAGTGTACTTGGGTACAAAACTAAATTAACTTTAAAATCAACAAAAATGATAATTTTACCATTCTTCACACACTGAATAATGTAATTGAGATTTTTTTACATGTCTCATCCTACAAAAGCAACAAGGAAATTCTTTATCTTGTTCTACTGTCTCTTCTCTAAAAAAAGAAATAAAAAATTATGTAATATCCTCAACTTTCAACTGACTCTTTTCAAACTCTAAATTTTATACATGCAACTTTGAGATTCAAATTTTATACAATCAAAGAAGAGAACAATAAACATACAATGCACAAATAATCTTTATGGTAAATTTCAAGACCCAAACAAGATACCTAGCACATCATTAATCCTCAATCTTTGGATTGAAAAAGACTAACTGCAATGGTACTCTCAACGCATTGATCAAACATTGGTGATAAGTCCTATCAAACAAAGGTTGTCTTTGAACACTTCATTGCTCACATGGAAAATTTTATTATTCACATGGAAGGTCATACTATTTATAATCACCATATGTTTATCATCACAAGGATGTAATTATTTTTTTGAATGGTGTCTTCCTTTGGACCGAGCACAACTCGTATGAATAATTCCATGCAACATCTATGTAAATTCAATCAAATCAACTTATACAATAGAAGTTACTTTGGCAACATGTTGTTTCAACCAATTTAACCAAAAAATACAAGACAATTTAATATAATAAATGGGAGGCCTTAAAATTACACAACTTTCACATATAATTTAGTTATATAAAAACATATATAACAAAACGTGCAAATATTGTGCAGAACAAACCCATCACAAGATACCTAGCACAACATTAATTCCTAGTCTTTGGACAGAGAAATTAATTTGTAATTGGTACTCTCAACTCAATGATCAAATATTGACAATAAATTCTATCAAATAATAACCTTTCTTTGGACCGACTATTATTCACATGAAAACACCTTATAATTATCACATATTTATCATCACATGTACAATATTATTTGGGCAGATTGCATCTTACTTTGGGTTGAACATAATTCATATAAATAATTTCATACAAAAATCTATGTAATTTTAATCAAATAAATTTTCACAATAGGGATTACTTTGACAATATATCATGTCAATCAATTTAATTTAAAAAATTACTAGATATGCAAATAAATGAGAGGGATCTGTTAACTTCATAACAAACAAGAGCAAGATATTATGTTATAGCTCATTGAGGTACCTGATGCAATCCTACCCCGCAAGGGAATTGGATAGAAGACTCTAAGAAGATTGGGCCAGAGATGCAAGAGAAGGCCCTAGGGTTCTCATGAGCCTTAGGGTAGATTTTGGGCCCGTGGGCTAAGTATGAGCCCGCTTATCTTTGTACATATTAGATTAAGGTTTCATTATTTTTGGGCCTTGTATTTAGGGCTCCATAATATAGGTAAGGTACCCTAGAAATGTAGGAATTTTCAGCCCTTGTATTTTAGGGCACCTAGACTAGTTTTTTGTATTAGGTGTAGTTTTGTAATTTCACATGCATTAAGTGAATATTTGATGGTTGTGGTTGGAAATAAATTTAATTGAATTGGGAGAAGCCCAATCCAATTAAATTTTAGAGGGGGAGGTGAGCATTTGCTTGCTACACCCCATTGCCACATCATATAGTCACACTTTGTGCATGTCCTTCATGCTTTACATGCCTCATGACACCTAAGCACACTTAGTGGAGAATCTTGGACTTGACCTTGGATTAGTGGGCTGAACCATAGCTAAAATTCACTAATCATAATTAGTGAAATTTTGGCTCCAAAAATTGGCTCCACAAATTCAATTTCAAATTCAAGTGAAATTTGAATAAAAATTTAAATTTCTCTCCAATTTTGTGTGACACTTAGGCTATAAATAGAGGCCATGTGTGTGCATTTTTTTTTTAACTTTGATCATTTGAATATTAAACTTCAGATTCCAAAGCTCATTTAGAGCACAAAATTTCGTGCTCTTTTCTTCCTCTCCCTTCATTCATCTCCTTCTTCCTCCAAGCTCTTATCCATGGCCTCATATGGTGGTGAGCTTCTTCTAGACTCATCTTCTCCTTGAAGTGGTGTCTCCTCTCTCTCTTCCTTTCTTCATTCCGCTGCCATTCATCTTCCAAGAAGCAAAGGAATCCATTGATGAAGAAGATCCTAGGCCTACAAGCTCCAATGGAGCTTACATCATGTGGTATCAGAGTAACTCAAAGTTCAACTTCTCTCCCTCTTTTTTTCCATCAATTTCGTGCTCCCCCCCTCTCTTTCTCTCCCTCTTTCTTATCCTCCTTTGAAGCATCCTCTCCAAGCTTCTTATCCAAGGCTCATCTTAGTGGTGAAGCTCCTTCTTCCATGGCTTATTCCCTAGTGGATGGCGCCTCTTCTCACCTCTTCTTATTTGTCTTCCGCTGCATCTCCATGGTGGATGATGTGCCATCATTTTCTTCTATTTTCTAAACCCTTTTTGCACCATTTTAATTACTGATTGATCTTAACTGTCAATTAATCAGGCAGTTTTATTATTTGGGCTCATTTAGCTAATTTGATGTTTTTAATCTAATTTCAGGAATTAATGAAACATTGGGCTTAATCCGGATTTTGGTTATGGACTTGAAGAGGGCAAATAAAGCAGCACTCACCTTAGTTAATTTCTAATTAGGAAATTTCGCAATTTTATTTTATGTTGTTCAGTGTTTATTTCGTTTTGGGCCAGAGTATTGTAATAGGGCCCAGTGACTTTGAGTGACTCTTTTTAAATAGCAGCCTTGGGATTCGTGCAAGGCCATTATGTTATGCTATTTTATTATTCAGAGCTTTTGTTTTAGGTTTCTACGTTTTTCTATTATAAGGCTACTGTTTTCGTTCTTAATGCAATTTTCCGTTTTCTGCTTCTAATTACAATTTCGTTCTTGCTTCTTCTTCTACTTTCATTTACGTTTCTGTTTAATTTACATTTCTGTTCATTTACGTTTCTGTTCATTTACGTTTCTGCTTCATGTTTCATTTGCATTTTCTGTTTGAATCTATGGAAGGCTAGTTTTTCTGGTGTTGTTTCCTTTTGAGGACGAAGCCCAACTCTCTTTGAGGTTTCGTTTGTAATGTGGTTTCCTAGCAGTTTTCCCTTCACCAGTTATCCCAAATTCGTGAACATTAATCAGTGCACGCTTCGTGTTCGATTAATTGCCTCTGAGCCTAACTTGCGTTCATGCTTAATGGACGAAGGGCTAACCAGTGTATGTGGTGCCTAATCACGTATTGACAACCCTAAGTTGATTTTCGCTTAGTAAATTGAAATAGGGTTGGATTAAGTGGTTGACTGTAAGGGACGAATTCTCCATAACCCAGGATAAGAGAATGGCTTCTGAATCAGAGGAAACAACCTGTTTTTAATATTAGTAGTTTCATATTCCAGTTTACTTGTTCTGCTCTTTAATCACAAAACAAACAAACCCACCAATCGTTACTGTTACTGCGCAAGTATATTATGAACATTTGGTTTGTCATTGCTCGTTGGGAAACGACCTAGGATCACTTCCTAGTAACTGCATTTTCATGTTTATTTGATTCGGGTACGACCTCGATCAGTGGAAAATCATCATTAAAGGACCTCATTGAAGCTCAAAGATTCAGCCTCCATAGAAGCCCCACAAGCAAACTTTGAGTTGTGTCTCACAAGACTCTCATTCATCAAAGTTCCCTCCCCCTTGAAAAGGATTTGACCTCAAATCCCGAGGTTCTTGAAACTCTGGGCTTTTTTCCTTAACACCTGTAAAAAGAATAAAAGCATATATATTAGTGGTGTTTGGTATATTGAAGTAAGATAAGGTCTGAAAACCCATTTCCTGGGCATCTTCCCATGAAGGAACATGGTTCCTCACCAACTCAATGAGTGGTGCTACAAGTATAGAAAAATATGGGGCAAACCTTTTGTAAAAGTTTGTTAAGTCATGGAAGCCCCAAATTTTTCTTACACTTGGTGGAGCGGGCCACTCAGGAATGACCTTTATTCTCTTAGGGTTCATGGGAACCCCTTGATCACAATTTAAAAAATTAAGAAAAGTAAAGCAATAGAACATACCTTTTTCTGTATTTTCATGTTGATTATTCCTACCAAAAAGTATGACAAACCTAAGGTGTCCCATATGAGTACCTAAGTTTGTATTGAAACTAAAAATAAGAAAAAACCTACCTAATGAGTCCCTATGTACACAAATCATGAAGATGTTGGGTGCACGAGCGATTTTACAAAAGAGTGTTGCACCACCCAAAGCATTCATCATACCACCTATTTTAGGGATTTGGTGCCTAATAATACCTATTTTGGGCACCAACAAAGCACAAGGATTTAAGCTCTTGCGAACCAAACCCTCATCCAACAACTCCTTTACTTGAGGAATAAACTCAAGCCTAAGAGGTGTGGCAATGCTAACAAGTGTCTTTTTACAAAGGAGAAAATGTGGAGGTTGTTTAAGGGGAAATTTCTTTAATATTTGTCTTTATTTCAAAATGTCTTTCCTTCTTAGCTAACCTCTTGGAGGAGACACTTACCTCCTTACACTCCTCCTTAACCATTAAAGGTTTTCCTTCTTCTTGGGGGTAGATTTCTTCACTAGATTCTTCCCCTTTTGCTTCTTCACTTTCACTAGAGGAAGGTGAAGTAGTAGCCTCATCTTGGCTACTATAAATGTCTTGGCTCCTCATAATCATGGTTTTCTTGGTGGAGCATTGAGAAGTAATGTGTCCTCTTTCAAGACATTTAAAGCACTTTATGGAGCTAGTCTTTTCTTGCATACTAGCCTTAGGGGGTTGCTTTTCTGTTGTCTTCCCCTTATCATCATTGGGCTTAGAAGGTGCTGCCCCTAAGATGCCTAGACCTTGGTCTTTCTTTGGATAAGAATGAAATCCATAAGATTTTAAAGTAGACTTTCTTTTAATTTTTTGCTCTATCCTTATTTCCCAATCTAAGTAAGCCTCTACATTGTCCTTCCCATGGAAGTATGGGAGGTTAATGTTAGCCTCTTGAGGCTTTCTTTCATTTTCTCTCATATGGGAGTGAGGTCTAAGATATGACCTATGCCTTCCTTCATAATAGTCACGAAGTTCATCACTTAGGCTCTTGCAAGAGTTATGACTACTATAGGAGGCATGTTTTTCTTTTCTTAACTCTTTTAGTATTTTCCTTCTTTCTTCTTCCCTTATTTTCTCTTTTTCATCTTGACTTATTTCTTTCGCTCTTTTTTTTCCTTTTTCTTTTCTCTCTTGTTTTTCTTTCCACAACTTAAGGGATCTCAACTCATCTAATATCTTATACAAGGGGTCCTTAGGAGTAGAACCCTCACCATTAACACTAGATGAAGAATGAAGACTCATGTTGGTTCCTAAGTTATGGTTCTTTCTTGTTGGGGGGTTTGAAAAAAAGGTAAAAGAAACTATGGTTGAAACTAGCCAAAATAAACACTAAAAGAGGTGTGAAAGATAAGGTAAAAACTAATTGGTAAAAGGCAAACTATCTAGGCGGTTTGACAGTGGAGGGTAAAGGAAATAAGCTATGAAAGTAAGCAAGAAATTAAAGTGCAAGAAATGCAAACTAGGCAGATCCTAAGAGTGTTTGGATGACCTCATTTAAGGTTCCCAACAAAACACTCACTATCCTAAGGGAAAATTGCCTAAAATTATTACACACAAATGGAAGTAGGGTGACCTAGTGGAGGCTCCCAACTTACTTCCAATGAAAGGCCTTTCTGTTACAAAATTTGAAAGCAAAACAAATTGTCAATTACAAAATTACAAAAAAAAAAGTCCTCAATTGTGGTGGCTATTCTCTCTTTAGTATTTCACTCAATTTGGAGTGCTTCTTAGTCCAATAGCTCTTAAGGTGGTTGGCCCCTTGCTTCTTGACTCAAATTCTTCAAGATATGGCACCAATCCTCCTTTCCAATTCCCTATATGGCAACTCACAAGCAAGGAAACAAAGAGACAAGCAATAACCAAAGACCAAAAACAATGAAATGAAAGCTAAACCAATATAGCTTTAACAAGACAAATTTCCATGGATTATTTAACAATTAAAGCAATGAAAAGCACAAAAAAGCAAGCTAGGACTCAAAGAGAAACCTAGAATGGCTCTAGAGTAGAGTAGAAAAACTCTAAAAAAAAAGACTTAAGAAACCTCTAGTTTTGGCACTTGTTTTCACAATAATTTTCAATTAAAATTTCAGAACTAGGATTGGTATAAAATAGGCACCAATTATAGAACAAATTTTGAGCCAAAACAACAAGCACACTTTCCTTTCACTTTTTTTTCCTGGACACTGATTTTTCTGCCAACTTGTGCGATTTTTCTTTTTTTTTCCTTTAATCCAAATCGCTTGGTTCTTTTTTTATAATTTTGGTCCAGATGTCTAGAAAATTCAGTAAAACTTTCAGCTCAAAAAACGTAGTGACCAATTCCCAGTAATTTATACAAGTTCGTATGTTCAAGCTGCCAGCACCAGCGATTTCAACCTAGAAATCAAGAGTAGTGTTTATGTTGCTTAAGGCTTGGATAGTTACAATTTGTGTTTGATTATGCTCAATTATCTTGAATAACACAATTCAAGAGAGCTTAAGACTTATTTTGATTCACAAATCCAGCCACAACTCAGCACCACAACTCAACTTCATCATAGGCATCATGTAGGAAACTTAGAAAACAAAAAAAAGTTCAAGAACAAGACTACTTCTAGGAATTGATTTAGAACATGTTATGAACTAAATAACATGCATGAATTAGACTCAAAATTCAAAAGATAGGCTAAGAATGACAAGAATACATGAACAAATGTATCTAGAATTCAATCAACAAAATAAAATTTAACACAAACTTAGAACATAATGTGACAATTACTATGACTAAACATGACTTTAAGACAACATGGATTAAGTGATTTACACTTAGATTTTTGTGTTTTTTTTAATCAATATTTTGGAAGAACATTTATATCTGAGGTTCAGCACAAGAATATTATGAATGAAAAATGATAGAACCTAAAATTAACACAAAAACAAGATTCAAGAGTAGATCTACAAAATTTGAACCATAGAAATGCAAGAACAAGTGTAGATCTAAGATTTAATCGGTTTATTTTTTTTTTTTTGAATCTGCTCTAAACAGCACCAAACCACAAGACAATGGAGGATATACATGGAGAATAAGATGAAGAACAAGGAATTAAAGAGAATTCACCAAACAAAAAGATAAAGGAAGCAAAAGAACATCACCTAAATGAAGATGCTCTGATACCACATGGTGTAAGCTCCATTGGAGCTTGTAGGCCTAGGATCTTCTTCATCAATGGATTCCTTTGCATCTTGGAAGATAAATGGCAGCGGAATGGAGAAGGAAGAGAGAGAGGAGACGCCACTTCAAGGAGAAGATGAGTCTAGAAGAAGCTCACCACCACAGGAGGCCATGGATAAGAGCTTGGAGGAAGAAGGAGATGAATGAAGGGAGAGGGAGAGAAGAGCACGAAATTTTGTGTTCTAAAAGAGCTCTGAAATCTGAAGTTAATATTCAAAAAATCAAATTTCAAAAAAATGCACACACATGGCCTCTATTTATAGCCTAAGTGTCACACAAAATTGGAGGGAAATTGGAATTTTTATTCAAATTTCACTTGAATTTGAAATTGAATTTGTGGAGCCAAAATTTCACTAATTATGATTAGTAAATTTTAGTTATGGTTCAGCCCACTAATCCAAGATCAATTCCAAGATTCTCCACTAAGTGTGCTTAGGTGTCATGAGGCATGTAAAGCATGAAGGGCATGCACAAAGTGTGACTATATGATGTGGCAATGGGGTGTAGTAAGCAAATGCTCACCTCCCCCTCTAAAATTTAATTGGATTGGGCTTCTCCCAATTCAATTAAATTTATTTCCAACCACACACATCAAATATTCACTTAATGCATGTGAAATTACAAAACTACCCCTAATACAAAAAACTAGTCTAGGTGCCCTAAAATACAAGGGCTGAAAATTCTTACATTTCTAGGGTACCTTACCTATATTATGGATCCCTAAATACAAGGCCCAAAAATAATGAAACCTTAATCTAATATGTACAAAGATAAGCGGGCTCATACTTAGCCCACAGGCCCGAAATCTACTCTAAGGCTCATAAGAATCCTAGGGCCTTCTCTTGCATTTCTGGCCCAATCTTCTTAGAGTCTTCTATCCAATGCCCTTGCGGGGTAGGATTGCATCAGTACCTCTCTTCCTCTTGCACACAATGAGATGCAAGCTCATTAAGGGACCTTCTGAGTGTTATAGCTCACTTTGAATTGCCTAATGTGTGCAGTAAGTGAGATCAAAACTAAATGCACGAGCAGGTCTTCACCAAACTCTAGCTTAAGTGCTTTCAGTTTTGATGCCAAAGTAGACATTTCCATTATGTACTCCCTTATATTACTTTTTCCTTTTTTAATACAAAAATAAATAAATAAATAAACAAAAACTGCATGCGCAAAAAAGTTCCTCAAATATATATCTGATATGCGCAAATCAAATATCTAATATGGCAATATCTGAATTTACTGACAATTAATATGTGTTGATCAAACAAACGCAGCAGAATCTGGAGAATAGTCACGAACAATTGGTTTAATGACTTTCTTCAACCAAATCACCATATTCCTTATGGGACTATCGTTTTATCTTCGAATGGAGAGAGAAGAAACTATTTCTTGATTTGGTGCATTGGAGATCATAACCATGCCTTGGGTTTTAAATCTATTAGGGTTCTCAATATTTCCTAATGGGCCAAACTGGTTTTCACTCATTAAGCTCATTCCAATTTTTTGATGATATTCTAATAGGCTAACCAAATTAGATCACTTATATGGAGCCCATAAAAAATGTAAATAACTAATATTAATGTTATAATATAATATGTAGCCCACATTAATTAATTAATTAATTAGGAATTATAAAATTCCTAACATAATTATCTCATCTTCCAAGTAGACCAATCGACTTCTTGGTATAAGCCAACTCTAACTAGATCGATATCGACTAGTCGAGAATATGACATTGGATAGAAGACTCCAAGAAGATTGGGCCAGAGATGCAAGAGAAGGCCCTAGGGTTCTCATGAGCCTTAGGATAGATTTTGGGCCCATGGTCTAAGTATGAACCCACTTATCTTTGTACATATTAGATTAAGGTTTCATTATTTTTGGGCCTTATATTTAGGGCTCCATAATATAGGTAAGGTACCCTAGAAATGTAGGAATTTTCAGCCCTTGTATTTTAGGACACCTAGACTAGTTTTTGTATTAGGGGTAGTTTTGTAATTTCACATGCATTAAGTGAATATTTGATGTGTGTGGTTCGAAATAAATTTAATTGAATTGGGAGAAGCCCAATCCAATTAAATTTTAGAGGGGGAGGTGAGCATTTGCTTGTTATACCCCATTGTCACATCATATAGTCACACTTTGTGCATGTCCTTCATGTTTTACATGCCTCATGACACCTAAGCACACTTAGTGAAGAATCTTGGACTTGATCTTGGATTAGTGGACTGAACCATAGCTAAAATTCACTAATCATAATTAGTGAAATTTTGGCTCCACGAATTTTATTTCAAATTCAAGTGAAATTTGAATAGAAATTCAAATTTTGTGTGACACTTAGGCTATAAATAGAGGTCATGTGTGTGCATTTTTTCAACTTTAATGATTTGAGAATTAAACTTCAAAGTTCAGACCTCTTTTGAGGTACAAAATTTTGTGCTCCTTCTCTCCCTCTCCCTCCATTCATCTTCTCCTACCTTCAAGCTCTTATCCATGGCTTCCTATGGTGGTGAGCTTCTTCAGACTTATCTTCTCCTTGAAGTGGCGTCTCCAATCATCTTTCTCCTTCTCCATTCCGCTGTCGTCAAACTTCAACAAGCAAAATACTCCATTGATGAAGAAGATCTAAGGCCTATAAGCTCCACATGGAGCTACATCACTATGACTAGATCGATATCAACTAGTTAAGAATAATATATCCAAGTGGACCAATCAAGTTATTGGACTAAGACTAGATCGAGGCCCACTAGTTGAGAATAATAGATCCAAATAGACCCATCAACCTCTTACACTACGACTAGATCGATACTAACTAGTAAAAAATAACAAATCTAAGTTGACCAAACGACTTCTTGGACTAGATGAAGACTGACTATTCAAGAATAGTATATCGAAGTTGACCAATCGGCTTCTTGGACTAAGACTAGATCAAGGACAACTAAGTCGAGAGTATTAGATCCAAGTAATTCGATCTGCTTCTTGGACTAGGTCAACTACGACTACATTGATATCAACTAGTTGAGAATATTATATCTAAGTAGACTAATCAACTTCTTGGACTATGACTACATCAATACTAGCTAGTCGAGAATATTTGATTCAGGTAAACCCATTAGCTTCTTGGACTAAATCAATTTTGACTAGATCAAGATCGACTAATCAGGAACATTAGATCCAAGTAGACCAATCGGATTCTTGGACTAAATCTTGTAGAATCAAGCTTCATGATGAATCAAGATTGATTCAAAGACGTTTTGATGATAACAAAGGTGATGACAAAAAGCTCAAAAGTCAAGAACACTTCATGACAACAAAGATGATGATCTCAAGAATCAAAGAATGAGTTCAAGATTGAATCAAGAACACTTCAAGGTTCAAAAGGAAATTTGATTTCAAGAATCAAGAATCAAGTTTTAAGATTCAAGCTTCCAAGAATCAAGATCAAGATTCAAGACTCAAGATTCAAGAATCAAGAGAAGACTTAATCAAGATAAGTATTAAAAAAGTTTTTTCAAAAACTGAGTAGCACATGAATTTTCCTCAAAACCTTTTACCAAAGAGTTTTTACTCTCTGGTAATCGATTACCAGATTATTGTAATCGACTACCAGTAGCAAAATGGTTTTCAAAAAGCTTTCAACTGAATTTACAACGTTCCAATTGATTTCAAAATGTTGTAATCGATTACAATGTTTTGGTAATCGATTACCAGTGAGTTTGAACGTTGAAATTCAAATTCAAATTTGAAGAGTCACATCCTTTCACAAAAAAGTTTTGTATAATCGATTACACTGATTTGGTAATCGATTACCAGTGATAGTTTCTGAACAAATCAAAAGATGTAACTCTTCAAATGGTTTTTGACTTTTTCAAATTGTTTTTAAGTTTTTCTAAAGGTCATATCTTCTAATGGTTCTCCTGACCAGACATGAAGAGTCTATAAAAGCAAGGCTTTGATTTGCATTTCAATTATTACATCTATCTATCTTTTCCAATTCATTCTTTACACAAGCAATTTTTCACATTGATTTCTGAGTCTCTTTGAACTTCTTATTCTTCTTCCTTTTGCCAAAAGCTTTCCAAAGTTTTCTGGTTTTCCAAACCTTGAAAACTTTTGCTATTCATCTTTTTCATTCTCTTCTCCCTTTGCCAAAAAGAATACGCCAAGGACTAACTGCCTGAATTCTTTTTGTGTCTCTCTTCTCCCTTTTCCAAAAGAACAAAGGACTAACCGCCTGAATTCTTTTGTGCCTCCCTTCTCCCTTGTCAAAGAATTCAAAACGACACAGTCTGAGAATTCTTTTGATTCTTCCCTTTCCCATATACAAAAGATTTCAAAGGACTAACCGCCTGAGAATTCTTTTGTATCCCCATTCACAAAGATTCAAAGGTTTAACCGCCTGAGAACTTTGTCTTAACACATTGGAGGGTACATCCTTTGTGGTACAAGTAGAGGGTACATCTACTTGGGTTTGACTGAGAACAAGAGAGGCTACATCTCTTGTGGATCAGTTTTAGTGGAGGGTACATCCACTAGGTTGTTCAAAGAGAACAAGGGAGGGTACATCCCTTATGGATCTTTGCTTGTAAAAGGATTTTTACAAGGTTGGAAAAGAAATCTCAAGGACCGTAGGTCGCTTAGGGACTGGATGTAGGCACGGGTTGTTGTCGAACCAGTATAAAACTCTTGTGTGTTTGTCTCCTTCTTCCCTACTCTTTTAATTTTCGTTATGCATTTTAATTCCCGCTTTTACTTTTGGTTAAGTTTCTTTTCTACTCTTTATTCACTTAACAACATAGTAAAAGCCTTAGAAGAGTAAATTTTTAATTTGTAAAGTTTTAGGAATAATTAATTCAACCCCCCCCCCCTTCTTAATTATTCTGAGACCACTTGATCCAACAAATCTAAGCCCGACTAGATCGAGACCAACTTGTCAAGAATAATAGATCTGAGTAGTCTTTTTGGCTTCTTAGACTAAGTCAACTCTGATTAGATCAAGACCGACTAGTCAAGTAGACTAATTAGCTTCTTGGACAATGACTGGATCGATACCGACTAGTCAAGAATAATAGATCCAAGTTGACCAATCTGCTTCTTGGACTAAGACTAGATCAAGATTTACTAGTCCAGAATATTAGATCCAAGTATATTGATTGGCTTCTTGGACTAAGTCCACTATGACTAAATTGATACATACTAGTTGACAATATTATATCCAAGTAGACTAATTGGCTTCTTGGACTACGACAACATTGATACCAACTAGTTGATAGTATTAGATCCATGTAGACCCATCAACTTCTTGGACTAAATCAATTCTGACTAGATCAAGACTGACTAGTCGAAAAAAATTAGATCCAAGTAGACCAATCAGATTCTTGGAATAAATCAGCTTTAACTAGATCGAGATCGACTACTCGATAATAATAGATCTGAGTAAACCTATCGGCTTCTTAGACTAAGTGAACTCTGATAAGATTAAGACCGACTAGTCAAGTAGATTAATCAGCTTATTAGACTACGACTAGATCAACACTGACTAGTCAAGAATAATAGATCCAAGTTGACTAAATCGAGATTGACTAGTTGAGAATATTATAGTATACCTATTGGTTTGTTGGACTAAGTGATCCCCACTCAAAGATTGAAGAATGATGACACTTGGAATTTGAAGTGACCAAATAGACCAGGAACTCCAAGTTCCCTTTAGTAAAAATGACCATTGAGAAAGACTAAAGAAAGTCCATGATTATTCAACTTAATATACTCCCAACTAAACTAATTAAAGATTGCAATTACTCGATAGACCAAAAAAGGTCTATGAACCCCCTAAGCTTAATCTAATTGCAATTACTCAATAGATCGAAGAGGATCTATGAACCCCTTGGCTCAACCAATCATTCCTTAATCAATTAAATTAGAGGATTTTATGCGATATTTAGTTGATAAAAGCATGCACACAACATTCCTGATTGATTATGACCTTTATTCAACATACAGGATTGACCCTAATAGCATTTTGGGTCGACTACTTAAACATTACAAAACGAGTTAAACGACCAACACTCAGCTTAAGGAACCCAATGTAGGGTACTTTAACATTTATCAGTTCTCTTGACTCAAAGCTTTGGGGGGCATGTGTACTACTAAGTCTTGACAAGGCTCCTCAAGATGGCACTCGACCAATTAACGACTGGGACCTATCAAATGTCACTCGGTTCAAGGAACCCAGAGTCAAATACCATCCAACCTTGCGATAGGTGAAAGAGGGAAATGTGACTCTTGAATAGACACTTGAAATAAAAAGTGATATCATTTCATTAATCAAAGCATGGATACCCTATTCGATGGGCTGGATGGACGTGACCCTGGAATATCCTAGAAACATCTCGACAAAGAAAGACATAATCATCACAATTTCCTAGAAAACATATGACAACATTTAATGCGTCTGAACAGAGTAACAATTGACAAGATGTCTCTTCGAATATTCAACTGAATGGATTCGACTAAAGACAACTACCTCGTCTATTTCCCTTTAATATTAAGGTAATACTTGGTTAAAGAGGAAATCAAAATCCCTCTCAGACTTGACTATTGTTAGACTAGTATGAGTGCTACTCGAACTCGATTGATTGATAGCAATGTCAGAGCAAATGACTCAGAAGATTTTTCAAAGCTCCTACAACCAACTTTAGAGCTTGGGGGGCATGTGTACTATTCAGACTCAACAAGCCTCTATACTAGGTGGACCACTGAGTAACCTACATGAAATATAGAGAATATGATAGATATAATTAAGGTAAGAGAGAAACTCTATCTTTTATTAGAAAGATAGAGATATCCCCTAAAAATAGATATTATATATTATTAGAGGAAATATACGATAAAATCATATACTTTCCTATTTACATTATCTACCAAAAAGGTAGAGATATCCCTTAAATCATATATAATCTATTATTAGAGGAAATATAAGATAAAATCATATATTTCTCTATTTACATTATCTTAGAAGGGAGATTAAGATTAGATAATTCAATCTCATCTCTATAAAGGGGGATCACCATGGTTCAGGTAATTCATTCTTATTTCAACACACATATTGATATTTACATATCTCTATACCTCTAACTTAAGTGTCGAAGTGTCTTCGCAGGTACACCCCACCACCGTATTGGGAGGAACACAAGGAGAAACATCTTCGTAACAAAGTTCTGCCAAAATCAATAGTAAGAATGATATATTATAAATATTGGACAAAATGAAATGGAATCCAATCTATTATGTATCATTTCATTCTAATTTAATGAATTTAAATAATTATGACCATGTGTTTGGTAACATATGTCTGCTAAATTCTTTTCTTTTTTTTAATTAGCTGAAAAGCATAATAACATAAAAGAATTTCAATTTATCGTGCTCCATTCCATCACTTTCGACAAATTCAAACATAGCCATAGGTTGTAAAATTAATTAGAAGGGAGAGATTAGATTAAACTCTCCCCACAATAGCAACTTCAAAGATTCCAACCTCTAAGATTAGAGATAAAGTTTGTATGAGGTCATAATTTAATTTCAATTATTAACAATCACTATGGGATTAATAATTTCTTCATTTTTTTCATTTAATACGAAAAGAATGTTAAGATGATGCTACCTAAAATTTTAGAATTATTTTTACTGCGTCACTTTTTTTTTTTTTGGTGCACTTTTGCTTCATCATCATGTTCATTAAAGTTGCTTGCTTTTTCGTTAAAAGAAGCTTGCCTTTACGGTGCCGACTCTCTACTGTTTCACCAAACCAAAACCGTTACAATAAGTTCAATGGCTACCTACACCCATTCAAGAGAAGAAATTAACTAATCCTCTCACATGGGGAAAGTCTTGTTTCTACTAATAATGGGGGAAGTTTTGTTTTCATAATTGATATAAAACTAATGACAGCAGTTGGTCCTTATTTTTATATGAATTTCTAACTGATCGAAACATATATTATACTAAGCAAGTATTATTATTTTTGTATATTATATATTATATATAAAAAGGAGAGACAACTAAGTCACTTCAAGAATATCTAGCTGTAAGATTATTAGTCTTCAGTTCACCCAGAATCTTATCTTTCATATTCTTTTAATTTAACAGTTAAAAATGAGTTACTTAATACAATTGTTAAATTAAAAGTAAAATGAAAGATAAATATGGATGATTTATTTCATATTTAATTATAAATCAAAATTTAAATTTTAGATAATTTAATTAAGGAACATAAGTCACTTCTACTCATATCAACTATTATTGATTTATCTATCTATTTATATAAGAAGGCTTAGGTGTTAAAAAATTTCTTCACAATCTAAAATTATATATAAACTACTCAAACATTCTACCACTGGGTTAAGATCTTAGAATTTCAATGTTTAAGATATATTCTTTTTAGTTTTGTCACGATATGTTTTTTTTCTAAATAAATGTAATTACTTATTTAACATAAGTTAGTTAGAATATGAACTGAAAAAAGTTTAATGTTGATTAAATAACAAAAGGTTAACTAAATATTTAGTTTTTAAAATTCAATTTTTGGTTCTTGAATAAAAGATTGACTGTTCAAATTTTTTTATTTAAATTTCTAGTCTTTGAACAAAAATTTGACTGATAAAGATTCTTAAACATTTTTAAAAATTTAGTTTTAATTTCTAAACAAAAATTTAAATCTCATTATTTTTATTTATTAAATGAGATTTTAGGGAAAAGTTTTTTTAAAAAAGTTTAGTGACTTTGATTGGACAACACGACCATGCTCTTTCAAGCTAGAAAAGGGAATCCTTGAACAACACGACCATGCTCTTTCAAGAATTTGGAGACAACGCTGAAACATCCTACAATGGTCGTGCTCCCTTCCGCCAGTCTGATACACATGTTTGGTGCATTCTATAAATAGAAATGGGATGGGGAAATTATGCCTCATTTACTCTGTTCAAAATTATAATACTTAAAGTGAGAGAGCAACTCTAGAGTTCTTAGTCTTTTTTATTCTAGAGGTTAGAAAAGAACGAAGAACACCACGGGAGTTTGGAATTGTAAAATTTCTTAGTCTTTTTGATTCTTCATGTTTATGGTGTTGATAATTTGCCTTCCTATGCTTATGGTTGGCTAATTTTTCTCTTTCAACTTTCAAGGGCTATGATGTAATTGTGCTTGTAAATCTCAATTTTTTTTATTTTAATTGAATTTCGTACTATTTAGTCAATTGATCTGTTCTACTAATTTTAATTGTTTTATAATTGATCACTCTAATATTTTAGTCAACTATTAATTTGTAAGCTAAGTGACCATCTTCTTATAATTGGCGGAATTGTAGAACAATCGTGGTCATGAAATAACGAAGGACCAAATGTATTTCGTGAATTTCAAACTATATTACTAATCTTTAATCTTTCTCTATGTTTATGCTTTTCCCAATTGACCAAATAGGGATTAAATTAGGGAAAAGACGGTTAATAGCGTTTGATCAGAACCCGATGACTATTTTAAGATAAGTTTGGCAATTGCAAAATAATTAAAAAATCAATTCAAATAAAAAATTGGGAAATTACATTGCATGATTACAATCATAACCCTAAATTTTTCTATTTGTTAACTCTTAATTTGTAAACGGATTGCTCTTTGAATTTTATTTCCTGCGAGTAATTAAATCACCTTTTTCCAATCTATTGATTAAAACTAAATTGTTTAGTTTATTGTAAAATTATATTATTTTACAAACACAATTAGTTCTCAGAGAGTATGTTTATCCTAGTGGGAACATATTTTACGCATTCATCTTTTATGAAAGATAATTATGATCTAATTAGATGCAGTTATCATGGATAATAATGTTTGTTGTTCTCATAACTTAAATTTCAGACCTATAATTTAGTTGAAACAACTTTAGGATAATTGATCCATGATTTAGTATTAACATTTAGATCAATTCAAAGAATATATTTAAACCTCAATAAAATCAAGCAACATAATTAATTATGTTGCAATGATAATCAATAATATGATCGATTTTGTACATTTTAGTTGTTACTGGTGGGATTAAATCCCTGTAAATACTGCATATTTACATTATCTTTCTGAAGTTTTGAGCTTTGACAAAAGTAACTCGGCTAAATATCAAACACAACACTTTCTAGTATTCATTTTCCCATTATTTTGGTAAGAAATGAACAAGTGTGAGACTTGGATCCTCTTTTTAATTTCTCTTCCTCCTCCTATTTTCAACATTGCCAAACGATCGAGATTTTTAATCTTAACACTATTTTTAGGTCTTCCTTTCTCTCCCCCAATATTTTTACGTTACCAAACAAACCCTTGTTGTTATAGGTTGTTATATTTATAACATTTAATAATTTCTATTAATTTTTGTAGAGTAAGAACCTCCCTACAATCCCTCCCCCAAATTACAATTATTTGATGTTAGTTGTACCTTCTAACTTAAAAACAGTGGTTTGAAAAGTGAATTTTTCAGCAAATCTTTGGTCAAACCTTTCTCTTTTCAGTCTTTTTTTAACCTATTTTTTTTATCAATTAGAAATAAAAATAATATAACAAAATTTATAATAATTCACATACCTTATTCAATTGAGTTAAATCCCTTATTCTTTAAATCTTTCAACACACACATAAGCAGAAACCTTTCTTAGGATGAATATATAATTTTTTAAATTAAAAGTAACTTCTAATAAATGTAGAAGCAAGCTTCATGATGATGAATCAAGTTGATTCAAGTAGTTTTGATGATGACAAAAAGTCTAAGAGAATGATTTCAAGATTGAGTCAACAAGTTCAAGATCCAGATTAAATCAAGATTAATTTCAAGATTCAAGAAATGACATCAAGAAGAATCAAGATTCAAGAGAAGATGATTTCACAAGGGAAGTATTGAAAAGAATTTTTTAAAAACCAAATATAGCACAATTTTGTTTTATAAGAAAAGATTTTCTCAAAATTTTCTAAGTTACCAGAGTTTTTACTCTCTGGTAATCGATTACCAGTTTCTTGTAATCGATTACTAGTGGCAAAGTTTGATTTCAAAAGTTTTTAACTAAATTTGCAACGTTCCAATTGATTCGTAAATGGTGTAATCGATTACAATATATTGGTAACCGATTACCAGTGTATCTGAATGTTGAAATTCAAATTCAATTGTGAAGAGTCACATCTTTTCATAAAATGTTTTGTGTAATTGATTACATGGTTTTGGTAATCAATTACCAGTGACAAGTTTTGAATAAAAATCAAGAGATGTAACTCTTCCAATGATTTTCTTCACCAGACATGAAGAGTCTATAAAAGTAAGACCTTGACTTGCATTTTAAGTACTTTTTATAACTTTTAGAACAACTTTTTAGAATTTCTTGAACAACTTTTGAGAAATCTTGAAACATTTGCTACTTATCTTTCTTCTTCTTCCTTTGCCAAAAGTTTTCTAAGTTTTCTGGTTTTCAAACCTTGTTCTTTCACAGAAAATAACAGTGTGCTATATCTTTTTATTCTCTTCTCCCTTTGCCAAAAAGAATTCAACAAGGACTAATCGTCTGAATTCTTTTTGTGTCTCTCTTCTCCCTTTTCCAAAAGAACAAAGGACTAACCGCTTGAATTCTTTTGTGTCTCCCTTCTCCCTTTTCAAAGAATTCAAGAAGACAGTCTGAGAATTCTTTTGATTCTTCACTTTTCCTTAAACAAAAGATTTCGAAGGACTAACTGCCTGAGATATCTTTTGTTTCCCCTTTACAAAGTTTCAAAGGACTAAACGCCTGAGAACTTTGTCTTACCACATTGGAGGGTATATCCTTTGTGGTACAAGTAGAGGGTACATCTACTTGGGTTGTTGTAACTGAGAACAAGAGAGGGTACATCTCTTGTTGATCAGTTCAAATGGAGGGTACATCCACTTGGTTGTTCAAAGAGAACAAGGGAAGGTACATCCCTTATGGATCTTTACTTATAAAGGTTTTTACAAGGTTAAAAGAAATCTCAATGATCGCAGGTTGTTTGGGGACTGGATATAAGCACAGGTTGTTGCCGATCAGTAAAAAATTTTTGTGTTTGTCTTCTTCTTTCCTACGCTCTTTAATTTCCGTTGTGCACTTTAATTATCGTTTTTATTTTTGGTTAAATTTCTTTTTCTATTCTTTACTTTCTTAACTTAATAATAAAAGTCTAATTGAATTTAGTAACATTAAGAAGGATAAATTTTAATTAGTCAATGTACATTAATAATTAATTCAATCCCTTCTTAATTATTCTGAGGTCACTTGATCCAATAATAAACACTAAAATCAACTTCCTCATAATTACAGAGTTGTTAAAAGGAGTTTGCCTCCATGATGCAGACTTTCAAACTCGTCTTCAAAAGTGGCAAATTTGTACGCGGGGGTAGAGATCAACAAAGAAAAGAATCTTTATACTGCTAGAAGTATTTTTATTTTAAAAGATAATTATATTACAATTTTTTATCTTAAAAAGTTACTCGGAATAACTTCTGGAGATAATTAGAAATTCATTTTCTTGATTCGTTTTTTGTTGAAGAACTTAAACACACATTTACACACTCCAAAACTTTTAGAAAAGACTTTATTCAAAACAATAAAAGTAATTTTTCAGAAAAATATTCAATTGCATCTTGTGAAACGAGAATTCTTGTGAGGTTCAAATATTTTTCAAGAGGAAGAGAAAAGCCAACAACATATTTTTATTATTAACGGAAACTTATTAAAAAAAATTACAAAATTTGTGAATTTTATTTCTTATTTAATGAGTCCTCTTGTAATATTTAACAAATTTTAACTGTTTTATTTAATAAACAAATGCTTTAAAAATTATATGTTAGAGACAGAATTGGTAAGCCTCCCTCTAATGGGAGGGAATGGTGTTTTCTTCAGACATGATTACATATTCTAAACTTATATGATATGTAAGATTTCTGAATAAACTGAAATAATTTATGTGAGTTCATTCACGTATTTTGATGGATAATCAATCTTTTTGTTCCGTTAGAAAAAGTGATGCTCTCAAAAGTTGAAAATGAAAAGGTACACTTTCCCATAGCGACGGCAAGAAAAACGAATTTCTCAAGGTCCCCCTATTGTCCTTGGGCGGTGGATTGTCCCCATAATGCACAGTTTCATCATACTCGCTTTTT
This sequence comes from Glycine max, assembly GCF_000004515.6. NCBI lineage: Eukaryota > Viridiplantae > Streptophyta > Magnoliopsida > Fabales > Fabaceae > Glycine > Glycine max. The sequence continues at coordinate 20,957,686 of NC_016090.4, read as the reverse complement.
CGATTTTCCTTATTAGAAGTCACCACACCATTACTCCCCTTTAAGAAAAAAACCCCCAACCTATGTCCCCAACCTTACGCTACAAATACCTTCCACACACTCCACCACTCTCGTGATTTCATTGCATAATCCATTGACTAGAAATCCCATATTTTCCCCCCACATTAACTCACCCAACCCCTCTTTCTAAAAGGCCTCAAGGATACACTCCGGACTTAATTACGTTATTTTGTTAGGGTCACCGTTTCGAGATATTCTAAACTTGTACTGAAAAATATGGAGGGAAAAGAAGAGGACGTAAGAGTTGGAGCCAACAGGTACGGAGAGAGGCAGCCAATAGGGACCGCTGCTCAGGCTAAAGACTACAGAGAGCCACCGTCGGCGCCTCTCTTCGAACCGGGAGAGTTGTCATCGTGGTCTTTCTATAGGGCTGGCATAGCAGAGTTTGTGGCCACTTTCTTGTTCCTCTACATCACAGTGCTGACTGTGATGGGTGTGTTCAAATCTAAGAGCAAGTGTTCCACTGTGGGTATCCAAGGCATTGCTTGGGCTTTTGGGGGAATGATCTTTGCTCTTGTTTATTCCACTGCTGGAATCTCAGGTAAAATTCACATACTAGTTTTTTTTTTTTTTTTTTTTTTTGCATATAACATCTTCCTGTTAATCATTTTAGTATTTTATAATATATATATTTACCATCCTAAACAAAAATTCATGTTTTTTTTTTGTTTAAAAAGAAAGGATAGAATTAGGCTTTTTTTAAGTAAGTAATATTGTTGATTCTTCTAAAAAAAGTTTTTAAATACCTTTTCAGTCTTTATAATTTAATTTTTTTATTTTTGTCTGTATAAAAATTATTTTTTTATTTTAATCCTTATAAATTATATTTATTTGTTTTTTTCATATTAGTTTTAAATAATACTTTTTCAATGTTTGAAGTATTATATATAATATTTTAAGGACTTAAAAATAAAATAAATATAATTTATAAAAATTAAAAATAATTTTTTTACAAATATGAAAATAAAAAATATTAAATTATAAAGACTAAAATGATATTTTTTTTTAAAAAAGTTAATGTTGATAGTTAAGATAATGGTTGACATTATAAGATAAATATGACAATTGATTTTCTTGTAAAAAAAAATAACAAAGGCTATTTATTTTATTCTGAAAATTGGATTCTGCCCAGTACAGAGGAACCAAATCAGATAGAAGATATTGTATTCAAATTCGTATTCAAGTGTTCAATGAAATAGCCATAGGACTTAACGAGAGTTGTCGTGAGAGTTTCTCTCTCTCATATATATGAAGTTATGTGAAATTTTCACATTATAAAGTAGTGAAAAAAATTCTAGTTTATAGGAGACACTCAAGAAATCAATTAACAGCAGTACAGCCTTATACTAAATGTGTTTGGTTACTTAAATCACACAAAGATGATACTATTTGACTCGATTAAAGATTAAAAATTTAAGAATATTATTTATTATGAGATCTCTTCACAACTTTCTCTCATGTCCTCCTTCTTTTTACAAGACAAATTACAAAATTGCATGAAAAAAAAAATATATAGTTAATGAAGTAATCTCCTTAATTATTTTTTTTTTTTTGCCTAATGTAGCTTGTGTAAATTTTCTAATGCAGGGGGTCATATTAACCCAGCAGTGACGTTTGGGCTGTTCTTGGCACGCAAGCTCTCTCTGACAAGGGCAATTTTTTACATAATCATGCAGTGCTTGGGAGCTATATGTGGTGCTGGTGTAGTTAAGGGGTTCGAGCCACACCTCTATGAGAGGCTTGGTGGTGGTGCCAACACAATCGCTAAAGGGTACACCAATAGTGCTGGCCTTGGAGCAGAGATTGTTGGCACATTTGTGCTTGTTTACACTGTCTTCTCTGCCACTGATGCCAAAAGAAATGCTAGAGACTCCCATGTTCCAGTGAGTAAAAACTTTTCCTAACACAAATGCTAGTGCCACTTTCTTTTTAATACTCTTTCTAAGATTAGATGAAATTAAAATTGATGATTTTTAATAAATTTCAATCAATCAATATCAGAAAGAAAGTGTCACTAGCTTTCACCATTTTATATCAGTATTTTACAAAGGTATAATTTGTGTTATGACAATATGTCTAATTATAAAAATTTGAATGGATCAGATTTTGGCACCACTGCCTATTGGTTTTGCTGTGTTTCTAGTGCATTTGGCTACAATTCCTGTTACAGGGACTGGTATCAACCCTGCTAGAAGTCTAGGTGCAGCCATTATCTTCAACAAGGACCAAGCTTGGGATGACCATGTGAGTCTTCTTCATCCTTAATTTTGTTTAGATTTTTATCTTCCTTTACTCTCTTTTTTCTTCTACTGTGGCTTGTATAATAAGCCAGTTTTATCTATAGCCAACACTATAACTCAATAAATTAGTGAAAATTTAATGATAGAACATTGTTTTCTTTTTATTAATTCCGGGTCAAAAAATTTAGTGATAAATCTTCTAAATATTTTACATAAATTGTTTTGTTATTAATTTTAATTTTAGTTTAATCATTTGATTCTTATACTTACACAATCTTTACATTTTAGTTCCTAAATTTAAAAACTACTTATTTTAATTTCTACACATATACTTTTTAATTCATTTTAGTCTAAAAAAAAATTTATTTGTTATTGTTATCCAAAATTATAAAAACTAAAACACATTAAAAAATATACGTACAATAACTAAAATCAGTCAAAAAGTGTATATGTAGAACTTCTAAATATATACACAGATATAAAAATAAAATAATTAAATCTTTGATTTTTTTTTATTTATTTTTTTGTTAGTAAGCTCTGGTAGGACAGAATATACTAATTAATTGGCTATTGCTAAGCGAAAAATAAAGTTAAAATTTCCCAAATTATATTATTGTGCTGCAGTGGATATTTTGGGTTGGGCCTTTCATTGGGGCAGCACTTGCAGCTTTGTACCATCAGATAGTGATCAGGGCCATCCCCTTCTCGTCGAAGTGATGCAACATTGAAGATGAATTGAAGGAATAATGCCTCAAAAATAAAAGTAGTAACTAGTTGAGTCCAAGACAGCATTCCCACGTAAAAGATGTTCCTATGACTTCTGCTAATGATTTACTACTACTACTACTATTAATTTATGCATAATTAATCTATTCAAATCTCATGTATTTGGAGACGCATTAGAACTTGCGCAAACCGTGTGGTATGCATCGTTTATTTCTTTTTTTGTCCTTCTATTTAACAGCTTCTCTGCACAAAGCAGAAACTGCAGGTCTATATTTGCTAGAGTAAATTGTATAATTATGTTATGATGTTCAATAATCAGCCCTCTATCTATCGTTTGGATTTGTTTTTTGTGATAATTCATGTCCGTAAGTCCAGCATAATTTAGATGGCTCCGTTGAAGAATATAGTTTCGAATACAAATTATTTTTTAATATTATAATTAAATGAATTATATAATCGAATAAAAATAAATTCATGATTAGAATGTTAAGTCTAGAAACATGAAATATTAACAACTACTAATTTGATACTGTGTAACCAGTGTTAAAAACTGCTGCCCACTTTTTGTTTTCTTTTTTTCTTTTTTTTTTTTCTTTTGGGGTTCTTATTGACCCCAACAGAATTGCTATTAGTCTCACCTCTATTTTTAATTTTTCAAAACTATCATTCCCCACATTGTACAGCAGAACCATACTTCTTGTATGAGTGAAGGTGTGAAAAAAATTGCACAATAAACATATAATTTTGTTGCATATTATATGATTGAATCATGTTTTCGTTTTATATATATATATATATATATATATATATATATATATATATATATTTTTTTTTCACCTCACATATCAAACGGAAATACAATTTCATTTTATTGAATATCAAAACAGAGTTGGACAGCGGTGATGATGGTTGCTGTGGAGTTAATGGGTTGGGAGAGAAGAGGTGAGAGGAAGAGGGAAGGATAAAAAATTCTTTTTTCATTATTGTAGGAGGCAGTAACAATATGATTGAGGGGCCTTATTATCAAAATGGAATAAATTTTTATGTTATTTTTTGAGGGTATGTTTTAAAAAATTATCCGGGATATATGTCCTAACAGATGTTACAATTTTTGGTTTAGAAGTCGTAACACTTGTTATTACTTCTAATTTTTTAACTGAAGTCATAAAATTATTAACGATTTCAGTTAATTTTTTTTTTTACGATTTTGAAGTGGTAGGATTTTTTTTTTGTTTTTTGATTTTATGACTTTAAAGTCATAAAATCATTTTTTTTATGGTTTACGACTTTAAAGTCGTAAACCAATTTTTTTATTTAATGTTTAAGTTAATTTTTTTACATTTTTTTTTAATTTTTTTTAAATTATTTAAATGGATAATAAATAATATTAACTTGACTTATTATTAGTATACTTTTTATGATTTTTTTTGATATGTTATTAATTTATTTTAATGTTTTATTATTTGAAACATGTTATATATTTTTATTTAAATGTTTTTGTTTATTTAAAATTTAGATAATCTATTAATAAAAATACATAATAAAATTTTTAAAAAAATAATTAATACATTAATATAAAACACACAATACAAATGAAAGAAAAACATAAAAAGTACAAGTTATATTAGTCATGTACTTATTTGTATGGATAGTTAGTATGATTATGTCATTCACTTCTACATAATGAACATTTCTTAAGGTTAGTAGTCATATGACCATACTGTTTTCCTTCATCGTAGGCCTGAGTCCATTTACTCTTAGGAATTTGATCCAACCAATCTGCTACTTGTGGAAAGTCTGCTTGCATTGCAAGCAACTTTGCCTGAAATCGTGGTTTCCTCATCTCATATCCTATGCCAAAAGATAAAACAATGAGTAATAAATATAGCGAAAATGTAATAAATCAAGAATATGATGCATGAAATAGGAAGAAACATACCCATATTGATGACTTGTTTTTTAAGTCAACATTTTTAAACTGTTTGTTGAAATTTGATGCAATGTGACGAATGCAATACACAAACGAATCATCTGGTCCATTCCACCCAATGCATTCCGATTGTAAAGCGGCTAGCAAACCGGTTCCCCTGTCTGATATAATACACAAATTTGGTTACGGTGTAACATATCTTAGTAAATAATGCAATAATCACATCCAAGCTTCTTTAATCTCGCTCTCAATAATTTCAAAAGCAAGTGGAAAATTGTTCCTACTTCCATCTTGTCCAATGGTAGTCAACAAAGTACCACGATATTTGCCAGTTAAAAATGTCCCATCTACTTGCACAAGTGACTTGCAATATTTGAATCCTTCAATGCATGGGTTAAACGCCCAAAATACATGATTAAGAATCACCCTAGGAGGGTCATCGTCATCGTCCTCCATTGAAGATGAAGTTTTGTATTTTAGTATGGTACTTGATACAAAATGTTGAGCAGTTGACAACCTTACAGGCAGGTAATTGTATGATTGTTCGCAACTTTCATATGCCATTTCAAGGGCTTTTTGTTTAGTTGTCCATGTTTTTTTTGTATGAAACAGTGTAACCAAATTGTTGATGCATGTCTGCAATCAAGGTTTTGATTTCGATACCCGAATTTGTTTTCACTAAATGAACAATATTATGGGCAATTACAGAAGAGTCTAACCTTACATGATCTTGTGATATGAAAGAATTTGTGCAGGTGTGAATATCGTTTAATTTCTTCAACTCCCACCTCTTTCGTATTTTGCTTAACGATACTCTCGCCCTCCAATAACATCCATTACCATATTGACTACACATGACAATGTACTTGTCACTCTTGTTCTTGACCACATCAAAATTAAATGAATGCATAAAATGAAATTGTTTAATGGCATTCACATCTGTTGTTTTGATTCAAATGTCAACCCTTCGTAAAGGTTATTTGTACTAGCACTCCTTCTCCTTTGATGAGGATTTGAGTACTCTTGATTTTCTGAAAGTTGGCTACTAATAGTTTCAAAATATGAAGATGACTCACTTTGATTGCTTGGTTCACCATGTTCATGAAAATCATGTTGTTGCTCGTCATCACTAAAGTCGTTAATATTATCTCTTATTATGGGTTCTTCACTAACCATATGTAAAAAAAAGTAATTTACTAGTGAAATGGAATCAATTTTGTGTATGTAACGTAAATTTTTTTAAAAAAAACTGTTAAATAAATACGAAAGTGAAGAAAAAGTTTTAATTTTGTGTATGTAACGCTCAAAAAATTATACCAATAACACTATAAGTAACACGTAAAAATCAGAAAACCAACTAGTTGTTTAGATGCAACAAATGCAAGATTGTGTAAATGTGAATTATAAGTGTTAATGAACCCTCCTTTTATAAGTTACACCCAAGTGAACAGTATTTCAGAACATTTAATGCTAAGTATTGCATCCACCATCAATAAAAATAATAATAGGTACCATAAAATAATGAATTCTTTAACTAATTTAATATTTTAAAAATTAATTTATGTAACTAAACCCTAAATTAATAATAACTAAACACTAATATACTAAAACATAAAATAATAACTAAACAAAATTAATTTAACATGTATAATAATCTATCTAACTAAACCCTAAATTAATAATAACTAAACACTAATTAGTAAAACATAAAATATTTAACCAAAAAAATTAATTTAACATGTATAATAATTTATTTAGCTAAACCCTAAATTAATAATAACTAAACACTAATTAGTAAAACATAAAATAATAACTAAATAAAATTAATTTAACATGTATAATAATTTATCTAACTAAACCCTAAATTAATAATAACTAAACACTAATATACTAAAACATAAAATAATAACTAAATAAAATTAATTTAACATGTATAATAATCTATCTAACTAAACCCTAAATTAATAATAACTAAACACTAATTAGTAAAACATAAAATATTTAACCAAAAAAATTAATTTAACATGTATAATAATTTATTTAGCTAAACCCTAAATTAATAATAACTAAACACTAATTAGTAAAACATAATTATAAGAACGCATATACACCAATAACATGTAATCAATATATGGATATATATAAAATAATTTCCATGAATATTGAAGTCGTGTGATCTTTCACGACTTCAATAAATCACCATTCTTTCATGCTTCAATCTGCACCATCCATTCATTCATGCTTCAATCCCCAACAGTGAAGTCATAGGAAGGAGCACGACTTCAAAGTCATTTGTTTCTTCTCGACTTCTTTGCTCGTGAATCTGCAACTACTTGGTCTTCTGTTTTTGGTTGTTTTCATTGCATAATGCAATGATATTTTTGCGTTTAGTGTAGGGATTAGCATGCAGTTAAAGTGCTGCAAAATGCAGCTGAAAACTACACCATTTTGGTTTTACATGGAGCTTGTTTAATGCAATGTGTTGTTCAGTCAGTGTGCAACAATGAAAAAGCAGAAAACAACAATGTTTTAATCTCGTGAAGCTACCACATGGCTTCCATTTATGATTGTCGTGAAGCTAGCAATGAAAAAGCTAGGACTGAAAAAGTATAAGAACATGCAGTGTTTTAATGTTTGCACATGGTAACTTCAGAAAAGGATGTTGAAAACAAGCATTGTATGCTTCAATAAATTGCATCGTGAAGGTTGCACATGCATGAATAATATAAAAGTAAAGTGGTGTGTAAGAAGCATGCACATGCTACTCACAACTGGTATATCATGAAGCATGCTTACAGGTACATGAAATGATGTATGAGACCATTGAATCTTGCCACTCACAGTTCCTATCTCGTGAAGGTATCTCATGAAGCATGCTTATATGGTCTCTTACATGAAATGATGTATCATACCATGGAATCTTGCCAAAAATAAAGGTAGTCAATAATAACTTATGTTGCCAGCAATAATGCTACTCAATAATAACTTGAATCACGAACCACTCAAACATGCTTTAAGTTGTGTATATTGGACTCCAGCAAGAATGCATCAATATTATACAAGTTAACATATCAGAAGGTTATACTTTGGCAAAAAAACATTGTGTCAACCATTACCTTACACCACCCTCCTTTCATTCTTTTCTATCCTTATTTTCATCCTTCTATCCATTTACCAATGACACATGCACAACCCAAACCAGTTGATTTCTCTTTGTTGCACTTACAAGACAACCATATTTCAAATCAAGTGTGGGAAGGCCAAGAGAGATTGATTCTTCTGAGGTATAATTCTGTTTGGGCTTTTACCCACTTGAATCGAATAAATAATTGAGTAAAAAGTCTAATCACCTTAGCTGGTTTCGGTCATGTTATAAATGTTGGAAAAGTTGATATTAACCAGCATTTGGTTAGTTCATTGGTTGAACGTTGGAGAACCGAGACGCACACATTTCATTTTCCACATTGAGAGACAACCATTACTTTATAGGATGTGGCCCTACAGTTGGGCTTGAAGATTGATGGATTGTCAGTAACCGATATCATCACCGGTGATGTACGTGTTGCTTGTCAGGCCTTACTAGGGGAAACTCCACCTGATAAGTATGTAAAGGGTAAAATAATTTACCAAAGTTGGTTGTGGCAAAATTTTCAGCAACTTCACATTGATTCTGAAGATGTTGTCATTGCACAGCATGCTAGAGCTCATATCATGATGCACATAGGCTGTTGTTTGATGCCAGATACATCAGGTGCAAGAGTTCATTTTATGTATCTTATTTTATTATCGAATTTAACTGAGGCAAGTCATTACAGTTAGGGTGTAGTAGTATTAGCGTCCCTTTTCTGAGCTCTAGATCGGACTGTGAAGCCAGACCAAATAGAAATCGGTGGATGTTTGTTGTTGCTACAATCATGGGCGTGGGATCACATTAAATATATTACCCCAAAGATAGATCACCTATCATGGAAGAAGTACAAGAAAGACTCGGATTTCCTCTTGCACGAAGGTGGTCTCGTCCAAGGATCGAAACAAATATTCCCACCAATTCAGTGAGATTGCTACGCATCATATTTGATAGACTACATATTAATGAGGTTCATTTTTTAATTTTGATGACTTGACTATTTTTTCATGTTTCCTATTCGATTATAAATGTGTGATAATAATAATGTATGCGTTGCAGTTCTTGTGGACTCCCTAGAAATAAGGCCATTAATGAATGATGTTGAGGTATTAATGATTGTTCGGGCAAAAGTTCCTCTCACATGTTTTGCAATTGTGGAATGGCATCCAATAGACAGGGTGATGAGACAATTTGGGCTACGAAAAATTATTTCAGATGACCCACCAAACCTAGATCAACTCCACGACATCGAGAGGGAGAACAAATATTTTTTGGCCTCACTATCATTGTCACTGGATTGCCAAATGAAATCATTGGAATGATTATATTGTTCATGGTGAAATGGACCAAGGTCTTTTACATGAAAATTCAAAATACATGCAATGGTATATACGTCGAACTAGACGATATATATTACGTGAAGGAGTACTATCTACTGAGGTTGTAAATCTACTTTACAATTTTTAAAAATTCTTGATATTATTATTTTTTATTATTTCTAACTTTGTAAATTTGAATCACAATATTATCCTGGTCATCACCAACATCAATCATATGCATAACCAAATGTACCTCCAGTGCATGTTCCAAGATTTATGTCCCAACATCATCCATCACAAGCACAATATCAATCAACAAGCTTCTCTGGATACGCATCTCAAGGATATCAACAAAGTTTTCAACTAGTAGGAATCTCATCATATATGCCTCAATACTTATTTCAAGTCCCTTTTACCTCAAATGTTTTTTTATGGCCCCTCACAAATGTTTGTCACCACTTTCAACACTCTACCATTTGCATATAATCTATCACCATTGACTTCTTATTATCGTCCATCATTACCTACTCAAATGTGTGACATGGGTCATGAAGATGAGGAGGAGGATGATGATGATTACAACAATAACGATGATGATGATGACAACAGTGGTGATTATGTTCCTCAACAACACAATTACATGTAAGCATCCTAGAACAAGAGGAGATAGAGGTCGTAGACTAAGAGGACATCAAACATAGGCAAATCTAGCCCAACAAGATGAGAGACCGAGACACATATTTAAAAGAACTCGTTGTGGGACATCATCTCATTATTAGTTTAACAAATATGTAATTTTCATTTAAATATAATCAATTTTTAAATTATAGTGTTTCAAATTTTTCATATCTCCTTTTATTTTTATTATGTATTTTTATAAATAAATTATCTAAATTTTAAATAAACAAAAACATTTAAATAAAAAAATATTAACAATATATAAAATGTTTTAAATAATAAAACATTAAAATAAATTAATAACATATCAAATAAAATTATATAAAAAATACTAATAATAAGTCAAGTTAATATTATTTATTATACATTTAAATAATTTTTTAATTTTTTTTAAAAAGAAAAAAATGTAAAATAATTATAAATTTGAAAAAAAATAACATTAAATAAAAAAAAACTGGTTTACGACTTCAAAGTTGTAAACCATTTAAAAAAATGATTTACGACTCATAAAAAAAAGGTTTTACAATTTTAAAGTCGTAAAATAAATTCCTTACGACTTCAAAGTCGTAAAAAAAAATTAACTGAAGTCATAACAAGTGTGTTACGACTTCTAACTCAGAAGTCATAATACCTGTTACGACTTACCTCCTTTTGGATAATTTTTTAAAACGTACCTCCGATAAAAAAAATAACTTAAAAATTTATCCCCTTTTCCGTTTAAAAAGCCAAGATTGAGGTCAATACCAATTCTTTTTTCATTTTTGTAGGTGTAATGCACTGTTTTTGTTGTTTGGTTAACAAAATGGGCCACGGCCCCGGGTAATGCAAAAGGTTTTATATATGGGCTTGATAGAACAAATTTTTTATAACTTTTTTTTTTCTAGTCTCCCACTTAAAGGAAGATATTTGTGTCTCAAGCAGGAAGAACTCATAAGTCATAACTGAGTCAAATCTCCTATGTTTTTTTTTTAAAAAAATAAACTCGAAATTTTATTTAAAATAAATATAGTTCCTTATTACTCAAATGAATAAATATTGATTGCCAAGAGTTGGTTACTAGTAAAGCACAAAATGTATAATATTTGGTCTTTACTAACATAGACTTGAGATTAGTTTGTTGGTAAATTTATTTAACTACTTATAATTTGTTGAAAGTCTCTAAAAATGGACTCTACACTATAATTAATCAATCTTAATAATTTTAATCCATGAACAGAAAAAGCAGGATAACATATCAAAGGATTTAGAGTTTATTTTTTAATCTTGAGACTTTTTAATTTAGAGAAGGCAATTATTTACCTCCAAAACAATCAAAGAAGAAACAAGCCACTAAAGATGTAGGAACTCAAACCTCAAACTCGAGAAAAAAGGAACTATTGGAGAGGGAGAAGGAGAAATGAGAAAAAGAGAGGGGTAGGAAGAAGCTTAAGCTTTTGAAGCTTGACAGTTTTATCCTCTGATTTGAAACCCTCTGCGTCGATTTTCTTGGGAATTCTCTATCACTCAATTTATTAATTCCACAATTTTATAATATTGCCAATTAAATTTCCATTATTTTTTCTTGCATTTTCTTCAAAGTTTAGTTTATTGAAATTCATGTCTTAATACCATGTATTGTGTCATGCAACTAGAGTGTGTAGTAGGAAATCTTTTTTATTTTTTCAGCAAAAGATATATTTATATATAATAGGGCACAAAGGGTACCCAAAACCATTTACATAAAAGGAGAAAATACTAGTTTGTTTGCCATGGTTACTTTGGATAAAAAAAATTACATATGTAAATATAGTGTAACCATAGGTAATAGCCAACTGACTCACCCAGGCATCCCAAAAAAAATTGCAACATTATCACTTCTACGAGCCTAGCAAATTTCATCTCCATTCATTAAGATATGTTTTAAAATTCAATTGCCACTGCGAAAAGGTCCCAACTTCAACAGAGATCAGATTTTTTAGCCATAGCCAAGAAAAGAACATAATATCTTGAACTAACTTACAACTATCAAAATTGCCTTGCTGGAAAACACATTGATTTCGAGTTTTCCAGATATTCCACACTATTGATCCCAAAATATCATTCTCACTTGTCCAACTTTCTTCGTGGATTGAAATCCCTAGTGTTGTAGAAAATGCTGCTCTACAGACCCCGGTTGGACCACATAATCATCAAACCAAAGGTAACAATCTGTCCAGATGTTTTGAATGCATGGACTGATAGCATCAGCAACAGGAAGGAGGAAGAAGATAACACAGTCATGAATAAAAGTGCAAATAAGAAATATTTCAAGTAGCTTTTAGTTGGCACAGGAGGTAACTTGACCTTGAATCCAAGGTGTTACATTTCCTTCCTCTCGCTCATAACATTTGGTCCGACCTGCTACCATGGCCGAACACGGAACTCGCTGCACCACCACTGACAGACTAGAAGAAGCCATCTTCGTTCTCTTCAAGAAACACTCTGAGTTGGCCAACAAAGTTGACGCCATGTGTGAGCGATTTTCTCACATGGCCTCTGCACATCCTCCGCAGTCACAGCTTCCCATACCTTCGTGCCCTCCGGTCAAGCTTGACGTCCCTCGTTTCAACGGCCATGATCCATTAAGGTGGATCTTCAAAATTTCTCAATTTTTTGACTACCAAGGGACATCGGAAGAAGATCGCTGATGTGCCATTATTTTCTCCTATTTCTTAACCCTTTTTGCACCATTTTAAGTATTGATTAATCTTAATTGTCAAATTAATTAGGCAATTTTATTATTTGGGCCCATTCAGCTAATTTGATGTTTTTAATCTAATTTCAGGAATTAATGAAGCATTGGGCTTGAATCCAGAATTGGGCTTGGACTTGAAGAGGGCAGACTATTTTATTCTACAAAATTTTATCTTATCTAGACTTTATCTTATCTAGATATTATTTAGATTTGATCTCATCTAGATACTATTTCATCTAGATCTTATCTTATCTTATCTAGATTTGATTTTATTTTATTTATGGGCTTGGACTTAAAACAGATTTGTAAGCTTTGGGGCTGAAAAAACTATATAACAGCACCAAGGTTCTAGTTTAGGCTCTCTCCCTCCTCTCCTCTCTCTTCTCTTTCTCATTTTTTTCATTTTTGGCAATTCCAGTTCTGACTTTTCGTTTTAGCAATAAAATTTTGTTCTTCAATCTATAATTTCATTCTCTATTGATTAATGGAAGGCTAAGTCTCCAACGTTGTTTTCTCTTGAGGATCAAGCACAATTCTCTTTGAGGTTCTATTATTACTGTTAAATTCTGCTCAGTTTTTCCTCTTCACTAATTACTATGCATTTGTTGCTATTAATTCATACATGCTTAGTGCTTGATTAATTGTCTCTACGCTTAATTTACATTCATGCTTAATGATCGTTTATGAGTAATTGGTGTATGTGTTGCTTAATCACATAATGAATGCCTTATGTTAAATTTCGCTTAGTAATTTAATTTAGGGTTGGATTAAGTGGTTGAACTGAATAAGGATAAACTCTCGTAACCTAGGATAAGAGACTTGCTTGTGAATCAAGGGGAAACAACGTGTTTTAATTCTGATATTTTCTAATTCACATCTATTCGCTGTTTAATTTACAAAAGCAAACAACCCCCCCAATTCGTTACTATTTTCCTACTATCTATTATGAACATTTGGTTTATCATTGTTCGTTAGGAAACGACCTAGGATCACTTCCTAGTCACTGCATTTTAATGTTTATTTAATTCGGGTACGGTCTCGATCAAATTTGGCGCCGTTGCTAGGGAGCAATGTCCAAAGGTTCATAATAGCTAGTGATTCATGTTTTATGTTTAGTTGTTTTATGCTTTCGTGTGTTGTGTTAGTGTGTGTTAGTGTTGTGTTCGTGTTGCGTTAAGTGTGTTTAGAGTCTTGTTATTTTGTTTAGTGTGGTGTTCTGTTTTAGTTTTTCTGTTCAGCGCCTCTCCTATTTCAGTTTTGTGTTTTGCTGTGAATAGTGATTTGCAATGGATTTAGCGACCACTTTTGTGAACTGGAAAACAGGGTAGTAGTGGAAATCCCTTAGCGACAGATTTTAGAGACCACCCTTGCTGAATTAATTGAGATTTTTTGTTTTGGTAGCTATAGTTGTTGTTTTTGGCTGAATTTTTGTGTGGTCACTTCTTTTGATCCATATTTTTTGGGAAAAATAGCTGGAACCCTTAGTTTGGTCATATTTGAAAGTTCCAAAAAAGTAGCAAATTTGATTTTTGTCAAAACTTCAAACAGCCATAACTTTTGCTCCGGTTATCAGAATCGCTATTATTATATATGTATTTGGGGTAGAAAAAAATTTCCCATGCCGTGGAAGCTTGCTGTAGGCTGGTTGAGGTCTCCTTCTTCCAAAAATTGTGATTCTGTCAAAAGTTTTTTATTTTCCAAGTATTATTCTCTTATTTTTCTTAACTTATAATTTTTAGCTTCTATAGTTAGACTTTGAATTTTTGTTTGAAATTTTTTGTGCTATCATTTTTTAGCTTCCAAGTATTATTCTCTTATTTTTCTTAACTTATAAGGTTGCTCACAAAATTTTAATTCATTTGGATATCATTTAATGGTACCTGTAGTTCAAACCGACACTGTTACTTACATAAGATGGCAACTAGTTATGCATGCTGAATATAGTGTATGACTAGAGGCAATCCATATGACTTACAACCCTTTGATCCTGAGATAGATAGGACATTTCATAGATTAGTTAGACATCATTTAGTACCTTTTGAGCATCCTGAGCATTCTATTTTTGGTGATTTTGAGCATTATAGTTTTGAACATTCTGATTTTGAACATTCTGAGAACATGGCACAACCTCCACCCCGTGAGAGGACTCTAAGGGAATGGCTGCACCTGATTTCACCTATGAAAGCTTGAGCATCCAATACCCCGATGAGGATGTCCCATATGTTCTTAAAACTGAACTGATCCATTTGCTACCAAAGTTTCATGGCTTTGCAGGTGAAGACCCGCACAAACATCTGAAAGAATTCCATATTGTCTGCTCCACCATGAAACCCCCAGATGTCCAGGAGGATCACATATTTCTGAAGGCTTTTCCTCATTCTCTGGAGGGAGTGGCAAAGGACTGACTATATTACCTTGCTCCAAGAGCCATCACGAGCTAGGATGACCTCAAGAGAGTATTCTTAGAAAAAAATTTCCCTGCTTCTAGGACCACGACCATCAGAAAGGATATTTCAGGCATTAGACAACTCAGTGGAGAAAGCTTATATGAATACTGGGAGAGATTTAAGAAACTATGTGCTAGTTGCCCTCACCACCAGATTTCTGAGCAGCTTCTCCTCCAATATTTTTATGACGGACTCAGTAACATGGAGAGAAGTATGATAGATGCTGCCATTGGTGGAGCCCTTGGAGACATGACTCCTGCTGAAGCCAGAAATTTAATTGAGAAGATGACTTCAAACTCCCAGCAGTTTAGTGCCAAAAGTGATGCTATTGTCATTAGAGGAGTGCATGAAGTAGCCACGAATTCATCTTCATTAGGTGAGACTAAGAAGCTTGAAGGTAAACTAGATGCCTTGATTAATCTGGTAACCCAATTGGCCATGAATAAAAAATCTGCACTTGTCGCCTGACTCTGTGGTTTATGCTCCTCTGCCAACCACCACACAGACCTTTGCCCTTCTGTGCAACAATCTGAAGCAATTGAACAGCTTGAAGCTTATGCTGCAAACATCTACAATAGACCTCCTCAACCTCAGCAGCAAAATCAGCCACCATAGAATAATTATGACCTCTCCAGCAACAGGTACAATCCCGGGTGGAGGAATCATCCCAACCTTAGATGGTTGAATCCTTCACAACAGCAACAACAACAACCTTATTTTCAAAATGTTGTTGGCCCAAGCAGACCATACGTTCCTCCACCAATCCAGCAGGAATAGCCCCAAAAACAACAAATAGTTGAGGCTCCTCCGCAACCTTCCCTTGAAGAACTTGTGAGACAAATGACTATGCAAAACATGCAGTTTCAACAAGAGACTAGAGCCTCCATTCAGAGCTTAACTAATCAAATGGGACAATTGGCTACACAGTTAAATCAACAACAGTCCTAGAATTCTGACAAATTACCTTCTCAATCTGTCCAGAATCCCAAAAATGTGAGTGCCATTACATTGAGGTCGGGAAAGCAGTGTCAAGGACCTCAACCAACAACATCTTCCTCATCCGCAAATGAACCTGCCCAACTTCACTCTACTCCAGAAAAAGATGATGACAAAAATTTAAAGAGTAAGTTACCTAACAATTTCTATGCAGGTGAATCTAAAGAGAAGCAGCATATCCCTCTTCCATTCCCTCCAAGAGCAATTTCCAACAAAAAAATGGAAGAGACAGAGAAGGAGATATTGGAAACATTTAGAAAAATAGAGGTAAACATACCTCTGCTGGATGCAATAAAGCAAATTCCAAGATATGCTAAACTCTTGAAGGAGTTGTGCACTAATAAGCGGAAGCTTAAAGGAAGTGAAAGAATTAGTATGGGCAGAAATGTCTCTGCATTGATTGGTAAATCTATTCCCCAAATCCCTGAAAAATGTAAAGATCTAGGTACATTCAACAATACTTGTATTATAGGAAACAATAAGTTTGACAATGCCATGCTAGATTTAGGAGCTTCTGTTAGTGTGATGCCTCTGTCTATTTTTAATTCTCTATCTCTTGGTCCCTTGCAGTCAACTGATGTGGTAATTCATTTAGCTAATAGAAGTGTTGCCTATCCTGCTGGTTTCATAGAGGATGTCCTAGTTAGAGTTGGTGAACTGATTTTCCCTGTTGATTTTTATATTTTGAATATGGAGGAGGGATTTTCTAAAGGATCAGTTCCCATCATTCTAGGCAAACCTTTTATGAAAACTGCTAGAACTAAGATAGATGTATATGCTGGCACACTATCTATGGAGTTTGGTGATATAACTGTTCATTTTAATATTCTTGATGTTATGAAACACCCATCTGAAGATTTTTCTATATTTCGTGTTGAAATAATTGACCATATTATTGATGAATACATGACTGATCTTCATTCTAATCTGCATGCCTGTCACTCTTCATGCATTGAATCTGAATTTGTACTTGATCATATGTTTGAATTTGATGCTGAGAGTGAATCTGAAATTTATATTGATTACATGTCTGGTGATGTTTTACCTCTTGAGATTGATTTTCTAGAGTCAGATAGAACTAACCATGTTTCAGGAAGTACACATACCTCTGACTTTCTTTATGAGGTACAGGCTGAGAAACCATCTCTTTCTACCATTATCCAGCTACCCACACCAGAATTGAAGCCTCTACCATCAAATTTAAAATATGTTTACTTGGATGATAGCAAAAGTTTTCCAGTAATTATATCTGCCTCCCTAGCTGATAAGCAAGAGGAGAAGCTGTTATCAGTTCTCAAGAAGCATAAGAAGGCTATAGGCTGGACCCTGGCGGACATTCTTGGTATTAGCCCACCCACATGTATGCATCAAATAAATTTAGAGGATGGGGCTAAACCAGTAAGACAGCCACAGAGAAGACTCAACCCGGTAATTCTTGATGTAGTCAAGAAGGAGGTAACCAAGCTTTTGCAAGTTGACATCATTTATCCTATCTCCGACAGCCAATGGGTGAGTCCCGTCCAGGTAGTCCCGAAGAAAACCGGTCTCACCGTCATAAAAAATGAGAAGGAGGAGCTAATTCTTACTTGGGTGCAGAACAGTTGGAGAGTCTACATCGACTATAGGAGGCTGAACCAGGTTACCAAAAAGGACCATTTTGCCCTGCCATTCATTGACCAGATGCTTGAACGCCTGGCAGGTAAATCTCACTACTGTTTCCTTGATGATTTTTCTGGTTATATGCAAATCACTATTGATCCTGAGGATCAGGAAAAGACCACATTCACCTACCCCTTCGGCACTTTTGCCTATAGGAGGATGCCTTTCGGCCTGTGCAATGCCCCTGGTACCTTCCAACGGTGCATGATTAGTATTTTTAGTGATTTTTTAGAAAATTGCATAGAGGTGTTTATGGATGATTTCACTGTATATGGATCCTCTTTTGATGTTTGTTTGGATAGTCTGGAAAAGGTTTTGAATAGATGCATTGAAACTAATCTTGTTCTAAATTTTGAAAAATGTCATTTTATGGTTGAGCAAGGTATAGTTTTAGGCCACATTATTTCCAATAAGGGCATTGAAGTAGGTCCTGCAAAAATTTATGTTATTTCACAATTGCCTTACCCCTCTTGCGTGCGAGAGGTGCGGTCTTTTCTTGGTCATGCAGGATTCTACAGGCGCTTTATAAGAGATTTTAGCAAGGTAGCCCTTCCACTATCCAACTTGTTGCAAAAGGAGGTGGAGTTTGACTTTAATGATAAATGCAAAGAGGCCTTTCATTGCCTCAAAAGAGCACTGACTACCACCCCTATCATTCAGGCACCTGATTGGAAAGCCCTATTTGAGCTAATGTGCGATGCATCCAATTACACATTGGGGGTTGTCCTTGCTCAACAGATCTCCTTACTTCAGCTTACTTCTTTTCCACCATGACTTAGGGAGTTTTTCTTTTCCTATCTCCTTCTTTACTTTTATTACATTTGTCCTATTCTATTTGATGGTTTATTTGCTTTTAATCTTTTACTTGTGCTACATTGAGGACAATGTGTTGTTTAAGTATGGGAGGGAGTGTTCTTTGGTTTTGGTTTTGCTAGTTTTGTTAGTTTTGTTAATTTTGTTAGTTGTGTTAAATTTGTTAATTTTGTTAGTTTTGTTGGGTTTCTAGTTTAATATTTTGGGTCAATTCTGTTTGCATGTACAACTTTGCATATTTTTCTTTGAATTATAGGATATGTTCAGGAAATGGGTAATTGTTCTAAAAATAAAAGTATTTTGATATTTTGTGATTTGAAATCCTTGTTTTTCCTCTACATGTCATGATAGATTTGAAAGCTCAATTTGAAAGTGATAAGTTTACCTTTGTGAGAATTTGAGCCATCCATCATCATAATCTTTTGGTGTGTTTTGCCCCATTGATTGCTTGCACAATAGCTTTGGCTTGATTCTTGTTGATGCTTCCTAATTCACATGCATATTTGGAAATGATTTAGGCAATTTTGTTCTTATAAGCTTCTAGCCAAATGGACTTACCTTGAATTAATTCCTTTGATAGCCCCTTTGAGCCCATGTTCCCCTTTCTTTGTTTTGAAGCTCATTACAAGCCTTAAGTGAAAAACCATGATATCACCTTACCCCTTAAGGAATTTTGGAGCTTTGGAATTGTTTTGGGAATAAGTGTGGGGGGTATGTTTCATTGGAAGATATGATTTTTGGCCATGCTTAATGTTTTATTTTGGCCATGCTTGATGTATATATATATTGCCTAGTTCTTGCTTTAATCTTCAAATTCGTACTATTTAAAAAAAATGAAAAAAAAATTCAATTGCTGCAAGTTCTGCAAATTTGTACTGTTCAAAAAAAAAAAAAGAAGAAAAGAAGTGAAGTTGAATAAATGAGGTCTTGATTTGGGAGCCTTGGTTGATTTTGTTGATATTAGAGGGTTTGGGTTTACTACTTGTGCTTAATTTCCACTTATTCCCCATTGCTCCTCTATTCCTTTGGGATTTAGCTACTTATTCCATATTTTTTTTCCTACCTTGTCCTTGTCCCCATTACAACCTTTAAAGATCTTTTGATCCTCATGTGCATGTGTTTGTCAAGTTGTTTGTCAATTTTAGAATTTTTCCAAGTCTATGTGGTGTTTGTTTTCATGGGTGCTTCGAGAGTAAGCAGTAGCCTAGACACTTGAGAGATAGAGTGTATATCTTTTGAGGCTTTATCACTTTTCATTCTTGAGCTAATTAACTATTTTGCCATGATTGGGTTGCTTGGATGACTTTCACAAATGTCTTGACTCTTTGGATCTCTTCATGTTAGATGTTACCCATTCCTTTCATTCCTTGATGTTCATTGAGAAATATGTAAATGTTTTTGTTTGTCTCTCTTTGATATCCTTGGATTTTGTTCTTTATTTCATTTTGCCCAGGAGTGCAAAAGGCTAAGTATGGGGGGTTTTGATGTGTCATTATTTTCTCCTATTTCTTAACCCTTTTTGCACCATTTTAAGTACTGTTTAATCTTAATTGTCAAATTAATTAGGCAGTTTTATTATTTCGGCCCATTCAACTAATTTGATGTTTTTAATCTAATTTCAAGAATTAATGAAGCATTGGGCTTGAATCCAGAATTGGGCTTGGACTTGAAGAGGGCAGACTATTTTATTCTACAAAATTTTATCTTATCTAAACTTTATCTTATCTAGATATTATTTAGATTTGATCTCATCTAGATATTATTTCATCTAGATCTTATCTTACCTTATCTAGATTTTATTTTATTTTATTTATGGGCTTGGACTTAAAACAGATTTGTAAGCTTTGGGGCTGAAAAAACTATATAACAGCACCAAGGTTCTAGTTTAGGCTCTCTCCCTCCTCTCCTCTCTCTTCTCTTTCTCCTTTTTTTCGTTTTTGGCAATTCCAATTCTGACTTTTCGTTTTAGCAATAAAATTTCGTTCTTCAATCTAAAATTTCTCTCTTCCTCCCATAGACAATGATCTATGCTTCCATGAACTCAATCTTTTCTTCACTTTATCAACAATTGACTTCCAAGTCTCCTCCCTTCTTGGGTTAGCTCCAATGGGGATGCCAAGGTACACAAATAAAAGGAAATTTAGTGATCATGCAATTCATAATAGTAACAGATCCCTCTAAGACATGGTCTTCAACACCAATAGCCCCAAAAAAACTCTTGTGCAAATTTAATTTAAGACCCGAGATAAGTTCAAAACTTCTCAACATGCTCATAATTGTGAGTACATTCGAAAGAGATTTTTCCCTAAAGAAGAGAGTATCATCAACATATTGGAGAAGATTGATTTAAGTGTTTGACTTGCCTACCAAGAAGCTAGAAGAAAATTTCTTTCGAATAGCTTGCCTCATCATGCCATAAAGGCCTTTTAGCTACCACTATATTTAACAAGAAGGGAGCTAGAGGGTCTCCTTGTCTAAGACCTCTTTGTGCTTTGAATTCCAAAGTATGACTCTCATTCACCAACACCAAAATAAAGCTAGATGTTAAACAAGATCTTATCCATCCCACCCACTTATCTCCAAACCCCAATCTACGAAACAAGCATGTAAAAAAGGAAATCCCAATTTATGGAATCATGAGTTTTTTCATAATCAACTTTGAAAAAAATGACTTCTTTTTCTCTCTTTTAGCTTCCTCAATAGCCTTATTGGCCACTAAGGTGCTATGTAAAATGTATCTATCCCCTAAAATGGCGCTTTGTCTTTGGTCTATAACTCCATTCATCACCCTTTTCATTTTATTGGCTAGGGGTTTTGCTAGAACTTTGTACATACATCCCACCAAAGAAATGGGTTTAAACTCACTCAAGTTTTGTGGGTCTTCTACCTTACGCACAGGAGTTATGAAAGAAGTATTAGTACCTCTAGGTAGCATTCCATGAGCAAGGAATTCAGAAATGAACCTCACCGTATCCTCCTTCATAGTCTCCCAAAAGGTCTTTAAGAAGTTGAAGTGTATACCATCTGGTCCGGGACATTGGCTATCACACTCCCATAATGCCTTCTTTATCTCTTGCTCTCCAAATTGGACTATTAGCATTTGATTCTCCTCCTTTGAAATTTGTTTGAAACTTGCACCATCCAAACTTGGTCTAGGGAAATTCACCTCACTAATTTTTTTCTCAAAGAAATTATTTACTTCTCTCTTCACTTCCCTGGGTGTCTCCTCCCATCTTCCATCAATAGATAGCCCTCTCAGAATATTTTTTTTCTTCTCCACCTCACAATGGAATGAAAATATTTTGAATTTTGATATCTCTCTTTCACCTACTTACACCTACATTTTTGCTTAGAGATTCACTATATATGGTCACACACCAAAACTCCTCATACAATTTCCTTTTTTCCTCTCTCTCCAACTCACTCAACCACATTTGTTCCTCTTTCACATCAAACTCATTCATTTTTTATTGCCTATTTCTTCCTTTTCTCTAAATCACCAAAGACATTGTTATTCCAATCCTTCATTCATTTTTTGATACCCTTGATTTTTTCTTTTAGTACAAAAGCTCCTCATTGTTGTATGACCAGAATACTTGATTTCTCCCTCTTCCAAATTGGTATTACTTGTTTTTATATGGGAGTGGTCTTATCGGCAAGTGCATTGGGTCGCCAAGTAAAAATAATTAAAACGGAATGATCCGAGTATCGAACACTGGGAACTGGTTCATTTAGCAAAGCTTTGTTAAGTAAGCATGCATTTGCAAACAGAAATTAGTGATTGTGAATTAAAGCAAAAATTATGTTCTATCCTAAGTAAAAGCAATAAACGAGAACAAGTAAGTGTAAAAACAAATATCTAAAGGTGTTGGGTCCTCCTACTGAGTAAGTTGATGCAATTAAAGATGTTTTTCTAATTAAAGATGTTCCTGTGTTCTATTCTGAGGACAAAAATACCAAACACCAATTCCTCCTGAGTTTGGACTAATTTAAATTAAACTTCGTTCGCAGATCCCTCTTGTTGAACTTTAGCCTAATTTAAACAGTATTATACTAACAACATATTAAAGAAAACCAAAACCCTGCACACTATCCCTAGCAATGCAGTTATTCAGTCCCTGTTCTATCAAGTTCTAAGGAAACATTGCATTTCCCAATGCTAAAGTCCCTAACACCACACACAAATGGGTGATCAAGCCACAAGCATGCATACAATAAGCATAGATAGAAGCAGTGAACACAAAAAAAACCTTAATTAGATATGAAAAAGAGTTTACATCAATTACTCAGTAAAAATCCCCAACTGAGGGTTTTAGCCTTTCATGGCAAGGAAGCTCCTTTTACACTGAAGAAGAGAAATCAAGAGAAATTGCTTGCTTACAAAGGAGTGGGGATGTCTCATCCACCTCGAAAAATCTCACAATCTCTAAAAAACTCACTAATCTCCCTAAAAGATGAAAACTTGGCCCCTTGCTCTGCTCTGTGCTCTCTGAAATTCATACTCTTCAAACCTCTGACGGCTATTCAGCACCTCCTTTAATTCTATGCAAATCAGGATTAAAAAGGGCTTCTTGATCTTGACGTCGTGCTTAGCGCCATTCTCGTGCTTAGCGCGAGTAAGTGAATTTGAGCTTAGCGCCAATCTCGTGCTAAGCCTGGAAAGCGACAAACGACTCGTTTAGCGAGCTGATAACGCGCTAAGTGCGTGCTTGCGTAGCATATGCCTTTCCAGATTCCCCTTTACTCACTAAGCGTGCTGGTGCTGGGCTTAACCGTTGATGCATGCTAAGCACATTGAGCTCGCTTAGCGCGATGACTCCTTTGGCACTTCTTTAAAATAGCTCCTTTTTGCCTGAAATTAAAGAAAATTTAACATTAATTCCATGTAAAGAGGCTTCTATTGGGCATAGATCAAAACAAAGAAATTTTATTTACAATCCTACCAAAAAGAACCATAAATTGGGAGATTTATATACATTTTGGAAAACTTTTCTATACAAAAGTTAGTCGTAAACGACGACTAACACTCTCCCAAATTTACAGTTTTGTTTGTCCTCAAGCAAAGAAAGAACAGTTCACTTGTCCTCAAGTGACAAAAATTCACAGTGGTTCTTCACTAATGTGTTTATTCCAAAGAATTCAATCACATGACATGAATGGCATTCAATGTTTCCATCAACAACTTCTCACAAGACATGCAGTTTTTCAAAGACATGAACATGATTATTAAGAAACACGACTGAGATAAGTTAGTAGGGATGACAGATATCAAGGAAGGATCATCAACCAAAGCCTCACGGCCACTGTTTCACTCAAGCACAAGTGTTTAGGCTACCCATCAGTCAACAACCAACATAAGTCTCAATCTTTGCACTTCATCTGATACCATACAGTCAAGAACACACAAACTTGAATCCGAAGGACTTTTACTAGGCTTGTAATGAGGCTGGGCTGACAACAAATCATGGTTTTTCTAGGATGCAAAACTTAAGTTCTAGGAGAGCATTCATCCATAGATTAACTTCTTTCTTTTTATTCCAGCTCTATTTCTTGCCTTTCCGCACTTAGCTTTTCTTTTTCTTGAATAACAACATACATTTTTATTTTTATTTACTACTTACAGTTTTTTTAACACATTGTTGTGCTTATTAACTCATGTGTATGCTATTATTTCTTACTATTTGAAGCTTTCACCCAATAAACTCCCCCAAATTTGGGGCAAATTGCTTTGAACCAAAATTTTCCTTTCATGAATGATGCTCTCCTACAACCTAAGACAAGGTAGAAGGAGATATATTGTATAGGCTCAAGGTTCAATCAAACAATCATACTTTCAGCTCAAACTGGGTGCAAGGGATAAATCATTCATACACAAGGTAAGCTTTTTGGCTAAGTGGCTACTTTCAATTAAAACATGGCCTTCATCATCTTCAAACTCATGCATTCATTCCATATTCAGAGATTCATGCAAAAACCATTACTTACTGCTAGTCGTTCTCTCACAATTAAAGATCACACTCTCACCGGGTTGTGGCTAACGTGTTCCTTCACAATCAACTTGACAAACCAACTAACATTTTCAGTCATGATCCTAATTTCATGTTCTTTCTCTTCTAATGACTGCATGTTCATTCAAAGCATATGATTTACGCATTCCAATTCACTCACATCATACAATCGATCCATTCAAATCAATCAACAAACACTGATTTCCAAAATCAAACATCAACCACTGAATAAGTGCATTGTTCAATCAAGCTTTATACAAGCTACCAAACAAAATATAACTATGAACTGAAATTTAAAAATTGAACTGAAATTTAAAAACTGAAACATAAACATAAAATGTACTGAAGATAGAATAATATAAATTGTTCAAAGTGCAAGAAAATAAAAATCCTGATCCTGTCAATCATCCTGTGCATGCTCATTCAGGTCCAGTGCTGGTGCAGATGATGGATCCTGAGAAAGAGGCAGGTCCAACACTGGTGTAGATGGCTTAGGCTCAAGCTGAGGAGATGGCTCTAGTACTGCAACATCCTCCTGAACAATAACTGAATCAGTCTAAAAAATGAAAGGCTCAAGTGGAGTGGGCTCTGAGGTGTCAGCAGAAGCATCCTCCAGTGGAGGCTGAGGCTCCTGGGATGCATAGGCCTCACCCCCTCCCAAAGGAGAAGGTTGGACTCCTGGCCAGGCCACCTTCTAAAGAAATTCTTCAACGCTCATAACTGGCCGCTGGTGGACCACATTTTGCAAACTCTGCATGATCAGGAGCTGGCCCTAATGCAGGCTCTGCAGCATAGATAGGGAATGCTCTAAGCTCTGAGCAGGAAAACCTGTAAGAACTGGAGGTGCTAGTGCTGGAGGGAGAGGAGAGGTAGAAGGAGCTGATGTAGAAGGAGCTAAGGTAGGGGGAGCTGATGTAGATGAGGCCTCAGATCTCCTAGCCCTGGATTTCTGGGTTCCCCGAAAAGTGACCGAAGGGTCATCTAGGTTCTAGCAATTCTTTTCAATATAAGCCAAATTAATGACTGGGCTCAGAGATTCAAAGGTCAGAGAATCAGATGTGACTCCTCGGGCCTTGCATAAAGCAGTAATAAGGGTTGGAAAGCCTAGCCTCGAGGAGTCATGTTGTGCTATAAGAGAGATCTGACCTAAGATAAGGGACCCCAAGTTCATATCCATCTGCATGACAAGACCGTAGATTAACTTAGCCTTATCCAAAGTAATATCTGAAGTGTGAGATGTCGGGGCTAAGTTAGAAAAAGATAGAACACTCCAGGTCTAGGCCAAAGTAGTCAGGTTCTTCCTCAAGATCTTCAGAGGCAGCCCGTCTGCATTAAGCTCAAATCCCCTCCCAGGGATACATAGACGTGCTGCAAGCTCTTGAGGAACAGGCCTCAGATTAGCAAACCTGGAGTAGGCGGGCAAGCTCTCCTCTTCCTCTATGACCGCAGGTGTCTTCAAGAAGGTGTTGAGGGCATCAACATAATTTAATTAGGTGCCCCTGCACCCTCACCTACTTAGGCGATTTGTCTTCAGGGTCATAGAGGTTAGCATAAAATTCTTTAACAATAGCAACATCAATCCTTCCCTCTGAGAAGTTAGTGAGCTCCTTATGCCAATTTCTCCTCTCAATTTCCCTTATAAATTCATCAAATTCTGTGATATACAGCTTCACATTCCTTTCCGGAAGGATCTTCAGGCTAAGGACATTGTTTGCATAGCGGTCCCAAGCATCTTGGGATACAAATCTAGATCTATCATATCGTGCCTGGGACACTGAAGCTAGTGCCTTCCTTTTACGCGAAGCCATATGCAAAACAAACGAATCAAATCACAAGATTAGATAGGAATTATTCAAACTGAAAAATAGAAAATAAAACTGAAATTAAGGCTGGGCGCTTAGCGCGATAGCTACGCTTAGCACGCCTTATGAAATTTTACTCATGAGCTAAGCACGATAGACACGTGCTTAGCGTGTGAACACAAAAAACATTTTTTTTTCTGCAGAATGGGCTTAGCGAGCAGGCTCGCTAAGCGCAATTCCATAAATTTTTAAAATAGAGAAAGAATAGTGCTTAGCGCAGCGAGGCGCGCTTAGTGCAACTACTAAACTAGACAGCACAGGCTTAGCGAGCAGGCTCGCTAAGCCCAATTCTAAGAAATTTAAAAACAGAGACATAATAGCGCTTAGCGTGACATGCATGCATAGCGCCCAACAAAAACACAAAAATCCTAAGTGTCTGATACACAGTACTCGCTTAGCACACAACCATGCTTAGCGAGTTCAACAGATAACTCAACAGAGAAGATGAATGCACTTAGTGCGACAGCTGGGCTTAGCGCGCTCATCTGGAAATCTAAAATCTTCAACAGAAGCGATGAACTCGCTTAGCACGCTAATCGCAATTTCCAAAAAAATAGGAGCATTCTCAGCCCCTCACTTAGGCCCATATTAGGCCATTAAACCCTAATCAAAACACACACATTGTGACTACAACACAAACCTAAAGCTATTATAACTAACAACTAACCTAACACTATGCATAAACATAAATTCTACCTAATAATCACTAAGTTATCTATCTTAAGGTTGAAAACTTAGAACGAAAACGAAGTAAAGTAAAGAAACTTACTTGGATTGTGTAGAGGAATGCAAAGAAGAGCAAAGGTGCAGGAATGCAAGGAGATGAAGTAAGGTGAGGGCAGATGTAATGAGGCCTTAATGCACAAGAAATGGTAACTGCCTAAGGCAGTACCTTATAATTTTTTTTGGCAGTTTTGTATGGTGCGTTTAGCGCACAACTGCGCTTAGCGTATGCATATGATGTTTGGGTTTTAAAAGCCCTGCGCCTAGCGCATCTGCTCGCTAAGCCCAATTTAAAATGTTAAAATTCCAAAGAAGCTTTTGGGCTTAGGGTACAAGGTCGCGCTTAGTGGGAATTGCAGCTTTGATTGGTCCTGCAACTTGCGCTTAGCCGCCAAAGGCTGCGCTTAGCGAATTAATGCTCATTAAATGCAGTAGTGGCCCGCGCTTAGCGTGTCGCTCATGCTTAGCGCAATTCTAATAATTGCAACTCCAGAGAAGGAATTGTGCTTAGCGGACGTCTACGCTAAGCCCAATTCGAAAGAATTAAAATCCAAAGAGGTTTTTGGGCTTAGCGTTAAGCACTCGCGTAGCGGGACCATCCAGCCAATGATCAGGGGTCAAGGCGCTTAGCGCGAACAACAGCTCACTTAGCACGTGAAGGAAATGGCGCTTAGTGTGTGGAACACAAAAAATTTTCTAAGTTATTTTTCTGTCCATCTCTTCACAAAACTTATAAACCCCCATTTTTTCAATATTAAACATGTTGAAAACACACGATCACAAGCAATCTAACTGAACTAGAATGCAAGAAAAACAAAACTAAAAAGGGCTGGGTTGCCTCCAAGTAAACGCTTGTTTAACGTCATTAGCTTGACGCATAGTTCTTTGTTATCCTGGATCAATCTTGGTTCTCTCCTTCAAAACCTTATCATCAAACTCCTTCACCTATAAACAAACATTATGGTCCAACAATTTTCTTTCTTCATTAAATAGATCAAAGCTGATCTGTTGGTCTTCAAAACCCATTTCTAACTTTTTCTTCCCCATGTCCACTACACATCTTGCAGTAGACATAAATGGACGTCCCAAAATTAAAGGAATATCTGCATCTTCCTCAATGTACATTACAACGAAGTCAGCAGGAAAGATAAGATGCTTGACCCGAACTAGAACATCCTCAATCACTCCATAAGGTTTGGTGATGGAGCGATCTGCTAACTGCAAAGTCATCCTAGTAGGCATTATCTCCAACTCTCCAAGTCTCCAACACATGGAAAGCGGCATCAAATTAATATTGGCCCCCAAGTCAATAAGAGTCTTGCCAATAGAAACTTCACCTATAGAACGAGGTATAGTGACGCTGCCTGGATCTTTATGTTTTGGTGGAAGGATTTGTTGAATTACGGAACTGTAGTTTCCTTCCACAATGATGTTGTTACTATGGATGTACTTGTTCTTCCTAGTTAGCATGTCTTTCAGAAATTTAGCATAGAGCGGCATATGCTGCAGTGCTTCTCCAAAGGGCATGGTAATTTCTAGCTTCTTGAAAATATCCAGAAATCTGGCAAGATGTCTTTCTTTGTATTTCCAAGAAGGTACCAAAGGATATGGTACTTCTCTCCCTTCAGCTGAAGATGCTTCTTTCTTTTTCTCTCTAGCACACTCGCTCTTTCTTTTTCTCTTCTCTTCTTTTCTCTATTTTTCTTTTTCATTTTTCTCATTTTTTTCATTTTCTTTTTCTTTTTCATTTATTTCTTTCTCACTCAAAATTATTGGTGTCTCTCTCATCTGTTCATCCTCCTCTTCTTCTTCTTTCTCTATAAGTTCACAAAAGGGTTGCACGGGTTCAGGTGCTGATTCAATTGCCAGTTGTTGTTTGTCATCCTCCACCATTTTTTTCTTCTTCTCCTCCTCCTCCATGGCTACCTTCCTTCCTCGGGTCATCACAGCCTTGCATTCTTCTTTTGGATTCTGCTCAGTGTTGGCTCCAAAAGTACTAGAAGATTTTTCTGCAAGTTGTTTGGATAACTGCCCTACCTGAACCTCTAGATTTTTTATGGCTGACTCTGTGCTTTTATGATTAGTCAATGAAACCTGCATAAATTGAGCAAGAGTTTCTTCCAACTTTGTTGTTCTCTCAGATAAGCTCGGCCCTTGTTGTTGTAGCCTGTTAGGTAGTCCACCCTGGTCTTTATTGAACTGATTACCAGGGTGAGTTCTCCATTGATTATGTTGCTGGTAAGGTTGTCCATGTTGCAATCCAGAAAATCCACCTGCATTAAAATTTTGTCTAGGCTGGTTTCCCATGTAATTAACTTCATGAGATGTTTCTTCAGTGGGAATATACAAGCCTGACCCATGAGCTCCATCAAAAAGTGTGCAACTTGTAACCTGCAAAATAGATGAAGGTAAAGGTTGACTAGCATGCAATTGAATTGGCAACTTACTTAGTGTTTCAGTTAAAGCTTCAAGTTGCTTAGACAACAACTTATTTTGGGCCAACAAGGCATTTTGTCATGAAAGCTCCAATAAACTCTTCTTGGTAGGAATATGAACTCTATCATGCAAAATTGTGTGGTCACTGGCAGCCATATTTTCAATTAAGTCCATAGCTGCTCCAGGTGTCTTCAACTTAATTTTTCCTCCTGCATAAGCATCGAGTAACTGCTCTGACTGCGACCGTAACCCATCAATGAAAATGTTGAGCTGTATAGGCTCTGAAAAACCATGAGTGGGGGTTTTCCGCAGCAAGCTATGGAATCTTTCTAATTCTTCACTCAAAGATTCATCGGGAAACTGATGGAATGAAGAAATTAAAACTTTTCCCTCTACAATTTTAGACTATGGGAAATATTTTTTTAGAAACTTCTCCAAAACTTCATCCCAGGTCTTTAAACTATTGCCCTTGAATGAATGTAGCCATCTCTTGGCCCCCCCAGATAAAGAAAATGAAAACAGGCTAAGCCTTATAGCATCTTCAGGTACACCAGCAAGCTTGACAGTATTACAAATCTCAATATACGTTGCCAAGTGTGAGTATGGATCTTCATTTGGTAAACCATGAAACAAATTGCACTGTATTAGCTATATCAATGAAGGTGGGTAAGTTAAGTTTTGTGCCTGAACCTCTGGCTGTGCAACACTTAAGAAATATTGTGGCACGAAAGTACTTGAGTAATCTTCCAAGGTCACTCGACGAGGTTGCTCTTCAGCCATGACTTCGACTTCAAATTCTGCTGTTTGAGATTCCCTGGATGTAGATGAATTAGAAGATGATGACTCAGAAAAGTGAGCCTCTTCAAGGATTGATGCTACTGTTCTGTCGTGCAAAAGCTTTCTTTTTCTCTCTGCGTTATTTCTTCTAAAGGTGGCTTCAATTTCTAAATCCAATGGAACCAATTCACCTACAGAAGATCTACGCGTGCATACACTAACAGGAACAACAGTTAAGCAATTCAAGAAGAAAATAAATTCTAAACTAAACAAATATTAACAAAAACAAAAATTAATAAATCAAAGAATAATGAATTAATACCTTCAAACTGAACTAAACTTTCCAAATGGAAAAAGTTCCCCGGCAACGGCACCAAAATTTACTTGTTGTACGACCAGAATACTTGATTTCTCCCTCTTCCAAATTGGTATTACTTGTTTTTATATGGGAGTGGTCTTACCGGCAAGTGCACTGGGTCGCCAAGTAAAAATAATTAAAATGGAATGATCCGAGAATCGAACACAGGGAACTGGTTCATTTAGCAAAGTTTTGTTAAGTAAGCAGGCATTTGCAAATAGAAATTAATGATTGTGAATTAAAGCAAAAGTATGTTCTATCCTAAGTAAAAGCAATAAACGAGAACAAGTAAGTGTGAAAATAGATATCTAAAGGCATTGGGTCCTCCTACTGAGTAAGTTGATGTAATTAAAGATGTTTTTCTAATTAAAGATGTTCCTGTGTTCTATTCTGAGGACAAAAATACCAAACACCGATTCCTCCAGAGTTTGGACTAATTTAAATCAAACTTCTCGCAGATCCCTCTTGTCGAACTTAGCCTAATTTAAATAGTATTATACTCACATCATAATAAAGAAAACTAAAACCCTGCACACTATCCCTAGCAATGTAGTTATTTAGTCCCTGCTCTATCAAGTTCTAAGGAAACAGTACATTTCCCAATGCTAAAGTCCCTAACACCACACACAAATGGGTGATCAAGCCACAAGCATTCATACAATAAGCATAGATAGAATTAGTGAACACATAAAAAAAACCTTAATTAGATATGAAAAAGAGTTTACATCAACTACTCAATAAGAATCCCCAATTGAGGGTTTTAGCCTTTCATGGCAACGAAGCTCCTTTAAAACTGAAGAAGAGGAATCAAGAGAAATTGCTTGCTTCCAAAGGAGTGGGGATGTCTCCTCCACCTCTAGAAATCTCACAATCTCTCAAAAACTCACTAATCTCCCTAAAAGATGAAAACTTGGCCCCTTGCTCTGCTCTGTGATCTCTGAAATTCACACTCTTCAGGCCTCTAACGGATATTCAGCACCTCTTTTAATTCTGCGCAAATTAGGCTTAAAAAGGACTTCCTGATCTCGATGTCGCGCTTAGCGCCATTCTCGCGCTTAGCGCTTAGTGCCATTCTCGCGATTAGCACAAGTAAGTGAATTTAAGCTTAGCGCCAATCTCGCAGTAAGCCTGGTAAGCGACACGCTAAGTGTGTGCTTGCGTAGCAGATGCCTTTCCAGATTCCCCTTTACTCGCTAAGCGCACTAGTGTCGGGCTTAGCCATTGATGCATGCTAAGCGCATTGAGCTCGCTTAGTGCGATGACTCCTTTGGAACTTCTTCAAAATAGCTCCTTTTTTCCTGAAATTAAAGAAAATTTAACATTAATTCCATGTAAAGAGACTTCTACTGAGCAGAGATCAAAACAAAGAAATTTTACTTACAATCCTACCAAAAAGAACCATAAATTGGTAGATTTATATACATTTTGGAAAACTTTTCTATACAAAAGTTAGTCGTAAACGACGACTAACACCCACCCATTGACCTCCATCTCCTTCCACTACTTTTGCACCATATTATGAAAATCTTTTTCTTTCGAACAACAATCTAGGATCCCAAAGGGTTTGAGCCCCCAATCAAGGTTTATATCCTTAAGGAGGATTGGAAAATGGTAAAAAATATCTGTATCAAGAACATATAGAGAACTTCTTTGCCAAATATCAAGTCATTCCTTTAATACTAAGCTCTATCAATCCTACTTCTAGTCGTTCCACTTGGTCTAAGCCAAGTAAACTTTCTTCCAAGCAAAGAGACATCTTCCAACTCCGTATTGTCAATGAAGTTATTAAAGTCCGTCCTTTCCCTTCTTCCAAGCTCAATACCACCAACTCGCTTTCTCTCACAAGTTCTCCTCACATTATTAAAGTCACCTATCAAACAACCAATTCTTTTTCTCACTACTTCTCCTATGCACCACCAACTCCTCCCACTGTCTACCTCTTTTTTCTCTTTCACGTGAGGAATAAATATTTATGATAACCACTTCGCAATTCTTCTCCTTACATACTCCCTTCATACCTATGAACCCCTCTTTAAAGAAAGAATTTGTTAAAGAAAAGGAAAATAGACATAATAGGCCCCCTAAAGCTCTTCTAGATAGAGAATATACCCATCTCCAAAGAAAAGATTTTGTCAAAGAAAAGGAATATGGATCCCATAAACATAATAGGCCCCCTCTAACTCTTTTTTCTCTTTCACATAAGGAATAAATATTTATGAAAACCACTTCGCGTTTCTTCTCCTTACATACTCCCTCCATACCTATGAACCCCTCTCCAAAGAAAGAATTTGTCAAAGAAATGGAATATGGATCCCATAGACATAATAGGCCCCCCGAAGCTCTTCTAGATGGAGAATATACCCATCGGACATCATTAGATCCCCAATTGGAATAGCATAGTTATTTAGCAATTCTCTTTTTTTTTTGTCTCTTGGATACACAACATTTGCACCCCGTCCTTAACCACAAGATTCCTAATATGTTTCCATTTGATTGTGTTACCCAATCCTCTAACATTGTATGACTCATAAACAACCATCACGAGCCCCACCTTTTTTCTTCTTCTTAACTTGCTCAATCTCCTTTTGATCCCTTTCTTCCATATGCTTCATATGATTTACCATATCCTCCTCTTCACCCATGTAGGAAACACCCATATTTTGGGCTAGCTCCCACAATTTTTTTTGCATCCTTTCCTTTATACCTTAACCAATAATTCCTATTGCAAATGTTGATTTTGCCATCACAGATAGAATTACTAATATTGGAGTGTTTTTTACTTTCTTTCGTCTTCCTACTATTTTTCTTCAAAATCCTACCAAGTGAGGATTGTTTCACCTTCCCCTTCCCTATAGTTACTTGTGACACTTCTTCAAGTTTATTATCACCAACCTGCACCCCCCTTAGGACTCTTCTTGCTTCATTAGATTCTACTAAGGCATTGGCTCAACAAATTCATAGTCTTCACCCAAGTTTGAGTGATATTGTGAAATGTTGTCTTCATAATTTGAATTCACCAAAACATCCAACTCTCTTAGAGTCACTAAAACACATAGAGGTCTATGTCATTTTATTAGTTTGCTCATCAAACAACCAAAATTTAAATAATTTCACTTTCGGTGTTAGTCAAGCACTTAACATACATTATGAAAAATCTGTGTTACAAATTCAATAACCATTTTGAAACTTAAAAATTAACATAGTTTAAACATTAAAAATATAAATTAGCAAAATTATAAAATAAGAATAAACATTAGTATTTTTTAAAATAAGTAAAAAATACATGATAATAAAAAAATTGACACAAACTTTAGTTTAGTAAACATTAAATTCACATATATCAATAAAACATAACAATTTAATTTCCAATTTTTAATCAATAAAAAATTAACCCAATAATAAATATTAAAATTCAATAACCATTTAGAAACTTAATATATATAAGAAAAGTCTTTGACACCCTCGACTAAACTTTTCTCACCAAGGTGCTCAATAAATTTGGGTTCTCTGATATTTTCGTCACTTGGATCCACAACATCCTCGGATCTACCAGACTTTCCATCTTAGTCAATGTAAACCCAATGATTTTTTTCCTTGCCTTCATGGAGTCTAGCAAAGAGACCTCTATCCCCTTTGTTTTTCTATATTGCAGAAGAGGCTCAATATTAGTCATGGTATCCTTGCTCTCATGGACTCGGGCAAGCTTTAGTTGATGGCGAGCCCGAAGGCTTGCAACATTCCGAGCCACACCATGTATGTTGATGATGTTATAGTATTTTGCAGAGGAACAGTAAAAAATGCCAAAGAACTGATGGTGCTTTTTGCGAAGCGTGAAGACTCATTTGGACAAATTATTAGTAGAAAGAAATCCATTTTTCTTTTATCATGGACATCAACCAAAGACAGATTCCACCCATCACTGATGGTGCTAGGTAGGCATGGCAATGGGGTGGGTTAGGGCCAGGTTTTGCTTACCCCGCCCCTGCCCCTGAAACCCAACGGGGGTGTAGATTTACCCCCTATCCCTGCCCTCGACGGAGTCGGGTTTTCCCCACCTGCCCCACCCCGACATGCTTATAAAATTATATAAAAATATATAATTTTTCATAGAATGAAAAATACAATTTTAAATAGCAACCATAACATATTTTTAAATGGTACATGACAACATAAAATTCTACCCAATAGTAGCATAAAATTCAATCCAATAGTTTCAGGTTTTAGTGTGTTATATATATGTAATAATATTTTTGTAAATTAATTATTAGCGGGGTGGATTCAGGTCAGGTATTAATAATTTCATCCCCGACCCCTACTTTGCCTATCGGGGAAAACCTTACCTGACCCTGGTCAACTCCGATTTTCCCCGTCAAAATCGAGGTGGGTTCGGGGTGGCCCCGTGGGTTTAGGCCCCATTGCCATGCCTAGTGCTAGGAAATGGCAGAAGCATTAATTCTTGGACCCATAATTGGTTGTTTCATCCCATTGTGGATGCACTAAATTTTCCTTTTGGACTTCACAACAACTTATCAGCTCTAGTTACAAATTTTGTTTCTAACGGGCAGTGGGTTATGCTAGATTAGATTTATCAGAAAGCCCCTATTGTTATAGTTGAGATTAATAAAACCATTATACCAGCTGACAACATTGTTGATCAAGCAATGTGGAGATGTACTGAATCATGGTCATTGAACTTAAAACAATCTTATCTTTTCTTAAAAATCCATGCAGTTAGGTCACCTTGGGCCAAAAATATTTAGAGGAATTGTATTCTGTCAGCCAAACCGTTGGTCT
This sequence comes from Glycine max, assembly GCF_000004515.6. NCBI lineage: Eukaryota > Viridiplantae > Streptophyta > Magnoliopsida > Fabales > Fabaceae > Glycine > Glycine max. The sequence goes on along the minus strand of NC_016090.4, from coordinate 20,922,020 downwards.
TTGGTGTTGTTTGTGAAAGAAGGTTCCCACTGATGACATTTTAAGTGCTAGAGGTTACACTTTGGTTTCCAAATGTGATTTATGTCGTTGTTCTTCAGAATCGCTAGAGCATATTTTCCTTCAATGCCAATTTGCTTCCAAAATTTGGGACTAGCTAGAAGTTAAGCTGCAAAACCAAAAGATCGTGAGAACACAACAAATATTACATAGTAGGAAAATAATAACAAACACAAAAATTTAGCGTGGTTCAGCACATCTTGCCTACGTCTATGAAACCATATCAAAAGTATTTCACTATCACAACAATGATTACAAGATTATAACTCATCATAAATTGTGTATCACTCTACAAATTTGAGTACCTCACTCAATAGTTACTAGAAATGGTTACACTTTCATACAAAGACACTTTCCTTTCAACAAAGTGACTTTGTTTCACAATCTCTCTTCTCATAAACTCTCTCTTAATGTGTGTATCTTCTCCACTAATTCTTTTATCTATTTATAGTGAAGATTGTCACCAACTAAAATAAATAAGTTCTCTTGAAAGTTGAAACAAAAACAACTTTCAATGCATTCATTCAAATAAGTTTTATCTAGTAAAATGCATTTTTTTTACTTCGCATTTAAACCACCTAAACCTTAGTGATAAAAATTCAATTTTCACTATGCATTAAATGTACCTTATCTTTTGGATTGCAACTTTACAAAATCATTTCCTCAGCTGAAGGATATGCGGCTGACAATAGTTATGTTTGCCATTTGGGACTGTCGAAACAAATGCAGATTTCAATCTCAAAGGCCCAATCTCGATAAAGTCTTTTCGGATCATTCAGCTAGTTGGGGATTTCTCTCATGGCGTCATGTTCCCCTCCATACACAACAAGAAATATGTTTATTTCCGACAGATTTTTCCCACAGAAAAATTTCCATAAGAATTTTTCAAAAAAATGACGGATCATACAGACGGTCAATTATTTCATCGGAAAGTTCACATTTCTAACGAATTATACCGATGGAATGGGGATCCGTTGGAAACCAAAATTCCCCAAAACAAAAGACGACAACCCTAGCCATCTGAATCACTTGGTTTTTTTTTTTGCGTTCTTCTCCCCCTCCTACCCCATTTCCGTCGTTGACGGATACCACACCACAAGACCTTCACGGATAGCATACCACACCCTAATTACTTTGTCGCAGTGACACCCAGTTGGTGGAGACAAAGTCGCCGTCGCGGCCTCTTCCATTGCCATTCATGGAGGCAAATTTGTTGTGTGGCGTCCATTTTGGTTGCACAAAGTCGCTTGCTTTCCATTCCAACATTCATTCATTCACAACCTTCTCCTTATGCTTACGTTTGCTGTCGTCCGGAAAGGTTTTTCTTTCTTTCTCTCTATCTTTGTGTTTGTATATATCCTTTTCCCTCTTTATGTCTCTGTTTCTTTTCAAAACAATCAAATGCATTGCTACTGAATTTGCTTTTGGGTGTCTTAATAAATGATGGTTTCGTGTGTGATGAGTTTGTGTATCGTTTCTCCTTTTCTTCTGTTCTATTCTTTATAAGATAAGATCTTAATGCTCACTGTAACCATTCCACTCCCATTGAATAATGGTGAGACTGAGAGTGTGGGGAAGGGTTATTTTTCACCCTTCAATCTTGTATGGTTTATCAAGATTATTTGGTTTTGCTAAAATCATTCTTGACCCTCCATTAACGGTGCATCTTCTTCCTTTCACGTATTCACTATAAAAATTTGTGTACTCCACTTGTTTGTGGTAAAGAGTTAGTGGTATTTTAACATATTTGTTCTATAGTTTTAACTTTTTAAAATAGTTATTTTAGAAAACAAATTGGTGTATATCAGCAGTTTCTATGTACAAAAATGATTGGTGGACACCCTAGAGTTATTTCAAACCTAGTGAGAGAGAGATAGAGAAGCTTGTGGTTAAGTTTTTTATTGTCTCAATAGAAATTATGATTCACAGTTTAAAAATTAGATTGGTGATTTATGACTTGATAAATATCATGAAAAAGATCCCAACTTTCATCTGGAGACAAGATAGAGATTATGAAATTCTTTTGACTTCCCATCTTGTAGCATAAATCTTCAATTTTGATGTGAACGAAATTCTGCAATTCTTGTGATGCTCATTAGAAGGAATCCCAATAGACTTAAAATCAAGGTATGTCCAAACATCATCAAGCACTATTAAGACATTATTAATATTTTTCCTTCTTTCATATAGTTGGCATGCTCTTCCTTGAATAGTTTCCTTATCAAAGTTTAAGCCTAAAGCATCAGCAATTTGACCTTGAATATTCAAATAGTCAAGATTTTGGGATACTACTGCCATTACAACTTCATCAAAAAACTTGCCTATATCTGAATTTTTTATTATTTCTTTCACAAATGTGGTCTTTCCCACTCCACCCATCCCACATATCCTTACTCTTTTGAAATCTTCATCTTTTAATTTCTCCATGACCTTTATCACAATTAATTTTCTACTTGGGAAGCTTTTAATAACATTTGAGAAAGTGGATCCAAGTGTTGGTGGAGGAGCAGAATAGGATATGATCTCAAATTTCTCTTTTTTTAAGCTTGTAACATCCATGATCAATCTTTTGGCTCTCTTGCTTAATGAATAACGTAACACCAAATATGGAGACCATCTACCAAGGCACTTATTGTTTTATACTTGTAAATCATTGAATTCTTGTACTTCATTACTTATATTTTCCACTCCATAGAGCCAATTTTCCACAACATATACAATTTGACGTCTATTCCTTTTATCTTCATCTACCACGCCTTGTACTCCTTGTTTTCTACCTTACAATGTTTTGTGTTCATTTTTTGGATTTTTTATATTTTTTTTTGGTAGTAAACTAGATATCCAAACTGATCTGCAATAGGTGATACTAATGACTCCCCAAGTTTTGTCACAATTCTTGTTGCTACTGAGATAAGGCATTGCATTGTTGCTTTCTAGATGATTTTATTTGAATCACACTGTATAATGTTATAACATAAGAACTTGTAACCACAATAAAGTTAGTTAGATTAGCAAAAGGAAAAAGAAAAAAGGGATGCATCTCTAAGAGAAGTGAATCAAATAAATAAATAAATGGAGATACTTCTTAATAGTCTTTGGTGCAAAGTTTCAGTTTGAATTGATAGAGGCATAAGTTGAAGTAGGTTTCGGTTCATCGTGAGACACATTTACCTATTTGTGTCTTGAACAAACTTAGGTTTTAAAGTTCAAAATTTGTTCTTCCACAACTACCATGATTGTAATTTTGTTTATAAATACTACACTTTTTTTTGTAATTTATGAAATAGTTGTTCAATTTAAAAGTTTATGCATGCATGTATGTGACTCACACTTCTTCTTTAAGAAAAAAGTTAAAATATGGAAAAGGAGAGAACTTGTGCCATTCATGAAATAAAGAGAAAATAAGAAAGAAAATTATAAAGAAAAATATTTTCTATGATGTTATTAAAAACTTGAATATGTTTTTGGTCTTTAAAATTTTTACATATTTTACATTTGTTTCCTAATTATTTTATTTTATTTTTTTTACTTTTGATCCCTAAATTGTTATTTATTTTTTATTTGGTCCTTGTTGTTACATTGATTATGTTTACTTGAGACGTTACCATTTGAAGGAAAACATATTGGTGATTGTGATTTAAAAAATTCAATGTAACAGTAGGGATGAACTACGCAAGAAAAAAAAAAGAAACCAAATGAAAAATCCACAAATTTAGGCCTCGAGATAGTTTGTCATCATCTACCTCATTCCTATCTTTTGTGTCTATGCCAGTTAGCCCTCACGATGTTGCACCTACACCATCTCCACCTCCGACTGAAGCTAGACCATTTGTATGTCATCTTAATGCACGTGGACTATCCTCGGTACCTACATCCACACCATCCCCATCGTTGGTTCATGCACGTGGACCATCCTCGGTACCTACATCCACACCTTCCCCATCCCCGGCTATAGCCAACATGCCTACAGATGAAGATGCTACAAATTTGGCGATGGAAGACCACCCCCTTAATGATTGTCCAATGATTATGCTAATAAATGGAGCGTAAGTATTACAAAATTTATATAAATATCATTATATAAGATACATCATATATAATCTTACTATTTTGATGAATTATTTTGTATATTTAGGTTCCATCCATCTAAGGTTCCAACAAAGGCTGTCTCCTTGTCCATTAGGCAACAATTTGGTCAGCCTTGACCTACTTGGGAGCAATTCCAAAAGATCATCAGGATCTTTTTTTCCCATCGTTTTAAGGTAAATTGTTCTTCTATTAATGAATTAGTTCAATGGTTGAAATGGATATTATGGCTGATTTTTTAATATCAAATTATAAAATTCCTATTTTTCTAATATTGTATCGTTTCATGACTTTGTTATACTTTAGAGAAAATTGGTCTGGAGACCCGAGGAAGAGAATGAAATTAAAAAAAAAAACTTTTAACTCGAAAGCATCTCATAGACTTTCTGAGATGTTTAGGGATGCTTGAAATGAAAATAAAAGGTCATATTGGATTGGAGGTCATATTTGGAACGATCTGTTATCACGTTAGTTTGTACCTGAGTATCGTTCCAAGTGTGCATAGGCCAAAAAAAAGTCGGGCATTTGAAAAGGGTGTATGTATGCACACAGGTGGTTCTATCAGCTTGCAAGATCACGTCATTCGCTTGGTATGTACGTTAAAATTATAACACATTGTTGTTTATACTTGTTTAATTTAATACTTAATGTATATTTTATAATGTCTGTTAATAGTCAGAGGAGCTTGGTCAATCTGTATATGTAGATGACGTCTTTCAACAAACTCATTTACGAAAGGATACTGGTCAATTTGTCAATGATAGATCTAGGCAAACACATGTGAGACCATTATCTTGCATTTTTTTTATGCTTTAAATTATTTATTATATTTATCAAATAATAATTGTTTATGAATGACAGGAAGAATTCGAGGCTAGACTATCTCAAGCTAGGTCTGATACTACATCAAGTGTTGGTGAATCACAACTCACTCCTTTAGACCCTACTGAAGAACAAAGACTTAGGAGTCGGTGTTGGGTTGCTACCGCAGGACCAAAGTGTAAGGGACACCTTTATGGTACTGGAGACCTTGCTCATGCTTTCAAATGTGAAAATGAAAACTTCATGCAACATATACAAGGATTTTCCAGTGGTGCTAAAGATGTTGCAGAGATTAACTGACTAAGAGAGGAGTTGCGTCAATCAAAGGAGGAGATGTGTGTTTTTCAGTCCGTTGTCCTTCAATTCCTACCTTCTGAAGTGTGAAACACTATTCATGAACAACAAAAACCTCACCAACAGAATCATGAACAGTAGGACCACCAACACCAGTAGGACCAGGCAAATGATCAGTAGCAGGACCAGGCAAATGACCAACAACCAGATCACCAGCACGAACATGATGACCAACAGAGCCACTCTACTGATGATTATTTTGATTAATGAGTTAGCAACACAAAATCACTATTGGCAATCGCCATTTCTTTTACATTTGTTTTAAATTTAACTTAACGATTTATTTTAGTCTATGTTTTGCATTTATCAATTTCACTATTTCCTTAATTATAAATATGTATCAATTCAAATTTTTATGGTAAATAATAAAAATACATAAAATAATCGCTAAATTATCGTTCATAAATGATAAAAAACAAAATCAATTGAAATATTAAATTATCTATAAAATAAGATTTTCCGACAGATTTTCTGTGTGAACTTTCCCATGGAAAAATCCATGAGAAATTTTCGAAGGATTTTCCGTAAAAAAATTTTAAGGGAAAAATCCATCGGAAATAGTCTGTGACAAATTTCCAACGAATAGTATCTGTCAAAAATTTTTCATGGACTATTTCCGACGGACATGAAAAATATGTCAGTTAAAATTTCTTATGACCATTTTTTCGATGGACAAAAATCCATTGAAAATTTTCAATTAACGACAGATGTTTAACGTTTCCAACAATTTTTGGCGCCGGAAATATGGTTTTTTTTTTTTTTTTGTAGTGATGGAAGAGTTCACTAAGCTTAAAGCTTTCAATGTCGTTTTTCATCCGAGGAAGCCACAACGTATCAAGCTAGTGAGGCTGCCGCCAAAGGATCGCCAGCGATAGTGGGCTGCAGAGGCATTGTTAGGGATTCTCAAGCCAACATAAGAGGTTGTTTTTCCGTTAGTGTATGTATTAGAACCTCTTTTTTTTAAAGAGTTGTTGGCTGCAATCACAACAATTGACATTGTTATTGACAAAGGTTGGCAAAATTTATGGCTTGAGTGTGACTCGCTTTTAGTCGTGCAAGCTTTCAAGCTGGATACTTTGATACCTTGGAAATTAAGAAATAGATGGGAAAATGTAGTAGCTGCATCTAAAAATATCGGTTTCATTGTTGGTCATATCTACCTTGAAGGTAACAACTGTGCATGTAGGTTAGCCTTACATGATACTAACTTAGATGGTTTTCAATGGTGGGATTCTACCCCAACTTTTGTTTCTAGATTTTTTGTAACAGGGTCTACCCTTTTATAGGTTCAAATAGTCCGTGCTGTGTTTGGGTTTGGTGTTGCCCCCCGTGGCTTTTGTTTCTTCGTCTCTTATTTAATGGATTTCAGGCTCTAGAGTTGGTAGTGGAGGGTAGTGGTGCCAACATAGTTCGAATGGTTGCACCCTTCTTGCCCCTGCTTTGCCTCAAAAAAAAAAAAAAGAAACTTTAATAATAGTTAAATACATATTTTATAAAGAAAGTTGAAACATAAGAAAACAGTTTTAATACTTTTTCACAAAAATTAAAAAATAACTTAAAAAAATAAATAAAAATTAAATATAAATATATCCAAAAAAAATCTTTTTAGTTTCAAAGCTTAACAAAGCTCTAAAATATCTATAGCATATTCGATGGGTTTTCTGTGGAAATACGAAGGGAGTGTTTAGGCGTATCATAAAAATATATTTTTTAATACATTTTGTTAATATTTAGTAGTAGAATTTTCAAATCATAAAATTTGAATCAGACCAATTCTTAAAAAAATTAATTTAGTTTGATTCGAATTATATAAATACTTTAGATCAAAATAAATTATACCGCACTTAATTTTCTTGTTTTGTATGGATTAATTTTAAGTCAAAACTGCACCATGCACACCCTAGAATTATGCATGCATTTACACAATTTACATGATCAAATTAAAAGGAACTACTTCAATCTAGGGGATTGTTAGCTTCAACTTCATCTCTAGCTTCCAAAATTCGACAAATTAGTAATCACCATTAATGAGGGTCAATTTTCGTGTTTTAGGCTTAATTGCCCAACCACAAATTCAGATGACAAAGACACCCAGTCATGCTGAAGACGAACTCAAATTGTGCACCAATCATGCTGTTATGTCGAAAGAGAGTTTGAGACTTCCGATCGAGCACCTATTACATTTATACATGCTTGATTTTTGTTCTTCATATGTGATGCACATCGTAGTTGGACTACAAGAGCACCCGAATTAGTTGCGAGACGACCATTTATGAGGCCCAACATGAGGTTTCCTCTTGTATGAATTGGTACATTTCCTTTCGGCTATTTGGTTGAGATAGAATGTTTGGAACGGTATTATGTAAGGTCTAATGTTTGGTACATTTCCTTTCGGCTATTTGGTTTATGTAAGGTCCAATGTTTGGTACATTTCCTTTCGGCTATTTGGTTTATGAATCATGTTTCGTACCAGAAAGAAAATTGCTGGATTTTGTTTGTGTTTATCACTTGCCACTTGGTTATGGTTGGCTCAAAAGTCATAAGAGATATATATACTTGATTTTTTTATTATTTGGAATTCGATGCCAATTCCATTAAAATAAAAATCTATTTAATGAGATAAAGGTATAAAATTATAGTAATTAATTACAGATTAATGAAATATATTTCAGGGTTACAAAAATTTATAGTCAAATCCTTAATAAATATGAACTCCTTATATAATAAGGACAACTCTATTTAAATAACTTTCGCAATCTTTTTTAATTTATTACGAAACTCAATCATATTTTTACTCTAACTAAACAACTAAAAAATATTTTTCAAATACATTTCACAATTTATCTTACACTTTTATATTTTAGCAGGCATATATGTATAGAGAGGATAAAATTTAAACAAATGATATATGTAATAATGGTGTAAGATTTTGTTGCATGTTTAAGAAACATTTATTTAATGAAAGAATATAACCCGTGTTATGTATAGAAAAATTTTGGTTCATCTATAATTACATATTATGAATGGAATTAGTCTTTAATCTAATGAGTTAAAAGATACTCATAATCTCTCATTTATACTAAAAAAAACATAATATTTAAGTACATTCTATCTCACGTCCATTTTTCAATATTTTTTATGTTTTGGGGAATCTAGCATATTTTCTCGCCAAAATCTAATTTGATTATTCCTTTGAGATGTTAAAATTCATTTAAAATATTGACCACTTTTAACAAATAGTAGTAATTTTTAAACCTTAAAATCAAACTCCTAACTATGTTCTTTAGAAATAAAATTATCTACTTAATTTATATTAGGAATTAATTCTTATACTATGCATGTGTATAAATATAAAAATTGAAATTAAAATTAATTTAGACATGCATTATTTATTTGTCTAACAGGTCACTCCTCATATGAGCTCAACTAAACAATTTCTCAAAATTTGAGTATTCATTCTTCATTATAATGTTTTTTTAAAAAAAAAAATAATACTGCATGTATTATATGTGCTTTCCCTTACTCTAAGCAAGCCCTACAAAATCTTATTTTCACAGTCTGTTGTACTAGTACTAACCCAATCTAAAATCAAGACCCTAGAATGATGTACTAATACCATAAGTTTCTTGATTGGTTAATTTGGATTCAAGATCTTTCTTTGACTTCTCCCTTGAGCGAATTTGAGAGATTATTTTTGGAGATATCTAGAGAGAGAGAGAGAGAGAGGGATAGTTACTTGAAGGTATTCTCAAGCAACCAATGAACATATGCTTTTAAGGGTTGCTGAGAAAATCATAATTATTGTAGACTTGTTCGATGGTGTATTCCTATTTCCTAACCGCTGCAACAAAACTTGCAACTAGCATTTTCAATATGATATAATTTCTTTTATTTTGTTCATTCATTCCATTTATTTATTTTTCATTTGTTCGTTTCTATTTTGTTGAATTCATTGTCACTGCATATTGCAATGTTGTCAAGCTAACGATTTCTTGTGGACGAGAGAGAAACAAAGGAGGATCGAGAAGAGTTTGTTGACGTTGATAACCACCCGTTAGAAACTTTTAGAGGAAGTAATTATGAAATATTTTTTTTATCATATTAATGAAATCTATTGAATAAATTAAAGTACAACATGGAAAAATCGGTTTAGAGATAGAGTAAATGAGTTTTAATCGGATATTAGTCTTTTAATTTGACTTTAACATATGAATCACATAAATAAATTGCCAACTTAGTCAGCTTAAAATGCAATCATTAATTAAATCAAACTTGCGCTTCTTGACTATATTCGGCTTTAAGCCACACTATACATGCTGGATGACTCGTGAGTCATGAAGATAATAAATTTTCCTGCTCTATACACGAAAGGTTTATGAAAATGATACGCAACTTTGTTAGTTGTTTGTTTCTTACTCCAAACCACGGTGAGACGAAGGAAGAATAATTTTGTTAAGCGCTTTGGCAAGTCAAAACATCCCATTTATTTGTAGTGTTTTAAATGGTTGATATGGATAACACGAGAATTTTATTTTAAAAAGAAACTAGCATTAAATTTGCCAGGTACATTTCACTTATTATTTATGAAACAATGTGATTTTAAATAATTAATATATACCAAATTTTATTTTTAACGATTTCTTTTGTTACATGCTTGAGGTGCAAAGTATTGACTTACTTCGCTAATGGAATTTTTTTTTATAAGAAAATTTGAACGATCACTTTTGGTAGAGTATGACATCCCAACTATGTTTTTTTGCATTCATAAAACTTAAACTCTAAATCAGTGTTATCAGATTTAGGCTGGATTGGTTAGGTCAACCCATTGAACTAAGAATTGATTACTTAAGCGCATGTCTTCATCGGTTCTCAATAATCAAATTCTTTATTCCATCTTGAATCCTAAATAGGACCTCTATAATGTTCCTCTCGGCGTCTTTCGATGTACGTGCTTTGTCCATGATCTCACTCTAGGTAAAAATAAACTCTTTGTCAAGTCTCTAAAATGTACTTTTCTAGGTCACCTATGTTGAAACCAGATCCTTAGTTTTAATTATGACAAACCATTAACAATACAAATTGAAAGCGTGATGGGCTTAAGTGTTTACTAACATTCTACTTAAATGTTTATTACTTTAATGAGAAAATATGTTCATTCATTCTAAAATACTCAGAATGACGCTAAAAAAAGGTCCAGAACAACTGTCAAAGTTGAGAGCTCAGAAGAATTCGTGAAACCCATCATAATGATGAAGTTTGCTTACCTCTGAGTACTTGATTCTTGGCAAGATATTGAACAACAAGGCCTTACATAGAAGACTTATCAAAGACTACATGAAGAGCATCCAATATCAAAAGGAAGTTATGGTAGAGTCTACATCAAAATGGTGAAGACCTTGACTTTGAGTTTCTGAACATCAGAATGGTTCATAATAGCTTAGAAAGAAACACTTGGACAACATCAGAAGACTGAAGTTGGTAGCCCTTCACTTTCCATATGCTGCCACATTTTCTAATGGCACATCAAAAAATGAAAGTTAACTGCATTAGGAAGACGCAAGTCTGTTGAAAGTTGAAACTGTGCATGAGAAGCACTGATGAGAAACATCATATTAGAAGATTGAAGAATACCACTTAGTCTAACCATGGACAAAACACACCAATAGTTGAACTTCTACTTAGTTTTTCTAAAGTAATCAACTTCAAGATGCTTGGAGTTGTGAAAAAGTGTTAAGAGTGATGAAATTGTGCTACTTCAAAATGAGATATCAATGTGAACTTCATCAGCATAATCTATCAAGTATAGATTCATTCTCATCAAACATTAGAATGACTATTTAGGGTATGTTGGTACTTCAAAAAGCCAATCAGAAAGGTTCCTCAAAAAGGGAACCTTAAATAACTACCTCGGAATGGTTATGCATGTTGTCACTTTATGATAGTTGTAAATTGTACCTACTTGATGCAAAAGCTTGTTAGTTGTGTGGGGTCCATTACAACATTCTTCTTAGGATCTTTATAAGGCATTTTCAAAGGGCGTGAAGGACAAGTTGAAGCATTCCAAAACAAAAACATCTTGAGCAAGCTCTTTGAGTGACAAATTTGCATTTATGCTTCAACCCTCTTTGTGAGAGTGACCCACTTATGTAAGTGCTTACAAATTTGTAATATTCTTTAGATAGAAGTAAGATTTACTTTTTGAGTGGAATCCCTCTTTTGAGGTGAAGATTTTCATTTTGTGGAACAAATCACAGATTCTTTTTTCTATTGTAAGTCCAACAGTGTTTGGAAAAGCTAAAATTTGATGGTGTTGCTGGTCTAGTTGAGGCTTGTATAGAAGTCCAATTGGGAAATTGACAAGTTGTTGAAATCAAGTGGTTCTTGGTCCAATTTTGACTAGTTGTGTTAGTGAAATCTCATCTTGAAGGATGAGGACTAGATGTATCCCCAGGTTAGGATGAAGAAGTATGAAAACCCATATGTACTCTCTTTACTTTGCTTAGCACATATCTGAATTTTTTTTCTAAACACTAAACCAAATAATCTTTCAAATTAAAACCTAAACTAAAACTTGCTTTCATCAAAAGGTTTTTAAGTAAATAACTATCTTTGAGACAAAACTTTTAAACTGCAAAAAAAGATTTTCTTTTCACAACTGTTTGCATTTTCATTCTGAGTAACTTGAATTTCCCTTCTAAGCTAAGAGTAGTTCTCCATTCTAAACTGGTTCATTTTGAACTACCATTAGAAACCTTTTTTTTTTGTTTTCAAAGGGAGCATAAAAATTTTTAAAATCCCAATTCAGTCCCCCCTTCTTGTGGTATTTTGGTCACCTCAACTCACACCTCCAAAAGGGTTACCAATGCTTCTCTCCTTAACTTCAGGGTATTTGGTCTTTGCTGATGTTGCATTTTTATAGACTACTCCATTCTTTTCTTTCACTATTAAAGATTTCCCTTTGGAGGTTCCACCTGTTGTTCCAACACCACTCATTGCTCCTGCTCCAACACTGCCTTTGAAACACCCTAATTTCTAAAACTAAAATTATGCCTTAATTAATGCATTTCTTTATTTTATGTGTTAATCCATTTAATTTTCACAAACACGTAAAACTAAGAAAACTCGAATTGGAATTTTAGTGAATTTTTTAAAAATTTTCAATAGTTTCATTTTTAAGTTGAAATTTTGTTCGTGGCAAAACAAACTCCATTTATAAACATCAAAACGAAAATTTTGGTTTTAAAATGGACTTCACTCACAATTCACATTGACTAGTTTCACAATACATCACACTTTTGGCCCACTACGTACTACTACACCCTCATCATGATATAATGACAAACTCTCACCAACCTTGGTTATGCCTCACATTCTATTAGGGTTACCAAGTTGTCTTAATGAATTCCATCACAAACTTAGTGCCATATCCCGTGGGAGTAATAGGTCAATGATCATACCTCAAATATCACTCTATAGCTATCCACATTCCTTCCTTCTCAACTCACAAATATTTGTGAACAAACAACATTACATGGCATCAAACTCAAGCAAGTGCACCAAGCACCACCATAGCCTTCATGAACTTAGTTCATGATTCTCTCACTTTTATTAAGTCTATTGTAATTCCTCACCCTTTCAAGTTTCAGGCTAAGTCTTTAGTTCATATTCTCCAATCTCCAAGCAAAGGTCCTATTGTATCATTCTCTAAATGTGCAAATGCACCTATTATTACTAAATTCATTTAATAATAAAAGTCACACTCTTCTTAAGTGTTCATTCACTCTTTAGCATGCTGAACATTTTATTAACACTAGAACCAAGTTCTAGTCACCCCAAATATACTCACACCTTGAGTCCACTTGTCTCACAACAAGAATTCCATAATCGTTGAACCGTAATGAACAATGTAACACCATGAGTTTTAAGTACTAAGAATATACCATAAGGAGAACTCTTATTAGGAACCTTCTGTTATATTTTCTGTAAATATTTGTTATTATTATTTTTATATTATTGGTTTTTTTCTAAGCAGGTACTTGTGTTGTGATAGTGTGTTCTTATACACGTGTGTATTTTGTGTATATTATTATTGTTGTTGTTGTTGTTGTTGTTGTCATCTTTATTATATTATATTATATTTGGTGTTAGAAGGGTATTAGATTAATTTCTTATAATTAAAATAATTGAAAAGTTTTCTAAGTCTAGGGTTTATTTTATGATGACAACCCTAGATAGACCACGTCATATCTTAAGTTATAGTTGTCTGTTTGAGGTATCTTTTTACGTTGTTGGAAAGCTTGTTGAAAAAGCTACAATTCATTCATACACCTTAGAAACCAAAATCAGCTTCTATCTTAGAGAAAATCAGCTCCAAAGTAGGTTACTTGATCATGAAAAATGTTATAAGTCTCAGATATTGCAATTTTAGTGAGTAAAGGTTAAGTTGGCAGAATTATGCGGCCAATTTGTATATTTCTTAATTTTAGGTTTCTAAATGATTGAAAGAGATTTTAAGGTCAACATTGAGTTATAGATAACTTTCCTATCTTTCTAACGAGATACAAACCGACTTAATAGGATTAGTACAACTCTAGACATGATTAATACTCTATGAAAGTCATCATAATGTAGGAGGAATAATGAGTGTGAAATATTGATATCATAATGAGTGGTAGTACGATGCATGATGTTTATACTTATGATTTGATGAATGAAGTGATGTTATGATATTCTTGTGTAAATGAGTGAATGTGCCTGAGGTTGTAAGCGGATCAAACCCAATCCGTGAACCCATCTAATCCAATTAGATTTTTGTGGGTTAGATTGGGTCATTGGATTGGATTAATTTTAATTTAATGAAATTGATTATAATTGAATTAGGTGGTGGGTTTGGAGTTTTGGATCCGACTAAAACCCAACCTAACACAACCTGTATAAGTTACTATATATTAGAAGCCCTAAAATTAGTAAGCACTAAGCACTACACACTTACACAACACTATAGCCCAAACCCTAAAGGCCTAAACTCAGTATCTCACACAGTCTCACTCTCGTCTAGCAAGCCCTAGCACCATTGTCGTTGCGGCTACCATAGTTGCTCGTCATCGACTTCCGTGAATGTCATCTTCCTTGCCTTCGTTCTTGTCCTTGACTCGTTGGTATGACCATAATCTTCCATCTTTCTTTTTTTTTCTTGATTTCCTTCTTTATTTCTTTTCTTGCTTTCATTTTCTAGACCTACTTCTTCCGAACCTTCAATTCAATGTTCTTGCCCTCTAAGTTTTTCTTCTTTCAATTTCAGGTATTTTTTTTCTTGCATGAAGCATGGTCTCTCTCATACGTGCTTTCTAATTTACGTTTTATTTGTTACATCAGTGTTGCTTGTGTTGATTGATTGATTACTAATAGGGCTTTTTGCTTGTAGAATATGTGTAATAATTTGATTAGCTAGACTGTAAAATGGAGGAAGAGGCTACCATCAGGAATTGAGAGTAGGGATTGAACCATCTCAACTTGAAGCACAAGATGATCTGCTTGAATTTGTAAATGTGGTAGGTACAAAAGCAAACAAAAGAAAACCTACTACACCTGCTTTTGGTTGTTGGGCTCATTTTAATAGGGAAGGGGATGTTGCTATATATAAGCATTGTGACCAAGGTTATAAATGCAAAAGTAATAAATATGGAACCAACAACTTGAACAGACATGTAAAAGAATGTGAAAAGAATCATGATAGGAAAGTAGATAAGAAGCAAAAAACTATTGTGCTTGGAAAACAAAGTGAAAGTGATCTTGATAGCACTATTTCAATTAAGCTTGTGGATTTTAACCAAGAAAAGACTAGGTATCAACTTGCAAAAATGGTAATTATCGATGAGCTTGCTTTTAAGTTTGTTGACAACCTTGGATTTAGAGAATTTATGGCTACTACTAACCTAGATTTAAAATTCCTAGTTGGGTCACTCTAGTTAAGGATTGAATGCAAATTTTTGTTGAAGAGAAAATGAAATTGCATTCTTTATTGTCAATGAATTATCAAATGGTTTCACTCACCAGTGACACTTGGACTTCTATTCAAAACATGAACTATATGTGACATACTACTCATTACATTGATGAGGGGTAAAAGGATGTTACAAACAACATTTCATCAAAAACTTATTTATGCCACATAAATCAAGTTCCAGCACACATTTGCCAAGAGGGTCAATCCTCTTGGACCCAACTCACAAGTATCAATCCAATACAAATAATTAGCAATATAAATAAAATTAAATCACAAATTAACTCAAAAATTCATAATAAAGTGCAGGGGTCTCCCTCTAGGGTCGAACCACTCAACCAATGCTTCACAACAATTAAATATAATTTCAAACAAATAAATTATGCTAAAAGTCACTTATTCACAAGTGCTAAAATATGTAATCCAAAAATTATTCATCATACCAAATCAACTCAGAATCTTCTAGAAATTTACAGAGACCATAATAATTATAAATATAACATAAAAAAAATATAACTTCCCATTTTACTCTCCAAATGGGATTTTCAAATTAATAAGCATTGTTGGCAGATTAAACAAGGTCTAGGAATTATCAAAAATAGTAAAATTCTAAGAAAAATGATATTTCTAGTCATGATTTTATTCCTAAAACTAGTACAAAATATAGATTTAACATCGTTACCTTAACATCAGTTTTCAATAAAACCGATGTTAACAAAAATGCGGTGATACAATTGTAAATAACTTGACTTCATTAACATTTGTTTTCTGAAAAACCAGTGTTACCATGACTGAGTTAACATTGGTTTGTTGAAAACCCAATGTTAACAAAGTAATGGTAACATCAATTTTTTGAAAAACCGATGTTAATAAATGATACGTTAACATCAATTTTTTTAATAAAAAACTGATGTTAATGTTAATATTATTTTTTTTATAAAAAACCGATGTTAATGTTAACATCACTTAGTTAACATCGGTGTTTACTAAAAATCGATGTTAAAACCTACATTTAAAATATATGAATTGCCTCTACGAGTCCTATTTTCTCTCGCGCACACTCTTCCTCGCGTTCTTGTATGTTCACATCCTTGCCAAATTGCCTCCTCTTGCTTGTTTGCCTCCACGCGCCTCTTCGCCTCTCCGCCATGTTTGCTTTGTGAGCAAGTAATTCCTCGTGCCTCCTCTTCCTCATATTCCAACGTTCTTCCGTCACGACCTTAGCTACATTTCGTCTTCTCACACCTCACAACAAATAAGTCCTATTTGGTTTCGAGAAGACGAAACGCGAGTGACGTGGTGATGACATCGCAACGCCTTTGCTTTATGTCTGAAAATGTGCTCTTTGAAATTGATAATGGTGTAAATGCTAGTGTTGTTGTTATTGCGATTCTCTAATGAGGCTTTTGTTCATAAGCTACGGTAGTGTTGCTGTTTATTTTTTATTTTTGCTTGGTTTGCGGTTATTACCATGGAAGTTAAATTATATGTGTTTTTAAGCTATGGTATTGCATCCTGTTGTATATAATTGTGGCCTTTTGGGTCATGTATATGGTAGTAGCTTCATGTACACACTGCTAGAAAATAGGCTTTGGTTGCATAGTTTTGTTTCTGGTTTGCATGGTTCTGTGTGTATGTGTTTGTTAATAGGACTTTGTGCTAGTGTGAGAATTCTGCCACGGCCTTAGGCCCCCAAAATAGGAATATCATATTGGTATGTCAAATGTATCATGCATATTAGTGCCATGTTTATATTGTAAATGGAATTTAGAAACCATGGATGAACATCAACAAACTGGAAGGAAATGACTAACATAATGATGAAGATTAACAAAGAATCATATGAAATGTTCAACATTGTTCATGTTATTGATTAGGTTTGAAATTATTTCAAGACTATTCTAAAATAAACATGACTTGATATAACACAGTACTTTTGCTTATATTAATTTGTTTGTTAAATGTAGTCTTATGGTGAAGTGAGTAGGTCATTTGTTATAAGATGGAAGGATGAACTAGAGCCTACGTGACATCCTCTACACTCTAGTGGCAACATACACTCTGTCACATATAACCAAGATTTGGTGAGCCCAACTCTACTTGTTGGAGGGACGGAACTTAGAGAGTTCTATGGGCTCACTAGAAATCATCAGGTCACATTGACCCACTATGGACAAAGTATTTTCCTTCTCACCATCTTCAAAAGCAGCTCTGAACCAAAAGCTTTCCCTAAATGACACTCCTTGTACCACCAAGTTCGTAACTCGGTCACTTTTAAAGTCCCCCTCACTGAATACAAAGTAACTTGCAGCAGTTTGGTGGGTAATTAAGCACTCCTCTCTGTATGTCATTTTGATATCATATAGTTATCTAATATGAATTTCTTTTGTATTTCAGGATGTACCGAGTACTATGTACTCATTTATAAAAACTGCAAGATTCACTCATCTGAACTTGGAAGGGATAGAGTGTAGAATAATTTATAATCATCATAGGAAGACTACAAGGAGGACTTTTTGCATAAACAAAGAATTTGCTTTTTGGAACTCAAATTATATTTGAGTTCCAAGATGCAACTTCTAACTTTGTTTTATTCTGGCTTTGTTTGTAATTAAAGTACATTACTACTCTAATATATTATCTATTTGTAAATTTTTGTTTATAATATGTTATTTTGTTTAGAAATGTTTATAACTATCCTTGGTGCATGATATATTGATATACTTTGTTTATAACTTTTGGTGCATGAATGATTTTATGTATTTTTATACAACTTTGAATGATAACTTGTGATATGAATTAATTATGATAGATTGCTAATCAAAAAAACAAATACGATATTTAAAAATAAATCATAAAACAATATTATTTTATGGGAAACCAATGTTGTTAGTAAAAAAAAACAATATTGATTTTTTGAATTAATGTTGATAAATTAACAATGGTAATTTCAACATCGGTTAATAAACGACATTGAAAGTCTTTAATAACCAATACTAAAAGTCTATTTTTTAGTAGGGTAAATATGATATCAAATCCTAAATTTTGGTTACAAAACTCAAGTATCATACCACTTATGAAATGTAAAAAAAAAGCATATACATGCAATCAACATAGCACTTATGAAATGTAAAAAAAAGCATATACATGCAATCAATATAAACTTTTTATTGAGGAAATCGATACAAACCTAATGAGTGAGTTGATCCCAAGCATAAAGTGAAAATAACATTTAAAAATTAGTTTTTATATAAAATCAGTGGATCTACAGTAAAATCCGATGAAAAAGATCCGCAGGAGGTAATATAATAATAATAATAATAATAATAATAATAATAATAATAATAATAATAATAAAAAATGGTAACAACACTTCCAGGTCATGTGTCTCGAAAAAATATATAGATTGTGTTTGTTTTAAAGGAAGAAAATAATATACAAGAAAAATTATATATATATATTTTTTTTTAGACTGACGTATCTTACACTTTACTTTATTAAAAAAAAGAATATATATATATATATATATATATATATATATATATATATATTTCTATCATCTCAATCGAATGCACCCGTAGATTTTTGAAGTCCAATGAGACAATTAAGTTTTTTTTTTTTTAGTTAGTGAATTGATTTAGAGTTGTCCTATAGTACAAAAACTAAATGTACGATCGAGTTGATACGAAAATTGTATAAAACAAATTTATCTGTCATTTCCTCTAGTAAATCCTTTGCCCATTTTTAATTTATCATTTACCCAACAAAATGAACAGTGTTCACACCTTTTTGTTTGTTTGAGAGGACAAAATGTTCGCACCTATTTCTTAAAGAATTCGTATTACGTGTTTTTCATACTATACTATAAGTAGAACTCCGTATTGAATATTTCCACTTCCGCTAAAGGAATTTATAATCAATAAACCCTCTACTTGTAAAGATTCTGAAGAAAGAAACACTGTAATAAATCAAAATATTAAATCCCAATGTTAATAAAGTGACAAGGCACCGTTATAAGCCAACAATTATGTGCTTGAGGAATTACGCTAATAAAGTTATGTACAATTTAACAAACAAATTAAAAAAGGTGAGGAAAATCAAACAAACACTTTAATTTAAACAGAAGCCGTGACTTGGTTTTATTAGGCTGCTAAGGACGGCGTCAATAAACTAAAATGTAGGCTCTAATTGAATGAAACGCAGCTGTTAGCATCGACTTTCAACTACTCAAAGACCCCTCCTCACAATAACTGCCCTACCACGCACGCCAAAAACAACATCGAAACCAAATCAACACACTCACAGTCACACACTTCGTAATTCACTCGCCCTTCTAAAGACTATCTTCACAAAAGTCCAATTTGTAATTTCTAAGTACGGCATATTATTTATTATAGGGTTAAATAGTGGTTGTGAATAAGATAATAATGTTCACTTTTTAATAATATTTCTCCTCGTTTATAAAAATGAGTCTGACGTGGTCTTATATATTTTTCAAAAAAAAAAAATACTATCACTTTTGTTTCTCTTTCATAAAATTTTTAAGAATTACATTTTGAAAAAGACATAACTTAGATGTATAACTATAAATATTTTAGTGTATTTTTCTCATCAAAAGTAGGATTTTACTTCTATAATTCGTGCAACAAACATCAAAGTTTATCATAAATTACCAATATAAAACTCTAATTTTAATTAAAAAAAACAGAACTAAAACATTAAGAAATTGTATATATATATATATATATATATTTTTTTTATTTTATTTTATTTTTTTTTTCATTTTTAATGATTTTTTTAACGTAAATCAAGAGTACTTCTAGCCGAGTGTTAACAATTAATCTAATTATCAGAAGTTAAGATCTATTTAATTGACTAATTTTTCTCAACATATAATTTTTCATACAAACAAACATGAGGATCTATATTACCTAATCACATCATGTTTAATAGAAAAAATTATCTATTTATCACCCATATCATACTATATTAATATCGTTCTTCAGAGACAAAAAATGAAGAATTATTTCATTTACGAAAAAAAAAAAACAACACATTGAATCTTTTGTTATATACTAATTACATATCTTTCCAAAAATTGTTCACCAACATGTCGACACTCCCCCTCACCCTATTAAAACCCCCCTCACATCCTCTCTCTCTTCATAACATTTCCAATCCATCCAACATATTCTTCAGTTAGCTCCCCCAACCTATACACTTCACCACCACACCACAACCCTACCCTCTCTCTCTGTCATGGTCATTGGAGGAGCCTTCCCTCGTTTCGACCCAATCACCAAATGTAGCACCCAAGACCGCTCCAACCAGACCATCGCCTCGGACCTCGATGGCACCCTCCTTGTCTCCCGGAGTGCCTTCCCCTACTACTTCCTCGTCGCCCTCGAAGCCGGCAGCGTCTTCCGAGCCCTCCTTCTCTTAACCTTCGTCCCCTTCGTCTACTTCACGTACTTCGTCCTCTCCGAAACCCTAGCCATCAAAACCCTAATCTTCATAACCTTCGCGGGGCTTAAACTAAAAGACGTCGAGCTCGTGTCCCGCTCCGTGCTGCCGAGGTTCTACGCCGAGGACGTGCACCCCACCACGTGGCGCGTGTTCAACGCGTTCGGGGGGAGGCGGTGCATTGTCACGGCGAGCCCCCGGGTGATGGTGGAGCCGTTCGCGAAGACGTTTCTCGGCGCGGATACGGTGCTCGGGACAGAGCTGGTGGTGACGGCGTCGGGGAGGGTTACGGGGCTCGCTAAGGAGCCTGGTGTGCTTGTTGGTGTTCACAAGAAGGAGGTGATATTGAAGGAGTTTGGAACCAACTTGCCTGATTTGGGACTTGGAGACAGTGTAACGGACATGAACTTCTTGTCAATTTGCAAGGTTGGTATAACAGTAATATATTATGCATATACTCCCCCCAATCATTTCATAATCAATTTTTATATTTCTATTTGACTGAGATCACTACATGAACACACGGAGTTATTTGGAGTATATAATAATTCTTCTCTCTACCTCTCCCGGAGAGAACGTGAACGCGGAGTACAGCTAATTTTAACTGTTTTTTGTTTTTAAGCAACTGTTTACAGATAGTGAAACATGAATTTTAATTAAAGAAGAATACTAAAAACAGTACTTGTGAGAATATATATATATATATATATATATTAATTATAAAGATATAATATTTAATTCACCTTATTAAATGTTTTTCATTATTGTAAGGAGAATGTTCGTTATTAGTTATTAGTTGTTGTATTGAGAGTACTGGATAAGAATTTTTTTATACAATATACTAAATAAGATTTTTTATAAAATAATATAGCATTTAAAGTTAGGAATATATTTTTATCGTAATTTCTAATAAATAACTTTCATCTATGAATTTTTAATCAACATTTTAAATTTTTAACACACTGCCTAGTAACACATGTAATTAAATAAATAAATTTAATTAAAATGCACCGAAATGTAATTTTTTTAATATTATTAATGAATCACGGGTTATCATAATAAGATTGTTGGACTTTGCGATAATTATTTAAAAATTTATATTCAGAGTTATTTTTAATTAATTAACAGTGTATCGAAATTAATTTGTAAACATTTTGTGTGTTTTATATAAGAAATATGTATAGATGTTGTTTTCAGTCACTCGCTTTCAACTTTATGTTTAGAGGTGAGGAGGCCAGTAAGTAAGCTACATATAAAGTGCCTCTCTAATTTTTTAGTTCTACCCCGTCTTTTTCGAAATTTACTTTACTACCCTCGATCAACTTTTCTAGTGGTCCTCCCATTTTATTTTATTTTTCTATGGTTCCGTTTCTGGATACGTCTTATTACAGCTTCAGTTTCGAGCTGGTTATGCCTCTGCTTTTTAAGTTCTCTTTCACAACTCATGATTCGTTATTTTTGTTTTTGTTCTATATACCTCTAATAATTAAAAGATCCCTAATTGATTATCTTCCAAGATGGACCAAATTCAATTTAGATTGGGAACTTCTGACACTTTCCATAAGTTCCTCATGTCCAATCAATTTTTAACACTCAATCAGTGCCGTACTATTTGTACCTCATGTAAAATATATGAAAAATGATGTTTTTATCTCTCTGCATAGTTTTCTAATCATCAATAACAAAGCACGATTCTTATGACATCCCCTGCAGCTGACTTACTCTTTAAAACTTTATTTTCCCTTAGCTGTTTTTGTTTTTTTGTTATATCACGGATTCATAGACTTTTTGTTGATGAGTGACACAAACAGCTATAGCATGACATTTTATAAGGAAATAAATATCATTATAATATCACTATCCTAAATCCATTTTGTTATGATGTTCCACGTCAAGTAAACCACTCCAATAGAACATCATTACCCACCTTCCATTAAGGCCTTTTGGAGCTAAAATAATTATGGGGTGTTTGGTTTAATTGTTTTTTGTTTTTATTTTTATTAGAAATAGAAAATGGAAATCAAAATGTGTTTGGTTGGATTTCTGTTTTCATTTTCAGTAAAAATATTTTTCCAAAAAAACCAAAAACTAGAAATAATAAAATCTCGTTTTCAGTTGAAATCAGGAACCTCATTTTGGGTAAAATGAAAGCGCGGTAGCAAGAAATATAATTTTAAGCAAATCTAAAAATACATTTCCTTTTGAAAATGCATTTTTAATGTTTTTATTTCTTAAAAACAGAAAACAAGAAGTCAAACCAAATATGTTTTCAGAATCCTAATTTTTTGAAAATAAAAACAATTTTCAGAAAATGAAAACAAAAAATAAAAATACATACAAACGCACCCTTAAATTTTGTAAAATCATTTTCATGTCTTTCCTTATCAGGTCTGGGATTTGGATCCTTTCTTGTACATGATACGGATTTGTTTGAGAAAAAAAGGACAAAAAGAAAATATCATTATTGACACTAGAAAGTAGGAATTACTTATAATATTTCTTTCTCTCTTATTCTTTAACAAAACCATATCCTCTTACTCAAATAAGCTCATTAGATAAACTTTTTTATAAACACTTATGAAAAAACAAAATAAAAAGTGTAAAATTAATTAAACTTTTTGTAAAACTGAAGTACATAAATTAATTTTAACTTACCAAGAAGTTTAATTTATTTTATTTTCTTATTTTCTTGCATAAGTATTTATAAAGAAAATTATTCAAATAAGATCCAAATTCAAGCAAGAATTAAATGAAAATGTCACTCATGCTCATTTTTCTCATGTATCCAATCTATTCATTAACTGTGTTTTCCCCTACAGGAAGGATACATGGTGCCAAGGATCAAGTGTGAGCCACTACCAAGAAACAAGCTTCTAAGCCCAATAATTTTCCATGAGGGCCGTTTAGTTCAAAGGCCAACACCTCTAATGGCACTCTTGACCTTCCTATGGATGCCAATTGGCATAATCCTCTCCATCCTAAGGGTCTATCTCAACATCCCTCTGCCAGAAAGACTTGCTTGGTACAACTACAAGCTTCTTGGAATAAGGGTCATTAGGAAGGGTATCCCTCCACCCCCAGCAAAGAAGGGCCAAAGTGGAGTCCTATTTGTATGCAACCACAGGACAGTTTTAGACCCTGTGGTTACAGCTGTTGCATTAGGAAGGAAAATTAGCTGTGTCACATATAGCATAAGCAAATTCACTGAAATAATTTCACCAATCAAAGCTGTGGCACTCTCTAGGGAGAGGGACAAAGATGCTGCCAACATCAAGAAGTTGCTTGAGGAAGGGGATTTGGTGATTTGCCCTGAAGGCACCACTTGTAGAGAGCAATTCCTCTTGAGGTTCAGTGCCCTCTTTGCTGAGCTAACCGATAGAATTGTCCCGGTCGCCATCAACACCAAGCAAAGCGTGTTCTACGGGACATCCGTTCGCGGCCACAAGCTGTTGGATCCTTATTTTGTATTCATGAATCCCATGCCAACTTATGAGATCACTTTCTTGAACCAGTTGCCTGCAGAACTCACCTGCAAGGGAGGGAAATCTGCGATCGAGGTCGCAAATTATATTCAGAGGGTTCTTGCAGGGACTCTCGGGTTTGAGTGCACCAATTTGACTAGGAAGGACAAGTATGTCATCCTTGCAGGAACAGACGGTACTGTTCCATCTAAGAAGAGTAGTTGAAATTGGAGAGAGACAAAGTAAATTAATCAATCAATCCCTTCTTTTGATTATCTCTATTGATCTCTCAAGTTGTTTTCCAAAGCGATTAGAATTATTAGAGTAATAAAGACTGATTGTGTTTATTCCCCCATAAAAAATACAGTTTATGTATATTGTTATTATGATAAATACAAATTATAGTTTATGTTATATCGTCAGTCCTGAAATTTCTGTTAGACTTCTTTTTTTTTTTTGCATAGTGGTTATGAGTATCTTTTTTGCTACAATGTATGATAGTTATGACAAGTATAGTACTACAGATGGATGTTTGTGATTATAAGGTACCAGCAATAAAGGCATTGGTTTGGTTCCTTCAATTTGCAGGCAATTATAGCTAGAAAGCTGACAGTGGTGTCTATGCATAAATAAATAACTTGTACTAGAAATAATGAAATATACAAAAGACTAGTTAATACGATCCATGTGTTACAGGGAGGCATGTCGTTCAATTGGCCAAGTATCAGCCGAGGCAAAAAAAAGTCACCGAGACAAACAATCATAGCATTTCCAAAAGACATCAGTAAAGACTTGGATCAGAGAGCAGAACAAACATAGATTAACTGTGATTTCTTTATAAATATGGTTGACTATATGAGTGAAACAAAAAAGACAAATGATTATGTGGTTGAACTACTATGTTCTCAATCAATTTTCACAATATATAATCAAAGTTTATTTCTCATCAACCGATAAACAGAGCTATATATTAGGTGGAGATTGATTGAGATAATTTCTAGTGTTGACTCTAATTTAGCTTCTATGATCTGGAGAAATCATTTGATTTGATTTAATGGATTGATTAAAGTTAACTAATTGATCGTCACAAAATATGTTAAAGGCTTTTTTTTAATAAAAATATGTTAAATTTATTTTATATATGACAGATTAAATTATACCGATATAATTTTGATAAACTATTACATCGTTTAATAATTTTTAATTGAATAATGTTGGCTTAAAATTCATCATTGGATTGAAGAATCATTTAACATAGATCATATATATAAAATTTCATAAATTCAAAATTAGTTGTTACATTCATATAGATTAAAATTAACGTAAATCAAAATATACTATAATATTAATCATTTGATTACTTTCGTATTGATGTTCTATTTTGATAAAATTTCACATAAATAATCTTGATAATATGTAGATATAATTTAATGGCTAGATCAACAAAAATCATATTTTATATCAAATTATAAAATAGTATAATAATTAAGATGAAGAGTTACATAATCCCAACTCTCTTTATATTTGAAATTAGAGGATGTTTTCCTATTTAACCGTAGTTGTAATTGACTTGATGAGACTAATTAGTCCTAAAAAAGTTAGTTTAAATAAAAACATATACACTTCAAATTTTCATTCAAAATTTGATCTGAGAGTGAAACAAACAATGGTTGTAAGCCAATTACAAGTTAAACCTAACTTAGAGCAGTGTTATTTATGGATGAGATAAATGTTTAATTATATACAAACATGTGGTCCCTCAATTCATTAAAACTAGCTAGAGGGTATGGGACCATAGGGCCGTTTCCTATATATGAGATTATTCAATTAGTATATAATTGAAATTAGTTGTTACCGCATTCATATAGATTAAAATTGATGTAATACAAAATTTTTAAAATATACTATAATATAAATCATTTTTTGATTACTTTCTTATTGCTATTCAATTTTGATAAAATTTCACATAAACAATCTTTGTAATATGTAGATATAATTTAATGGTTAGATCTATAAAATCATATTTTATATCAAATTATAAAAGAGTATAATAATTATTTAAGTTACACCAGTATATATATATATAGGCTTAATTCCAAATTTAATCCCCCTATTTGTCTCAGATTTCAAATTTGGTCCCCCTATAAATTAATCACCAATTGAGTCTCCCATTTTTTACAATCATATTATTTCAGTCCCCAAGTCCGAAATTGGATGTTGACTATTACTTGCGAATGTTGACCGTCACATGTCACGGTTTGATTTGATAATATTTTGGTGCACGCTTGTAACCACTTGTGGTAATTTTTATTTTACCTCAACCCTAAAACCTTCTTCCCATAAGGTTTCCTAAAAATCTATAAAAGTTGTAGTTTCACAAAATCCCTAAAAGTTGTAGTTTTGCGAAATCCCTAAAACCTTTAAGCTTCTTCCTATTGCCGCAACAAAAAACCGAAGCAAGCTTGCTGTCCTATTTGGCACTTTGTGGTCGTGGTCCTAAAACCTCCTCGTTGCCTGAGCCACATCGTCATTGGCATCATTCCCAAGAAAAGGAGTTTGTTGTCTATAGGTCGAAGCCCCAAAGTCACGTGATGTGTTTATGTAACGTAGAGGCTCCACTGGTGACATCGTGGATTGAAGATAATTCAGGGAGGCGTTTTTGTAGTTGTGGTCTATACAGGGTAAGGAATAATGTTTAGTGTTGGTCATGTTTTGGTTTTTGTGTTTATTTTGCCCATGTTGGTTACAAGTAGAAAAGGGTGTCTGTGACACCTTCTACCCCGACATATATATATAAATAAATAAAATATATAAAAATATCGGTAAACAAATTCACGTGGATAAAAGGTTCACATTCACTTCACTATTATCAATTAAAACTTATTAAAAACATATTCGACTCAAATTAAGGCCGTCAAAATTTACAAAAATATTTTGTTAAATCAATGAGGTAAAATAAAATAGACTAACATCATACAATTAATATAAAAACTTATGCCCCAATGTCACATCATATCAGAGCATTGTGTCCCCGACGTCCTTCAGCACAAGGTTTCTTAAAGCAATTCACCTAGTCATCTGCTCACCTGAACACAAAGTTCAAGATCATCACAGGATCCAAACACAAACAGCACACAGGGATTGAGTTATCATATTCCTAACTAATGGAGAGAAACAAGATAACATGTAGGTATAAATATCATATAAAAAAACTAAAACTTACTTAAACATAACTCACGTCATTTTGCCATTTTGTTGTCCAACATCACATCACAACACAACACAACACATTTCATTCATTTTCACAACATTCACATACTCAAGGATCAACACACAATATCATCAAGTCAATCAATAACGATTAATACATAAGCATTATGCAACATATACACTAAGACTCAATCCTATATGCAATGTGGTATCATGTCAGTAAAAAACCACGTCAGCTGCCTAGGAGTACATGACAAGACAAGACAAACCACATACTAGTAAGTCAGGTCACTCTCACTAGGTAAGATCACAGGGAGACCAGTCAGGGTCACGGTGTTTTGTGAGAATGCTCCAACCATATGGGATCAACATAGGCTTAAAGGAGCACTCAAACCAGGTGACCCCCAAGGCCTACACTCCGAAGAGTCCGTCAGGGTCTCTCCCTCCTGATTCAGGTCCAACCCAGAAAATATTTTAGCACTTAGACTCTATCTATGAACTGTACAAAACACACGACTCCTCAATTGTTCTCAAATAGTTTATCTCGTCGTCCTTAAAGGGTCTTAGCATTAACTCGTCGCCCTTAAAGGGACTTAGCATTAACTTGCCGCCCTTAAAGGGTCTTATAGTCGTGTGATTGTACAATTCCTAGTTCATAACTTAATGCACAAAACATCTCAATCACATACATACACAATTTATCACATACACTCGATCTCAATCACAATGGTATAATCTCAATTAACATGTTATCACACCTCATGAATCATATACACTTTACCTATGAACTCTGCAATACACACAACTACTCAATTGTTTTCAAAATCATTTTAACTCATCGGGTTCCCACATGTACAACAGATCCCATCACAATATTCGTCACCCTTAAAGGGTCTTACAATTATGTGATTGCACAGTTCATAGCTCATAACTCAATATACACATCTCAATACACATCTATTTCACCATTAATCACAGGTTCAAATTATCACATACTCACAATTTGAATCACCATTTCATAATCTCAATATAACAATTTATACAAAAAGTTTATCACAACATGGGGAGTAAAACCCCTCAAATAATTTGACATAATTATACCAAAATCAATTAATCAAAATCATAGATATATATAAAAAAAACACCAAGATCACTCTATTTTATCCACCAATTTGCATCAAGACATCAATATTGTATTTATAATAATAAAGGAAAAATTATAATTTAATAAACATCCCAAAATAAACCCAATTTAATTTTCTAAGGATCCCTACACATGTTCATTTTAACCTCAATTGCGATAAACTCATCTCTTACCTCTAAGCGGGCTCACGTGTCTTCCGACAGCGATAGCAGAATCTCTAGAAAGTTTCTGAGATTCCTCAATTTTTTTCTCTGATTGCTCTGATAGGGTTTCCAAACGTCAGAGAGAAGAAGGGATTGAAGCCTCCATTTTGTACTGTCTTCGTGCGATTCTGTTTTCTCTCTCCATGGATAATATTTCACAACTCCCATCGGTGAAAGTGTGTGGAATTCAACCACAAACCACATAGTAAAATTTTAAGACAATCCAATGGTTAACAAATTTGGAATCATAGTTTTACCGAGATAGTTTTTGGTTTCTACGAGAAAAGAAAAGGCTATGATGCGAAGTGTATTTCTCTCAGCTCCAACATGATTTTGAAATTCCCAATGCTAAGAATGTTCGGAAATGAGTTCTAAACTTGATGCTCAAATTTCACGATAATCCAACGGTGAATGAGTCTGAGATCATCGTTTTTCTGATATGGGTTTGGTGGTATGCGGGAAAATGAAAGTGAGAGAGAGAGAGGAGGCGTAAAGGGTATGTCTCAAAACTGACCTAAGATGTCCCTATTTATAGTTAGGCTACTCATAACCTATTATTTACTCTATTTATTTATTTTTATTATATTATAAAAAGGAACACTATTTTATTTTCTATCAAATGAATAAATCAAATATATTTTTTTTCTTCAAACCATTATTTTAATACAACCATTTCTCCTTATTTATTTAATTACAAAAACCTTATCATTTTTCTAAAACTCTATTTATTTATAAATAATAATTTTTTTAATTAGTTTACGAAAAATGGGATGTTACAGTGTCACTTTTTTTAGTGGCACGATCCACTTATCAATAGTCGTGAGAAGATGATCATTGTAGCATTTTTGAAAAAGGTTGATGAATTGAAGGTCGGGGAAAAGGGTTTGCAAAGCAAGATCAATGACATGAAGATGAAGGGAAAATTTTGAGGGATTGGATTGGTTTTGTCTATGGTCAGTGTTTGCTTGTTGGTGTTTTCATTATGTAGCAGGGGAATATGATTTAATGGTGGTAATTTGCTTGTTAGTGTTTTGATTATGTAAGGTTTAGGATGAAAGTACTGGTAATAAGTTAGTTGTTGGTGTTTTTAGTCTGCAAATTATAATTACTGAATGGTTATGTTAATGAAATAAGAGTTTATTGGTGTTCAACTTTGGTATTCATTTGGTATTCAGGTTTGTTTGGTTTTCATTTTTTAGTTGGTGCGGTAATTAAAATTAGTGAATGGACCTATATTATTCCCATGGTTGAAATCTGTTTCGACAAAATAGGACAAATTCTTTTTGGATATTACCATAATCGTTTCTTATTGCAAAGATGAAAAATATGATGAGCTTAATATATGCAAATTGTAATATGATGAACTAGAGTAATGAATAAGTTTTCACACAAAATATATTTTCACACTAATGATCAATGATGAGCAAATTAATGTTGAAGATATGGTTAGTGGTTTGTTTAGAAGTATTTCCACATTTAGGTAGGTAAGGTTGAACCTTGTTTCTCAAAAATCAAAATTTAAACAATATCACCAGAGCACCAAAAGTTGCATGTATTAAGACCAGATCACAATATCACCAGAGCACAAATATGGCAATGAACAATAAATAGTAACTTGAACATAACAACAAAACATAATTACATAAGAGTGCATTACATAGCCTCATTAAATAGTAGCTTAAACATAACAAGAAAAATTAATTAGATAAAGAGTGCATTACATAGCCTCATTAAACAGTAACTTGAACTAACAAAAAACAGAGCCACAAAATATATAACTTCTACATCCAAAAAAACTTCAACAGATAATCCAATTGTGCTTCAGTCCTCCATGTCAACTCAATTAAATGATTCTTGATTCTTGTGTTAGATTGGTACTTTCACCTCCTTGAATTCCTGTAGTTGTCACTTGTACATAAAACATTTTTATGTTTCTTTGTTACAACATTGGTGGGAGAGGCTAATTTTCTCTTCAAATTCTGTTAAAATTGAAAGCAAATATTGTGAAAATGATTAAACTGATTTGACACACCTTAAATAAAGGTTAAAAGTAATATTTACCTTATTCCCCCCTTGTGGAATGTTCGTATCAGCAGTTGCCTTGCCTTTACATGTCCTTTTGTTGTGACCAATTTTCCCATATTTTTTACAAACAACTGATTTTGATTGTCTTGGCAGCTTGAAGTTGTTCTTAGACTCATCATTACTCTTGTTTCTTGTTTTCTATGGTCTTTCAGGTGCCCTCCTCATCACTGGTGGAAGCATGACTGGTCTTTGTAAAGGAGACCACAAGTTTGATCCATTACATGGAAACACAATAAATGAATATGTTGACAAGAAAGTAAATCTCCAATCAAATGCAATCAAAACATTCAATTAAAAATAGTTACCAAAAACAATCCAAAAACAATAATATAACAATAACAGAAAATAACACATGTAATAAGAATTGACACTAACTTAGGTTGGACACCATTGAGCCACATGCATGCTAATTTCTGTTAACTCTCACTTTCTACAAGAACATGTATGTTCTTTTAGACTAACCACAAACCTTTCTATGTCTGTTGACACCTCAAACAAAGATAAATCAACATCACCAGACCAATGTGGCTGCCTTGCTTCACAAGCTTTCTTGTTTTTTTCAATGATTGCTGAATTTTGGGACAAATAGTACCCTCATACCTCATCATCATAGCCTTTAACTTCACAATTCTGGAACTAATGTAAAATCAGATTCCTTCTAACAAACTGGTTATTGGCTTGTCTCTGTACTCTATAATTGCCTAGTTGAATACCTTAAACATTTTGTTGACTTGCAAATCACACTTGGTGTTTAGTTTAAAAATCTTGTCCAAGCACTAGGGTTTAAATTTTCCAAATCCTTCCAAGCTTTTGCATCATAATCCTTAATCTAATTCATAGCCTTTTCCCTATCACGAACAATAATTGCTCGAGCTACCATCCACATCAATTCTTTCATATGTGCTACGAGGTCCTTCTTTCTCCAATTACCATCTAAATGTTTCACACACAACCTATGTTCTACATTATGTCCAAGCTCCTTGATTACCTCAACCAACCCTTACAAATAACAGTTAATAAATTAAATAACAGTAGAAATGCAATGATACAAGACTGTTGTGGGTCAAAATAACAACATCAAATTTAATTTTACCTTTTGTTGGTCAGAAATGAATGCTCAACATCCTTCATGAATACCATCTAAGTTAACTATCAAAAGATCAACAAACCACTTCCAAGAAGAATAATTTTCAGATTCCACAACAGAAAAAGCAATGGGAAGCATTTGATTGTTTCCATCTTTACCTACTACAGACAACAATTGGCCACCAAATTCTCCTTTTAGAAAGCAGTCATTCAATCCTATCAAAGGCCTGCAAATGGTTGCAAATGCAGTCTTACAAGCCTCGAGACATACATAGATACGTTCAAACACAGGACCATGAAGAGTTAAGTCACATTTTATTTTGACTGTGTTGTTCTTGTTTTTGTCTAGTATCTCAACAACATAACTTCTCAAGTGCTTATACTGATCTCTAGTTGTACCTTTAATTTTTTTTCATTGCCCTATCCTTTGCTTTGTATGCTTAATCCAAGGTCAACCTGATTCCCTTTTTTCTATACCATCAGCAATTAAGGCTTTTAGCTTCATATCGGGGGTGTGCATTAATAAAGACATCAACCTTTTTGCCACCCATTCAGGTGTAGCCTGGCTGTTTCTGGCAGTTCTAAAGCAAGAATGTTGATCTTTGAATGTCACTACTTGTCAATAAGTCGCTTGAATGGATTTGTTGACCTGTAAGTAGAACGGACAACCCCTTTTTTTTTTTTTTACAGATTTCAATGACTATCTTATTATCATATTTTTTAACCTTCAGATTCTACTTAGAGATTGTAGCAAAGGTTTTGATAGCCTCTAGAATTTCTTTCTTATTACTGAATTGTAGCCCTACCTCAAACTTTACATCTTCATCATTTTCAGGCACCTTATACCGAGGAAACCTAACTTATGGATAAGCTTCAACATCACTTCCATCTAAACTATCTAACTCATCAAAATTGTCCATCTTCATCACCAAAATCAGAATTGCATGCAACTGAAGTATTATGACCATGCAAGTCTACTTCATTAGTCTAATATGTGGGTTGACCAGTCTGTGTAAATGTCTCTCAAGGTCCAAGGATTTTGTTCAATCCCAGTTTTCTTCAAAGTCACTATGTGAAACTTCACTTTACTCACTACTATCATCATCATCTTCCTCAGCCTCAACATCATCACCTTGAACACCAATCTCCCCTTCAACCTCAGCCTCCATCTCACCTTGAACACCAGCCTCCCCTTCAGCCTGCACTTGAACCTCCACCAAACTCTGTTCATGAACCTGAACTTCAGTGTCCATCTCAACTTGAACATCAGCCTCCCTACAGGCTCCACCTGAACCTCCACCAGACCTTGTTCATCAACTTGAACCTCAACCAAAGCCTATTCATCAACCTACCCCCTCAGCCTCAACTTCACCCTCCACCATAGCTTCAACTTGAGCCTCCACTCCATCAATTACAACAACATCATCATCCTCAACATCATTCAACTTTTTTGACAATGTTTCAATCACCCCTTGGTCCACATAGACATCAACCACATTGAAGTCAGAAACATCTTCAGCCAATTGCAAAATATCAGAGTCAGAATTAAGTGGCTTCAACCCTCTGCTCAGTGCTTTTTCGGGGTCCTTATACCATAAACACTTGAATGATTTGTACACGAGGGAGTTAATCAACTTCTTGAAGTCAATATAGGACATAGTATCCACATCCCAACCTCATTCTTTTTCTTCGATATTACCATTGATATACATAGTAAAGGGCTAAAAAATGAACATCCCACCATGGTGAATTTTTAACCTCACTGTTTGTTCTTCGATTGGCCTAAAAAAAATGATAGTAATAAGAAAAAAAATTCCTTTACATAGTGAAACCCACTTTATATGTCAATTCAATAAATAAAAAAACTTGAATGAAAAGGAAGCCTAAAACATGAATAAAAACTACATGAACCAAACAACCCCACAAGAAAACAAAAGCAAAAGCCAAAATGGCGAGGAAGACATAAGGGACCACAACAAAACAAAAACCAAACAACCCCACAAAGGAACCCCAATCATCCACCATGGTAATATAAAAAAAGCTTCAATACAATAACCTAACTTATCTACAAAAGTACTGGCGTTCCATCTACCTACGACTATTGTGATGCTCACGCACACAAAGTCACAAACCTTCCACACCTCCCCTTGTTCAAAAAGTAAGTGACAACGACTTCCACTTGAACGGAGGCCCAAAATCACGAGGAAGACCACTGTCAACAATGACTCTAAACACCTCACGTGTCTCACACTCTAGGGATTCACTTCGGGTTCTTGCTTCGAATTTTGGGATTTCATAGTTTTGGGTTCTAGGAAGAAGGATAAGTTTAGGGACTTTCAACTTGCCTAAGGTAATTACTGATGAAGGTTGAGGTAATTACCATAAATGGTTAAAAGCGTGCACCAAAAAATCATCCAATCAAACCGCAACACGTGACAGTCAATGCTCGCAAGTAATAGTCAACATCCAATTTCGGGCTAGGGGAGTGAAATAATGTGATTGCAAAAAAAATGGAAAACTCAATTAGTGAATTAATTTATAATGAGACCAAATTTAAAATCAGAAACAAATAAGGGGACTAAATTTGCAATTAAACCATATATTTATATACACACACACACACACAAACACACACACCTTATGATTAACAGTTTAAATTACTTATTGGAATTATTAAATTAAAATAAAATAAATAATAAAGATGAAGAGTTTCATAATCCCATCTCTCTCTATATTTGAAATTAGAGGATGTTTTCCTATTTATCCGTAGTTGCAATGGACTTGATGAGACTAATTAGTCCTACAAAAGTTAGTTTAAATAAAAACATATACACTTCAAAAATTCATTCAAAATTCAATCTAACAGTGAAACAAACAATGATTGTAAGCCAATTACAAGCTAAACCTAACTTAGAGGGGTGCCATTTATGGATGAGATAAATGTTTAATTGTATACAAACATGTGGTCCCTCAATTCATTAGAACATGGTGTGACTCTAGATGGCTTGCATTAGGACCTCAAGTGTTATTGATGAAGGCAAACCAACCTTGTGTTATCGCTGGCAAATGATGTGGATCCGTTTAGATGTAATTGTTTGGCCCTTGTAATATACACAATTCCAAACAACAGATGAAATCATCTAAAAAAAGAAGAGTTGATGCAACACTGAGTTAATTGATGTTATGAATATGTACTATAGGTTAATAAAATTGTGTGGAAGGTAATACCTACGTCAGTTATATTTATAGGCAAAAATTCTTAAAAAAAGGTTTCGTCCAGTTAGGCAGAAAAATTAACAAAGGATTATCATTGTTGCTAACAAAATCAACGGCCATGACAAAATCGAATCTTCTAATCATTATCACTTTACCAATAAAAGTAGTGGTCATGATACTGACAACATTTTTTCAACTAATTAAATGTGAAAAATTAAAATTAATCCCCATAATAATATTCAATTCCACATTGTCAATGTCTCCTGTTGCATGGAGGATCGTTCCACTGAAAGTGATAAAAAAAAGTTCCATAATGCTATCTTTTCAATTCTTGTGCAATATATATATATATATATATATATATATATACCAGAGATCAGCGGAAAAGGAATCGAACAGACAGAAAGGAAGTAAGAACGAAATATGAATGCAGTATGTAGTATGTAGTATTGAAAATAAGGATGAAAGCAGTAAATAAAATAATTAAAAAAAAAAAGTGAAATCATAAAACAAACAAAAATGGCGGCAAAGCTGCACAGAATCTGTGAAGGGGGAGAAGAGAAGAAACCGAAGCGGCGGCAGAGCCGCACAAGATCGGTCAAGAGGGAGAAGGGATGTGAAAAGAAACTTTAAGTTTATTCAAATTGAAATTGAAAGAAGAGCTTACAAAGATTTTTATTTCTATGCAGAGTGCCTCTCTCTCTAAAAGTCTGAAAAATGGCTATCTGAAAAAAATAATTGTTCTAGGTATACTGCATTCATATTTTCGCTGATACCAAAGATTAGCGAAAAAGGAATTGAACAGACAGAAAGGAAGTAAGAACGAAATATGAATGCAATATGTAGTATGTAGTATTGAAAATAAGGATGGAAGCAGTAAATAAAATAATTTAAAAAAGAAGTGAAATCATAAAACAAACAGAAACGGCGGCAGAGCCGCACAGAATCTGTGAAGGGGGAGAAGAGAAGAAACTAAAGCGGCGACAGAGCCGCATAGGATCGGTCAAGAGGGAGAAGGGATGTGAAAAGAAACTTTAAGTTTATTCAAATTGAAATTGAAAGAAGAGCTTACAAAGATTTTTTCTATGCAGAGCGCCTCTCTCTCTAAAAGTCTAAAAAATGGCTATCTGAAAAGGAACCTCACAATGGGGACGAGGACTCCTTAAATAGACTAATTGATTACTGTTTCTACAGTGCCGATAATATCGACCAGAACTATTACAAAAGTTGGCTTAAACATTGATTTTTTGACCGGATTGATTAGTTACAATGATTATTCATTCATTACAACTAATTAATCATCTTCCAGTGAGATGCCAAAACAATCATCCTTATTCTGGTAGAAAGGATCATCATCTTGGTCATCAATGTCTTCTGAAGATTCGGCCCCCTTCTTTAAAGATTCTTCATCTATTTTCTTGTTGAAGTAGGTGGAGAACTTCCTTAAGGTTTTGGGCAAGACTTTCTTTGGATTTTGAATTGGCTAAGAACACCACAAGCTGAGATTTCTGATTCAGAAATAACGACATTTCTGGATCAGCAGGTTTGAGAAATTCAGGGTGGCTCTGGAACTAGTTCTTGACTTGGTCTGGAGCATCCTTTGAGGTATCAAATTGTGTCCACCATTTTACAAAAGCATGTCTCTGCAAAGGTGGATATTGCTTGTTGTTTTCAGTTTTCCCATACCTGTATTGCCATGAAAAGATCCATGACAAAGCAAAGCTGGAAAAATACATTAAATCGACAGGAATTCTTGATTCCTGGTTGTTGAACAATCTATTGAACTGTTGAAATCCTTGTTGGAC
The DNA here is from genome assembly GCF_000004515.6 of Glycine max. Taxonomy (NCBI): domain Eukaryota; kingdom Viridiplantae; phylum Streptophyta; class Magnoliopsida; order Fabales; family Fabaceae; genus Glycine; species Glycine max. The sequence continues at coordinate 20,885,025 of NC_016090.4, read as the reverse complement.
TTCTTCTGGGAATATTTGTGGTATTGGACCAAAATAAGTCCACCATTGGAGAAACCAGTTTGGAAAATTGTATACAGTGTTGTTTTTGAAATAAATTAACCACAAATGCTTGTATTTATTGTTCTGATGCCAAAAGACATTGGTCCAGGCATCAATGTAGTCCCAATAAGTGTATCCTGCTGGGTCAAATGGTGCAAAAAACTTTTTGGGTTGGTTAAGATTGGTCCCGTAATGTCGTGGCTGCATTACTTTCAGAATTTGGATTGTGGAGTGGGTATTTAAGCTTGGGTCTTTTGAATCTTTGAAATGTTTGATGGATACTGAATTTGTATCCACTAGAATAAATTCATAGAACTTTCTAGTTTTATTGAGGGCTATTGGCCTATAATGGAATCCTTGGGGGAAGACTTTAGCGGTTGCTTTGAAGGGATTTTTGTCCCAATATTCTGGCTCCATTTGTAGGACATTAAAAAATTTATTTTTTGGAATATAGTTGTTGGTGGGTTTTGGTGTTGGATCTTGTTGAGCCAACATTCGTTTTTCTTTTGGGTTACAAACTGTCTTGGTTTGTTTGGTCTTTTGGATTTGTTTTTGGAGATCTGTTTCAGAATCATCGTCTGATTCTGAGGCCATTTCTCCCCAGGTTTTCTTGGCTAATTTTGGGATTTTGGTAAGGCCTATGTCTTCTAAGGACTGAAGGGTTTGAATTGACCAGGCGTAGTCAGCCACAGTCTGTTTTGCTGTTACTGGTTTGGGGGAGTCCTGAGTGGATGACTCAGGTTTAATGGTAGCTATTTGGGTCAATGACCCTTCAATTTTTGTTTTCTGGGTTGATGACCTAGTCTGGGTAGGTGACCTAGAGGATGATGAAGTTTTCTTCTTGATTATTGGCTCTGGTAGAGCTAAAAGAACTTCTTTTCCTTTACTACTTGATCTTCCTCCTCTCCCGGAGGAGCTTGACACCTTAGGAGACATTGGTATTTTTCTGTAAAAATTCACGTGTGAGGTAGTCAGGTAGAAAATTTGAGGTGCCCTTGATGTATTCTATTTGAAAATCAAAGACGCTCAAGATTGCTTGCCATTTGGAAAAAAATTGTTTTGATGCAAGATTTTTAACATCTTTTTGAAGAATGTCTTTGGTCAACTTGCAATCAACCCTTATTAAAAAAATTTGATTTAGTAAATCAAATTGAAATTTGGAAATGCACAAAACGATTGCTAAAACCTCTTTTTTAACAGTTGAATATTTTTCTTGTGCAGAATTCCAATGCTTTGATGTATATGCAATGATATGTTCTTGGGCATGGACTTTTTGTTTGAGGATGCCACCATAACCTATGTCTGATGCATCAGTTTCGACAATTTTAAATGCCTGCAGAATGGGAAGATATAGACATTTTATAGATTGGACTTTGAGTTTGATCTCTTTAACTGTTTAGGTATGGAGATCAGACCAAGGAGGCGGATTTTTCTTCAGCCTATCATGTAATGGTTTGACAATATTGTTTAAGTAGGGGACAAATTCTCCTTCATAATTGAGACAACTTAGAAATCTTTGTAATTGGGTTTTGTCTAAGATTTGGTTGGGGAATTTATTAGCAAATTCTATTGATTAGTCTATTGGAATGATTGTACCTTGATATATGTTATGACCAAGGAATCGAATTCGGGTTTGGAAAAGATTGATTTTTTATTTAGAGACTGCTAGTCCATTTTGTCTTATGATATTGATAAAAGTTTGTATATGTTTAAAATGTTGATCAATATTTAGTGAAAAAATCAGGACATCATCTATGTAGACAATGATAAATTTTGAATAAGGATTGAAAATGTCGTTCATAATTTTTTGAAATTCGGAAGGGGCATTCTTTAGTCCGAATGGCATTACATTCCATTCGTATTGCCCAAAAGGTACAGTAAACATTATTTTGTACCTATCCGATTCTTGGATTTGGATTTGCCAGAATCCAGATTTCATATCAAATTTTGAAAATATTTTTGCAGAATTTAATCTGTTAAGTAAATCTTTTTTGTTTGGAATGGGATACCTAATCCATTGTAATGCTTGATTCAATGGTTTGTAGTTTATGACTAGGCGGGGTGTTCCACGCTCAAGTTCAGATTGTTAGTTGACATAAAAAGCCACGCAAGACCATGGGCTTTTACTTTTCCGGATTAAACCTTTATCGAGTAAATCCTTAATTTCCTTTTGACAGTGCTAAAGGAGTTCTTCATTCATTTGAATCGGCCTGGCTTTTATGGGAATTTGTTTTTCCCTAAAGTCTTTCTCATAAGGGAGATCGACAATATGTTTCTTTCTATCCCAAAATACATTTGGCAAATCAGAACAAACAATTGATTCGATATGACTTAATAAAGATTGATTTTTTTTCTTTTACTTGTGGTTTTCCCAATTGTATCTGAATATTATTAAAAGATACTTCTTCTTTTAAGAAGTTAATTTGGTTAATCTTATTTTCTATAAGATTTATATTTCTGGAGATTGGTTTAGTAGAGAAATTAAATATAATTTTTCTTCCTAAATAATCAGTAGTTATTCCTTCATTAGATATTAGAATGGGAAACAAGGCTCTAATGAAGGGGGTTCCTAAGATCATTTCGTTATTAAGGTTTTTTACCATAAGAAAGTTTATGTTAATCCTAAGACCTTGGTTTTCAATGATTGCATTAGATAGTTTGTAATTGATCTTTAATTTGGATCCATTTGTTGTGCTGAGTTTTTCTGAGGTTTTCTCAAAGAATTTTGTAGGAATTAATCCTTCTAAAATACAGTTTGAATCAGCCCCTATGTCAAATAGGGCCATTGTATCTAAAACAAGATCATTAATAATTATTTTTGTTAGTGCTTAGCTCTACTGAGTTTTAAAAGATTGGCTAAGATTTTGTTAAAACATAAGCACTTAGACAATGAAGGAAAGCTGGAGTTGCTGCACATGATGTCCAACGTTATGTCAAAGAATAAGATCGGGCTGCACAATGCACAGGCAAGATGAAATGTCAAATGAAGAATTGAAGCTGCAGGATTCACGATGTCGGATACAATGTCCAGGACATCCTGCCTGAAAATACTGGAATTGCTAAAAGCATTGAAGCTGCAGGATCCACGATGTCGGATACAATGTCCAGGACATCCTGCCTGAAAATACTGGAATTGCTAAAAGCATTGAAGCTGCAGGATCCACGATGTCGGATACGATGTCCAGGACATCTGGCCCGAAAATACTGGACATATAAATCTGTTATATCTTTAACAGATTATTGTGCAGTTAGCAAGAGATAAGATGATCTATCTTTAGGAACGAATTAAAAGATAATTAAAGTTCGAATTACAAACTAGAAGAGTTCGTTCAGGGATTAAAGATTAAAGATTAAAGATAAAAACTAAAAGATCAAACTGTATCTTTTAGATCTTTAAGTGCAGATTTTTCAGAAGAATGATAGATCTCATCCAGCACAAGAAGTTGCAGTCCAGATACGCTCACTGCTATATAAACACGAAGGCTGCACGAGTTTTGTACCAAGTCCGGGATTGAAGAGTTGTTTTGTGAGTTTTGGGACTTGAGTGTTTTGTGAGCCACCTTGATGGTACCCTAACATCAAGTGTTGGACCTGAGTGTGTAGAGTTGATCTCTTGTGTGTAGAGTTGATCTCTTGTGTGTAGAGTTGATCTCTAGTGTGTAGAGTTGATCTCTTTTGTTCAGAGAGCAATCTCTGGTGTGTTGTTTTGATTTGATTGTAAACACGGGAGTGTGATTGAGAGGGAGTGAGAGGGGTTCTCATATCTAAGAGTGGCTCTTAGGTAGAGGTCGCACGGGTAGTGGTTAGGTGAGAAGGTTGTAAACAGTGGCTGTTAGACCTTGAACTAACACTATTTTAGTGGATTTCCTCCCTGGCTTGGTAGCCCCCAGATGTAGGTGAGGTTGCACCGAACTGGGTTAACAATTCTCTTGTGTTATTTACTTGGTTAATCTGTTCATACTCCCAAATATAATCTGCATGTTCTGAAGCGTGATGTCGTGACATCCGGTACGACATCTGTCATCGGTATCAGAATTTCAATTGGTATCAGAGCAGGCACTCGAAATCACTGAGTGAGACCTAGGGAGATAAATTCTGATGAACATGGAGAAAGAAGGAGGACCAGTGAACAGACCACCAATTCTGGATGGAACCAACTATGAATACTGGAAAGCAAGGATGGTGGCCTTCCTCAAATCACTGGATAGCAGAACCTGGAAAGCTGTCATCAAAGGCTGGGAACATCCCAAGATGCTGGACACAGAAGGAAAGCCCACTGATGAATTGAAGCCAGAAGAAGACTGGACTAAAGAAGAAGACGAATTGGCACTTGGAAACTCCAAAGCTTTGAATGCTCTATTCAATGGAGTTGACAAGAATATCTTCAGACTGATCAACACATGCACAGTGGCCAAGGATGCATGGGAGATCCTGAAAACCACTCATGAAGGAACCTCCAAAGTGAAGATGTCCAGATTGCAACTATTGGCCACAAAATTCGAAAATCTGAAGATGAAGGAGGAAGAATGTATTCATGACTTCCACATGAACATTCTTGAAATTGCCAATGCTTGCACTGCCTTGGGAGAGAGGATGACAGATGAAAAGCTGGTGAGAAAGATCCTCAGATCCTTGCCTAAGAGATTTGACATGAAAGTCACTGCAATAGAGGAGGCCCAAGACATTTGCAACTTGAGAGTGGATGAACTCATTGGTTCCCTTCAAACCTTTGAGCTAGGACTCTCGGATAGGGCTGAAAAGAAGAGCAAGAATCTGGCTTTCGTGTCCAATGATGAAGGAGAAGAAGATGAGTATGACCTGGACACTGATGAAGGTCTGACTAACGCAGTTGTGCTCCTTGGAAAACAGTTCAACAAAGTAATGAACAGAATGGACAGGAGGCAGAAACCACATGTCCGGAACATCCCTTTCGACATCAGGAAAGGTAGTGAATACCAGAAAAGGTCAGATGAAAAGCCCAGTCACAGCAAAGGAATTCAATGTCGTGGGTGTGAAGGCTTTGGACACATCAAAGCTGAATGTCCCACTCATCTCAAAAAGCAGAGGAAAGGACTTTCTGTAAGTCGGTCTGATGATACAGAGAGTGAACAAGAAAGTGATTCTGACAGAGATGTGAATGCACTCACTGGGAGATTTGACTCTGCTGAAGATTCAAGTGATACAGATAGTGAAATCACTTTTGATGAGCTTGCTATATCCTATAGAGAACTATGCATCAAAAGTGAGAAGATTCTTCAGCAGGAAGCACAACTGAAGAAGGTCATTGCAAATCTGGAGGCTGAAAAGGAGGCACATGAAGAGGAGATCTCTGAGCTTAAAGGAGAAGTTGGTTTTCTGAACTCTAAACTGGAAAACATGACAAAATCAATAAAGATGCTGAATAAAGGCTCAGATACGCTTGATGAGGTGCTACAGCTTGGAAAGAATGTTGGAAACCAGAGAGGACTTGGATTTAATCCTAAGTCTGCTGGCAGAACAACCATGACAGAATTTGTTCCTGCCAAAAATAGCACTGGAGCCACGATGTCACAACATCGGTCTCGACATCATGGAACGCAGCAGAAAAGGAGCAAAAGAAAGAATTGGAGGTGTCACTACTGTGGCAAGTATGGTCACATAAAGCCCTTTTGCTATCATTTACATGGTCATTCACATCATGGAACTCAAAGTAGCAGCAGCAGAAGGAAGATGATGTGGGTTCCAAAACACAAGACTGTTAGTCTTGTTGTTCATACTTCACTTAGAGCATCAGCTAAGGAAGATTGGTACCTAGATAGCGGCTGTTCCAGACACATGACAGGAGTCAAAGAATTCCTGGTGAACATTGAACCTTGCTCCACTAGCTATGTGACATTTGGAGATGGCTCTAAAGGAAAGATCACTGGAATGGGAAAGCTAGTCCATGATGGACTTCCTAGTCTGGACAAAGTACTGCTGGTGAAGGGACTGACTGCAAACTTGATCAGCATCAGTCAGCTGTGTGATGAAGGATTCAATGTAAACTTCACAAAGTCAGAATGCTTGGTGACAAATGAGAAGAGTGAAGTTCTAATGAAGGGCAGCAGATCAAAGGACAACTACTACCTATGGACACCTCAAGAAACCAGTTACTCCTCCACATGTCTATCCTCCAAAGAAGATGAAGTCAGAATATGGCATCAAAGATTTGGACATCTGCACTTAAGAGGCATGAAGAAAATCATTGACAAAGGTGCTGTTAGAGGCATTCCCAATCTGAAAATAGAAGAAGGCAGAATTTGTGGTGAATGTCAGATTGGAAAGCAAGTCAAGATGTCCCACCAGAAGCTTCAACATCAGACCACTTCCAGGGTGCTGGAACTACTTCACATGGACTTGATGGGGCCTATGCAAGTTGAAAGCCTTGGAGGAAAGAGGTATGCCTATGTTGTTGTGGATGATTTCTCCAGACTCACCTGGGTCAACTTTATCAGAGAAAAATCAGACACCTTTGAAGTATTCAAGGAGTTGAGTCTAAGACTTCAAAGAGAAAAAGACTGTGTGATCAAGAGAATCAGGAGTGACCATGGCAGAGAGTTTGAAAACAGCAGGTTTACTGAATTCTGCACATCTGAAGGCATCACTCATGAGTTCTCTGCAGTCATTACACCACAACAGAATGGCATAGTTGAGAGGAAAAACAGGACTTTGCAAGAGGCTGCTAGGGTCATGCTTCATGCCAAAGAACTTCCCTATAATCTCTGGGCTGAAGCCATGAACACAGCATGCTACATCCACAACAGAGTCACACTGAGAAGAGGGACTCCAACCACACTGTATGAAATCTGGAAAGGGAGGAAGCCAACTGTCAAGCACTTTCACATCTTTGGAAGCCCATGTTACATTTTGGCAGATAGAGAGCAAAGGAGAAAGATGGATCCCAAGAGTGATGCAGGAATATTCCTGGGATACTCTACAAACAGCAGAGCATATAGAGTATTCAATTCCAAAACCAGAACTGTGATGGAATCCATCAATGTGGTTGTTGATGATCTAACTCCAGCAAGAAAGAAGGATGTCGAAGAAGATGTCAGAACATCGGGAGATAATGTAGCAGATACAGCTAAAAGTGCAGAGAATGCAGAAAACTCTGATTCTGCTACAGATGAATCAAACATCAACCAACCCGACAAGGGACCCTCCATTAGAATCCAGAAGATGCACCCCAAGGAGCTGATTATAGGAGATCCAAACAGAGGAGTCACTACAAGATCAAGGGAGATTGAGATTGTCTCCAACTCATGTTTTGTCTCCAAAATTGAGCCCAAGAATGTGAAAGAGGCACTGGCTGATGAGTTCTGGATCAATGCTATGCAAGAAGAATTGGAGCAATTCAAAAGGAATGAAGTCTGGGAGCTAGTTCCGAGACCCGAGGGAACTAATGTGATTGGCACCAAGTGGATCTTCAAGAACAAAACCGATGAAGAAGGTGTTATAACCAGAAACAAGGCCAGACTTGTTGCTCAAGGCTACACTCAGATTGAAGGTGTAGACTTTGATGAAACATTCGCCCCAGTTGCTAGACTTGAGTCCATCAGATTGTTACTTGGTGTAGCTTGCATCCTCAAATTCAAGCTGTACCAAATGGATGTGAAGAGCGCATTTCTGAATGGATACCTGAATGAAGAAGCCTATGTGGAGCAGCCAAAGGGATTTGTAGATCCAGCTCATCCAGATCATGTATACAGGCTCAAGAAGGCTCTCTATGGATTGAAGCAAGCTCCAAGAGCTTGGTATGAAAGGCTAACAGAGTTCCTTACTCAGCAAGGGTATAGGAAGGGAGGAATTGACAAGACTCTCTTTGTCAAACAAGATGCTGAAAACTTGATGATAGCACAGATATATGTTGATGACATTGTGTTTGGAGGGATGTCGAATGAGATGCTTCGACATTTTGTCCAACAGATGCAATCTGAATTTGAGATGAGTCTTGTTGGAGAGCTGACTTATTTTCTAGGACTCCAAGTAAAGCAGATGGAAGACTCCATATTCCTCTCACAAAGCAAGTATGCAAAGAACATTGTCAAGAAGTTTGGGATGGAGAATGCCAGCCATAAAAGAACACCTGCACCTACTCACTTGAAGCTGTCAAAAGATGAAGCTGGCACCAGTGTTGATCAAAGTCTGTACAGAAGCATGATTGGGAGCTTACTATATTTAACAGCTAGCAGACCCGACATCACCTATGCAGTAGGTGTTTGTGCAAGATATCAAGCCAATCCTAAGATAAGTCACTTGACTCAAGTAAAGAGAATTCTGAAATATGTAAATGGCACCAGTGACTATGGGATTATGTACTGTCATTGTTCAGATTCAATGCTGGTTGGGTATTGTGATGCTGATTGGGCTGGAAGTGCAGATGACAGAAAAAGCACTTCTGGTGGATGCTTCTATCTGGGCAACAATCTTATTTCATGGTTCAGCAAGAAGCAGAACTGTGTGTCCCTATCTACTGCAGAAGCAGAGTATATTGCAGCAGGAAGCAGCTGTTCACAACTAGTTTGGATGAAGCAGATGCTCAAGGAGTACAATGTCGAACAAGATGTCATGACATTATACTGTGACAACTTGAGTGCTATTAATATTTCTAAAAATCCTGTGCAACACAGCAGAACCAAGCACATTGACATTAGACATCACTATATCAGAGAGCTTGTTGATGATAAAGTTATCACACTGGAGCATGTTGACACTGAGGAACAAATAGCAGATATTTTCACAAAAGCATTGGATGCAAATCAGTTTGAAAAACTGAGGGGCAAGCTGGGCATTTGTCTGCTAGAGGAATTATAGCAGCTACTGCTATCTGAACGTGCTCAAATGTCTCACTTAACATTAATAGCACGTTCACTACTAAGCCAAAACAAAGTCGACCGTTGCTTCACACGTCCCTCTACATTCCTCATTCAAACTTATATTTTCGTGGTAATCTCGTTTTCAGCATTCCCCAACAGCTCTCAGAAATTTACGAAATCATTCCAAAGGCTCTGCATTTCCATGGCTACCTCACCAAAAGAAACTTCAGCTCCTAGTTCACCCGCTGTACCATCATCTCCATCATCCACCAAAGCACCATCAATCCAGGAACAACCTGAATTCCATATCCAACCCATACAGATGATTCCTGGTCAAGCCCCTGTTCCTGAAAAACTGGTTCCCAAACGACAACAGGGTGTGAAGATTTCTGAAAACCCTAGCCTTGCAACAAGTCCTAGGGAAGTAGACGCGGAGATGGACAAGAAGATCCGCAGTATTGTGAGTAACATTCTGAAAAATGCTTCTGTCCCTGATGCTGATGAAGATGTTCCAACATCTTCCATCCCAGATGTTGTTGTTCCTGATGCTGAGAAAGATGTTCCAACATCTTCCACACCAAATACTGAAGCCGTCTCTTCACCCAGCAAAGAGGAATCAACAGAGAAAGAGGAACAAGCCACAGAGGAGACCCCTGCACCACGGGCACCAGAACCTGCTCCAGGTGACCTCATTGACCTAGAAGAGGTAGAATCTGATGAGGAACCCATTGCCAACAAGTTGGCACCTGGCATTGCGGAAAGACTACAAAGCAGAAAAGGAAAAACCCCCATTAAGAGGTCTGGACGAATCAAGACTATGGCCCAGAAGAAAAGCACTCCAATTACTCCTACCTCATCCAGACGAAGCAAAGTCGCAATTCCTCTCAAGAAGAGGAAAGAAATTTCCTCATCTGATTCTGATGATGATGTCGAACTAGATGTCTCGACATCAAAGAGGACCAAGACATCAGGGAAGAAGGTGCCTGGTAATGTCCCTGATGCACCATTGGACAACATCTCATTCCACTCCATTGGCAATGCAGAAAGGTGGAAATTCGTGTATCAACGCAGGCTTGCTGTAGAAAGAGAACTGGGAAGAGATGCCTTGGATTGCAAGGAGATCATGGACCTCATCAAGGCTGCTGGACTGCTGAAGACTGTCACCAAGTTGGGAGATTGCTATGAAAGTCTAGTAAGGGAATTCATTGTCAACATTCCCTCTGACATAACAAACAGAAAGAGTGATGAGTATCAAAAGGTATTTGTCAGAGGAAAATGTGTTAGATTCTCCCCTGCTGTGATCAACAAATACCTGGGCAGACCAACAGATGGAGTGGTGGACATTACTGTTTCTGAGCATCAAATTGCCAAGGAAATCACTGCCAAACAAATCCAGCATTGGCCAAAGAAAGGGAAGCTGTCTGCAGGGAAGCTAAGTGTGAAATATGCAATCCTGCACAGGATTGGAGCTGCAAACTGGGTACCCACCAATCATACTTCCACTGTTGCCACAGGTTTGGGTAAATTTCTGTATGCTGTTGGAACCAAGTCCAAATTTAATTTTGGAAACTATATTTTTGATCAAACTGTTAAGCATTCAGAATCATTTGCTGTCAAATTACCCATTGCCTTCCCAACTGTATTATGTGGCATTATGTTGAGTCAACATCCCAATATTTTAAACTACACTGACTCTGTGATGAAGAGAGAATCTCCTCTATCCCTGCATTACAAACTGTTTGAGGGGACACATGTCCCAAACATTGTCTCGACATCAGGGAAAGCTGCTGCTTCAGGTGCTGTGTCCAAGGATGCCTTGATTGCTGAACTCAAGGACACATGCAAGGTGCTGGAAGCAACCATCAAAGCCAACACAGATAAGAAAATGGAGCTGGAACGGATGATCAGAAGACTCTCAGAAAGTGGCATTGATGATGGTGAAGCAGCTGAGGAAGAAGAAGAAGCAGCTGAGGCAGAGGAAGATGCAGCAGAGGATACAGATTCAGATGATGATGATGATTCTGAAGCCACCCCATGATCATCAGACCCTTATGTTTTTTTTTGCTTTTTACTAGCTAAAGGGGCATGTCCCTTTGAACAATGGTTACTATTGGTCTGTAATATTTGCACCTTAAGCTCATGCATTCTACTTTTGTCAAATTCTGTCTAAAAAGGGGGAGTAATAGTTATGCATGTTTTGGGAGTAATGGTATTAATATGTATGCAATAGTAGTATTATGCATGATGTATGATTTTGAGAAGTAGGATACGATGTATGCATGATTCATGATTTTGAGGGGGAGACTGCTGCTGATGATGACTGATGTAAGCTACTAGTAGCTGATAGAAGATGCTGCAGTAAGAGCATGAAGACAGGGGGAGCAAAAAGCTGATGTCACATGAGATGTCTCGACATCCTGGAAAAGACTAGTAGCTGATAGAAGATGTTGCAGTAAGCATGGAGACAGGGGGAGCAGGAGCAGAAAGCTGATGTCACATGAGATGTCTTGACATCCTGGAAACGACTTGCAACTTGTCTAAACTACAGATTCCGCTGTGCTTGATTACTCTGATAATGAAAGTTGCTGATCCCACTTGCATAACTGCTCGTACCTGCTCAGGAAGTGTCTAAGTATGTTTTAGACAAAATTTGCCAAAGGGGGAGATTGTTAGTGCTTAGCTCTACTGAGTTTTAAAAGATTGGCTAAGATTTTGTTAAAACATAAGCACTTAGACAATGAAGGAAAGCTGGAGTTGCTGCACATGATGTCCAACGTTATGTCAAAGAATAAGATCGGGCTGCACAATGCACAAGGCAAGATGAAATGTCAAATGAAGAATTGAAGCTGCAGGATTCACGATGTCGGATACAATGTCCAGGACATCCTGCCTGAAAATACTGGAATTGCTAAAAGCATTGAAGCTGCAGGATCCACGATGTCGGATACAATGTCCAGGACATCCTGCCTGAAAATACTGGACATATAAATCTGTTATATCTTCAACAGATTATTGTGCAGTTAGCAAGAGATTAGATGATCTATCTTTAGGAATGGACATATAAATCTGTTATATCTTTAACAGATTATTGTGCAGTTAGCAAGAGATAAGATGATCTATCTTTAGGAACGAATTAAAAGATAATTAAAGTTCGAATTACAAACTAGAAGAGTTCGTTCAGGGATTAAAGATTAAAGATTAAAGATAAAAACTAAAAGATCAAACTGTATCTTTTAGATCTTTAAGTGCAGATTTTTCAGAAGAATGATAGATCTCATCCAGCACAAGAAGTTGCAGTCCAGATACGCTCACTGCTATATAAACACGAAGGCTGCACGAGTTTTGTACCAAGTCCGGGATTGAAGAGTTGTTTTGTGAGTTTTGGGACTTGAGTGTTTTGTGAGCCACCTTGATGGTACCCTAACATCAAGTGTTGGACCTGAGTGTGTAGAGTTGATCTCTTGTGTGTAGAGTTGATCTCTTGTGTGTAGAGTTGATCTCTAGTGTGTAGAGTTGATCTCTTTTGTTCAGAGAGCAATCTCTGGTGTGTTGTTTTGATTTGATTGTAAACACGGGAGTGTGATTGAGAGGGAGTGAGAGGGGTTCTCATATCTAAGAGTGGCTCTTAGGTAGAGGTCGCACGGGTAGTGGTTAGGTGAGAAGGTTGTAAACAGTGGCTGTTAGACCTTGAACTAACACTATTTTAGTGGATTTCCTCCCTGGCTTGGTAGCCCCCAGATGTAGGTGAGGTTGCACCGAACTGGGTTAACAATTCTCTTGTGTTATTTACTTGGTTAATCTGTTCATACTCCCAAATATAATCTGCATGTTCTGAAGCGTGATGTCGTGACATCCGGTACGACATCTGTCATCGGTATCAGAATTTCAATTTTTATGTTTATGTAAAAATTTTAGATTTTAATCTTGTTGATTAATCCCATAAACATATCATCTTCTAGATTATCTGGTTGATTTCTTTCACTGTAGTTGACACTTTCAGAATCACTATCTTCCTCAAGTTGAGAAAGAATGATCTGATGAATTTCTTGTTGTTGACGAAGTTCTTTCACTTCTTTTTTTTTTATTGTTTATCTCTGTTTGAAGATCTTGGATTGTTGTAGGTTTGGCTGAAGAGTTTTCTAATCTTTTGAATATGTTACTTACATCAAATTTATTATTTGTAATAAAATCCTTTTGTCTAGGTTTTATCTCTAGTGTTTTCTTGAGTTTTTCCAAAAAAAACCTTCTTTTCCTTGGGGTCAGGTATAGAATTGATTGCTTCAAACAAGAGATCTTGTTCTCTTGTTAGAGTATTGATTTGCCCATCATCATCTGTTGATGATAGTTGGTCATTTTGTTGGATTAGGTTTAGGTTTTCATCGAAGAGCACGGAGGATTAAGTTTCTGTTTCTTCCTCCGAGGTTTCTATGACCAAATTGTTTATTTGCTCTTCAATTGTTGGTTCTAAGTTAAGGTTTCTTAACTTCTTTTTTAGTCTGCAATATTTACTAATGTGGCCTTGTTTTCCACAATTGTAACATGTTATTTTTTATTTTATTTTTTGTCTAGGATTTTCCATTTCTTTACTGGTTGAAGGTTTGTGTGAGTATCTCCTTCTTGGAAATCTCTTTTTATTGACTGATTTACTGTCATTGATTTCTCACCTAGAGGATTGTTTTTTCTTTTGTTTTGGACAGGCCGGTAGACCAAATTGTTCGCAGAAAGAACCTAAATCTTTCTTTGTTTGAGCCTTTTCTTTGGCTAATTGCCTCTGAATTTTGTCATCCTGACAAATTTTTAAGGCTACCTTTTGGGCATAAGAAATTAATTGACCGTAGCTTAAGCTTTCATATGGAATATCTCCATTGGCAGATTGACTACGGATTTTATCTCTAACTTTGTCTCCTAATGATCTTGGAAGACCGGCTAGAAATTTTTCTTTCCAAAAAGGTTGTTGACTATCTTCTCTAGTGTAAACCCTAGTTAGGAAAGTATCTCTATACCACCTAAAGTCTGCTAAGGTTCTACACTTAAGGTTTGACAACAATTCTGCAGACCTATCTTTCCATAGTGATGGGTCGTCAATGAAGTGTTGAGCTATTGTAAAAATTAATGTATTAACAGCATCGGAATCTCCTTATCTTCGTCATTTGTAATGACTTTTCCATTGAGATCTGTCTTAACTGCATTGTAAATCTTTGATTTTTCTTCATTTGTGATATAATTATCCCACCAACCTTTTAATTGTCCGAAAAATCCTGCCACCACTACTACAAAAAAGGCTTTCTACATCGGTTATTTGAGCCATTCTACATCAGTTTTCAACCGTCGTAATAGCGGACGATGTAAAAAGGGAAAACTTATTCTACGACGGTCGTGAAAAACCGTCTTAGAATGTTGAACATTCTACATCGATTATAAGAGGACCGATGTAGAATGCTAATGATTCTAAGACGGTCCTACACCGAAGACCGTCTTAGAATGATTAGCATTCTACATCGGTCATCTGAGAACCGATGTAGAATGTTCAACATTCTAAGACAGTCTTCGGTGCAGAACCGTCTTAGAATCGTTATCATTCTACATCGGTCCTCTCAAAACCGATGTAGAATGTGTTTTTTTTTTTATTTTTTTAGGTAAAGCTACTTTTATTATTCAATTATTAAAGAATTTTTTTAGTTAAAGCCACTATCAAATGCCCATATATCCCTCATGAACCACTAATAGTAAATATAGCAGTAAGAAACTTTAAAAATTTGCTTCATGAAAATGCAATTATTTATAGTTAAGAGTTACCATACAACAAAGCAAACATGAGAGCAGAAGAGACAGTCTAACTTGAGCTCAATATAAACTTGATCTAGCTAGTCACCACATGCACAAAGTTGGTCAAAGGTTTTTAAAAGTTACCATACAAATAAACAAAATCTATATTGAGCCAAGGACATACGTCAAGAGAAGACAAAGCAGAATTTTGAAATGGCACAGGAGAGCATAAGACAGGTACGTCTACACTAGATAGTGAGGTCAACAGAAATCTGCAGAGTGCAGACAAAAAAACATTAGTCAGCAACACATGATTGAAAATACAAGAGTAAATATCAAATAAGTCTGATTTAATTTAGGCCAATGAAAATGACCGATGACCTTCCTAAAAGCATTGTTTAGCTTATTTCATAGTCAAGCTTGTCAAAATAATATTTTTTTTTTCAGTAGACTTCACAATCATGTTTACAAATAAGCTCTCATTTTATAAGAACTTATAGAATAAATGCTTAGTTAACTTGTTTACCAAAACATGCCAAAGTCTCAATTAAAAAACCTGGAAAGGAAGCTATAAAGAATTTAAAAGGTTAGTCACCTGTAATTTAGTAAAAAGTCATATAAAGCATGTACATTGTTGTTGCCACTAAAAGCTAGCAAAGATGCTGGGCTATTATCAACATCAGAGAATGACCTTAATCGCCAAGTCTGTGTTATTTCAAATAGCAAGCACCAATTAATATAAATTATACAAAGAGAAGAAAAAAATAGCACTGGAATTAATTGATAGACAAACTCACAGAACACCATAATATGCATAAAAAGGACAGCCAACTATTAACATGAAATGCAAGACAAACTCAAAGAGAAGTAGGTATTAATGGGAAGCTTGCGTACACGTTATATTGTTTAGATAAATTTGAGAGAGATTTTCGTAGGGTCATTAGGAATGTTAGGGGGGAAGGGGGTGAAATTAAATTTATTCACTGGGTGTAACACAGTGAACTGCAATTAATTGCACTTTAATTTCTTTTTCTACTGTTCCTTTTCTCTTTTCTTTTCAATATTCAGAACAAAAAAGCATATATATTGCATTGGTGGTTTCCGAAAAATCTTATGGTTACGCAAGAAAAAAAATGTTCAAACAAGGAAGATTTGAATGAACCAGTTATGTGATTATGACTTTCTACATACTCTAGTCACTGGGTTTCTCACTAGTTGCTATCCTAAACTTTATTATTAATATTATTTACTTTCTAGCAACATATATATTAACTCAAAAAATGTAGATAAGAGACTAAAGTTTTACTTTAACCTAAATTAAATAACTTCTACTTTTGTTATTTTTTAAAAAAAAATCAAGACAATCGACAGAAAAGAATAATTAAATGAGACGTGAACTTTTTAACTTAAACCAATAGAAGAAAGAAAATGAATTAAAGAATCTTCATGCACGAAGAGTAGCAAGACCAAGACCATAACCTCTTTGCGACTTATTCTATCTAATATAAGTTCCTTTGCGAGGAACCTATGTCACAAAGGACATTTTGAAGCGCATTGGATTCTACCTTTGACCCAAAGAGGTTCATGCATTATAGCATTTCTTGTATCAAAATCAAAAGACACTATGGCCTACGGATTCCACCCTTCGTTTGCAAGGTTGGCAGCCAAAAAGGGAGTGAATTAAAAGTTGTATCAGAAACTATATATGACTAAGAAGTTAAGACATATATATTGGAATCCAAGAGACATTGGATCTTGTAAATATTGCAAATGTTTCAGCATGTGTAGAGCCGTAGACCGCGGGATTCCAGAATGTAAGTTACATTTCAAAAAGAGGTGCAGGAAGCAAACATGGGAGTGCAGAAATTGATTCCCAAATTTAATTGAAGGCACAAAATGGAGAATAGAAATTGAAGGTACCCATATTTAATTGATTCCCAGAATTCAACTTTGAGCTGAAAAGACTTGAACTTTCTAGTTGCTGAAACGAACAGAGAAAGCATTACAGCAAATAAACTATGATAAGAAAAACAAACAGAGAAAGCATTACAGCAAATAAACTATGATAAGAAAAATGAACACAAGGGAAGAAGACAAGACAGTGAGAGGCACCAAGAATGGATTGCCCAAAACTATGATAAGCACTAGCCAAGAATGGATTGCCCAAAACCAGATGTAGAGGCACCAAGCCCACTAATCTTGGAAGAAAGATAGTTAAATTAATTTTTTCCTCTAATTTATTCTTTTAATTTTTTCAAGATAACTTAATCCTCTTAATTGCTTAAATTAATTCAATTTAATTTTATTATCTAAATTAAATCATCGTCATGGAGAAATCATATTTGATGAAAATTTAACATCGTCTTATTTTAAACGATTATAAATATATTTTTAAATATGATTAATTTAATTTAGACAAAAAAGGATAAAATTAAATCAATTTTAAATAATTTTAAAAATCATAATTTAAAATTTTGAATAAAAAATTAAAACATCAAGTCAAGAAAGAAAAACTAATTTAACTTAAAAATGCTAAAGGAGGAGAATTGAATAATAAGAAATAGGAGTGGCAAGGTGGCAGAGGGGGCAAATCAAATCAGGAAAACATGAGCACATATAAAGTGGAGCCAGAGGATGAAATGGAGCCACCTAAGCAAATAGGAATCTCCATGATGCCTAAACTGGTAATATTCAATTCATTGATGCAAATCGGGTTGTCTGAACTTGAGAAAAGCTCAATGCATTGAGCAGAATATGTACACCGTAAATTATGTTCATTGTTAACTAAGCACTATAGCTAGTAAATAGTAATTATCACAAGCATCATACTAAAACATCAAAAGAGCATCATGGGCAAATTTTTTCTTTAAAATAAAAGATAAAATTTCCACTTACATAGAAATGGTCCAGTTTCAATAGAGTCACCCTCCACAAGCTTGAGCTGGATGGTTACTTTCCGAAACATATATTTTCTCTTAGATCCAAATCCAGCACCTACAGTGTTCAAAAAAAGGTCACATGTTTAGATGAAAAATAACACATTTTGCAGGGCTATTAAATGGACTAACAAGAATTAGATCTAACAAAAAAAAGTGCAAAATTAGATCTAATAAGAATTAGTTCAAAAGTGATTTGTAAAGACTTCTCATCACCATGAAATAGATATGATGTAAAGGAGCTGCTCACTCCACATACCTTGCCCAAAAAGCATATTCCTTGGGAATCCTTTCTATCCTTATTTGGTAGATCAAATTTTGTGGCATTGCAGACTTCATCCTGCAGATGATGTGGCAGGAGATAAAAAATAGATTAAATATTTCTTTAAAAATAGTGTTAAAAAAAATCTTCATTAAGAAAAGTTTAACATGTTAGCATTCATAAAATTGTGATACCTGGTTACCTTAGTAAAAATACTTTTTCATTTATTTGATTTTTATGCTTCGCCTTGAAGAGTCCACATTTTGTGATACAATATCTTGCATTGAGAATAATGATGGGTCATTACAATTCACAAAATTAATACACACACACACTGGAGTACACTAATTAATTGAAGATTCAAATCCAGCAATTACTGACAAGACAGTAGGAAACACGACAAACCTTAAGATGACCAAGCTTCTTCACTGCACTAATGCTCTCCCTTGAAATAGCTCCTTCATGCCATTTTAGACGCGATCCATGCTTGAAATATTTTTCTGCACCCTTGCTACATATTGAAGAGCAAATGAATAAAAAAGAAGTTACTACATTTAGTATATTTGGTGATAACTAATCAGCTTTTGGCTTTTTCCTAGTCATTGATTCATAACTTGTCCCTAAAAGTGAGTCCCTAAAACATAATATAATATAAGATATTGTTTTTCTCCTTTAAAATGAAAACAAATAGAAAAAGAGTTAAGCACCCTGCCATTACACATTGTGAGAGGCTTAATGGTGTTGGATCGGAAATCAGCGCAGTTGTCTAAACTTTATGCATGCACTCTGTACACTTGCAACAAAATCATGGAATTATACAATCTCAAACGTAAGCACTTCTAGAATTGCCTACATTGCTGCTAAAGCTTAGGATTTATAAATCAAACTGGCCTACATTTTATTTGATTATAATTATATAAAAAAAATATCATTTTAAAACGTTGGATTAAATTCAAAAAATATCTTATTTTAAAACGTAAGCACTTCCTCTTATGCTTACTGGGATCATGAATCTATAGCATAACCCCATTTTAAAAGTAAGATGTCAAATACACTAATGAGCTCAGAAAGATATTTCTCTGTTTAAGATACAATACAACTTTCAAATTCCCATGAAACACTAAATCTTATCAACATCACGACCACAAGTGCTATACTATGAATCCTATGAACGGTTTGTTTTTGATATGCAAGTTGTCAATATATCCAAATAAAATAATTTACCGGGGACAATTAGACAATGCAGCCTATATTCATATAGAGAAAAAAAAAATCTTAAATGACTATCTAAGCATTATCATCCAATTCAAAACCATGGCCAAATTCAGAAGAATTATGTCTACAGCTAAGCATAGATGTATAAAATGATAATCAATAAAATCCAACAATCAAATTATTAATGCTTACGCGATAGGTATAGAGAATTCAGTGCTCAAATACACTGGAACATGATGAACAAACAGAGTGTGTAAAAATTTCAAAATTACCTGGAAAAGGCTTTAATCAGAAGCTAAGCTATAGATAATTCCACTAACAAATGCATCACCAGCAACCCTGCCCTTAAATTCCTGCACAAAAATTAGGCAACCGCCATTAGCATAAAACTGAGCATTTAGAAGAGACAAAAGAAAAAAATGTGAAATGATTGAACATCAAAGAAAACCTAGTATCAAATTTGCATTTGAATGTCCCTGTTGACTATCCTAAAAGAATGAAAAGGGCAAAGCTTATATCAAAGTACATCCAAATGAAAAATAAATTTAATTATAGGTTTTATACAAAAGGTATAAACACTTAGTCAAATAATTTATAATTTAATTATATTTTAAAATATTTTTTAAATTTACTAATTTATTGTAACCACAGTAATATTGGATCTTTAATGGAATCTTAAATATTCTAACCACTAATAATCAGTCTTTATTTATTGATAAGAATTAAATTTAGTATCAAAGATTTACAATTTTTCCACGTACTAAGACTCATTTGATAGACTAATAAGCAGTCTAATATCATACTTAAAAAATTATAATAAAAAAATCAAACAATATCTTAAAAAATTCCAAAAAATAATGAATGATTTAGAATTTTTCTTTTAGCATGAAATTCTACTCGTAATCACCATTTTGCAATAAGGAAATAAACAAACAAAAAATTGCTTGGAAGATTTCTCGCAGGTAAGGGTATTAAGAAATTGCCATCAACAAGACAAAATTAAGCATAAAAAAAAGTAATTGAATTCTCGAACAGCAACGCTCGAAGTCTCGATCAAGCACATACACCATAGTAATCAACATCAACTTGTTCAAAATCAGGCAATTGCAAATTTGCAATAAGAAAATTTTAATAAGGAATTAAGTATCTAAAAACAGAAATAAGAAATCGTGAGAAAGCATGGTACAAAAATTGAAACTGAGAAAATTGATGATGAAGAAGAGTTAGCTATTTCTCTGAATCTCCTGAAAAATTGAAACTGAGAAAATTCCCAAAAGTTCAAGCCTTTCCCAACATGCCACAAATTAACAAGAAAACTAGTAGTCTTTTGATTTCACCTGTAGGCATTTCTTTTTCCTTCTTTCACACCGGAAACACGCCAAAACCCAAATAGGATGTAATGGATTTGGTAAGTTCCTTGATTCTATTCCAAAGAGCTATTTGGGGGTGGAGATTTCATCGCGACAGGGGTTTGGGTTTTTTTGGGGGTTAGGGTTTTTTGTAGTTTTACTGGAGGAGAGGGGAATGGGGGTGGTGGTGGTACCAGGGAAAAGGTGGAGAAATGTAATGGAAAGAGGAGAGAAAAGGAGAAGGAGAAGACAACTAGGGAGTGGGGAGAGGAACAGACGCCAGCTGGGAAAGAAAAGGAACAAGTGCCACATTTGCGAAAAGAAGAGGAATAGACGCGAGGGACACATTAAAAATTAAAATGGCCCGTATTCAAAGACGGTTTTCCGAAACCGCCTTTGAAATGTTTGCAATATTTACAAAATTGCCATCCTTATACATACTAAGACGTTTTCGTATGACCGTGGTAAATATGATGTCGTAAAAAGAAGCTTTTTTAGTAGTGCAATAAAATATCTATAATGGTTTCTTCCGAACATTCATGGGAGGTTTGGTAGGCTGTAGCTACCATGGTCATATGTTGGAGTGTATTCATGATGTTATACTCCGTTTGTGCATCTATGTTCCATTCATAGATATTGTTTGCACTAAAACTCTTAAAATTGTTTTCACCTCTTTCTTCTAATAGAAGGTCAGGGACAGTTGGGCGTTGATAATATAATTTAGAAGGTGTTTTCCAGTGTTTGGAATTAATTGGATTTATATTCTTTTCTGCTACTGATCCTATCTCAGTTGCATTGTCGGAGTTTTGGTCACTATCTTCATTAATAACATTAATTAATTTTGAGGTACTTCTTGTTACCATTTAGGATGTATTTTCCGAAGTTTGGGGAGTTTCTGGAATGACCTTAAGTAAACTACCAATTTTGTTTAGTAATTCACTATGGTTGTCTCCTTCTCCTTCAATTAAGGATTTAGTTTTTCTAAGTTCCCTAATTTTTCATTTAGCTTTATCACTAACTTTGAACGGCTTGAATAATGGTTTTTCAATGGGAATGCTCGGCGAAGCTTCCTCAACTATTTTTTGTTTAGGAACGACCTTAGTTTTAATGGTTTCTCCTGAAACTTGTAAATATTTGTTGGTGTAATTTGCCTGTTCCATTAGGCTCTTAATGTCTTTGGAGGTTACTTCCTTGTTGACATCTTTGGTTTTGAATGGGACTGCCATGACAGGCTTATTGTTACTATCTTTGACATTTGGTAGTTGATATTGTGTTGTGGGAGGTAATTCTGATTGGATTAACTCACCATCCTTCATTTGCCAGTTTGTTATGACATTTGTTGCTCGATCACCTATGATGTCTTGTTTCCATGGGTAATCTATATGCTTTCTGATGGTATAAGCATTGAATCAATCAAAGAAAAGGACATTAATTTTGACTCTTTCGACAAATTCATAGAATTTGTCTTGGATCTGTCTTCTGTTAGCACCCTTGTAATGTTGGAAAAACCATCTCCTTTGAAGTTCATTCTCTGAAGAGTAAAAGTCTTTCTTAAGGGTTTCCTTATCAATGCTAAAATGGTCAGATAGCATCATAAGGTTCCATAGAAGAATAAGTTAGGGATTAGATTGACTTTTGGTCGTCCTCCTACTCTTGGTTGTAAGTTGTTCTAGGTATACTAAAAGTAGTATCTAATCCAGATCCAAGAAAGGAATCGAAATATGAATGTATTATGAAAGAAGAGCTTAAAATATTCAGCGAATATATATATATATATATATATATATATAACAATAACAACAGTCACATGTAGAAAATAACTTCATGTTAATCTATAAATATATATAAAAAATAAGATATTTTGGTGTAAACATTTTTATGCACATTTTATTCCAATAATTACATTCATAAGTTATTATTTTATTGTTATAACTACCTTCACAAATCACCCATTAACTTTTATTATTTTCCTTTTTATTTAAAAAAAATAAAAAAACAGTTAAGCACGGAGTCCCTATTTTTTGCTAATACTAAATAATAACGGCCACATATAAAAAATATAACTGCCTCATGTAAATAAATTTTGACTTTCTTCTATTTTCCATCCAGAAATTTTGCATGGCCTATCAATCCCATTTCTATAACTACATGTAATGTTGGGGCAAAATATCAAAGCTTGATCCTTACAAGATATCTTCCGAGTTTGAACAAAGTGCCTAGTCAAGGAATCTGTGATCTCGAAAATCTCTCAGTGGATTCTTAATGATGATATGAGCCATTTACTCAGAATGACCTTTGGAATTTTTGCTTTTTCTAACCATGGTATGATTAATGGATTGACATTACTAGCGTACGTGTGAACTTTGGTGCTTTCTATTCTGCTTGTTCCATCATTGCGTGCCCTACGATTCCTTTTTGTCACAATTTTTTAATTGAATATGCTTTATAGATAACCGTCCAATCTTGTTTACAGGTTCCAGTGGATGACGATGTTGATGATATTAGACTGATGTTGCTTTAGCAAAGTTATTAATTCATTTCAACTAAAGCAAGACAAAAGGAATAGATAAATAAGGCGTCACTAGGAAACAATTCTTAGGTCAAAATTCTTTTACGCACTTTTTCATGGGACTTCGGAACCACCTTGCACCTGGCTTAGTTAGACCTCTTGGAAAGAACCCTCTTTACATGTCTCAAGCTTCACTCAGAATTAATTATAATACAAATAACTTCCTGAAAAAGAAGATCGACCACCAGCAAGAATCACAAACTTAATAGATATGATGATCGATTTCCCAATAAATTGAAGGACCATTCAATCTGGATAACACATGCATGAGTATCAGTTTTTATCCCATAAAATCACAATGCAACTATAAAAAAGTAAAAAACAACTATTTATTGCTTTATCTTCACTTGAAAAATTAATTAGTTATTTGTTCCCATGAAGCTAATCCAAACATACTGTTTGTTCGATTTTATAGTTGATTTCTATTTATTTATAGCTAAAGTGAAGATTATGTACTAGTACTAGTATTACATATAGTCGTTGGATTCCCTGCTCAATGGGTAATTTTGGGATAAAATTCTTGTACTCTGCTGGTCAAAGGATTATGGAAAAGTGGAAGCCAATTGAAGAATGTATATTCACTGATTTCCAGGATATGGCTGGTAGTGGCTTTCAAAGTGATGGATAGAAGAGGCCTAGATACACGAGCATGATCTTGTCTATGAGCTGTGGGGTAGCGACGTATCATAACAAGAAACTTTCAGCAAGCATCTTGAATGGTTTAATTTGTCTTGGGCTTCACAAAACATTGAAAATTGCTTGTGCATGGCCTAATTAATTGCAATCATCAACCAACATCGCAAAAAAGTTATTTAATTTATAAATGGTTATTCTAACATTAGTTAAAATAACCAAGTGATTGAATAAAAATAATTAATATATTAAAATTAAATTGTTCTAATATTATTCAAATTCAATCTTCAATAAAAAATAATTTTTAATTAAATTTTATTTATCTTTTAATCAAATTTCATATTTGTCATAATCTCTTTCCTCTCGCACTTGAAATAATTTTTAGACTACTCGTCTCTTTCATTCTCTCACAAATTTCATACTATTTTGTTAGGCCACGTATCTTTTTGTCCGTTTGCCTAATTCAAAAGCTTGTAACTCTGACTCAACAACTGTTGAAAAGGGTAAAGGACCAAAGGTAAACTGCAAAATTGGCGAATTTTATCGTAATGTCAGATTTATAATCATATAATGACTGTGCTTTGAAAAAAAATGCCTAACTATCTTTAGCTTAAAATTAAAATTGCGTTAGTAGCAAAGGAATAATGCTTGTTGTTTTTATAATAATAAAAAAAATAATGCTTGTAACTCCTTTGTTCTCAGACAAAAAAAAACTCCTTTGTTCATAATGTAAAAGACAACTTTACCAAAACAAATATTTATTAGGCGGAAAGAAAGTGAGATATTTGAAAATGTGCATGATTTAAGTTTTGATTTCCTTTCAATAAATTACAGATGCATAAACATATGCAATTGCGTAATAATAAAGGTTAATTTAGTTGATAAAAAAATAAATTTATATTCTAATAAGATGTAAGTTTGATTTTCTTTGCCAATAAGATTTTATTCATCTTAATTTTCAAACTCAGTGAGCAATCCTTTTCTAAAAGTTTTTTTAATATTTAAAAACTAGTTCAGTAATTATAATAAGGTGAAATTGTTTATAGTTCGAACCTGTCCAGTAATATTTTAGATGAATCTCTTCTAGAAGTCTTGACATACCATATTATATACCATGAGGCCTTGTCTATTAATATTTAGAGTTTCTCCGTTCTACCACTTTTTTATGACAAAAAAATATTTTTCTTTTCAAATCTAAGAGAATCATAAATTTGTTATATATAAATCAATCAGCATTCTGAAAACAATATTGACAACAACATAACTAAAGAAAGGATAGTTGGTCATTAATCAATTTCGGGTAATGATGGTGAGGAAATAAATAAAAACCGACTATCATATCAGGACCATGACAAAGTAGAACTAGATACAATGTATTCTTATGAATCAACGATCAAGGTTCACAATTCAAACCATAATTTAAACCAATGCTTATATGAGAATCTCAATCTCTACTCAAACTCCAATACCAAAGTGGCACTGTGTACAAATGATTAACTTCTATTTCCTACTAATGAACATGTCAATGGAAACCAATAAAGCATACCATTTTTTCTCTAATATACATCGATCTCTTGCATGTAGAAATTACAAGCATTCCTAGAGAGAACTTTCAGAAACTGAACTGGGTCTCTCCCTAGATGAAGAAGAATGTAAGAACTCAATACAATCTTCAACAGCTTTGGCACGATGTGAATCAGGGGGGTCTGACACAGAACGTGTTCTGACCAAAGAGGATGAAGAAACCTTCCTAGAGGATCTCCTTCTCATGGAAACAACTCTTATAGCACTTGCCACTTTTGCTCCAAGTTGCTGCAAGAATCTCACAGGTGAAAATTTAGGGTCTTTTGGAAATCTGAAAGTCCAAGTTCCTGTGACCCTCTTCTTGTTTCCACCACCACCAACACTTGTTTGCTTGAGAAACATGATTGGTTTCTCATTAAAATCAGGAGTGTAGCACACCTTTTCAGTTGTTCTCAACATCATGAGAAACAATATAATAAAATGCAAAAAAAAAAAAAACTCAACAATTTCAATGTTTGTATCTATTTGTTATGTAAGACAGAAAAACAGAAAGGAGACAGAGAGGGAATAGCAGTAAAAGGGGACAATATAAGACAGTAAGACACTATTGTTTGTCACAGGAGTGTGTATATATATAGATAAACTAATTTAAGGAAACAAAGGGATAGTAGCTAGCTAGGTTCAAAGTTAAAGCCTAGAGAGTGATGTTTCAGGAACATATAATTAAAGACATAGATAGGGATGTTTCAAACTCATAGCTTCAACTTGATGACCTTGAGAACAAGCAATCTTATACCAGAGGGTTAAGTGCATATAAAATCATTCATATGTGATATACGTACGTGCATGAGACATGCACACATGACACATGGGCCTATTACGGAATCTAACACATTACCACATTTATTGTGGGTGGTAGGGGGGTACAATTATTATGCTATCTGTGGCTGTTGTGTTTTATAGGCTAACCATAAGCATGAACTATATGATGTGAATTGTGTAGTATGGTTAGTAGATATTTATATTGGTTAAGTATTCAATCGCTCGTTGGAAGAGATAAAACTCTTAAACAAATTTTAATATTTTAGAATATTAGTCAATGATTTTAGGTCTAAAATATCTTAGATTTACCAAATAAAAATATATGTAAATAAGAACAACAAAATATTGAATGACCAACATGTTTTTAGTTTCAGTGATATTATATTTAAATTTTTTAAGTAATATTTTAGATTTAATGAGTCCGATGGATAAAAAGAAAATAAATAAATAAAGAGATTATACTAAAGTTTATTGGCAAGATTTTTTGAAAAAAATTATTCATAAACTTTGCTAATAAATAATACTTCACACAAATATGATTGTGAAAAAAAATAGCGAGTGTGTCCTTTTCTTTCTCTTATATCAAGAAGAGAAAAGGGAGTTTTGGTCAAAAGAAAAAGTAGGGGAGAAACGAAGAATGAAGAGGGAGACAAGAAAGAAACTGTTGAGGAGGTTAAAAAAAGTGGTAATGGATAGATATAGAGAAGAAGGAACCGATAGATACTCTTCTAATCGGCGTTACTTTTGAGGATGTATTTATCGCAGGGTCTACTTGCTTTTTTTTCTGTATCTGAAATCTAGATATAAGGGCCCCAATATTATGTGCAGTGAGAGAAAGAGAGGAGAGGGAATATATTTGAGTTTGACCGTGGAGTAGGCGTAAGAAATAGGGCATTGGTTATTTATCTTTTTTCTATTCTCTGGTTGGACTTGGACATTCACAAGACAAAAAATGTGGCCCATATATGGCCTTCATAGTCACAGTCATATCTGCCAGGTCTTTATTTTCTTCACATATCATTAATTATTTTTTATCTTTTTTTTTACGGTAACACTATTGTCATATTAGTAGGTAAAAAATAAAGTATCCAAATTTTATACTAAGGATTGCATTTGAGACTTTTTTTTGTGTTTGGCAAAAATTAGTTGGCAATTTTTATTTTACAGAATTCATTGGTAGCATTTATGATATTAAATTTAAAAATACACATTGGTGTAAGTATCAGTCGAGAATGAAATGTATTTTTATCAAATGTGATGATTATGAGAGAGATTACTATTCAAGGACATCTTGTGTCAGTGTCATTCCTAACAATGATTTAGTCTACACTATAAAGTATTCATATTTTTATACAATATTTGCATTTAAGAATGATCGTTAGAGTCATCAATTTATATATATACATATATATACTAAAAATACAAATATCATCACACTACTAGAAAAAGTGTTTTTTACGACAATGAAATGACAACGGTTCCCCAAGAACCATCTTAGTATATTGGGCTATGGCAATTTTGTAAATATGGAATTTTTCAATGAAGACGATTATACGAAAATCGTCTTAGAAGGTTGTCCTTCTAAGACGATTTTTAGAAAACCGTCTTAGAAGTAAGTGCCTTTTACTCTCTTGCTTCTTACTCTATCCTTCTCACTCTCACTTTCATTTGATGATTGTTATGTTTTGAAAACCCTAATCACCTTCCTCTCCTCTAACCCCTACCTTCGCCTGGTATTCCTCTTCTTCATCCCCCCCCCTAATCCTCGTCGGCCTCTACCTCTCTCACATCCACTCCCCAGAGCCATCGCTCCCCTCGCGGGGTTCAAAGCCATCCTCCTCGCACGGTCGAGATTCGTGATGATATGGAAGGGAAATGGGAGAGGATTCCCTTGTCGTGGGAGATTCTACAATCATCGCTAGAATCCTGGGGCACTGTCTATTGGGACTATTGAACTCTCAGGATATGAAGGACGCAGTGTGGTGCTTGTACGTTCGCACTTCACACGATTTGGTGCCATAGGCGTACTCGGGACGAGGAGTCTCATCCAGCTTGATGTTAAGATTCGAGAGGCTACCAAGGCGAATGCCGCCACTAACTCGAACGCCAACACCTTCATCATTTGACATGATGTCATTGAGCCTTTACTATTAGAGGTCGACTAGATTTACCATCTCGCCTGTGATGTAGCTCCATGTGGAGCTTGTAGGCCTTGGATCTTCTTCATCAATGGAGTCCTTTGCTTCTTGAAGTTTAATGGCAGCGGAG
Source organism: Glycine max (assembly GCF_000004515.6). Lineage (NCBI taxonomy): Eukaryota > Viridiplantae > Streptophyta > Magnoliopsida > Fabales > Fabaceae > Glycine > Glycine max. Next base: position 20,856,808 of record NC_016090.4, on the reverse strand, counting down.
TGAAGAAAGAAGAAAGATGATTGGAGACGCCACTTCAAGGAGAAGATAAGTCAAGAAGAAGCTCACCACCATAGGAAGACATGGATAAGAGCTTAAAGTTAGGAGAAGATGAGTGGAGAAATTCCTATTCTATTTCTATTTACTCTTCGCCGTCTACAACACAAAAAGTTTTGGTAACTTACTTACAGATTGTATCTTAAATAAAAGAAAGATCAACATCCTTTAAGCTAAGACTAAGGAATAAAAGAGGTTTGAACTTTGAAGTGAAATTCTCAAATGATCAAAGTTGAAAAAATGCACACACATGACCTCTATTTATAGCCTAAGTGTCACACAAAATTGGAGGGAAATTTGAATTTCTATTCAAATTTTACTTGAATTCGAAATTGAATGTGTGGAGCCAAAATTTCACTAATTATGATTAGTGAATTTTAGCTATGGTTCAGCCTACTAATCCAAGATTATCCACTAAGTGTGCTTAGGTGTCATGAGGCATGTAAAGCATGAAGGACATGCACAAAGTGTGACTATATGATGTGGCAATGGGGTGTAGCAAGGAAATGCTCACCTCCCCCTCTAAAATTTACTTAATGCATGTGAAATTACATGAAGGACATGCACAAAGTGTGACTATATGATGTGAAATTACCTCCCCCTGTAAAGCATGAAGGACATTTCACCTCCTAACACACACATCAAATATTCACTTAATGCGTGTGAAATTACAAAACTACCCCTAATATAAAAACTAGTCTAGGTGCCCTAAAATACAAAAGCTAAAAAATCCTACATTTCTAGGGTACCCTACCTACATTATGGAGCCCTAAATATAAGACCCAAAAATAATGAAATCTTAATCTAATATGTAAAAAGATAAGTGGGCTCACACTTAGTCCATGGGCCCGAAATCTACCCTAAGGCTCATGAGAACCCTAGGGCCTCCTCTTGCATATCTGGCCTAATCTTCTTGGAGTTTTCTATCCAATGCCCTTGAGGGGTAGGATTGCATCATTCCCTCCCCCTTGAAAAGGATTTGACCTCAAATCCATAGGTTCTTGAAACTCTGGGCTTCTTCCCTCAACACCTATAAAAAGAATAAAAACATATATATTAGTGGCGTTTGGTATGTTGGAGTAAGGTAAGGTCTGAAAACTCATTTCCTGGGCATTTTCCCATGAGGGAACATGGTTCCTCACCAGCTCAATGAGTGGTGCTACAAATATAGACAAATAAGGGACAAACCTTTTGTAAAAGTTTGTTAAGTCATGGAAGCCCCAAATTTTTCTTATACTTGGTAGAGTGAGCCACTCAGGAATGACATTTATTCTCTTAGGGTTCGTGGGAACCCCTTGATCACTATTTAAAAAATTAAGGAAAGTAATGCAATAAAACATACCTTTTTATGTATTTTCATGTTGATTATTCCTACCAAAAAGTACGACAAACCTAAGGTGTCCCATATGAGCACCTAAGTTTGTATTGAAACTAAAAATAAGAACAAACCTACCTAATGAATCCCTATGTACACAAATCATGAAGATGTTGGGTGCATGAGTGAATCTAAAAAAGAGGGTTGCACCATTCAACACATTCATCATACCACCTATTGGATCTATTGTAGTAGTTAGACATCCCTTATTCAAATGTTCTTCCTTTTCTCTTTGATTTGTTTGTAGATGCAACACAAGTAATAATGAAAGAGAATGATGTTGAAGTTGCATTAAGGGCTCTTGAAAGTACACTTTTAGAGGTAATATCTCAAACTACTAAAGAGGAACAGGAATATCAAGCAAAACAAAAAATTTATGAGAATGTAAGTTGAGAATCAAATCCTAGAATGTCATGGTTCCTTCATTCTCTCTATTTTCTTATATTTCACTCTTTCTCAAGTTAAAGAAAGGTGTCTTTAATGAGCATGATATTAATGAAAACAAAACAATTGCAGGATCTGACCTTATGTCCTTACAAATATTTAACTAGTGTCAATTGTTTTAAAAGTTTTTTATAGACTTTGCTTCATAGGTTACATATACAACCAAAAATCTTAAAATTATTTCACTAACAGAGAAAAGTAGAGTCCTGACCCCATCAATATAGAGGTGATATACTAGATTCATAAAACATAATAAAAAAAGAAAAATTAATTTTGTAAATTTTATTACCAAAGACAATGTTATATTGCTCCTCTCCCAAATTTTAGTATTAGTTACTCTAGTTCATGTGATCTTAGTATCATTAATCACTTAAAGGATTTTAATTGCTTAGCAAAATTGGAGCATATGAGTTAACATGTGGTTTATACTTTGGTTAAAATGAAAACTTGTAGGTACCTTAAGCACTTGGGTTGTGAGATTAACATATATGCGGAATTTCACTTATATATGTTGATGACAAGGTAATGATACAATCTCTAAGCTGCTAGTGTTGTTGGTACCATTGCATCTTGAATTTTCTCCCTTTTTTCATCCTTCTTTGTTCACATGATTCTAGTTGCTTTTGTTTAATCCTTTCAATATTCTGTGAAGGATATATAGTATCAACGCTTTAACAATTGACATGAGGTTTATGTTAATCAAAGCATCGTATTTAATAGACCATATGTACTTATGTTGTATCAGTAGCAGTGGCGTTTCCTAGTTAAGTAAAATGTATTTGGAGATGGCCATATGGGTTGAATGCTTCTGGTATTGCCCATGTTTATGAATATATTACTTAAGTCTAGGTCAATATATGGCAGCTCCTTCTCTAATAAATATTGTGAATTTTTCCAATGATCTTTCCCTTTTATGGTTAGTTTGGTATGGAGGTAAAAATGGGGTTAATAAATCTTAATTCATTGATTTTATTTGTAAAATTGTATTCAAAACTGATCTATAAAGTGACCCCTATTTTTTGGATAAATACTAATATATTGAGAGTAATACTCTCAATGATTGAGATTTGATTTTAAATTTAATCCAATGGCTTCTATGATTATTCAGTCAATGTGATATACTATCATTGGATTGAGTGTAATACTCTATTTTTGTCACATTATGCTATGCCTAACTAACCCTTAGCATGCAAGAAATTTTTATCATATGAAAATCAAATTAGTGCTTAGCATTCAATGGGGATATGTATTGAACAATGTTTTTATATAATATTATTTGGGATTCAAAAATTAAAATCCTTGATCTAGTCACCCCTGTTACTGTTGATGGATTGGTAAATGCACCAATGTATCCCAAATAGTAAAGTTAAAACGAAAGTCCGAGTATCGTATCCACAAGGATTTTGTTTGTACTTAGATAGATGAATATTTAATTAAGAAAATATTTGAAAAAGGTAGTAGAAAACAATAAATTAAGTTGTTGAAAATTAAATCAAACAAGAAAAAGAATTAAACATGAATTTAAATTAATTAATTAAAGACAGAAAAGATGAGAAAATCCAATAATATTGTAGAAGGAAATTCAGAAGATGAGAATGTTGGAAACTTAGCCTACCAAAGCTACTCCTTGACGTAATGTTAATGATTTTTCTCTATTTATAATTATTTCAATTCACACATGCATCTACTACTAGTATACTCTAACTTTGGTTTCCGCACGAAAGAGTCTAATTTATCTATTTTTTCTTCCAAATCCCTTTGTAGAGCTAAAATAGTAAATTGCATTAAGAATAGAGGTGTATAACAGGCTAAAAAAATATCAACCTATCCCTAGTGATGACTTTATTTAGATACCATTTTTCAGTTCTATTAGAAAATAATCTTTCCCAACACTACCCCTAAAACTTACCATACAAATGGGTGATCAAGCCACAAGCAATAATATTAAGCACAAGAAAGGATAATGCAAAAGTAATATTCATAAATAGATAGGGAGAGAAATTACATCAAAAGTAGTTAGCTGCCAAGTTCCCAACAAAGAGATTTTAGCCTCTTATTGTCATGAAGGCTTTACAATTGCAAGAAGGGAATATTTAGTAAAGGGGAAAAGATAAGAAAGGGAATGGAGGGAAGGGATGACTCTCATTGCTTGCTTCTCCTTTTGTTAGCCTTTGCCTTCTATAAGGTTGGAATTTTTGTGTGTCTTTTGCTTCTTATCTCTTCTTCTTTTATAGGTGCAGATTAGTGGGCTTCTGAATTAGTTTGATTTCCTTAATTAGTCTTTCTTTCCTTAATTATTTTGTTTTCCTTAATTATTTTGCTTTTCGCTTTCCTCAATTAGTCTTCTTTCCTTAATTAATCTTTCTTTCCTCAATTAGTCTTTTTCCCTCAATTAATTTGTTTACTTAATTAACTTGTTTTCCTTAATTATTCCTACATTTTTGGGCTTTATTTTACTCATTAAGCTTCATAAATCCATCACTTTTAATATTCTCTACACAAAAACTTAAATGATGTTAATTTAACAGTTGATCAAAAAGGAAAAATTAGAAGAGAAAAATTACACATTCCTTTATAATTTAACCCCAAAATATACTCATAATTAGCAGTTATCAATTACCCCATGATTTTTCAATTGCTATCAAATCTTTTCTTTTGTTAAGTATTATCTTATACTGGAAAGTTTTCAACTAGATACTAAAATGCATTGAGGTAGATTTAATCTGTTTTATTAATTGGAACTTGCTTTATGTGGACATAACCTTTAAACTAAGCCATTCACATAGTACATATCTCTTCATCCTTCATGTCTGGGGGCATCATCCTTTGTGATTTCTTTTATTGGTATCTTAGGCACATGAAAGAATTCCTTCAAGTAAATATAACTAGGTTCTGTAAAAAAAAAGAAGTAAATATAACTAGGTGACCTTAGGACTTCTTTGTATTAAATTAAAATTATACCAGTGTGAAAGCTGTTGCTGATTTAATTGGTAGAAAGTTGGTATGTTCATCATTCTCCCAAGCTCATATTTTAATTGATAAACAAGTGTTAGTACTATAATTTCATAATTATTCTATCAGGTATTTGTTGGCATGTCGTTAAGAACATATTTAGATGCGGTTTGGAAGGATGGAAAGGCTCTAATTGATCCTTTTACTTTGGTAATAAACATTCAGATACTTCCTCTGTCGTTTTGCCTAATTCATTGTATTTCATAATTGAACTTGTTTTATAAACCTTACTTTTCTATAAAGTAATGTTAAGATAAGACTTAAGTGGGTTGCAGATGGAAATTGGAGGTTTGAGAATTCTAGTGCTGACCAACTAGTATTGTATTATTGATTAGGCTAGAGTAAATTCATTGTAATTTGCTAGTAGGAAAATAACCAATTATGAATTTTTCTTTATTTTTAAAATTTTTCATATGATTTTTTATTTTTCAGTGTTTTTTGTTATCGGTTGGACCTAGTTGTAAAGGACCATAGTTCAACTTCTTTCTTCTTTTTTTTTTACTTTTTGGACTCTTTAGTTTTTGAATAAGCATAACCATTGCAAGTTGTCAAATAATTTAATAATATCATACTAAGACGGTTCCGAAGGTCGTTCCTACACAGGATCTCGTGTTGGATCTGGCACATGCTCAAGCTCCTCTAGAGCGGGTTCTGAAGCTGGTTCATATGTAGGGTCAGGATCATACGATGGTAATGGAAAACAAATAAAATCATGCATGCATGTGAGACAAACCATATTATATACAATCATATGAGGAAAAGAACATGTCAGTGTCATTGTTAGTTCACTAGAATTATACCTTATTATGCAAAAAATAAGTTTACACTACTAGAAAAAAGATTTTCTAAGACGGTTCTCAAGCACATTTTACGACGATTCCCAAATCTTCTTTGAAGTTGATATCGTGAAAAGTACGACGATTCACAAATCTTCTTTGAAATTGATATCGTGAAAAGTGTTCACTTTCCACGAAGGTTTTACAACCGTCTTTGTTTGTCGTTTTCTAAGACAGTTTTGAGTCAAAACGGTTTCAAAATATCTTTTTAAAAAAATTGAGGATTCTAAGACGATTTTCACAAAAATTGTCTTAGAATGTCTTTTTAAAAAATAAATAAATTGAGAATTCTAAGACGGTTAACTGTCTCAAAATGTCATTCTGAGACGATTTTTCAAGGAACCATTTTAGAATGTCTTTTTTTAAAAAATAAAAATAAAAATTTAGGATTGTAAGACATTTTTTCAAAGAACCGTCTTAGAATATTTTTTTTATAAAAAAAATAGTTTTATTTGGAAAGATGGGAGCACTGGTTAACCTCGGCACATTATTTGCACCTACACAAGTTACAAAATAGTATCAATCTATAGCACCAACAATGCACCAACAATAACTTGAATTATTATTTTTAATTTGGAAAGAAAATGTGTTGTGAAAGGACCAAGAGTCATTATTTCAGCATTGAGTGCCTACTTGGTGACTTGTTAAAAAGTATTAGATCATGATATATATATATATATATATATATATATATATATATATATATATATATATAACATTTTTATATTAAAACTTCATATTTGTCCTTTTAGCTCTAGTGGTTGGTTTGGTTGAGAACCTATGGGGTACGATGAGAGCCATCCCTTTTATTTTTCCTCGTCTTCATATTTTAAAAAAATACTAGCTAATCTATCTAATTATTTTCTTTTGTAATATTTTATTATTTTTGGGACAATTTTTTAATAACCTAAAGTAATCTTTAATTAAAGGTAAAGTTAATAGCATTGATAGAGAAGTATTAAACTTCACCATACTCGATTTTTTTTATCAGCAAAAAATAGGTATTATATTGAGAATATACGATATACCCAACCTTACAAAATCTGCATTATCCCTTCCTATCTGAAACCAAGGCATTGAAGGGGATTCAAAATCAACATCCCAGCATGGGTTACACCATATTTGACATTAACAATGCAAATATTAAGTAACCATCAAAACTAAAAAAAATCCCACTTATCCCAAAAGTTAAAGGAGTGAATAGGCAATTTAGTCCCTGAGATTGTACCCATTTTGCATATTAGTCCCTAACTTAATATTAAATTCAAAATAGTCTCTATCTTTGCATAAGTGTTGCAAAATAGTCCTTCCGTTAAATTTTAAAGTAATACCGTTAGTGAGGTCAATTTTAGTGTCACGTGGACTATCCAACATGGCACTAAAGGATGATGTGGCATGACACGTGGACGTGCCTCTTAAAAGATGTCACGTCATTTGATGATAACAAAACGAGTAAATAGGCAATTTAGTCCCTGACTTTGTACCCATGTTGCATATTAGTCCCTAACTTAATGAAAAATTCAAAATAGTCCCTATCTTTTGCATAAGTATTGCAAAATAGTCCTTCCGTTAAATTTTAAAGTAACGTTGTTAGTGAGGTCAATTTTAGTGTCACGTCATTTGATGATAATAGAATGAGTGGCTTCTTCAAATTTGATGGTTTTGAACCAATTGAGGCATATATACGAAAAATAACCCACACACACTTGCGCAAATCAAAAGAACCAAAAATCCACAGCAACAACTTTATCTATGTAGTCGTCAACACCAATGGACGAAGTCTGCATAACTATTCTCTTTTCCTCTTTTTTTTTCTTCAATTACCAACAATGTATCATTACGGGTTCTGTTTTTTTTTTGTGTGTTTTGAATAGGAAGAGAAAAAGACCAAAGGAAAACAAAGTGGAGGAGAAAAAAGCAGAGGAAGAAGAGAAAAAATCAGAGGAATCAAAAGATGACAAGGAATCCAAGGAGGAATCTGCGCCGCTAGACATCGTGCAAGGCACAACCTTCGCAATGCATGAACACTTTAAGCACGATTTCTGGCATCTTTTAAGTTAGGGACTATTTTGCAACACTTATGCAAAAGATAGGGACTATTTTGAATTTTTCATTAAGTTAGGGACTAATATGCAACAGGGGTACAAAGTTAAGGATTAAATTGCCTATTTACTCATTTTGTTATCATCAAATGACGTGGCATCTTTTAGGAGGCATGTCCATGTGTCATGCCATGTCATTCTTTAGTGCCACGTTGGATAGTCCACGTGGCACTAAAATTAACCTCACTAACGGCGTTACTTTAAAATTTAACGGAATGACTATTTTGTAACACTTATGCAAAGATAGGGACTATTTTGAATTTAACATTAAGTTAGGGACTAATATGCAAAATGGATACAATCTCAGGGACTAAATTGCCTATTCACTCAAAGTTAAAGACAACTAATAATAACTAGAACCATTATTTCACTGTCAAAAAAAGCTTTGAGAGAAAAACATACCATGAGAGCGAGAGTGATAGTGACACCTACACCGTGAGCAAGAGTGAGATCATGAGTGAGAGTGACATCGACAGTGACGACACTGTGAGCGAAGGGTGGTTTCACCGTGAGCGAAGGGTGGTTTCAGTGCCACGAGAGTGAGAGTGAGAATGACACCATGAGTGACACACCGTCAACGACAATGGTTTCAGCACCGCGAGAATGAGAGTGAGACTAACAAAAGGGTTTGTGAGGGAGACGAGTCGTGAGGGAGAGAAGGGTAGTGAACTGTGAGAAGTGAAAAAAAATTATAAATAGGACAATACAACGTCGGTTTTTTCTCCAAAAACCAATGTTAGCCAACTCACGTTAATATCGATTTTTCAGAGAACCGATGTTGAAGAAATCACGTTATTTACGATTATGGCACAATGTTTTGGTTTATATCGGTTTTCTATAAAATTGATGTTATTCTAATGATGTTAAAAGTAAATTTTGTAGTAGTGAGAGGAACATGTTCCAAGTTAAAATGCAAAATTCTCATTTAAATATCTTTTTTTTTTCCAGGTGATCTCAAGTGAATTTGTGGAATTGACCTTGGCTTAATTTCACAATGTTGTCTAACAAAGCATGTCTTCAAAATCACTAAACAGCTGGGTAATGTGTCTCTGAAGATCAATGTGAAAGTTTGTTTGCTCTCAATCACCAAACTACATATTCTTGACTAAACCATTTTTTTTGTATTGAAGTCTATTTGGATTTGGTTAATTATTATATAGTTCAATGTCCATCTTTTTCTTCATTATTGTGTGGATAACAATTTTTTCAATAAATACATGGACACTGGCCTAAAATCCCATTCCATGGTGTAGAAATTATTATGCATTCATGTTATTTTATTTTTAGCCAATGTTGGCTCCCTACTTTTGGGGTATTCATAAATTAAAAATTAAAATTGATATTACTTTTGATAAATGCTTTCAATAACTAAATAGTGGTATGATATGGTATTAATAATATCTTTTGCTATTTTAATTTTGAATATTAATTGTTCTAGGTTGTTGTGTGATGGGTTTCAATTATATTACATTATATCTTGGTTTATAATTTTCAGGTGTCCTTTTTTGTGTAGAGATTTACTGGTTTCCTTTAGAAAGGCAATAGGACAAAAGCCACTACCAATTATTTTTGTATAAGGGCGTGCAAGCATACACACACAAAAATCAGTCTCTTTTCTAATATCACTCATTTTACTTTGTTATTTTTTTTTCTTTTGCTTTTCTTTTATTATAATATGTTTATTCTTTAATATATATAATTTTTCTTGGTTGTTTTATCTACATAGTGTTTTGTTTTATTGTATATTTTTTAATTTTAAAAAAAAAATATATTCTTAAATGGTTCTCTGAAAAACTTCTAAAGGAAAACCATTTTAGAATCCTAATTTTTTTTAAAAAAATACATTCTAAGATGGTTCTTTGAAAAACCGTCTTAGAATGTCTTCATTCTAATACGGTTTTTGGGAAAACCGTCTCAGAATCCTAAATTTATTTAATTTTTTTAAAAAAAACATTATAAGATGATTTTTACTATAAATTGTATTAGAATATAGTCATTTTAAGATGATTATTTTCCTAAAAATTATCTTAGAATGATAGTTTTTTTAAGACGGTTTTTTAAGAACTGTCATGAAAAGTCAAACTTTTCACGACGTTGAATTCAAAGATGGTTCAAAACCATCTTTGAATGTGTCATAAAACTGACGTAGAAACATCTTTTTCCAGTAGTGCTATTTTACACAATTCATTTGTAACATCTATCTATGATATTAAATTTAAGAATTCATATTGGTGTAAGTATGAGACAGACAAGGGATGTATTTTCATCAAATGTGATAATTATAAGAGACTACTATTCGAGTTCACCTTGCGCCACTCTCATCCCTAATAACTATTTAGTCTAATACAATATAAAATCGTATTTCTAAAAATTATTAATAGTTTTATACAATATTTACACTTAAGAATGATCATTAGAGTCATCAATTTATATATATACATATGTACTAAAAATACAAATATCACTATAATATGAACATAAAAATAAATATGATTGCACTTTATATCACTAATATATGTAAAAGCTATAGTCTTTTTTATAATAAGTATTAAAATAAATAATTAATATATTTACATATTAATAAATGATACTCTATATTTATCTTAAACAATTTAAAATTACATATCTTAAAATAAAAATAAAACGTTAATTTTCCATGCATGAACATGCATACTAGTTAACAAAATAGAAATATAATGACACATGAGACGTAAAACAATGCAATTATATATGATTTAAATAGGAATGAAACATGGGGCACAACTACATGTGTTTATGTAGTTGTCACATTAATTACTAATTTTTACAAAATAAAAAATCAAATATTTTTATTTTAAAATATAAGACCAAAATTAGAGATTTTAAAAATAGGAGAGAAAATTTGTATTTAAGTCTTTTTTAAGACATTTGTTAAACATACCTCCCACTTTTAATCTTATATCTCCCTTTCACTTATTTTATAATTTTTTTCCAAACATATCCCTTTCTTCTTTTGGAAAATAGCACACCCCTTTTTACTTCTTCTAATCACATTTCAACCACTTTCTTGTTTCTTTTTTGTTCCATCTTCATTATATTTTAGAAAGAAAATGTTGGATACTCGATCCTGCGTGTGCATTCCCAGCGTTTTCGCTACCGACAAATTCATCCTCATTTCTTGTAAATGATTCCTACGTTGATAACCAATGAATTAACAAGGTCATGGCCAACAACACACATGTCACCAACAATCTAATAATTTTGAAAAGTCAAAAAGGGAACTCTTGAAATTTAAGATTTTTTAGAATACAAAGGATTTTATGGAAGTGAATGCAAGTACCCAATGTGGGTCTTGATTCATGAGAGAACCTCTTTTGCATTGAGTTCCTTGATCGAAGTTTGAATTGAGGGACATTCCTTTGAACTATTAAAGTATCCTTTTACAATTTCATATCCAGTTCGTCCCACATGTCCAACTGCACCACTTTGTGCCTTAGGATTTATGTTAGTGATTTCTCTTTTTCTTCTTTTAGTCTCCATATGAAAGAGAGAAAAATGATGGTTGAGATGAAATGCTACGAAATACAACAATGGGGTGTACTAATTTATGAAAATGAAGAGGGATATATTTGGAAAACTAATTGCAAAATAAGTAAAAGGCTGCTATGTAATTAAAATTGGGAGGTATATTTAACAAAAGCCTTTGTTAATAACAAGTAATTTTTATTTTTTGATTTGGATATTTTTGTTTTTAGTTCATCTATTTGGGTCTAAAATGTCTCATTTTGATAGGAATGTAAAATTACATTCCAAAATGATTACAAATTTTGACTTTCAAAATGTGAATCCGAAAGGTAAAAAAACCATTCCAAAAAGAATGCATGAAACAACTTGAAGGTGCATGAAGCAACAACCCAAAGCAAGCCATGTTGTAGCTTTGTTAATAACCAAATGGCCTTCAAGTTTAAACGACTTATGTATATGGGGAATTGTTATTGTCCCCGACAAAAGTGAGAAAAGACCTTTTTACCCCTCATTGTTTCCTTTCACCTTCTTATCACCCCGCCTAACCCATCATCACTACACCAACACTACATGTCATCACCTCCGTTCAAATCCGAAATTGCCGCACATCACCAGAGTCACATCAACCACATTCTTGCTGCACCACCACCTGATCGTGCAACCCCCTCACCGACCAAATCTGAATGCAACACCACTACCAACGTCGCATGTCACTCCCAACACCAAATTTGTGTGCGCTACTCCTCACTGGTCCAACCACCATCATGTGTCTTGACCACTGTATCCAAACACCACGACAACTCCGCCTTCCCTTGGTTCGTGTGCCCCCACCAACTCTAGATTTCCCGTCTATTAAGGTGGAAGAGAATATATATACGATGAAAATACGATTCTGTTGTACAATATACAACGAAATCATATTATTGTTGTATATATTTTTTTTCACCCTCATTGACAAATACACAATGAAATCATGTTTTGTTGTGTTTTTTTTTTTTTTTTGCACCGCATCACATAATGGAAACACAATTTTATTGTATAGTTATACAACCAAAATCAGCCCCTTGGAATTTGGTAATGACAGTAGGGCCAATAGCAAACCCCATGTATAAGTGACACAACTACCAGGCTGCAAGCTCATCTCTATTTGCTATCTTCGAATGTCTTCTATAAGGTTGACCAAAAATATAATGTTTTCTATAAGTACACGTATATTCAGAGAAATTATCAAATGATATTAGGAAGAGTGAGATATTTATCTTCCAAAGAATATGCATTAAGCAGTTGCTTTTTAATATGTAAGAATTTTTTTTAATAGTGAATATGTAAGAAAATTTAGTTTGTATAACAGCAGCTTGCTGATATCAACCTACTATTTTCAGTATTTTGGGTAGCCAATCATACACAATTTCTATTTGTTTTGTGTACGAAAGCCGATTTGAATTAAAATATGTTGTATAACAGCAAACTGTCTTATCGTATACCCTATGGCAAAAGATGCCAAACGTGACAAGTATATCCACGTTTTATGACGCTGATCGAAATATATTTTCATTTGTTTACTTGCCCCTTCAACAAGCTTTCTAAAATAGAAAATTTTTAACTAAAAAAAATCTAAAAACATAATCTTTTGAACAATACCTTTATAATTTATTAAATTTATTGAAAATAAAAAATTGTATGAATCCCACTAATTATTTAATAAGTTTATTTCATAATTTTGTAATTTCTAATAAATTTTAAATCAATAACATAGAATGTGTTACAAAAACTGTGTTATTAGGATTAAAAAAAAGTATGTCTTTAGTACTTTTCTTTAAGGCTTAATAGGTTATAGGTATGTCTGTTTCATATAGAAAAATAAATTAAAAAAGGATATGATGTTAAAAAAAAGTTCATTTATTTATAAAAGAAATCTGTGCTGTTGCCAGACGAATGAGAAAATAATTCAATGGTGGACATAGAATAACCTAATAAATTTTCAATTAGATCCTAAGTATATCTATATAACACTAATGCTATTTTTTACAATAATTTATTTGACAAGAAAGATAAGTATATTTTTTTAAATAAAAATTAATAAAAGAAGAGAAAAAGACCTATGACGTAAAAATGTTTAAAAATAGCATTTTTTTTAATGTAAACTATTACAGCACTGTCATTCACGTAGAAAATAGAAATACACCCACACAATCCTCTTGTATCCTCCTTCTCCGTCCATTTTTGTTTTCTTTATATTACTTATTAAATGAAAAATGAAAGCCCCTCTTTCTTCCTTCAAGTACGTACCTTAGATTTTGTGAGCCATACAAAGAAATATTCTTGGCAAAATTATTATTTCCGTGACCAATAAGCATCAATCAAGTTTCTTTAGACACAATTAATTATGCGTCTACCCAATGGATACGATTTAAGAGGCTTAGGAATTAAGGTTTTAGGTTTGATAAGTATTTGATTTATTGTTCCTATGGCCCATATATATCTTATAAATAACCAATTCAAGATACCATATATATGGTAATCAAGTTGTGGATCGAATATCCAATGGAATATGTTCCTAACCCATTTCTTTCTTTTCATCACGATCTCCTACTTCTACTTTTACCAGTCAATCAACTTATAGAATATTTATTGGGCTAATTTGAGCTACATTTTGTCTAAATATAGATATATTACAATCATAATTCAATAAATTATATTCTTGGTCTTCCTAACATTGAGACGATAAAATGAAATAAGTAAAATCAGAGAAAATTAAAATAAAAAAGTAAAAGATCGTGCCAAGTTCATGTTGATTTTTCACATACAAGTTGCGCTTAAGCCACTTTCATCCTTCTGTCTCGCCAATTTTATAGCATTTGGGACGGGGTAACTCAGTATATTGCCCCCATCAACATGTGCCTTGTAAAATAGGTTTAAACTTTCACTCATCTCTTTGGATTGAAATAATTAGATAAATCTAAGTTCTCATGTAAAAATACTCTTTGAGTTCAAACTAGGGAAACTCTTCCTGCCTTGAAATGGATCATGGAATATCACCCCTCTTTCTAAAATTTCCTAATGAAGAAACAAATAGAGAAAGAAACAAGAACACACAAGACAAAAGATGAACAAGCCATAGCCTCACCACGTTACAAAAAGTAATCACCACTATCACATAGGAAGGATGACACATGGGGGTGTGAAAAGGATTTTATTTGTGAGGCTTAAAATGTTCTAGGAGTGGTGGGACTTATAAGAATGGGCCCAATGGTATTACAATAACCACTAACCAGTTGTTGTCTGCTGGTAAAATTTTCAGTGCCCCAACAGAAGGGAAAAGTAGTAATTATAAGTTAATAAAATCAGTTACAGCTTTCTCGATAGAACTTATTATTGTCTCAATATGAATGTAAAAATAAAATGAGATCAGATTGTCACGTGTTGGGTAAGTAAAGGATGTGGGCATGTGGCTTTGTACTGCACTCAGCTAACTTATACTGAAGAGAAATAGGGAAAGGTCACCGATGGATTTCTCCTGCTAAGAAACAAACTAATAATTAATATTTATCAATAAAAAAAATTATACTGAAATTGTGGATAGAAAAAATCACACAGTTGAGTTATAATATCTTCTCTGTCAATTATGTAAGCCTAGACTTTTGTAAGGAATCGTCATATTCCCATTCTTGGCTTTTTTAATCAAAGCTTCACATATTTAGGTTCAATCAGAGAAAAAATAATGTACATTTCCCCTGTTTGTGTATGTGGCTGTCAAGTGTGGCTTGAGCTTGCTATGGTTTAGGAAGTTAGCTGTTAGGTGGTTAATTCTGTTATATCCTTTATAATAAATATCCAGAAGTTAGTTAGCAGTTAGAATTTGAATGTAAAGCTCTTATATAAGACTTGTTCTTCTTCCATGCTAACACTAATGAAATGCTAATGATTCCCACTCTTTCTTCTCAATTTTCTATTGCTTTCTAAACACTTTAAGTTCTGTGTACTCGAGTTTGAGATCATAGAAAACTTGCAGTATCTATTTATCATAACCGTTGCAATACTTAAAATAAGTGTTATATGTAAGCAAACTATATGCTTATTTTTGTTTTAATTGCAAATTACAAAAGATATTTAAGAATACGTGTGAAAAAAAGTTACAGTTCCGGCAAAACGGCCAGGGGGAGATTCAATTCTATTGTCAAACAACAGGCAAAAGGACTGTGTCATTTTGATAGTTAAGGTTCTTGGACAAAATTATGTCTTAGTTATCATCTTGGGGCTGATCTTATATTTCAACCAAGGTTGCTATATGAGCATTATTATTGATAAATAAAAGGGTGTTTCATTCGGTAAATATAACTTAATTGAGAATATTTTGGGATTTTATCAAAGAACCAAATGCTTTATTTACAATGATTATAAAAAAAATAAAAATGAAGGAATATTCCCGTATCTTAACTCTTGTGCATGCGACTGAATTTATGATAAGTAAAAATCAATGACTTGGTAATATGAAAGTAGTGATTGCTCTTTAAATTATAAATAAATGAAAATATGTTTTTGTTCTTTTGATAAATTATTGACTTTATTTTAAATTTCTAATAATTTTTTTATTGAGTCCTTAATAAAATAATAATTTTATTTTTTTATCTTTGATATTTTTTAATTCCTAATAAATTAGATTATTTTGTTTTGAATTCCCAATAATTTTTTTTTTCATTTGTTATTAATCCCTTCTCAAAAAGGGACTAATAGTTGAGACGGGATGGATGTTCTTAACAACTTCAAGGAGATTCAATGACGCATAGTTACATTTACGAAGGAGGCTTCACAAATCAAATTATTCTTGTTCTTAGATTATATTTTTGACCTAGTGAAAAATACTAAAAAGGAATATAAATGCACATTTTAAAAAAAAAATGAAGATACTATGTTGTATAAATCATTATTAGTTTTATACCTCTCAAGAGGATACAGCCAATGATATTGGATTGGATCACTAACTTTGAAGTTATAGTAAAAATGAATTAATTAAAAGATACTCCATTGAATCAAAGAAGCTCGCCAAGAATATTTGTTTCAACTTACACAACAATACAAGTATATTATCTTCCATGACTCTTAATTATTCAACATTTTGTGTTGTCAAAGTTAAATCCTAGAAAAAATGATTAAGCTCAACAAGTTACTTCCAAATAGGTTTAGATAATGAGTCAAATACAATTACAATTCTAATAAAATTGAAAGCAACTCCTAGCAACTTGTAAAAGAAACAATAAATGATGATTTTACTTCCTAAATGCTTAAACTAATAAACATGAATTTTGATTTAATTCTTGAATACGTAAAAATATAACAATTGCGTAAAAAACTTAAACTCACCTAGAATATTAGCGCACATGTTCAAACTGCAAACAATTTCCCCCTTCTACTTATTTGTAGTTACGTAAACTAGCTCCTATGTCACTAAATCTCCTCGAAAGGGTTTCTATTTAAGCAAAGAAAGTGGCGTGAGAAGAATTCAATTCTCCAATCACAAAAGATTATAGTTCATATCAAATCCTTAACTATTGTGTCAAGTGTCAACCCATATTCTCATACCTTATTTTTGTCATGCTTAAAAATATCCCTAAGTTAATAATTGTGTCAAGAGTGACCCAATAGCATATGCTCCCAGTTCCTTTTTGATTCCTTGAAGTCCCGCCAATGTAAAAGAGAATATCCATTGCTGGAGTCCCCTTGCATGTGTCTTAGATTCCTCTCTTTGCGCCCCTACACACACTCTCTCTCTCTTCCTTCCGTGCACAACGCACAACTACGTAGCATATAATTAATCTACCATTCCATTCAAGGCTGTAACTTTATATATTATCATTATCGCTCACGCATTTGCAATCGTCATGAACAACTCTACGTCTCTCTCTCCTCCTTTTTGTTCACCTGCCACATTTACAACAACCCCCTCTTCTTCTTTATCAACTTTTCCTCAGAACTCTCTTAGATTTAGCTGCTCCCAATCGTTTGGACCAAAAGCCATTAACCCCTTTTGCAGAAAAGCACGATTTTGCTCTCTACAAGGGTCAACGAGTGTGAAAAGCAGAAAAAGCTTGGTGCTTTGTGCCATCAACATGACTATAGCAACGGATAGTTTGTTGCAGGTGGTGGAGGAGGAAGAGGGTCCTCCTGATTTTGCTTTGCTTGATCCCGAGGACAATTCTAGGCCTCGTAGAATTGCTCTCTTCGTTGAGCCTTCTCCTTTTGCGTGAGTTGGTTTCTTAATCTGTGATTCTAAAATGTGCACTGTTTGTGGCTTCCAATTCTCATTGAATGTATAATGTTTTAGAGTATTGAAACCCCTTTTGCCTATTTAGTGGTTTTTAATATTCTTTTTATTTTTTCATTGTTGAAACATGGGAGCTGGGTTGGGACAGCATTGAATTTTAGTTTCTGCAGGAGTTGACTTGTTCTTGTTATTCTGATTCAGTGTTGACTCTGGTTTTTGATGAATTGACTGTTGAGGTTTTATAGATCATTTGAATTTGGTTTTCATGTCTCTTTTAATGAAAAAAAAAATAAGAAAGCTTTTTGTTTTATAATTGAATTAATCTAGCTTTGTCATCAACTGTTTCGGAATAAAATTTCTATTAGCTTAATAATAATTCTGTAGTCTTACCATCAGAAACGTGCATCTCAGCTATTTTCTGCTGTTTTTCACCGAATCAGGCTTGTGAATAAAAAACGTTGTCTAGTAGACACTGTGAGAGAGAAAGAGATAGAAGATAGAGAGTAGAAGCGGGTTAATGTGACTAGTGATATGATGTAATAAAAAGAGAGATGAAGAAAAGTGAAGGGTGTGAATGAGGTGTTTACATTATGCAGGTGTCCAAAAATCACAACTCTGTTGATTTGGATGTAATATTGAATGGCAATTACAGCTTATGAATGTGTGAGTGACCAAACATTAATTTTAGGAAAAGTTGATGGGAAATTAACCTTATAATCCCTATGAGATTATTGCATTACACTTGGTACTATTGATGTGTGATCCTTAATAAGATTTGTGGTATGGTGTCTGCTATGAAAGAAAAAATCTGTTCTTCAATTCAAACAGAATGTTCATTCCACCTTTATCTATTTTGCAGATACGTCTCAGGATACAAAAATCGTTTTCAGAACTTTATAAAATACCTTCGTGAAATGGGAGATGAGGTAACATTTTCTACTTCTTTTGTTTCTAGATACACACATGTCCTGTATTTTTCTCTTAACATTGTAAACAAATGAATAGTAGAGTTTCAAGTCAAAAGATAAGGTGCATGCATATTGGGAATTGGATTTTTATCATTAGTTTAGGTGATTTAAATGTAAAGTAAAAAATTACATTTTACTAGATGAACCTTAGTTGAATGAATGCATTGAAAGTTATTTTTGTTTCAAATTCCAAGAGAACTTATTTATTATAATTGGTGGCAATCTTCACTATAAACAGAGAAGAGATTTAGTGAAGAAACAACACATGAAGAGAAAGTGTGTGAGAAGAGAGATTGTAAAATAAAGTCACTTTGTTGAGAGAAAAGAGTATTTGTGTGAAAGTGTTATCATTTCTTGTAACCATTGAGTAGGGTACTCGAGTTTGTAAAGTGATATACTATTTGAGGAGGGTTACAATCTTGTAAACATTTTTGTGATAGTGAAATATTGTTTGAGATGGTTCCGTGGACGTAGACAAGAGATATCGAATCACGTTAAATTTTTGTGTTTATTATTATTTTTCATACAGTGTAATCTTTATTGTGTTCTTACTATCCTTTGTGGGTGTGAATAATTTTATTTATGATTAGCCAACAGTAAACAAATGCCTTAGCTTTATTTGTGCATGTTATAGGTAATGGTTGTCACCACACATGAAGGAGTACCCAAGGAATTTTATGGAGCCAAATTAATTGGATCCCGAAGGTTGCTGACTTTGATTTCTTTTGTTTTGTTAAGATATTTTTGCTTTTAAGCCATAAGGAACTTAAATTTTTTGTTTTTTAATCACAGTCAACGCTTACTTTTGTAAATTGTCATCCTGGCTTATTTCCTATGCCACTACTTAGAAAAGTAATTTTATGGTACGGCATATTCTTGTTATTTTATTTTTTTGTCAAAGCTATTTTTTCCAGCTTCTCAGAAAAGTATTAAAACTGTTTTTAGGTATTCTGCATTTTCTTTTTTAAAACAACTTATTTAATTATCATAGAAAAATTCAAATATTCTATCAGTTACAAAGCACAATGAAATGGGCTAGTAAGTCCTCATGACATTCATATTGTACTTGCCAATATCTTCTTTAAACTTATGATTGCTACCACAACCATTGCTTCGTACGAATGATCTTCATTTAAACAAAAACATTGAAAAATGCAGCTTCCCTTGTCCCTGGTATCAAAAGGTGCCTCTCTCTTTGGCACTTAGTCCAAGAATAATTTCTGCGGTTGCTGAGTTTAAGCCTGACATAATACATGCATCATCACCAGGCATAATGGTTAGTCTACAATTCCTGCATCTCCTCATTTATTAACTGCAGGATTCTGAAGAACAATGTAGTTGTAAAAACTTATTTATCTCAAAATCTGAGGCTGACTTAATTTCAGGTTTTTGGTGCCCTTATCATTGCAAAGCTTCTGAGTGTTCCTATTGTCATGTCCTATCACACCCACGTACCAGTGTAAGTTGCATATTTAGGACCAGTTTGGATAATGCTTATAGGAGAAGAAAGTAAGAGGTAAAATGAATCAAACTTCTCTTTCAAGTTAAAATTAACTTATGCGCGTCAAGTTTTGGAAAAGTTAGGTAACAGAACTACTACAAAAGTTGAACCGTATAAACTGATTTTAATTTATGGAAAATATTGATTCATTTTCTTCTCTTACAAGGACTTGTGGAGAGGTTTATCCAAAATAGACTTTTCTCACATTTCAATTTTCTGAATGTATTTCATATTTGCAAAGCTGTCTGGGCTTCAGATTAAATCCACTAGTTCTTGTGGTTGATCTTAATTGTTTTTCAGATACATTCCAAGATACACCTTTAGCTGGCTGGTGCAACCCATGTGGTGGGTCATAAGTATGTATATGCTCTCTTTCTTCCTTTGTTCAACTTGGAATCATATTTTTGTGAAATAACATGAATATGCTATTTTATGTAGAATTTCTGCATAGAGCAGCTGATCTTACATTGGTGCCATCAGCTGCCATTGCAAAAGATCTTGAAGAAGCTCGAGTAACAGCAGGTGAACTCAAATACCCCTTATGAAGTGATTTCTTGGCTCTTTGCTCAGTTGATAATAGCAGCTGAACATGAGCATTTGTTTATACTACTAGTTTTCTGTAATGTTGTGTGTCTTACATGATCACATCTCATCTCTATTTATAATGGAGAAATCAAAATTGGTATTGATTACATATCAATCAATTACTGATTATTAGGTAATTGCATATCAATCAGAATCATAAGTTTCTATGTAATAATAAATACAAGATAACATAAACATAAATGTAATCTAACAACTACATTGTCAATGCAGCAATTTTTTGTCTAACTCAATTCTCCTGTTGATGTCCAGCGAACAAGATTTGTCTTTGGAACAAGGGTGTCGATTCTGAAAGTTTCCATCCACGATTCAAGTCCCATGAAATGCGATTAAGGCTGAGGTGCAGACCATTTGCCATTTTCATGTGCCCAAGGTTTGATATTTAATGGGGTTTCAATTTATTCTTAATCTTGTGTCATACAGCAATGGTGAACCTGAGAAGCCCTTGATAGTTCATGTTGGACGGCTTGGAGTTGAGAAGAGTTTAGATTTTCTCAAAAGGTAAAGAACATACTGAAAATTTCACAACACAAACTTATGATTTTGCGGTCCATCAACTGGAACATTGCTGAAAACTTTTTGTTGGTTATTAATGTACTGAAGCTTAAGATGGTCATAACTTTTTCAAGATATGTTTTCCAAATGTTCTGTTTGAAATGACCCTATCTTTCTGTTACTTCTGTTCTTTATAGTCCATGCCAGAGCATATCATAAATATAACTAGCATATGTATCTTGCCTTAACATTTGAAACACACGATTTTGGCAGTCTCATGGATAGGCTTCCTGAAGCACGAATTGCCTTTATCGGAGATGGACCCTACAGGTGACTTGTTCTAACGTGTCTTTGCTTTCTTTTATCTATGCTAATTAAACTTTTCAATAAGTACCTACAGGAGAAGAAACTAAGAGGTAAAGTGAATCAAACTTTTTCCATAAGTTAAAATAAACTTATGCATCTCAATTTTTGGAAAAGTTAGACGAGAGTTTCTAGAAAAGTTTAAGTATTTAAGTTGATTTTAACATACAAGAGATGTTTGATTTATTTTATCTTCTTATTTTCTTCTATAAGTACTTCTTTAGAAGTCTATCTGAATTGGCCTTAAGACTTTAACTAATGGCATTCTCTAAGTGGATGTTTGTGTACTCTTAACTAATAAAATTTGTAAAAAGGGTTTCTCTTGCCATGAAGTTTGACCATTTTCTTCATCTCCATTGTTCTGGCCAATGTAGTTGGTGAAGCCCATCAATATCCCCCATACATGATAGTTTTACTCCAATGATCGGACATTATTATTCTCTATCTTTGGCATCTTTTATTAACATGGTTTCCTAACTGAACAGAGAGGAACTAGAGAAAATGTTTGAAGGCATGCCAGCAGTGTTCACAGGAATGTTAGGAGGGGAAGAACTATCTGAAGCATATGCAAGTGGAGATGTCTTTGTGATGCCTTCAGAGTCAGAGACACTTGGCCTTGTTGTTTTGGAGGCCATGTCATCAGGGATTCCTGTGGTAGGAGCACGTGCTGGTGGCGTTCCAGACATAATTCCAGAAGACCAAGATGGCAAAATTGGCTACCTCTATACACCAGGTGATCTTGAAGACTGCTTGAGCAAACTAAAGCCTCTTTTGGATGACAAAGAGTTGAGAGAAACCATGGGAGAAGCTGCACGTTTGGAGATGGAGAAGTATGATTGGAGAGCAGCCACTCGAAAGATTCGCAATGAAAACTACAAAGCTGCCATTTGGTTCTGGCGCAAGAAGAGGGCTCAACTGTTGAGACCCTTTCAATGGTTGGCTCAACCTATTTTCCCATCTCCAGATCCAGAAGCCAACTCATAAGGGTGGTGATTGATGCAAAGCAAATTCTTCTTTTAAGCTAGCTTTGGATGGTTCTTTAAATGGTTGATTGCTTTGGCTTTAAGGAAGCCTTGTATGGGACAGAAGTGTGGTTGGTTGTGTAATGTATTCATTTGATAGATGTATATATAATGGGATAAAAATTATGGAATGTGCCATGGTAGAGTGGATTAACTAGATTTCAATGTCAATTCATATTGAGGTATTGGATAGTGTAAGATACATTGTGCAACCAGTAAGGGGAGAATCCATTCATGTTTTACTAGTGGAAAACTAGTGATTAAATGCATAAAAATTGGCCCTTGAGAGGATCGAGATACAGATTAAAAATTGATAAGACATTGTAAATCTATGTCCAAAGTGTAGAGTTTTCATTTTGATTTGATTCTGGGTTTTGTTTTGTCTTGAAAGAAACTTTGTCCCGTGCTATTCACATCCACACATTTTTTTCTTTACACTACCACTAGTCTTGGTTTCTTTATATTTCCAAAATACTCCTTTTTCTCTCTCACACTTTCACACCCCATACTTTTGTAGATTTTACAGAAACTTGTCTATGTAGTGAAATTTACATTATGAAAGCTAGTTTCTAAAACGCAGTAAAAAAAATTACATTAGGTATATAGTTTCGGAATAGGTATATGTTATTCCAGAAAGGCAACCCAGGAGAAAAAAGTGGTTCCAAGAGGTATACTTCTTTAAAGAAAAAGGGTATAATGGGTAATTGGAATAAAACAAGGGGTGGATGCTCTTAGCAAAACTGAGGGTGTAAATAGTAGCAGCCTTATTTCATTGTTGAACACTTGGACCCGTTTGTTTGATAATCAAACCCAATAAAACAAAAACACGTTGGGTTGTTAGTGATTCTTGTGATAGAGATCAAAGAATTAAATTTGGTCTCCATTACGGAACAAAATGAGATGGAGAAGGGCTAACCATGAATTAAATAAGAAAAGATTCAGATACTTTTTTTTTAATGAAATCGTGCACCTCGCTTTCCTTGTTTGATGGCCTCCAATTTTGTTTTTCCTCCACGCTCTCCCGTGCTCTCTATCATGCATGCACTACCAAATGTTAAGCTATGTGGGACAAGATGATAGAGAGTGATCGGAAACTTGAGCTACATGGTGGTGTTGGGCCTCGGGGAAACACAGGAAGAGAGGTGTATATGAGGTTATTTTTCTTTCTTTACTTCGTGAATCAATGAAGAGAAAGAAGCTAGATCATGTTTAAGGTAAAGCGAAAATAACTGATCATATTAATTCATATGAAAATAAATTTAACTAAAATATACTTATTTTGTAAATAATTAATTATATTATATAGTTATAATTATATATTTATGACTGTATTTATTTAAAAAATATTTTCGAAAATGATTAATATTTTAAAATAACAAATAATTTGAGATAAAAAATACTTTGAAAATAATAAATAAAGTTAGATAGAAAGAATATATGGGCCGTCAATGCAACCTAACATTATTTTTTGCTGAGTTTAATGCAACCTTACATGTTGGAGCCCAAATGGACTAACAAAAATTAAGAATTATCAAGGAAATTCATATTTATATAAAAAAAATCAAAATTAGTGTCATTACTATCAATAAAAATATCTAGTAAAAAACAAATCGAAGGGAAAAGCGTGGTCCACGAATGGGAGTTGCTATTCACTCTACCAAAAATACTATTCTCACTATCCATATGGGTTTTTTTCTTTACTATTTTTCATAAATATCCTTCTAGGCAAACATGATTCCGCTGTAGAGTTTTACAACAAAATCATGCTTTCATTTAGTTTATTTGGGGTAAAAAAATAATACAACAAAAATATGATTTTGTTGTAAAATTATATGTTAAACTCTACAATGGAATCATGTTTCCATTTCTTTTTTTTTTCACCCCAAAAATGTACAACAAAAACACAATTCTATTGTAGAGTTGTATAACAAGATTGTATTTTTGTTGGTTTGTTTGATGGACGTGATAGTTATGGGTATAAAATAGAATTTGAACTTGAATTACAATACAATATTCATGGCTAACAAACATTGTAATCAACATTAAAGGAGAAAAATTATTAACTATTGAGTTTTACCATGTCTAAAATCAGTACATATAACCGTAATTAATACAATAATTAACTAAAAGGAATCTCTAATGATCTCTATTACATATTAAAATCCTATTGTTGAATGAAATGGTATTGAGTTAAATTATTGTATGCATTGCAAGTAAGATCTTTGTCATGAACAAGCTTCACATGTGCAATATATACTCCATTGTGGTATAATAGGAGGCAATAAACAATTATCCTTTAAAAATAGCTATATTATCATGGAAACGGATAGAGTTGAGTTAGTGAACAAATCAATACATGCTTCAAGAGCTTGATGGAATATGGGTGTGAGCATAATATATCTCTAACAACATCTTGAGTTCTATCAACTTCATCAAATGTTATATTTTTGTTCTTGGACCCCTTTGGTCGTGAAGATATTTTTATCTTTCATTGTATTTAGTTTTGATGGTGGTGAAATTTCTTTGATTATTAACAAAATTTGATAAAGTTTCACCATATTTTTTAGTTATTTGATTAAACATAGTATTTGGTTATTTGACCCAACAATGTTTCAGTGAGTTTATGATTATGAAATCCACAAACTACATAATGTTTCCTCCTTAGGATCCTATCAAGAGGTTGCAACTTTAATTCTGAGTTAAAAATAGGTTGTTTACGTCCATCTGCGGATGTATTTGTCATAGCAATCCTAGAAGCAACCTTGCTAGGAAATCAACCAAAACATGTAGGCAACATGTTGTATCTACATATTACATAAATAAAAGTCAAAACAAATAAAAATAATCTTGTATGCATAATGAAAACTTATTTCTATTTTGAATTTTATTTTTGTTGTGTGTCAAAACTCAAATACACAACAAAAATAAGTTTCCAATGAATTGGCAACATTGACAACTAACCACCCAAACGATTAATTTTTTTCTCTGTTTTTGTACATATACATATTCAGTATTTTATTTTGTATGTATGGTTTATATTTTGGATTCTATATATCTTAGACTTATTATGTCATTGTCATTAATAGTACATTTTTTTGTCTAAATCATAGTTATCTTCCATGGAGATAATCTTGTCTGAGTCGGATTTATAGGATTACTATGGACAATAAAACTCTCCCTCTAAGTATTTCACACAACTATTTATCTAAGACTCGAATCCAAAACCTCTAGTTAAACTGGAATAATCTCACATCAGTTGATCCACATGCTTGTGATTTACGAGTACACCATTACAATAAAAATGCATGATAAAATTAATAACAAATCAACGCAACATAATTAGTACAATTCACGTGTTAGTGAAACATTAAAAGATCTACTCAATAAAAATAATTTGAATTTAGAAAAAAAATTTCACAAATACATAAAAGAAACAAATTTATGTTGTGTGTGAATGTCAAACACAATACAAAATAAAAACACAATTTAGTTGATAAAAATACGCAAGATAAAGTGTTTCTATTGTATATTTGTTTGCATTCCTCTTAATTATACAAACGAAAATGTGTTTTTGTCATCTATTTTTATCAGCGGGAGCTCGTTTTGGTCAGAAGTATTATAAAAAAAAAGAAGCAAAAAACCAAACGAAGTATGGTGTGGGAAGAGAGTAAACCTAGGAATAGTAAAGTCCATTAAAAACTGCATCGGCCTCTTTATCTTTTACTCGTAAGTGGGCTTGGACCTTCCCATTTTGTGTCCTTTTTGGATTGCCTTATAGAGAGAGAAAAGGAAGCAAATAAACATTTTAATAAATAAATGGTGTGAGGTATATATATGAGAAGAATGTATTTTATATGAAAGTGAAATGATTAAATATGAATTATATAACTAAATATGAACGATTAAGATTTAATGCTATATAATCACTTAAAAAATCTTGACAATCCATCATGACAGATAAATGGTCATATGAAATTAAATTTTGAGTATTCACTATATAATTCACATTTTATCTTTTCACTCTCATAAAATATTTTCTCTATGTGATATATGTGTTTAATTCATCATTTGCACAATTTGTGGAATCGTAAAACTCAGCAGAAGGCATAATAGTACCGAAAATTTTGATAAGTGACAAAAATGAAGTTATTGAATATTCCTAAGAATAAAGGTAGACTGTTCTGGGTGTTGTACATGTGGGGATGGTCTGCTGTTTTGGTCATTGGCCTAGTAGTAGGTTTCTGTAGTGAGTTGTTCAGGTAGGCTTAGGGCATATATATTTTTTCATTTGATCAACATGTTGCTGATTTCACGGTGTTTGCTCATTGCGCTCACTTTATAGTATCTAACTGTAAAATAATATGTTCCTGAGGCCCTGACATCCGTCTTTCCAGTTTGTCAATTATTATCTCTGCGACTAATTCTTGGAGGTTGCACACTTGTTGCACCATAAAGCATTAATCAAGTGGCTGGATTATGCTGTTCAATTAGAGAAATTGTTAGGTAGTATCAGATATTCATCACCTGCCTGTTCTTGATCTCTATCAATATTTTATGTAATGCATATTTAGTTTTTGTATTATGTATCATATAAAAATTAATAATCATTATCATCGATAACTTAGAATTATTATCTAATAATTTCTCGCTAAAATCTAGGCGGATCTTTTTTGGAGCAAAATTGACAGATAAAGACAACAAACCCTAGTGGGAATCGTCAGAGCTAGCAGCTAGAGCTGGTTAATGATGATGTAGAGGATCAAATCTTCACTCAACAATGTCGTTCATGAGTGAATGATAGAGGCAGCAGGTCATCTTTTCTATCCTCCTTTTTTATAAGCCATTCAATTTTGCTCTCAAAAGGGACCTCAATTCCACCTCAAAATCTCTCTGTTATGTTTCACATGCAAATATAATTTTCTGGTTCTTATCAGCATCTATATTGCTGTCTTGGAAGCGACAACTGAATGCATTATGGTTGGAGTGCAATATAGACTATCCGCAAGAGGGGTACTATCAGATTACACAACTCATTGCGCTGAGGGTCCCATGAGTTTCTTTTCTTTTTCAATGTTTTTTTCTTCTTGCCTAAATCTTTGTCTAGTAACTAGGTGTTTGAATTTATTTGTTGAAATAAATATTTATTATAATAAAGTAAGTATTTTTTTTAATCTTTTTAGTAGGTTTCTTTAAATATTTTTTTTAAAAAAAATAATTTTCTGTTTATTTTAAGAAAGAAATTTTATTTATTTCTTTAAAAAAAATTACATAAAAATATTTATTTTAAAGTTATTTTTTTAAAATTTAAATAAATTTACTGGATATCATTAACTATTTATTTATTTCTTTATGCTTTACGGACTATATGTCTTTGCTTATTTGGGTATTACTGGTTTTGAGCCTCATATTTAGTAGAATAAAGCTTAATATGATACTAGAATTATGGAGTTGATGAACTTTAAGCTCTTTCACCTAATTAATTAATTTTTTGGGTTGGACTTCCTTCACCTGCTTGAATTAAGGAAGGAGTAACAAATATGGTGCTTTCGTTAATCAAGTCTTTGGTTACATAAAAGACTATCTATAGACTAGATTAAGGTATAATTAATGTACTAAATACTAATAAATAAGTCAAGTCGTCAATATAAGAAAAAATGGTTACCGTTGAGATAGTTTTAATTATGTAAAGATTTTTGGATGTCTGCCCTCAAAAGAGAAGATAGTATTAAAATCTCATATATAATACTTAAACCATAAGGTTTTCTCACCCAATAAATTAGTTTTTTGAGTTATACTATATATCCTCTTTTACTTATATTATAAACAGTGCTTATTGTGCCTAAGCTTTCCGTTTTATTTAAAACAATGTGTTTTGCTAACATATTTGTACGCTTTATGGGTATCATGCTATGAAATGAATGTTATGCCACATATACATGAAAGGTTTTGTGTATGTAAATGATACAACTGAATATATACACTGAAGATTCCAAAATATCTTTTAACTGATATTATCTCAAATTAAGATCGATTATTTCTCATTAAATATGACGTTCTCAGACTTTAACCTTAAGCTTAAGAGTTCATGGGAAAGGTTCTAGAAAGTATCCAATCTTTACTATGAAGTTTGACTGTACCTTACAAGTACCTAGCTAGGAGACAGATACTTTTGTATTAGATCTTTTTGAAGACGTATTAGAGCTTGATGTAGCTAGATGCATGCACTTGAGAGCATGGTGGTGGGAATATTGCATGTGGTTAAACGTGTTCATGATCACGTCAAAATTCAACTGAATATATTTTTTGTACGCATAAAAAAAATTCAGTAGAGAAGTAGAGCTAGTTATATCTACCAAAAAAAAAAGTTGAGCTAGCAAATTAAAAACATTTAATAGGTAAACGGTTAGATTTTAGAAAGAAAGATGTTATTCATTTTTAGAAAAAATTATATTGAAATGTACACCCATTTTTGAGTAAAATAATAAAAAAGAGTTCTTTATTTGTATTCCTTTTTTTGCCTTAAAATTTTACACATTTTTTTATTTTGATGAATTAGCAAGAGAAACACTGACACATTTACTAATTACTAATATCTATTTTCCTTTCTCTTCAAAATAAAGTCTAAAGCTTTTAGATCAAGAATGAGAAATGTTGTATAATTAAATGACAATTTTAGGTTTAAGTAATTGTTTTGAGTTTAAACCTTCGTGCATTCTGTATTTAAAAAAATTAAAATGAATACTAATAATTTCGACACTGAAATATACACTCTAAATTTTCAACTTCAATTATTGTATGCTTTAGTTTTTCATCCTTCCAAATTATGAAAGTATGGAGTCCAAAGCATTCAAGTGTTAAATTAACCGAATTCAAGCAAATTCAAAATAGAACAAGCAAGCAAAGCCTTTTTTTTTATCTATATATAAGCATTATATTTTAGAAAAAAAAAATCTTTGAAAGATCACAACGAAGAACTTGAGAGCATATTTTTTTATAGCAAATATACCTTTTGACAAAAAAATTTAACACTTTTTTTGGTGAATTTTTATAAGTCTTATTAAAATAAAGTTTGGAATTATATTATTTTATGGATAGCAGATGAAATATAAATCAATAAAAAAATATGTTAAAGATGGATGAATAACGTGTTGTTATCATTTTTAAAAGAATAAGATATAAAGTTTTGAAATATCTTCTCTTGACAAGAAAAACTCAAAAAAAAAAAATCCGCTATATTTCACTGAAAATGAAAAGACCCAACGGAAAAAGAGCAAAGAAAAACCATAGCTTTCTAACAAATTGGGGAATGGAAGTCAAATAGACACTATAAAGAGGTAAGAATAACTACGTGGAAAAGCTGACAATAAATCCAATCTAATAGGCCTACCTAGCTAACAAGTAGCTAGCAGTTATAAAACCAAAATCCATGGAACTGAAGCAACCTAAACAAGAAAATTAACTCAATTCAAACAAGGGCTAGCTAACCAAAAGAAAAAAAACAAAATTGATCCAACGGTGACATATCAAAGCCGAAGCATGGAAATTAAAGAAGGGTCATATGTCCAAAGGGTCTTAATATAAAGTTGCATATACATTCTTGTAGTATAGTTTAATGATAAATGAGGGGTGGGGACAGGTGTATAGTCCAAAACATGCATTTTGTTAAATGCATATCCTTCCCCCTAGTCCTTATCTGTAACAGAAGGGCAGTTAATATAAATACGTGCAATTGGATTCATTGATCTGTTTTGTGTCATATTCATTGGGTCCATTTCCCTGGACCGCATCAAGTCAGGGGCATTGAATCATCTAAGTCTCCATCATCATAAACAATTTCCGTCCTAGCTAGCCTACCATTCCAAATTTTGGTAAAAGGAAGAAAAAAAAACAAAATAATGAAGCAATAATGATAATTTATAGTAGACATGCATCTGTGGCGACATATTCTTCTATGTACACTCGTTAAAACTAAAAGGGAATGGGGATTTTGGAGCTGGTCCAGTTGGATTCTCTGTAATTAATGCTGTATCTTTTTGTAATACTTTAATGATAATTCTTTGTTGTTTGTATGAAAAATATAAAATAAAAATTACACTAGAAACCCGTATCTTTAAAACTTATTACAATCACATCACTTATTGTTGAATTCCTACATAGACCTCTCATTTTTGTAATTTCCTTACAGATGCACTCCTACACAGTAACAATGTTTTTTCTGTTAATCCAATAACAATGTTTTTTCTGAATTGGGTAGCGTGTGTTCCATGCCGCACCAGATCTACGCTCATGCTTGCAATGATTTTGAATTGGGGTCGCCGACGAGGTCAATGATGTCATTGCCAACATTGCAGAAGCCGGTGACGGGCAACCTCTTGTGCTTGTT
Organism: Glycine max; assembly: GCF_000004515.6. Classification (NCBI taxonomy): domain Eukaryota; kingdom Viridiplantae; phylum Streptophyta; class Magnoliopsida; order Fabales; family Fabaceae; genus Glycine; species Glycine max. The sequence goes on along the minus strand of NC_016090.4, from coordinate 20,825,884 downwards.
CTCATTAGCAACAGGTTTGTGAGAAATGCGTTGGAGTCTTTAGCTTTGGGTCGAAGTGTTCGAACATAGTCTCAGAGGGGGTGGGATTTCTGATAGGGTGGTGCGTTTGGTGGTGAGGGAGTGGGATTAGAGATTCATATTGGGATAAGAAGTGTGAAGGGCCAGAAAGATTTTTTTCACATTTCACCTAAAGTTAACATTGCCACTTAATGGTGAAAAGAAATGTATTTTAATAGAATGAGTAAAATAAGTCCTAAACATAAGGAAAGGTAGATATAATTTGCACATAAAATAAAAATAAATATATTAAATGTTTCAGAAAAGTAATATTCAATATTTTTTAATTAATATTATATATGATGTTATTGCTGAAAAGAACAGCAATATATTTTTTTAGAAATAATTACATTTCTAATTTCTTTAGTTTGAATTATGTGTTATTTTACTTTTCTAAGTTTATTTGAACCGATTATGTCCTCCTGTTTTTAAAATTAAATAAATTTGATATTGTTGTAATTTTTGTTCCAATTAAAACTCAAATTTTCTTTTTTTTTTATTCAAAATGTTTACAAATTAAATCTATTAAATTGTTTTAGCTTATCTCACTATATGTAAGTGGATCAAATGATATCATTTGACATGCTTAAAAACTAAACCTTCAAAAATATTATTTAGTTTAAGATCTCCCTTATGACTTCCTCCAACATCCTTTTTGGTCTTTCTCTTCTTCTTTTCATAAGAATAAATCATGCAATCTACTCTTCTAATTAACTAGCATCTCTTGTGACCTTCTTTGTATGTGTCCAAACCACCTAAAGGATTTTCTATCATCTTTTTCTCAATAGGTGGTACACCAATCTTTTCTCACATACACATAGTCATTTTGTATGTCCTTTCTTGAATGATCACACACATCCATCTTAACATTATCATTTTTATTAGTCCCACATTTTTCCCATGTTGTCTCTTTAAAGCCCAACATCCATTTTGCCTATGTTTTTCATAGTCGGTCCCAAGTCTAGCTAGTGTTGTATTAGAGCTTCAACAACCAACGTAAAACTGACAGTTATACCAAACATGGATTATTTAAATTTATCCACAAAATATTTTTCTCACCAAACCTAATATCATTTTAAAATTTTACTAACTATTTATCTTTTAAATTTTTATTAAATATTTATCTTTTAAAATTTTATTAAATTAATTATTTCATATTTCAAACTCATTATAAGCTCTTAAATATTTGGATAGAAAATGAGAATTCACAAGTATTAAAGGAAATGAGTTTGACAACATTACCAAATTTGATTAATTTTGAAACTATAAAAATTCAATTGATTCGGAAAATAGTTAAAAAATAATTACAAAAAAATGGAACAAAAGGGTCAAAAATTTAATTAAGCCCATTTTTAATACATTGTTTATTTTTTAAAAAAATAAATAAATAAGTTATCCCTTTAAAAGATGCTTGTTAAGATAAATATTATCTTTGAAATAGATTGATAATAGTATTTTAAAAAAATATGTTATTAATATTTTCTTCAAAGAACAAGAATGATTAGTGTTCTATATCGGGCGCACAAGAGATCGACTTGGAGATAATTGATTTCCATAACCTGGTACTGCCCTTAGTGGGCATCGAGGACAGTTACCATGTCTGACCTTGGCCCTGTTGCTTATACAGGAAGAGACACTAGAAGAAGGTAGGTAACATACTATTCCAACTACGCTCTTGACTTACATACTGACTTGAGTGTCGAAGTCCCTTTTCAGGTACTCACCCCCACCATCAATAAAGGAGCTCATACACATAGAGAGAAGGAGAGAGACAACTTATATCAAGTTGGGAGACACAAAACCTGGTAAGATCATTTGGTGCCCATCGTGGGGTTGAGGAAAATTTCCTTCGGTCATAGGAGTATATGGTAACGACCAGGAGCTCAATGATCAGATCAACAGAAATGAAAAGAGGCTTCTGTAATCCAAAGCTTTCAAGAGAAATTAAAGGCTCTCCAAAAGAGAAACACAAAAGAAATGGTCACACTAAGACAAAAACAAGAAGCAGACCTCAAGGCATTATGTGAGGAAAATGACACCATCCGAGCTCAACTGTAGGCATCGGAGGGCAACACAGTTCCAACTCAACGAGGGGCAACCGAGTTGGAACATTCCTACATGAGACCAACCATTACAACACCATCGTAGGACGATCTCATCAAAATTCTTATAGTCAATCTTTTGAGGTGCACCATTGACACCCTTTCATTAACGACATCTTGGATACATCTATTCCCCTAGGGTGGAAGCCGTTGAACATCGATCGGATGATGGAACTACAAACCCCAACAAGTACATCAAAGCATACGTGATGCAGGAGAACCTATTCACCGATGACAATTTCATCCTATGTAGAGTATTTTCGAGCTCATCAAAAGGACTTGCCTTGACATGGTGGCATCAACTATCCCCCGGACTATTGATACATTCGACATACTTGTCGAGCGTTTCGGTGGACAATACCCCACATGTCAACCACATCAGAGTTGTTGGAGTTCAACGACTTTATGAGCAACCTCACAAGTATAGATCTTCGAACACCAGAATCTGCTTATGCATATATGCAAAGTATGCCCATACCTTTGGTTGCATCCTATGCAAGAAGAGGCCATCAAGCATGGACGAACTAAGACATCACGTTGCCGGCTTCATACAAATGGAAGAGTTGTTGGAGTTCAGCGACTTTATGAGCAACCTCACAAGTATAGATCTTCGAACACCAGAATTTGCTTATGCGTATATGCAAAGTATGCCCATACCTTTGGTTGCATCCTTTCACCAAACTATTGTCGGCAGTTCTTCAACCAATCAACCAAATATTAATGACTTCGTCTAGGAAGACAAACATATTATTCTTGATGAACAACTTCAATCACAAGAACATGGACGAGTACGTCGACAACCAGCAAGAAACAAGTAACCTCCCAAATGTGGAATTGGTGAACACAATCGACATTAGTTTAAATTCTTATGTACTATGAATGTCAGTTTTCCCTTGTTAATGATTGAACATTGAACACTACATTTTTCTGAGACAAATTGATTGAACATTGTTTTTTCGAGACAATGTCATTGAATCATGCTTTTTTTGAAATATGCAAACCAATCGTAATAAATTAAGATACAATCTAAACCGTTTATATTATCAATGTGATCTTAGTTGTTGGTATGAGTTCACGGGAAAATAGTTGATAACCTAATATAAATAGTAATAGGGGTTAGATACAAATCAACGCCTTTGTCTAATATACTTCATATTGCTTAAAACATGGAGATTGTATCCGCTTTTGTGTATTGCGATGGTGATATGATTCCATGATATGAAGGGATAGTGTTTGAATACTCTAGTGGTTCTAAAGCCATCAAAATAAGTAAGAACATGTTGCTTGATGTCTTAAGGAAAACAATTTTTTACACCGACGGATGAGAGATTGTAGAATTTTACTTGATCTTTTTTACCGTCAACCAATTTAAGTAGGTGATAGTTTTGTTGAACACGACTGTATGAAGCTCAAACATAGCGATGATGTGAAAAAAATGTTTTCATCTATTCGGAATTTAGTACCATAAGTCCGATTGAGTTGAATGCAACTTTTGGGAGTTCTCCAGATGAAATTTTGTCTTGCTGCATAAATCAAGAATTGTTGATGAGATCATTATTCTGAAGCATGATAAATTTGTGTAGTCATTGCACAAACTAGTTGATCTAATTTTTTTATGTACTTTAATTATGTTAGTCCTTGAGTTATTTATCTAAGTTTTTTTTTCGTCTTCTTCATTCTAGATAAACTTGGTCTCATTTTTTTTAGGTACATTTACTTTCAAATTAAGCCACATGTTTTAAATATTTTATTTAAGGATTAATTATTTTATAAAAATACTAGTTGATAAAAATGGATACAAGTGTTTTCTTTAAAATGAATTAATTTAAAATAAATCTTTGTGGCATGTTGTGTGGAATTAACAACACGATAGAAAGATTTGAAAAGAATTTTAAACAAAATAAAATTAATATAAAACACAAAATATGCAAAAAAAATTTTTTTTTTTATAAAAATTAAAAAAATAACAAAAACATATAAAAACTAGCTAACAACTGACAACATCATAGAAAGATTTATAAAAAAAATTTAAGCAAAATAAAATATAGAATTAACAACAACATATGCAAATTAAAATTTTATTATATATATATATATATAAATTAATAAAAAAAGAAAATTTAAAACAATTAAAAACATTTCTAAAACATTTTTTTAAAATAAAGACTTAGTTAAAAAATTAGTTTTTCAAGAACCAATTTCTTAACTAAGTTTAAAAAAAATAAATAAAGAGTCCACGTTGAGAAATCAGTTTCCCGTGTACTAATTTCTTAACGTATCTAGAAACAAAAAATAAAAGCATTAGTTAAAAAATCAATTCCTGGAAGAGATTTCTTAACTAATGCGAAAATGAAAAAAAAAAAAAAACTGTGCTAGATGAAAAGCCGATCCCTAATCAACTGGTTTCTCACCTGAAGTGTATCATTTACATAAATAATATTTTACTTATATTATTTGCATACATAATTTATTAATTTGTATTTTTTAAGTAGAAAAGCCTAAAAAATTACTTAAAAAAAATTCATTTTCTCACCTCAAAAAGGCAAGTAGAAACTCAAACTTGTGAGTTGTCAAATTTGAAATCCTATCTAAATCTACCTGACCGATCTCTTAAAATTGAATGTTTTCTATTTTATCTACAGGTATAATTGATGGAATTTTTAAAGGATGAAATGTACTATAAATATAAGTTTATTTTCAATGGTGTTGAATTAATTTGATCTTTTTTTTTTGTTGATAAAGAAATAATTTGATCTTTGAATTAATGAATATTTTTCCTCCGCATTTTATCAGTGATTTTAAGGAGGGATCACAGCAGTTGGAGTAAAGTACATGAGTATTCTCATTCATGCCCAATTCACTTTATTGTTGTTTTCAAACAGAGTTATGATACCGCGTTGTACAATTCCATACACACTTGTGTTTTAACGCTATATAACCTGGTACAACATCCAATCCACTTTAAAGTAGATTTGGAACACAGTTTCAAATCTTCTCATGCATAAAACAAATATATGTATTGTCTCAAACATTGAAATTTACAGTTAAAACAACAAGTAGGTTCCTTAAATTACAAGACCCGGATAATAACTTAATAAATCAACAAGCTATCAATTTTTACCAACAAACATACATAGATTTCAATTGATATCCATGTCCAATTCCAAGCTCATGATTCATGATTTCAAGATTATATACAAGTAGCTGTCAACTCATTAAATAACCTAATCACTTATCTTTTGCGGTTGTTGTTTAATGAAGATATCCAACGATGATAGCAATCTTAACACCTCATATGTTGGATTCATGCTGGAAATTATCACAACAATTAATTAAAGCTACACGGCACATGTTTAAATGAAACGAAGCATCTCAAATTTCTTGGCCACTTGGGTGGCCCCTGGCGGTTTAATTTCACATCCAATTCTTTAATTAATCAATTAAATTTATTGATTATATATATTCCCAACGCGCACACATTTATCTCATATTCTTTATCCACAACTATACCCTCAAACAATGAGAGTTCCAATCAACCACAATATTCACACATCGTTATCTTCACTCAATTCTCAAATGAAAATAATAATATAATAATTAAATTATATAAAGGAAAAAGTAACACAGAACGAACACTTTACAAAACAGCTAAACGAAAACTCCAAATTCCAAAAGCCTATTTTGGCTTCAACATATTTTCCTTTTATTTTCCAATTTCCATTTTTCATCATCGTCATCATCATCCATATTATTATTTATTTATTATCATTTCGTCCTAGTATTGGTCACCTGAAAAACCTCCCCGGAATCACGTTCAGAAAACCATTATATCAGTAGGGCCAACCACCGAAACACCCAAACACAGCCTTAGATAAAAAAAACACTGAGACCCCACCCTGCGAACGTTTGACCTTTGACCAACACAAAACGACGCCCACACCCCATGGTACTATTGTCGTGCAATCACCCACCTTCCCTGTCCTTAATTTCATCACCGACTTATATTTTTTTTTCACTCCCTCGTCGAGTTTTCACTATCACTACTACTGTGCAGCAACTTAATGAACAAACTTATTCAAACGACCTGCGTTACGTATTGCATAAACTCCATGTCGTTTTCGAGCCCCGCCATGGTGGCCGGGGCCAAAACGACCTCCAAATCGACGCTGCCGTTTCCCTCTCTCCCTGGAAACGCGGAAATCTTTCCGTCGAACTTGTTCGCTTTCCCACTCCGAATCGCAACAGGTCTACCCCAACCGAAGTCGTTGTCGTACATGGGAAAACGTGGAGAGCTTCCCATGGTGATCATCGCGCCGTCGAAGTTTCCGAGGGGAAACAGCCTCGGCGCGCTCTCCCAATCCTCTATGCCGCGGCGCACCGTAGCGTCATCGTGCGCGACGACGTTACGGTGCAGAAGATCTGCGCAGAAGCGCAGATCGCGCGAGAGGATTTCTCCGACGGTAGCCACCGTCGGGATGCTCTGGATCGCATTGCCGAAGTACAACGCGTCCATCTTTGGCTCTAGACGGTGGCGGCAATTCACCGCCATCCGAAACGTCGACGTTTTTGCTGGGTCGTTGAATTTCCTCGCACGTGTCACCGCTCGCCAGAGCTGAGCTGATAACGACTGAAACGACGAGATCTCGTTTCTTCCGTTACCGTTAATTTTTCCGTTACCGTTAACGATTTTCCAACCGTCGTTTACTTGTTTTCCCATAACTTCCGTTAGTTCGTTGTTGACGGTGTTGTTGGCTCTTTGCTTGAGTTTCTGAATTGCTTCGCGGGAGAAGTGGAAGACGCGTTCCCGGAGTGGCTGGTTTACGTCAAACGTGACGGCGGGGCCGCCGGAGGGGACGGTGAGGACGGCGGCGGAGTTGAAGACGGTGTCGCGAGTAAAGTCCGGTGCTCGGAGGACTTTTTTGGCGGCGCCGCCTTTGGTGACGGCGGCAAAGGTGTTGAAGAAGTGCCAAAACGAGGTGCCGTCGGTGACGGAGTGGTTGACGGTGCAGCCGACGAAAACTCCGTCGGCGAGTTCCGTCACCTGGACGGCGGCGAGGGGTGTGTTGTGGCCGGCGTAGGAGATAGTCATGTCGTAAGCAAAAAACTCCTCCTTGAAGCAAGGGTGAACATCAACGAGGGACGGCGAAACGACGGCGTTTAAAGTTAGGTGTTTTGCTTTAGCATGAATAAAATCAACGCCAGCGTCGTTGCATACAATATTAACGTAACCGTTGGAATCGGTCTCAAACCTTCCCGCGAGAGCGGGAAAGTGAGAGAGCGCGATAGAAAGAGTGTGTTTAAAAGAAAGTATTAAGTCGTCAAAAGAGGAGGGCGGGGCGGTGAGTAACACGCCCTTTTGGATGTAGTGACATGACAACATTGGAAGGTCAGAAACAGAGAGTCTCAAGGGTTTCATGTTTGATTTCTGGTCGGGGTGGATCACGCATTTGGAGACTATGGTGGTGGAAGAGGAAGGCATTTTTGTAAAATTTCTTTTTATTTTTTTTCTCTCTTTTAATGGAAATGAATCAATGCTTGGTTGTGATGGGAGTGAAGTGGTGCAAGGGCTTTTATAGGTGGAGGGTGGGAAGGGAAAGGAGTGGTGTGGCGTTTTCGTTTTTTCTTTTGGAAATTTTTTGCGTTGGGAAGTTGTGTCAGAAAAGATATTGGAGTGAATGTGGTGACGTGGCTCATTATGGCACTTGGGGTGGACACGTGCACTTTCTTTAGGCTGGGGGTCTTCTACATTGAAGAGAGCATGTTATTTTCGTAGTTTGAGCTCTCGTTTTCTTTTCATTTTGTAAGTTATTGAGTATGGCGTTTTACTGTTTTAAAAGGTTTAACTGTACGTTTTATATTTTATTTTCTGTATAATATAAATATGAATGTGAATATTTTATTTGTTCTGAAAATACTGTATATCTATATATCTTATCCTTTAAAAGTATTCTTATCATTGCTAATTGTATAATTAAATTTGTTGTTTTTCAAAATAATTTGGACTAAAGGTACAATAATGCTTTCGTCTGTCTCTTCTCCTATTTCACTACATATAACTTGCCTAATTTATAATATCATAAAATATAAAACTTACAAAATAATTTATATTATTATTATTATTTGAACTAAACATAAATGCTATCTTTAAATGAACTGAGCTATGGACTGTTACTTTATAATATTATAAAACATAGATTCTATTTTTGGTAGCACAAAACAGATTCAATAGAGAACATATTTGAAATTGCTTATAGAAGAAGACGGTCTATTCTTCAATCGGAAATGTGGGCACACTGGATTTGTTGCTAAATAAGCATAAGGAGAAAAACATAAAAAAAATGTCTTATTTTGAAAATTGATGAAGAGGCGAATGAAAATAGATGCATATTCACTGATTCCCAAGTTGAACAAACTTCTGACTCCCTTTGCTCTCACCAAAACCAAAACCAAAACCAAAGCTTGAAGAAACCCCAACCAGCTGCAAGAGGGTCTAAGTCGAATTGTGTATGGTTTCTGAAAACGTACCCAAGTTAATAGTTTTTGTTCGTCTACCTCAAGAGGCTAAAGGCTGACTATGCTACTAACAAAACTTCCAATTCTCTTATAACTAATTAAGGCAGGTAATTAATGAGTAAATATTGGGGAGAGAAAAAAAAAGTTAAGAGAGATGTCTAAGAATATGTTACTTGGTTCTTGAAGTTTATTTGATTTTTCTTTCTTTCTTTCTTTTTTTAAATGGTTGACCGATTGCATGTTGAGTTTTTTTTTTCTTTCTTTTTAGGTGGTCTAGCTTCTTTCTTTCTTTCTTTCTTGATTTCTTGTTAGCACCAATAGGTGCTTTTCAAATTGCTCCAGGGAGTAACACTCACTATATGTTTTAGTTTATTCAACCTCTGCGTCTTTAATCCTAACATCTAAAATTGTGCATGACACCCATAAAAGGAAACTTCAATTCACATGTCCAATTAATGATACTACCATAAGTAAATTTTCCTATATAATTCTTGACTAGCTAATTGGGTCCTTCATCTCTGTAAAGGTCGTATTGAGAATGATTTAAACCTAAACTGATAAGTAAGAGTCATCATCAACAATAATGTTGATATCTCAGTCCATTATATCGTAAATTTAGTAAAGTTAAGATCACTTAAGCCTTAGGGTTATCAATTTTATTTTTAAAACAACTGATATTGTATAAACTGGCAGTAAATATTGTTATATAAAAAATATTTAGTAAATTTTAAAGAGAAGGGTTTTCTAGATGAATAAAATAATATTATATATTTTAACAAAAAATAAAATCATTTTAAAGTATATTATTAGAATTTTTTCTGGTCATCAATATTCTACTTATGGTAATATTAGTGTAAAAAATCAATATTGTGATCAACATGCACACGTAACTGTAAAAATTTTTGTTATTTTCGTTCTAAAATTAAGAGGGGCGTTTTACAATCATATCTTTGAGAAACAAAAATGGCAAGGTGAATAGAAACACCATAAGTTCCACAACATATAAATGTAAAAGACATGTGATGATTTCTGCGATTTCCTAGAAACCCACGTTTTAACATTCATGCTAGTGAAGTTCGCCGAAGTATCTTGCTCTTTTAGCATAGTTACTACAAGCCGCCCAATTTAATTTGTTCAAAAGCAGAAATATACAACATTTGCATATGATAAACGTGAAGGAAATGTTTTATGCTAAGATTTCGAACTTTAATAGTAACTTTGTTTCAGTTGCAATATAATAATAATAATAATAATAATAATAATAATAATAACAGCAACAACCATAAAAGCTCTCACTTTTGTCCCATTCGGAAAACCCATCAACCAAAAAAAACATTAACATTTCCAAACCCATCAACCAAAAAAAACATTAACAATTCCAAATTGCATGGTGCGAAGGTCTCTTTCATTGTATTTTTTTTTAAAGAATTCAGTGTAATTATTTATTTACGGCATATGAAACCATGAAAATTTAACATATGCATGATAGACTTTTTCTAAGAAAAAACCTTCGAACAAGCCTTTGGGAAAAAAAATCCTTCAACACTTGAGGACTGTATATATCCAAACAGATAGAAAAAGAGATAAATAATTAATAAAATTAATAATAACGATATAATGTAATAAAAAGAGTGAGAGATAAAAAAAAATTGAAATGTGTCAATGATGTGTATTTACTATTTAGATTCCAAAAGTTAGGACTGATATTTTTCGGTCATCAAAGAAATAACAAGTTAACAACTAGAATTCGAGCCTTTAATGGAATTATTACATATGTTGTACTGTATTGTCAAATTTCATTGGACTTCAAAGCAAGGGCATAATTTTGCTAAATACTAAAGAAAAACAAGTTGAAATTTCTTCAAGCTAGCATATTCCATCCCTTGTCTCTCTCGCAAACGCATGAACAGTGATACGTAAAAATGGTGGTTTAACCCATACTAGAAAACCTGGCATATGAAAACTTGTGCAAAGTCACGAATTCCATCAATTAAATCTCCAACGTGTCATCTATATACAATAATTAGTTGGGATAGATATAGATAAAACCAAATTCTCAGGAGAGAGAGAGAGAGAGAGGGAGAGTAGAATGTGGACGGCATGGATAAGTAAGGTTCAAAGCCTTGGCCGGAACCGTCCAATGCAACATGGAGTTTGTATAATTAATTAATTCTTGATCCATTGCCTTTCTGATTAAGTAATCCTAAGGATATTTGTGAGACTAAGAACTAATCTATCAATAAAAGAATTTATTTGTGTGAAATTTTACTAAATTAATTTACTTGACAACTTAAAATTCAATTGATAAAATATATTTTGGTAAAAAAGTTACAAAAGTTATATAAATTGTTTTTTTATTTTATATATATATATATATATATATATATCCGTGTTTTTTTAATTATGAGAATTTTTGTAAAATTGATTTACTTTATAAAAGTTTCATATTGAGGAGTTGAAATTATTCTCACCTAGCTAGTTCAATACTCGTCAAATCCACTAGATATCATCTTCTCCTTAGTTTGAGTTACTTCTCTAATATGGGTGAGGTAATTGAAAAGGGACTTTGATGGTAAAGTTACCCTGTATTTGGATTAGGAATTTCAAAATTTCAAAGAATTTAAAATGTCCAGAATTTGAATTGCTTTATTTAGATAAATCAATTCAAATTTGTTTCATTTTAAATTTTTCGTTTGGATAGGGCAATTCAATTTCCTCCACGTGCAAAATTTTGATTTTATATTTTAAATAGATGAAATTATAATATTAAATTTTATAGAAAATAAACGCAATCTAATTTTGAAATATTAATTAAAAAATATTTTCAATTTTAAATAATTTATAAATACAAAATATTGATAATTTTAACTAGGGTTGTTTTGCCTAAACACAATCAATGATGTTTTTAAACCGACATCAATCAAGACTATTTTTCGGTCGACATCAAATATGGTTTTTTTTGTCAAAGTATGCCGGGAATATTTGTCAACTGACGTCAGTCAGGGCTATTTTTTGGCTAATGTTGGTTGAGTCTATTTTTCAGCCAATGTTAGTTAGATTTTTTTACCAACGTCGGCTAGAGTTTGTTTGACCGACACCGACTAGGGTCTTTTCGAACGACATTGACCAAGACTATTTTTAGCCAACGTCGGCCAAAAATATCCTAGCAGGCGTTGACAAAAAATCTACCCAATATCGACTAAAAATAGCTTGGTTGATGCCGACCAATAGAACCTACCCGATGTCGGCTAAAAAACATTATTGGTCAACGTTGGCCGAAAAATCCCTAGTCTAAGTTGGCTAAAAAATAACCTTAACCAATGTCGGAAAAAAACCTTACCCAACATCGGCTATAAAATAGCCTTGGCTGATGTTGGCTAAAAAATAGCTTTGACTGATGTCGACCGAAAAAACTCTAGTGGATGTCGACTTTAAGAACCTAGTCGATGTCGACTAAAAATAGTCATGCCCGATGTCAATCAAAAATACCTAGCTTGTGTTAGAACAAAAAATCCTAGCCAACATCAACCAAAAAACCTAGTTAATGTGGTTAAGAAATAACTATGGTTGATGTTAGCCAGAAAACCCTAGTCGATGTCAGTAAAAAAATCCTAACTGACGTGGTGTGGAAGCAAAGCTTTCCAAGTTTATTTTGATGATGCCAAAGACTCAAGTCAAGAATCAAGAGTCAAACACGTTTTAAGAATCAAAGAGTCGTTCAATTAAGAATCAAAATTCAAGTGAAGATTCAAGAGAAGACTCAAGATATACAAGAACTTCAAGAAAAGCATCAATATAAGTATAAAAAGATTTTTTCAAAAGAAAAGATTGAATAACACAATTTGTCCAAAATAATTTTTCAAAGAAAAATCTTTTACCAAGAGTTTTACTCTCTGGTAATCGATTAGCATAAAACAGTAATCGATTACCAGTAGCCAACATTTTTTTCAAACTGATTTACAAAGCTGTAATCGATTGTCATAATCATGTAATCGATTACCAATGTTTTGAAACGTTAAATTTCAAATTTCAAGAGTCACAACTTGTGATAAAACATTTTCAAATCATTTCAAACTTGTGTAATCGATTACACAATACTTGTAATCGATTACCAATATTTCTAAATGTTTTGATTTTTAAATTTAAACATGAAGTGTCACATTTGTTGATGTGTAATCGATTACACTATAATGATAATCGATTACCAGTGACTTATTTTGAAAAATAAATTACCAAAAGTCACAATTCTTAAAGTGACTAGCTTCTGAAGATTTTTTCAAGAGTCACAACTTTTAAAGTGACTATTTTTCAAGAGAGTCACAACTTTTAAAGTGACTAGTTTTGAAGAAATTGTCAAGAGTCACAACTTTTAACTTGGTTTTTCAAGAGCCATCAAATGGCTATAAATATGTGACCATGACACGAATTTAAGAAGAACTTTCTGATTCATTTCTCAACATCTTTCTAAGAGTTTTTGTTCAATACTTTCTTTATTCAAGAAAAGTTCATTGGCCAAAAACTTGTGTTATTCTTCTTCTTCATTCCTTCTTCCTCTTGCCAAAAGATTCAAAGGACTAACCACCTGAGAATTCTTTTGATTCTTCCTTCTCCCTCTTGCCAAAAGATTTCAAAGGACTAACCGCCTGAGAATTCTTTTGTTTCCCCTTACAAAGATTCAAGGGACTAAATGTCTAAGAATTCTTTGTCTTAACACATTGGAGGGTACATCCTTTGTGGTACAAGTAGAGCGTACATCTACTTGGGTTGTAATACTGAGAACAAGAGAGGGTACATCTCTTGTGGATCAGTTCAAGTGGAGCGTACATCCACTTGGTTGTTCAAAGAGAACAAGGGAGGGTACATCCCTTGTGGATCTTTGCTTGTAAAGGATTTTACAAGGTTAAAGGAAATCTCAAGAACCGGTGGTTGCTTGGGGACTGCATGTAGGCACGAGTTGTTGTTAAGAAAATCTAGTTGACATCAGCCAAAACACCCTAGCTAACATCGGCTAAAAAATAACCCTAGCTGGTATTGGATAAAAATAGCTTTGGCTGATGTTAGCTGGAAAAACCTAGCTGATGTCGGCTAAAAAACCCTAATAGGTGTCTACTCAAAAGTTAGTCATGACTGATGTCAGTAGAAAAAATCTAGCTAACATTGGCCAAAAAAATCATTGGTCAACATCAACTGAAAAACCTGGATGACAACGACCAAAGAGAAATCCTTGGTCGGCGTTAGCAAAAATTTCCCATGACTGACGTTAGTGAGAAAATAACCCTAACCAACATCATCTAAAAAAAATCTTAGCCGATATTGGCAAAAAATAGATTTGGTTGACATCATACAAAAAAATTCTGACCGAAAAAACCTCGGCCAACGTTAGTGAAAAACAACTTATGTCGATATCGGCTGTAAAAACTTTGGTCACCCGTAGTTGTGAGTGTTGAGCGAGAAAGAGTCATGAGCAAAAACGTGAGTTAGAGTGAGCATCCCCGAAAAAAGAATTTCAAATTCTATATTTTTTGAGAGAATTTGAAATCTCACTATTTTAGTCAATCAAAATGATTCATAAAAATACTAAAAATTAATTCTCCTTTCAAATACCTTATCCAAACAAGCTATTTTATCATGAATCATTTTAAATTTCTTGAAAAAATGAATTCTCCTGTTAAATTTTTCCATTCAAACACACTATCAGTGTTTGTTTGAGGTGTGTATAATACAAATAGAATGTAACTTACCTTCTCTTGCGGCGTCCTCTGACTTATAGATGGTGACAATAACCAAGTTGGTAAGTGTCCACGATGCCCACTAAGGATGATTTGCCTAGAGTGGTAATCAGTTGGCTAATGACGACTACTTGTGGGTCTCATAATAATACAGAAGCCCCTCAAGCTTTATGTCTAATTAAGATGAAAGAGCTTGATTGGTGTTGGTACGATAAACCATGTAAACAAATGAGGATTTGGTTTGATGTGGTAACCACGAGGGAACAACATGGCTAACCTGTTTTAAGATCAATTCCCATACAACCGATCTTTAAAGTGATCTCAAATTTCTAGATTAGTTTAAAAGGCACCTTTTTACATCATTTTTTCTTACAACTAATGTAAAAGTTAAAACTTTTACATTGGTTCTGTGAATAACTGATCTAAAAACACTTTTTTTAGATCGATTTTACCTTATAATCGAATTTTACATCGGTTGTTTAACTAACTAGTCTAAAAAGTTTGCTTTTTACACGGTTCTTACACAATCTGATGTTAACAAAATAAACTTTCTACATCTATTTTGGTCATAACCAATCTTAAAAGTATTTTTTTTTAATTTGAGCTGCATTTTTATTCATTTTCCAGAAATAGTTTGCAAAATAGACCATAAGTTCTTGACTAAGAGGAAACAATTTTGGAAATGACTTTAGTACAAATTAAATTTATTCATCTCCATCCTTTATTTAAATACAAAATTAAGAAATTTTAAAGCTTAGGATCTACGCAGTTAAAAAATTTAAAGTGTGCATCAACTAGCCAAAACCATTAAAGGAATTCATAGAAGACATCACATAAGCCATATGAATATGACCACATCCACAAAGAAATTGAGCTAGTTATAATTACAAAGTATGAAATGAGACAAGGCAATAATCATGTGATTGATTATAAGGCCTAAGATGTCAGTCCGAACTATACACAACTTCCTGCTCTCACTACAGAGCATAGGGACCAAAACAAGACAAACTAATGGAGAGGCAACATTAAAGGTTGGCCAGATAGTTAATACCTCTTATTAATCTCTGGTTCTTAAATCATAATGTTGATTGAGCCTTCTGATTCTTAATCATAATATTGAGCAAGCCTTTTGTGCCTTTCTCTTCTTTTTTCTTTAGCTTTGGTGGTTGAAGAACCACTTTGATAGTGGCGTCAAAGACAACTTTCACATTCTGTTATTAACTGGGGCACATGAAAACTTGTGATATAAACAACAACACAAAAAATCACTGCATAAGGGTTAAGTGAGAGAATTACAACTGTTGTGTTTTTGAACTACACTTGATGTAGCCCGTAACAATAAATATGAATTATTATTTATTACTATTATGATACACCCATTCTTTTATCTTATTTTCATCTCTATTTCAAATCACTTTCCTTTTCTTTTCATCCATGTACTTTATGGGGTGTAAATTTATCATTTTCCATAGCAATTATTAAAAGGAAATAATGTTTCTTAATAAGTGTATAGAAGTGGTGTATTACCAAATAGAACAAATAAATTTAAGATAATAAGCGACACAAACTCATTTGGAATTTACATTTCATTTATTTATACCCTTGTAAAATGGGTTAAACTATACACGTGCATGCACGTGCACACGCACACACATACACCCACACACATATGCACGTGCACGCACACGCACACACACTCATTTGGGGTTCACATTTCATTTATTTATATTCTTGTAAAATGGGTTAAACTATACACACAAATGCACCCACGTGTAAGCACACGCACATGCACACACGCACGCACACACACACACACACACACACACACACATATACAAGGGTGCGAACATGTGCTTACACACGGACATGCGCATGCGCTTACACACACTCACTCACATGCGTACACACACAACACACATTTGGGGTTTATATTTCATTTATTTATGCCTTTGTAAAATGGGTTACATAATACACGCATGCGCTCACGCACACATACACACACATTTGGGGTTTACATTTCATTTATCCATACGCTTGTACAAAGGGTTAAAATGTGAACACACGCACACACTCATGCTCATGTTCAAGCGCATGCACATGCTCACGTACATGCACACACACACACACACATTTGGGGTTTACATTGCATTTGTTTATACCCTTGTAAAATGGGTTAAACTGTACACATACGTGCATGCACACACAAATACACGCATTTGCGAGTTTACATTTCATTTATACATACCCTTGTAAAATGGGTTAGATTGTACACCTATGCTCACACACATGCTCACCCTCACACACACGCGCACGCGCAAGCTTATGCTCACACGCACGTGCATGCATATTTCATTTATTTATACCCTTGTGAAATGGGTTAAATTGTACACGAGCACACATGCACACACACACATATTTGGAGTTTACATTTCATTTATTTATACCCTTGTAAAATGGGTTAAATTGTACACGAGCACACACGCATACACACACATATTTGGAGTTTACATTTCATTTATTTATACCCTTGTAAAATGGGTTAAATTGTACATGAACACACATGCATACACGAACATACATGCGCACACAAACACACACACACACACATACAAAAGCGTGCACGCACACACACACACACACACACACATACATGCATGCTCCCCCCTATACACACACTCACGCGCACACACACATGCACCCATCCACCCACACACATGCACGCGCACACCCCCTCCCCCCCACACACACACAAAGAATAGAGTTTGGAACATTTTAGTTTGTCACTCAAACCATGTTATTATGTATTGTGAGATTTTTGAAATCCAAATAGCACAAACTAAATGAGTTGTTATAAAACAAAAATGTCATTAACTTCTTGGAGAGCAAGTTGTTTTGTTCATAGAGTGCCTCATCCTACATGATAGAATACTAAATCATCATTTATACTGGAGGCATCTGTTTCAAAGTCTCATAGAGCTACATATCTAAATTATAGAGACCTTGACATTGAAGTAAATAATAACAATGGCTACACAAGCTACAACCATGCCAACATTTGGGGTCTTAAGTATTTCAAGAACAACTTCAATAGATTGGAAAAAGTGAAGACCAAGGTTAATCCTCTAAACTTCTTTAGAGAAACGAACAGACCATACCTCGACTTATGTCGAAGGGACTCAACATGCAAGTAAAAATCCTTGGAGTTGAAAATGTCTTCATAAAATAATTAAGCTCCTTGGTTATTTTACTTTTATGTAGTATATCTAATGTAACATTTATTAATGAGTAATTATATTTGCACATTCCAATGAATTAGCTATGGACACATACTAATCATTTTCTTATTTCTTTCTTTTTCGCATCATACCATTGATATCATATTTACATTGCTCTTTATTATTATTTTTTTCCTATTTGGGTGTCTATGCCCATGAATTATTTTCCATTCATCAATATAACTTAATTAGTATTATGTGTATATATGAAATTATTTAGATGACTTATGTTGACTGTCATTGCTTAATTAAGTTCGCATATAAGATATTCATATCTAAGAAAAGGAGAGATAAAGTTTTTTTTCCTCAAGAAAATGTAGATGAGATGTGCACACTCGAAAGTACATATTTTCTTATATATGTGCACCTTCAATTTGAACGAAGCATGCACCATAGGGATCTTGTCTCATGTAACCAAAGGAGTATAAACTAAATCCCTTTTCTTACCTCGTCACCAAGGGAGCAAACCGCAAGTGTTAGACCTTGTGGCCTCAATAACTTAAGAGGGATAGGCTTAGAATGCAGAAGAAGCAACAACAATCAATTTAATAATATTCTTTAAACATGCAAGGCAAAATTGATTGTAATAACATAAATGAGATAAGGGAAGAGAGAATGCAAACACAGTTTTATATTGGTTCAGCCACAACCCTGCCTACATCCAGTACTCAAGCAACCCACTTGAGATTTCCATTATCTTTGTAAAAATCCATTTACAACTTCTGAACCACACAAGGACAACCCATCCCTTGTGTTCAGGAATCCTTAAAACTCAAGAGACCCTCGGTTCCTTGATCAATTTCATTGAGTAAGAAGAATGGAAGAAGAATTCTCTCTTTAGAGAAGAATATTACAATGAAGATCCATGGATGAACTCTTATTGGATTTGTAAGTGTTTGCCCAAGAGTTCTTGAGAGAGAATTTGGCAATGAAGTTCTCTTGGAATCTCTCTCATTTTCTTTTGAGAGGATAATACATTTTTGCCAAGCAAAACTCTCTCTCTAATTCGTGCCCAAGTCACCTATTTATAGGCCTTTGATGACCATTCACAAATCCAATGAAAAGATGTGATTGTTGGCATATTTTCTGAAAACTCTCCACTGATAATCGATTACAATGTTTGTGTAATCGATTACACAGTTATAATTTGAAGGGTCATGACTTTTGAATTTGAATTTTAGAAGTTTCGTTGCTGGTAATCAATTACAGACATATGGTAATCGATTACATGTTGAAAATTCAAATTCAAAACCTTTTTCAACAGCTATTTCTCAACCCTGTCTTCTGGTAATCAATTACACTGCCTGGTAATCGATTACCAGAGCCTTGAATGTCTTGAAAGCACTTTGTTTCAATGGAAAGGCTTGATCTTGAGTTAATCTTGAAACAAGACTTTGCTTATTGAAGCAATCTTGTATTAATCTTGAAGCAAATGAGCCTTGTTTGATTCTTCTTTTGACATCATCAAAATCATGTATACATACATTTACAGCAAGCACTACCTAAGCAAGACTATGTTTGGCATCATATTCTCCTCTCAAATAAACTAGGATCATGTTGTGGACCAACCCTTAATCAACATGATAGAAGCATCAACCTCACGTAACAACAACAAAAATAGGAACTTTAACAAAGATAGCATCAACCCACCATAAATCTCAATCCCTAACTTAAAATGCAGCACACAAACAACACAACCCCAAAATCGAAATGCTACAAGCACTCAAATGAGCCATAAATTCGTAATCCATCTCAGAGGTAGAAAGAAACAAAGCAATTTCAGAAACCAAAACCCCAATTTGAAAATGCACAACACACCCAACAAGCTAACAATAATTTAGAGCATCATAAACCCCCTAATCAACATGCAACAACACCCACACAAACCATGAATAGTCCCGAACGCAACTTTCCCCCAAATCAAAACAAACCCCAAAATGCTAAAGCAAAGTGACAAAGAAGAGAAGAGGACATGGAAGCATACGATTTCAAGTGGGTGGGATTTTTGCACATTAAGATTATGGCAAATTTAGGCATAGAAGAAACAAAATGCAAAGAGTAGAGAGGGTTTCAAAGCTGATTGAAAAAGTGTACCTAAAACATCATGAATAGAGAGAAGAGGGTTTCAAAGTTGTGAACGATGACAGGGACGCCAATGTCATCATGACATGGGCCTTCCAGCAGAGTTTAGAGCGGTGGTGTGCAATGTATGGCATGTGGTGTGGAGGTTTTTTGTGGATTGAACAAGCGCAAGCTAGTGTTTTAGGTTTTGTTTGAGAGCCTAGTTTTTAGATCAAATCTATTTTGAGATGATCTAAATACAACTTTCTAGATCAGGTTAAACTAAATATGACATAAAAAGATAAGATTTTACATCATACCAATGTATTATGTATAAATTGATTTAAAAAGTATTTTTTACATCTAATCTAAAAAATACATTTTATTTACAAAAATGTCATCATTACAACAATTATTTTTGAACTGATGTAAAAGGCTGTACAAAATTATGTTTCTTGTAGTAGTGTCATGACCTTTCATTGTAATACGCAACAATCTAGGCACCCCTTGATTGTGCCACATGCCAAGATTTTTGTGGTCTTAAAACAAACATGTCACTTCAATTTTTGCGTCTCTATCATGAGTTTGTAACTCTCAAGATCACCAATTATGTTGAGAAGTTAGAAGGCTTCTGTTGGGCTTTCTGGGTTTCATAAATACTTGGTTGTCATTTTCTCTTCCATTCAATTCCTCTTTCCCACATTTTGTTCAAGATTTTGAGTTTGAGAGTTTTCTGGTGAAGGGTCGAATAGAGTTGGAGAGATATTAGCTTCCCTTTCTTTTTTGTCCTCTTCATTTTCCTTTTTCTACTCTACCTCCGTCATTTGCACTCCTTCTAGGTACATTTGTCATCTTCGGTCTTTGCCATCTTCCTTTTCTTACTTCGTTTCTTCTTTCTACTCCTCTTAAAATGTCTTACTCTATTTTTGGTGGAGATGAGTCTTCAGTTGTCTGTCAAAAGTCTATGTTAGATACAAAATATTTCGGTATTGGGGAAGAGTCAGAATCATCCTCTGGCTCTTTTGTTTGCCTTTTTCATTCTGATGAGGAAACTTTCCAGAACTTGATGAAGGGAACGAAAGTGACCTCTAATGTTAATGTTTTTGTTAGTGATATTAATGCCATCCCTATTGAGTCTAATGAGGATGAAGAAAAATATGTTTTTGACCGTATTTGGGATGAGCCAGATATAGGAGGTGACAATATAGTTGTTGGTGGTGGCGGGTTAGAGAAAATTGTATGGTCTTCTGCCATTAAATCTAAGAAAAAAGGGTAAGGAATAAGAGAAAAATATAAGTCCTAAGAAGCCTAGGGAGAAAAGGAATTAAGTTTCCTCTAGTTACTATCTCTAACTATACTTGGGTGACTGGAGAGGTCGTTGTGTATTCTTCTATCTTTCAACACACTAGCTCAATTGCCGACTTGAAGAGTAAAGTAAGTATAACACATTTCAATGATCTTGACTGGGTCATTGTCGATCATTGTCTTTCCAAAGCGTGGGTTTATCTTAGTGCTGGTAAAGATCAACTTGATTTTACATATACTTATGAGAACATTTTTAATGACTTTTTAGAAATTATTTTGCCCTTTACCGATTTTTAGTGTGGTGTTTTGATCGAGATAAATGTTGCTCCTATGCAACTTCGTCCAAACAGTTAGGCTTTCTTGAAAGCTTTTCTACTCTTTTCTATTACTTAAACATGATTCCCACTATAAAAAAATTGTATTTCTATTGGGTGAAAGCAAGTGATGATGGGAAATTCAGTTAGGTATGCATGATGGGTGCTCATGGATCTTCATTCCCGTTTTTCAGCTAGTCATGGAAAGAAAATTCAAGATACACATTTTTAGAGTTATGTCGAACCTTGCTTACCTTGACCACATTTTTTTATAAATTTGATGGGGAGACTAGGATATTTCATTTTTATTGGAAAGTTGGAGTTTAAAGATTCAAGTCTTGGGCAGATCAACTATTGTCTCCCAAGGAAAGGCAAGATGCAGTCATAATTATGGAATTTCCTAGGAGAATGAACATCAAGAAAGTTCTCAATTTGCCTTATTGTGGCAATGTTGAGAACACTTTAGAGGGTGAATTGTATTGTATTTAAAAATATCTTAGGAAATGTGTGGTGAAAATATGTATTATTGCTAACCTTTTATTTCTATGTGCGAACATCATGCAAGGATTTAACTTCATAAAGTTTAGGGCTTAAATGTTAGAGGTTGAAAAATAGAAGATTCTAGCAAGCATCGTTGACTTAATGAAGCCAAAGGAAGGAAAGCATTATGATAAGGAGGTTGGTAAATTTTGTGACAAGAATGACCAACCTCAAGTAAAAGTGGCTAGAATTATGGAGATTGGGAGTACTAACTTTGAGAAAGAGAAGAAGAAAAATAAGTCTCCTGAAAAAGAAAAAGAGATTCCAAAGACAATTAATGTTGAAGAACCCACTATTGATGGTGGAAATCCTCCTGATGTTACTCAACCTCGAAATATGGATAAGCCAATTACCACTCTTGATGAGGCTGCTTAGAAGGTGGTTAAACCAACAACTGCCACTGTTCCTCCTTTTCCTAATAACCAAGTTCTAGGTATTCTAAACTTTCAACTCTTACATCTAAGGTCAAATTTTTTTCTTAGTTATATAAACATTTTTGTTTTCTTTAGGAAAAAAAGTTCCTTCGAAGAACACTTCATCAGAAAGGCTAGTGACTTGATTATTCACCACCATCAAGGGCCTTTATGTAGGGTTGATAAGGTGAATGCAACTCATGCTCTCCCTTCAACGTGGAATGTTGAAGTCAATGGCTCCAAGTTCATCACGAATGACAAATTGTTTGAAAAAATCGATACTGAAATGATGGACTATGTCAGAGTTGACAACTCTTTGGATCTTCTATGGTTTTCCTTATTCGATATGCTGCTTCAGTTTGCCATTGAGGGATCTGATATGTTGAGTTTGAAGCAAAATTGAAGACGAGCATGGAACAGAGGAAGAAATTAATCACGGCCATTAATGATAAGAATGTTTTGGTAACCAAGAAAATTGATATCATTAATGGCCTTCAGCAAACAATTATCGATCATGAAAGGATGGTTTCTGCCAAGGCTACTGAGAATGAGAAATTATTCAAGGATGTGGAGGGTTTGAATGATAAACTCAATCTTGAAAGTAAAGATTTGGCAAAAACCAAAATAGAATGTCACTGCTTAGAGTGATCAATTAAACATTAGTGGCAACTCCAACTCATTTTCTTTTTTAGAAGACGCCTTCTTTTATTTTCTTTCGTCGTCCCGTTGTGAGGTAGGTTGGGGCACCTATCTATGCTTGGTGTGGTGAAAGTCTCTTGTATGAATGTTCTATGTTGTCTTGGCTTTTTTGAACTCACTAGTTTTGACAAGATGTTGGCTCTGTCATTGTTTTCTCTAAAGATGTGCTTGAGTTCGTACTCATCAAAGCAGTTAAGCAAATGCATTGTCAAGTGGTAGTATTTCTGCATCTGTGCATATTTGGCTTAGAAATCACCATTGCTAGCTTTGAATCACTTTTGCACCTAACTTTCTTCACACTAATTTCTTTTGCTAGTTTAAGACCTATAATCAAGGCTTTGTATTTAAATTGATTATTAGAGGTTTTGAAATCAAACCTTAGTGACTGCTCAAGTAATATTTGTCCTGGTCCCTCCAGGGTAATTCCTGCTCCACCAACATAGAGCATCCACCAATCGTCACCATCATTGTTGCTCGTTATAGGGGGAAGCTCGACAATGAAATCAACCAAACATTGAGATTTAATGGGTTCTCAAGGTTCAAACTTCAACTCAAATTCAGATAACTCCACAGACCATGCAACCACGGTTTTCTAAGTACTTGTATGATTGAATGATTGGTTTTGACTTTGATATGATGACTTTGGAAATATGGATGCAACCATGGTTCACCAATGATAGTGCTAGTTTTTCAATCATTTGGTTTATTTGTTTAGTCCCATGTAAGATTTTACTAGTATAGTAGATCAACATTTGTCTTTTATCATCCTCTTGCATAAATGATAAGTAGAGTAGGATTTGGGCACCTGAAGTAGGTCAGGTTAAAATGGGTGGGATTGCCAAAAATTTCTTAAACTCTGTAAACATTCTTTCACACTCCTCATCCCATTGGAAGTCGTTCTATGGTTTCTTCAACAACTTAAAGAATGGTTTTTCCTTTTCTGCCATCTTAGGTAAGAATTAAGACACAAAGGCTAACCTTCCTATCATTTTTTCAAATTCATTTACATTTTCTAGGCTTCTCATTGCTATGAAAGCTTCACACTTGTTGGGATTTGCTTTTATCCCTCTATAAGTTAACATAAAACCTAAGAACTTACCTCTGCCTACCCTAAAAGTACACTTTTCAGGGTTTAGCCTCGAGTTAAGCTTTTCGAGTTTTTCAAAGACCTCAGCCAGATCATAAGTGTGTTGTTCTAGAGATAGTGACTTCCCCATTATGTCATCTTTATAGACTTCTATGTTCTTTCCTATCTAATTCTTGATAACTTTGTCCATGAGCCTTTAATATTTGGTACCTGCATTTTTAGTCCAAAGGACATTACCTTGTAGCATAAATTGGCTCTATCAATAATGTATGTTGTCATTTATTGCATTAGTGGATACATCTTGATCTGATTTTAGCTCGAGTAGGCATCTAAAAAATTGAGCAGTCTAAACCCACATGCCCCCATTAACTAGTCTGTCAATGCTAGACAAAGGGTAAGGATCTTTGGGAAGACTTTGTTAAGGTTGGTGTAAGCCACACACATCATTTATTTTCTAGTTTCTTTTTATACCATGACCACATTGGCTAACCAAGTGGTGTAATCCACTTCGCGAATGATGTTGGCTTTCAATAATTTGTCAGTTTCTACTTCAACAACTTTTCTCCTTTCTTCCCCTATTTTCTTGGGGCTATATAGGTTTTTCTTCAATGAAAATAGCAAGCTTGTGGCATATGAAGTTGGGATCAATGCTCGACGCACTCAAAGAAAATACATCAACATTTCTTAAGAGCACTCGTTCCACTTCCTTCCTCCATTTTCTCACTAATCTTAGTGCACTGATGTGACTCCTTACGAATTTGGAATGGTTCAAATTTTTCAATGGGGGTTGGTCTCCGATCTTCAGAATTTGCCCGGAGGTCGAGGTCCTTCCACTCAGTGCTGACAGTGTTGACACTGGTGGTCAGAGCTTTGTAGTTCTCTTTGTTCACCATGATGTATGGTTCAATCTTGCAACTTTTAACATAGCTTTCACAAGCATTTTGCTGATTGGCTTTGATAGTGGCAATTTCCCTATGGGATAAGGTAAATTTCATTGTCAAGTGTGGTGTAAAGACTATGGCTCCAAGCACATTCAATGTGGGTCTCCTGAGCAAGACATTGTATGAAGTATTTGCATCCACCAAAAGATATGGAACTATTATTGATTGGAAAATTTTTCCCAATACAAAAGTTGTTAGCAATTCCACACATCCCTTGGTGTGTACATGTTCGCCTACAAAGCCCAGTAAAGGTTTTTTATGAGGTTTTTATAAGATTGAGAGAAACATCTAAGTTCTAAAAAGTAGGCCAGTATAAAATGTTAGCGGAACTTCTCTTATCAATTAGGATTTTTGAACTTTCCAACCAACTATTACAATTGTTATCACCACACTACTAAAATAATAGGTTTTAATATCGCCATGTTAACATCAGTTATGATGATAACCGATGTTACAAAATGCACGATGCCATTTTTATAAATAAAATGTCATCGTTAACATCGGTTATAGAAAATTTAATGTTAACAAGGCGATTTTAGCATTGGTTATTTGAAAACCGATGCTGTCTAAGCACTCACAACATTAGTTTTTTTAAAAATTGATGTTAACATGACGATTTTAACATCATTTTTTTAAAACCAATGTTGTGAGTGCTTAGACAACGTCAGTTTTTAAATAACCGATACAACATCAATTTTTAAATAACCAATGTTGAGGTTTTTAAATAAGACCCCTTGGCCCTTTTCTCTGTCTGGAAAAACCCACTCTCTTTCTCTCTCAACCCCTATCTTTCTCTCAAAACCCACTTCGCCGCTGCTCCTCGAGCCACTTCGCCGGCCCTTTCTGCCACCACGCTACTTGCTGCCCACCACTTCTCCCATGATCGTGATCTTCCTCATTGCCTCCAGGTCCACACAATCCATTGCCAGACCCAGCTCCGAGAGGTCGACAACCTTGTTTCCTTGTACTACTTCGAACCGTGTGTTTTTCGGCGACCGCCACTGTTAGGCTCTAGTAGTTGCTACTGGACTTTGAGGGCCAGAACCTCCTAATACGAGAATAGAAAGGTAAAGTATTGTATTGATTTCTACCCTGCCTTATTACATTTGATGAGTATTTTATAATGGAATTGTAATAATAGAATTTGGAATTCTGTGGTGACAAGGTCTTAACGGAAAGAGAGAAAACATTCCTAATGGAAGACATGATTAAGAGTTGCTCCCTTGATAGCCAGCTCAGCAGAAACGATTATAGGAAATCTTTGAGGTAAGTTGGGGCCCTGCTCTTCCTTTGTGGTCTTGTTTTTGTTGCTTCTGGTTTTTCTGTGTTGCTATCATTCCCCATGCCTTCCAAAATCACCTTGTCCTCAAGGCGGTAATCAGTTTGAAGTATGTTCCAGTCTTCCCATGAAGTATCATCCGGCGATAATCCTTGTCATTGAATGAGGACTTCTAGCTTCGAGTCAGCTGTTTGGCATGTGTTCAATATAGCTAGAGGTTGAATGATAAGATGATCATCCTCAATGAGCATTGGTAAGGTTGTGATGTGAAGGTTGTCACCGAGGTGTGAAGAATGAAAGGGTTTGAGTAAGGAACAATGAAAGACCAGATGTATACGAGCTTCTGCAGGTAATTGAAGTTTGTAGGCTGACAGCCCAATCTTTTCGATGACCTAGAATGGCCCATAAAATATTTTGGCGAGCTTGGAGTACCCAATGGGTTGACCCGAAACAGAGGTCTGCCGGTGTGGCTTGAGTTTGACCAGAACCAAATCTCCAACCATAAATTGAACGTTGTTATGTTTAGTGTCTGCAAAGTGCCTCATATGAGCTTGAGCCTTTTCCATTTTCTTCTTAACTTCCGCAAAAACTGCCTCTCGATCAATGAGCATGTCATCAACAACATCGATGTTAGAATCACCTGCCAGATATTGTATATAATTAAAGGTCTTTTTGCCAAAAGTGATTTTGTATGGAGAGAAGCTCGAGCTCGAGTGCCAGGATGTGTTGTATGACCATTCAACCCAGCGTAGCAGTTTTCCCCACGATGAGGGCTCATCGGGGTGGTCAACAATGGCTTGCCGGAACTGAGAAAATTCTGGGTCTTGAGCTAACCGGGTCTTTAATTCCTCCAAAAAGGTTAAACAAGGCACTAATAATAGTGATAGTGTACCAGAAGGACCTTCTGAAAGTCTGGACAGGGCATCAGCGACCACGTTGGTGTTACCAGAGCGATACTAAATGTTGTAATCATATCCCATTAGATGCACGAGGTACATTTTTTGCTCCAACGTCTGGATCACCTGTGTTAGCAACTCCTTTAGACTATGGTGGTCTGTGAGTATATTGAAGCGATGACCAAGTAGATATTGGTGTCATTTTTTTGACGACGGTCATTATCATAAATTATTCGTGAACATACGTCGAGGCGTAGAGCAGTTTCGGAGGGAAGGCTTTGCTAAAGTAGGCAATAGGGTGACCTTGTTGAGATAACACCGCACCCATGCCTGTCCCTGACGCATTAGTCTTCACTATGAAGGGATGTGTGAAATCAGGCAGGTGAAGGATGGGGGTTGACATTAGAACCTGCTTGAGGTGAGCAAAGGCTGATTGGGCTTCCGAGGTCCACTGGAAGGGCTCGATCGTCAGTAACTTATTCAAAGGTGTCGCAATCGTGGTGTATCCATGAATGAATCTTCGATAAAAACCGGCGAAGCCCAAGAAGCTATGCAGAGCGTGCGCAGAATGAGGTTTGGGCCATTATTGGATGGCTTCAACTTTGGCCAACATTGGTTCGACCCCACGCGACAAGACCACATGACCCAGGTATTCAACTTGGTGCTGAGCAAACATGCATTTCAAAAGTTTTAAAACAAATTGTTCCTTCAACAGGACTCGAAAGGTTTTCTCCAAGTGAATTATATGATCCTCCAAGGTTGAACTGTATATGAGAATGTCGTCAAAGAAGACGATAATAAATTGACGGAGGAATGGGCGAAAGATAATGTTCATTGTTGCCTGGAATGATGAAGGTGTGTTGCACAACCCGAATGGCATCACCTTGAACTCAAAGTGACCATGGTGTGTGCGAAAAGCAGTCTTACAAATATCATCTTCAGACATGAGGATCTGATGATAACCTTGCAACAAATCCAATTTAGAAAACCAAGAAGCACCGCCTAACTCATCCAACAACTCATCAATTATGGGAATCAGAAAATGATCCTTGATCGTAAGTGTGTTCAACGCTCTGTAATCAACACAAAACCTCCAAGTGTCATCATGTTTACGAACCAGGAGAACAGGGGAGGAAAAAAGGCTTTTACTTGGTCGAATTATGCCTCTCTGTAGCATAGAATCAACCCGGGATTCGATTTTGGCTTTTTTGGTAATGCAAGTAACGGTAGGGTCGAACGTGGACAGGGTCTGAGTTTGGGGCCAACTGTATATGGTGGTCTGTGGGTTGGGAAGGCAGAAGAGCCTGGGGAGTTTGAAACAGGGAAGCAAATAGGGTCAAAAGGGATTGGATTGCAGGTAGTGGTGTGTGTTGGGATTTGTCGGAAGAAGGGAGGTCTATTGGGTTTAAAGTGATATGAAAGTAAGCACTAGCACCTGCGGTGCGGACAAGGAGCCTCACTTGGGTGGGAGAAAGGGGCTGAAGTATGGAGGTATCCTCACCCTTGAATTTAATAATACGACCCTGGTGCAGGAATTTCATGGACAAAGTAGTATAGTCCGTGAGGATGGTGTTAGTATAGAGCAATAAGAAGAAGAGAAAGGAATAAGGAGAAAAAAGAGAAGACACAAAGTTTTAACGTGGTTCAGCACACAATGTATGTACCTACGTCCATGGCTACACTAAGAGAACTTTTTAAAGGTTACAAGGTGTCTTTATATATAACACTAATGAGACACAAGTTTTTACAAACCAAGTGACGTGGGACAAAGAAACTAAGACCACAAAACTCTAACAATTCTCCCATTTAGGGTCTAATTTCCAAACTCTAGCAGCTCCTTGTAAGCAATGAGTTCATTGACTCTTTACCTAGTGTAGCACCTTCATGTTTATTTATCCTTGAAGGCTAACTGAGGCAATGCAAAGCCTCAGATTATCAGTTGTAACAGCTTTAGTCAACATATCTGTTGGATTCTCTGATCCTAAGATCTTCAACAAAGATAAGTCTCCATCATTTATCAACTCCTTGATAAAATGGTATCTTAATTGAATATGCTTGCATCTAGAATGGAAGACTGAATTCTTAGCAAGACTTACAGCACTTTGACTGTCACTGAACATTGAAGCATTTTCTTGTTCTTTCCCTAATTCATTGAGAAAATTCTTTAGCCAAATCATCTCCTTAGCTGCTTCTGAGATAACTATGTACTCGACTTCCATGGTTGAGAGAGAAACTCTATGTTGAAGTTTAGACTTCCAACTCACAGTAGTACCTCCCAAAGTAAAAATGTAGCCTGTGGTACTTTTCTTGGTATCAAAATCCCCTCCCAAGTTTGCATCTAAAAATCCTTGTAAAGTGAGATTGCTTTTTCTGAAGCACAAACACATCCCTGAAGTACCCTTCAGATATCTGAGTATCCACTTTACGCATTCCCAATGCTCCTTTGCTGGATTTGATAGGAACCTATTGACAACTCCTATTGCATGTGCTATGTCAGGTCTGGTACACACCATAACATACATCAAACTCCCGACTACTGATGCATATGGCACTCTTGACATGTAACATTTTTCTTCATCTGTATGCAAATATTGCTTCTTTGAAAACTTCAAATGAGATCCCAAGGGGGTGTTCCTGGTCTTAGAATCTTCAAGGTAAAACCTGTCAAGCAACTTGTGTATATATTTCTTTTGAGGGAACTTCAAAATTCCTTCTAATCTGTTTCTAAGAATTCTCATACCAAGGATTTGTTTAGCTAGACCAAGATCCTTCATTTCAAAGTTTTCTGCCAACTGCTGCTTCAACCTATTAATTTCTTCCATACTAGATCCCGCAATCAACATGTCATCAATATACACGGCAAGGATAACATAACTATTAGTATATTTCTTAACGTAGCAGCAATGGTCCATGTCACATCTGTTGAATCTTGAGTTGCTCATAAACTCATTAAACTTCTTGTACCACTGTCTCAGTGCTTGTTTCAAGCCATATAAACTTTTATGAAGTTTCCACACAAGATTCTCCTTGCCTGACACTTCAAAACCTTTCTGGTTGGGTTATATAAATGTCTTCCTCTAAATCCCCATGCAAGAATGCAGTTTTAACATCTAATTGCTCCAAGTGAAGATTCTCTGCAGCTACAATACTCAAAATAACTCTAATGGTAGTCATCTTTACAACTGGAGAGAAGATCTCTGTGAAATTAGTTCCTTGTTTTTGCTGAAACCCTTTCATCACAAGTCTCGCCTTGTATCTTCTTCTACCATCATATTCTTCCTTTAGCCTATAGACCCACTTATTCTGTAAAGCTTTCTTTCCTTCTAGCAATTTAATTAAAGACCACGTCTTATTCTTCTGAAGGGATGTCATCTCATCTTTCATTGCTAGGTCCCACTCAATAGAGTCATTCCCCTGCATAGCCTCACTGAAACATTCTGGCTCACTAGCATCAGTTAACAACAAATAATGCAATGAAGGGGAATACCTATCTGGTGGTACTAAAATTCTACTAGATTTTCTTGGAGGAGTTGATGGTTCTGGTTCTGACTCAACCTCTACGCATGTACTCTGGTTTCAATTGGCTACATCACTTTTTGAAATTTCTTCAAGTGTTGCTTTCTCAGAAATTTCTAATAGTTTACTTGCACATGTAGATTCTACAGAAAATTTGTCCTTATATATAAGTTCTCATTAAAAGTGACATTCCTACTTCTGATAACTTTCATGTTTTGGTCATCCCAAAACCTGTAGCCATACATGTCAGATCCATAACCAATAAAATAATACTTCCTCGCCTTCGGATCCAATTTATCTCTACCATTAGAGTTTGTCAATATATATGAAACACAACAAAAAATTATCAAATGTGAAAGTTTTACCTCCTTTCCAGACCATACTTCTTCGGACAACTGATAATTCAAAAGAATTGATGGTCCTCTATTGATAAGTGTCGCAACGTGCCCTTCGCGGGCGAGCGAGGGCGAGACTCTCAGGTGCGCTTTCCAAAGGAGGAAAGATGCGCGGAGTCGCCACCAACGTTTATTTGTGGAAAACGTCGGAAAAACCGAAGGAAACCGGTCAAAATGAAAATTCTAAGTTCGGGAGTTGTATTTACGCTTGAGGAAGGTATTAGCACCTCTCACGTTTGTCTCAAAGGACAACAACCTATTTTTTAGAATTGTGGAATTGTGTTATCTTAACTTTTATTTCTTTTTATTTTTTGAGGTCGACAAAAGCGGGGCTTTTGCTCCTACGTACCCTCCTTTGGAGAGGAAATCAGACCTACGTAGTTCTTCCTTATGCGTGAATCAAGCGATTCTTTTCACTTGAGGGGTGATCATTTTAAGGCGTTGGACCTTAAAAATGATCCATTTTACTTGGTAAGAAACATAAATGATAAATTTTCAAAATCCTATTTTTGTGGACGAGCTTGACTAGGCGAGTTGATTTTAGCCTTAGTTTCACTTTAGTTATTAGTCAATTCAATTAAGAATGAGAAATCCCAAAGAGAAAAACGTCCGATTGATCTTTCGCTTTTATTTTACTAAAAGGTATTTTTTTTATTATTATATTATTATTTTACCTCTTTTTTGATTTTCAACGCGGTTACGGCACGACCGAATGGTTGGAATTCATTTTAACCAAAATTAACGGCTGATACAATTCAAACGATCGGTGGAAATTTATTTTATTTTTAGATTAAGCAAGAAATGACTTAAGCACGTCAAAAGGGGGTATAAAAAGCAAATGAAAACGAGAATAAAAATACATGAAACAAAATGTGGACCACCATGGGTACATAGAATGAATTGAAAAGCTTGGTTTGAGGTACTTACCCCTTGAAGACTGAAGAAAATGAAGAACGAACGATGAATCTTGAAGAACGGTCGAGAATCTTCGCGTAATTACTCACGGAAACGTTACGGAAGCGCTTCGGCTTGGATTTTCTTCACGGAACCAATTTTCCTCAGCTATTTCGAGAGAGAGAGAAGTGCCTAAGGGGCTGAACCCTTTTCTTCTTCACTTCTCCCCCTATTTATAGCAAAATGGGGGAGAAGCTTGCCACCCAGCTCGCCCAGGCGAGCAAGGTTGCTTCCTCCAGAAGCAACAGCCTTCTGGAGGAATCTTCTAGAGGGCCCAAGTAGGCCTAGTTGCTATTTGCACCCCCTTTTTACTAAATGCACCCCTTTCTATTTTTTTGGTAATTCTTTTTCCGTAATGTTACGAAACTTTACGAATTTCGTAACGATATTTATTTTCCTTCCGCAAGGTTACGAATCCTTACGGATTATGTATTTACTCTTTTTTAGCTTTCGAAGAAGTTACGGAAACTCACGGATTGTGCAAAAACACCTCTTTTCGACTTCCGCCACATGACGGAATTTCACGAATCGCGCAAGCCTGCTTCCTTTTGATTTCTGAGATGTCTCGGGACTTCATTTATTGTGCAACAAAGGACGCCAAGTATCGCAAAGCGGCTAACCAAAGGTTGCATGTCATCAAGTAATAATCCCCGGACGAAATTAGGGTATGACAGTTGCCCCTCTTTACTTACCTCTCATCGGAGATAAGAGGAAAGCAAAGATAGGACACTGATTTCGTCCGTCCTGCTCTTTTTGTGATGACGACTCTCGTCTCTACTCCTTCTTTTTTTCTTCTGCACAAAACAAAATACAAACAACAACGAGAACAACGAACATAATATACATATACACATATACACATATTTGGCGAAGGAACCGATCCGGAAAAGCAACAGAATAACGTGTTTCCCAGTCACCAGAGGCTTCACGCTTGAAAATGGAGGACACATGAACAGCCCTAAGCAATAAGATTCATGTGGCTCCGAAAAAGGGTGAGAATGGAGGATTGCCTTGAGGGTCCTCACTTAGGCAATCATGAAACTCAGCTCCAAACTCGAAAATGGAGGACACATGAACAGCCCTAAGCAATAACATTGATGTGGCTCCAAAAAAGGGTGAGAATGGAGGATTGCCTTGAGGGTCCTCACTTAGGCAATCATGAAACTCAGCTCCAAACTCAAAAATGGAGGACACATGAACAGCCCTAAGCAATAACATTCATGTGGCTCCGAAAAAGGGTGAGAATGGAGGATTGCCTTGAGGGTCCTCACTTAGGCAATCATGAAACTCAGCTCCAAACTCAAAAATGGAGGACACATGAACAGCCCTAAGCAATAACATTCATGTGGCTCCGAAAAAGGGTGAGAATGGAGGATTGCCTTGAGGGTCCTCACTTAGGCAATCATGAAACTCAGTTCCAAACTCAAAAATGGAGGACACATGAACAGCCCTAAGCAATAACATTCATGTGGCTCCGGAAAAAGGGTGAGAATGGAGGATTGCCTTGAGGGGTCTCACTAGGCAATCATGAAACTCAGCTCCAAACTCGAAAGTGGAGGACACATGAACAACCCTAAGCAATAACATTCATGTGGCTCCGAAAAAGGGTGAGAATGGAGGATTCCTTGAGGGTCCTTACTTAGGCAATCATGAAACACAACTCCAAACTCGAAAGTGGAGGACACATGAACAGCCCTAAGCAATAACATTCATGTGGCTCCGAAAAAGGGTGAGAATGGAGGATTGCCTTGAGGGTCCTCACTTAGGCAATCATGAAACACAGCTCCCAAACTCGAAAATGGAGGACACATTAACAGCCCTAAGCAATAACATTCATGTGGCTCCGAAAAAGGGTGAGATTGGAGGATTGCCTTGAGGGTCCTCACTTAGCCAATCATGAAACACAGCTCCAAACTCGAAAATGGAGGACACATGAAAAACCCTAAGCAATAACATTCATGTGGCTCCGAAAAGGGTGAAAATGGAGGATTGCCTTGAGGGTCCTCACTTAGGCAATCATGGAACACAGCTCCAAACTCGAAAATGGAGGACACATGAACAGCCCTAAGCAATAACATTCATGTGGCTCCGAAAAAGGGTGGCGGGACCGAACGGTCCACCGGGTTTTTCCACCTAAAAGGCAAACATGCTTTTTGCAGAGAAAAATAAATCATTCGCGAGAGCACCATATCTTAGAGAAACAATATACTTGTGCTACAGGTAATTTTCCTTGTAACCGAGAATGAAGGCAGGATGTCAACTTTTAGCTTTTAAATGAACACGCGGAGGAAACATCGGGCTAAGCTGAAAATAAATCACTCATAGTGTATAAAACTCAATAGGCAAGTGTTTTATCCTATTCCCAAACCATAACTGCACCAGGACTTCATTTTGCACATGATTTCCTATCGAATCAGAGATCACACGCACGATCACGGATCAATAGGATTTTCTCGAGGGTAGTGTTTTTTTTTTGGAGAGGAAATTGGGTGTTTCGGTCTTTTCCTCTTCGTTCATGTGGGGTGGGATATTGCCAGTCAAGAATGATTCTGAGTGGCAATCTGGCTTTGAAGAATTTCTGTCCTCTTTTTCATTGATCGAGAATTGCTTCTTTTCCCTTTTCACTTCATTTCGATCTTTGATCGGGAATCCTTCTTTCCTTTCTTCTGTTCTTTTCTTTATTTTCATTTTTCTTTTTTCTTTCTTTCCATTTCTTCCTTTTCTTTCTTTTCACTTTTCCTTTCTTTCCATTTCTTCCTTTTCTTTCTTTTCACTTTTCCTTCCCATCCCTTTCTTTGGGAAATCGGGTTTAGCGTTCTATTTGCTCTCCCTTGAGGAGATTCCGCTTTCTTTGCTTCGGGGGAAAGAATGAGGATTCCTTTTTTACAGGCCAAGGTTCAAAAAGGTCTAAGGTTGTGTTTAAATGGGGTCTTTTATTGTGGGAACCCAATCTTGATATCTGGGGCGCAACAAATTTGGGTGTGAAGGTGCCGGTCTCGGGCCGAACTCCCATATTGTTCCATAAGGCACGCGTGACAATGATGATTTGAAAACAACGTGCAAAATTAGTCATGGCTACAGCCAGGTGGGCACTCAAGCATCCCGTTTATGGCATTGTGATACTATGGTTGGGACTTTACACAGACAGACCCAACGTTTCCAAGTTATGTTCTTTCATCAGTTCAATGAATTCATCCATCCTTATCTCGGTTCATTCCGGAAAATAAACTCTTAGCATCGGTCCCTTGTTTCCAGAAGATACGTTTGCTCTTTACGAATGATTTATACTTCTTAACTATAACATGTCGACCTTTGCGGTCTTTCTTTCTTTTTTCTTTTTTGTATCATTTTTATATATTCACAAAATTATACACCTATGGTCTTCTATGAAGAAATTTTCTTTGTATATCTACACTCTTGTACATAACAAACTCTTTCTGTACATGCATTAGAACTCTTCTTTTTACGTCACACGGTCTATGTACAAACCCTATTTACATTCAAAGATTTTTTTATTTTTCCCAACACGTACTTATGGTTCACACAAAAGTTTCTTCATATACACTCGTTGCTCACACACACAAGAATTCCTTTCCACGCATCATTTACACACAAAAATCCTTTTATACACACTTTTCTTTTACATACATGTATAGATAGAAACCTTTTCCTTTTCTTTATGAACATGACTTTTATTCACAACGCTTCTTCTTTTTTTTTATTAGGATTTTTGGTTCATTTTATTTTTTAGAACGATGTTCCTAAATGAAAAACTCTATACGGTTCCGGAATTTCAACAAACACTTATTGACAACAACGAAACAAGTACCGACGTAACAACTCAAATGATATGTATGTACAAAACCAAAGTCAAAACATGAAACAAACGTTAGTCCCTTAGTCAAACAAAAATAAGATGATATGTAATAGAGAAAACAAATGGAAACAAAAAGAAATATGGATCAAGGAATCTCCCAATCATGTGGCCCCGCTTCCTCCTAAGAAATCAAGTAAATCGGGCATCTCCTCGTCCTCGCGGGCCTCATCTGCCTCGTCGGGAGCCTCTGCCGGTGCCTCTGCTGGTGCCTCTCCTGCCTGGGCCTCAGGCCAATCTCTAGGCCATGCGACCTCTGCCCTGAACTGGTCCGGAGTAGGGCACGGAAAAGAAGTAAAGCCCTGGCTCTGCAGGCTGAGGCTCATCTGATAAAGACAATCATGGGTCTGTACATGTGCCCGGTGGTTGGCCGCCTGCTGGCGAACCAAATGCCGCAAATACTGCTCCGTGTCAAATGATCCGGCTGGACCAGCCTGATGCGGTGGCGGTGCGTCCGCGGCTTGTGGTGCATCACCCTGGACCTGTCTCTGCGTGCAGTACTTCTCAATAAAAGCTCGGGTGATGGGCGGCCGAATCACCTTGCTAGGTGCGATGGGGAAGCCAAACGACTGGCAGAGTCCTGTGATCAAGGCGGGAAATCCCAAGGCCCTGTTGGACTTCTTCGGGTCCACTGGGCGTCTTGTGTGCGCGATCCCTGCAAACAATAGATGGTATCAGAAATCAGTTGAACCATCTGTATACTTACCTATGTCACGATGGCATGACCTCGCTGGGGGAACGGGCACCCTGTAGGACTGACAGAGGCCCGTAACCAGAGCTAGAAACCCCAGGGCCCTGTTGGACTTCTTCGGGCCCACTAGGCGTCTTGTGGGCGCGATCCCTGCAAACAATAGATGACATCATAAATCAATTGAACCATGTGCATACTTACCGATGTCATGACGGCACAGACCAACCGATACATCTACAGGGGGAGATTGGCATTGTGGTCACCGGGCAGAATGTTACTAAATAGCAACGTCATCCATATCCATGTAAAAGTGGTCATGTTGGTGCGCATGATCCACACTCGTCTTTTTGCAGCGGCACGGGTGAAATCTTGCCCCGGTATGCATAGCAGATGCGTGATAGCCTCCCTCTCTGGATGTGCTCGCACAGTTAGTCGCCCTCCTAATATCAGGGGGTGGCCCAGGAACTGATAAAAGGAAACTACTGGCCCCTTAACCGGGAGCGCAAGTCTCGGTTAAGCATCTAAGGGAAAAGGATCTTATATTCTCCTAAGGTGTGGATATGGAGCACACTGAAAATGAGGACACATAGCCCTCTAAAGGCGAGGGTGTGCAGCCCTCTGATGGCGAGGACATACAGTCCTCTAAAGGTGACTAGTACCCAAGGGTCCACCTTTATGAGAAAGCAAGAGATCGACTCATCGAGAGGGCCGGTCATCCAAAAATATTGGACACGAGATGTAGGAAATCTATGCAGTTAACATGATTTTTAGGGATGCAGACGCATGCAACCTTTGTCGTGAAATTTGGTAATGCTAACCGCACATGAAACAATGCAATGCAATGGAAAGTTGTACAATGTTCATGACATTCTTTCCCTATTTTGTGATTTTGATTTTCATTTAATCTTTTTGGAAAACACAGATTGACTGTCCTTTTGAAAAAGGTAATAATCCATGCAACCCTATCCTATCTTTTGCAAATCTCTCCGGGAACTCCCTCAGAGTGTATGTTTTGTTTGATTTAGTCACTTGTCCATTTTGGAGCGACGACAATGGAGCCGTTTGACGTTTAATCCATCTATTGAAATTCCAGGGTTTGTCTCCCCCTTTTTTTTTTGTTTAAAAACATCGACGGGTGAGAACTTTTGATCTTCCCCTATGTTCACTTGAGGCTCATGCACGATGCCCTTCATTGCCCCAGTGTAGGGCTTAGAGGTACCAATTGTTGTCTTGTTTTCACAACCTCGTAGTGAGGAAGAATGAAAGAAGCAGTTGATTCTTGCAAAAAGAATTTTCCAAGGACGAGAAATAGTTGAAGGATCTTTCAGTTGATGGATTAAGTCAAATGACTCCTATGTAGTAGCAAGATGTTTTGATGTCTTGATGATGCTAAAGGATCAAGTGCTTCTAAGTTTTATTTAAGACAAGAATCCAAGAAAGTCAAGATATATGATCAAGTTGATCTCTAGAATCTTTAGGAAGAAGTTTCCAAATTGAAAATACAAAAGGTTTGACCAAAGAATTCTATCATTTCAAATTGAGATTTGCTCTCTAGTAATCGATTACCAACAGTTGAAAATGTTTTAATTCAAATTTTTAAAACCTGTAATCGATTACATAAGTCTTGTAATTGATTACCAGAGGGGATTTTCAGAAAATAATTTCCAAGAGACATATCTATTCAAATGTTTTAAAGAGAGTTTTCATTGCCCAAACAGTTTTATCCTCTCGAAAGATCAAGATTTTTTCTGAACTGAAATGTCTTGTCCTCTCAAAAAGATTCCTTGGTCAACCACTTGCATATTCAGTAAAGAATTTTGATTGATCTTCATTTTACAATCCATCTCTTTTAAGAGAAATTTCTTCTTCTCTTCTTCTTATTTCTGAAAAGGGATTAAGAGACCGTGGGTCTCTTGTTGTAGGGGATTCTTGAACACAAGGGAAGGGTTGTCCCTGTGTGCATTGTTAATCCGAAAAGAGAGAGTGAAATTTTAATTGAAGAATAGTCTTTGTATCTTAATTCAATCCCCTCTGAGGCCATTCATCCAACATCCTATTCTTGGTAACTCATTTCTCTCTAAAAAGACAAACTTTCCGGAATGATAAAATGAGGTCACATGGACGTCTTGAAAACACAGTCAATCAAATGCTTCTTTTTTATTTTTAAACTTATTTGTTTTGAACTTTACACGTTGTTTTACGGCAGCCCCACCAACGTACAAGACGAGTAATATCTGATTGAATGGTCTTGGAAGTCCAAACTCAGGAGCACAGGTCGCTTGAGCAAATGGACCAATGGCTTACACTCAATTCTGGTGAAAGTTGAAAATCCTGATGAGTCATTAGAGACATCTAACAACAGCTTTCAAAATTGCCCCATGTGTGGCATCTCTTGTTAATGTCAGGATTTACATGCGATTCTCCTCAAATTTCAGCCAGCCCGCATCAATTAGACCTTGCACCTTACGCTTCAGGCCCCTACAATGCTCAATGGAATGCCCCAGGGCTTCTCCATGACAAGCACACGTTGCGTTCGAGTCGTATTCTCGGAGAAATGGAGGTTGATGAACCTTGGTTAGGGTTATGGCTACCATTGAATTATCAAGTAGATATGGGAGCAAGTCAGCATAGGACACTGGAATTGGGGTGAATTCTAAGGCTTTCTCGCTGCAAAATTCATTTCTTGGTGGTGTTTTGGTTTACGCTAAAGGTGGTGTTTGTCATCGGAAGTGCGGTAGGTTGGCTTTGTGGTTGATTTTAGGGATGGCCTTTGTGAATAACTGGGCGGTGGGTAAGGAGAAGGTTTGTTATTGGCTGAGTAATGACATTGTTGGGTTGGTGGGAAACTTGGCTGTATTGGAATGGCAGTCACAGCACGGGCTTCTCCTTCATCCTCACCCTCTTCATTTGCCCTAGTTTTTTTTGGCATTTATCAAAGCATGATGATCAGATTTGCCTCTTTTTAGACCCACTTTGATCCTTTCGTCGGTGAAGACCATATCATCAAAGCTTGAAGGTGTGTAGCCCACCATCTGGTAATGTGTCTACTATTATTGTCATCATTGAGGTGCCACTTGAGCTGCCAGGTCTCTACACCTTTGGGCGTATTATTTGAAAGATCCGTGCCCCCTTTTTTGCACATATTTTGTAGTTGCATCCTATCCGAAGCCATTATACCGACACTGCCTAACGAAGGCAACCATTAGGTCCTCCCAGGAATGGACTCGGGAAGGTTCCAAGTTAGTGTACCAGGTAACAACTACCCCGGTAAGACTTTCTTGGAAGGAATGTATCAACAATTCCTCATCTTTTGCGTATGCCCCCATCTTCCGACAATACATCTTTAGATGGTTCTTGGGGCAAGTAATCCCCTTGTACTTGTCAAAGTCCAGCACCTTGAACTTGAGAGGGGTGATGATATTGGGTACTAGGAACAACTCTTCTAGGTTAGCAAAAGTATAATCTTCACCTCCTTCAATGGCCCTGAGCCTTTCCTCTAGATGATCCAGCTTTCCCATTTCTGCCATAGCATGAGGGTTTTTACTTGTCGTGGAATGAAAGAGGTGTAGTTGTGGGTGATACTGAGGGCCCTCCAAAGGGTTTTGTAGGGGTATACCACCAACTGCTTGCCCTTCAATGGCATATCCGAGGCAAGGCTCGAAGTTGGCTAGATTGTGATGGGGAATTTCATGTGTCTCTCCCATGGTTTAAGAGACATGCGCATGATCAGTTTAGGGTTGTTGGCTCTCAATGGGTATAAGAGTGGAGTTATTGACATTCTTATTGGGAGTGTACGCCACATTGGGTGGCGTATAGTTGAGAGGCAAACCATATGGCGGGAAGGCGTGCTCGTTTTGAATTTGCACATCATGGGGGCCGCCCATACTTCCCAAATCTTTGCCTACCATATCTGAGGTTGGATGATTCATTTGGTTGATGCCGGATGGGGATGCCGGGTTCACCTTAGCAACAACACTGGTAGCGGCAATTGCAACCACATTGGCTTCCATTATCTTCTTCACGCTCATCATGGCCTCCATCATTGTGGCTATTTTCTCTTTAATGGCCTCCATGTCGGCCTTCATCTTCTCTTGTATCTCCTCTACTTCACCCATTACTCTAGCTCTAGCACAAGTTCAGTGAGGGCACCGTAAAGCATGTTTTTTTTCTTTTTTATAACAATGATTAAGTTTTTTTTTTCAAGGAAAGAATGCAATGAGCAATGCAACCAATGAACAACATGGATGTATGCGAATGATGCACAGTTGAAGTATTGTGAATTTGTACATTGGATATGGGGTTGAATCAATTTAGATTTTCAACATGGTCCATGACATCTTCGTCAAGGTGAAATTGGAAGTAACAGGGACATCAACAGCCCTAAATGTGTTTGGCAGTAGACGAAGCAATGATGTAACACGATCTTTTGCCCCAATATTTTGCAAGATGGTTACTTCCATGCTTCAACTTGACTCGATGAACCTTTTCGTAAAAGCACGAGCTTGGTTCAACCCCATAACCCAGAGAATGGCAATTTTGATCGCCAATACTTCAACAACATTTCATAAGGATGAAAGACTCGGGAATACGCATGCTATGCATGGAAAATGTAATTATGAGATTGAGATGCCCGAAGAAACATCCTTTCTTAGTTAAACATGCATTAGGTACCATGTTCAATCATTTTGTTTTTAAGTGAAATGGGTTTATGATCCCAACATGGTTGACTCATGGTACCTAACACATGCAACTAAGAATGTATCATGATTTTTCATGCTTCCCTTTTTTGTTTTTGTTTTGTAGAGGAAAATACAAGGATCATGTATGAGCAAACAAAAAGTATGTTGAACTCATATGCATGATGATGCAATGACTCATGCAAAATGGGAATGTGATAACGGACAAATGCAGGAACGATATGTTCATTATGATGTTGAAGAGATGTTTATGCGGTGCATGATATGAATGCATTTACGGACATGAGAGCCCGAAAAATTATCTCTCCTTATTGCGCATTTAGGGGGCGCAGTGCCCCATGTGTGTAGTTAAGAAGACGATATGGATCTTCCAGCTTCCCATGACAAAAGACGAGACCCACATACAACGCATGCGTGACGGTATGATGCAGATGCGTATGCATGAAACGGAAAGAAAACAACACAAAGGGGTAATTCACACATACGAGACTGCAGAGATCCAACTTTAATGTTACGTTTTGGGCATGATGGCGCCTCAACGTAGTATTAAAAATGTTACGTATTACTCTAAAGAAACCAAACATCACTAGCAAAATTATAAACTGGTGCTATTTACCAAAAAATGCATGAGAACGAATGGCACGGAGCGTGTTTGCTCTTTGCCCCTATTTGGGAACCTATAGGACAATATCTAGGGGTCTCTAATAACTATTCCCCAACAATTCATAACTCACACGACTGTTTTCTAGAGGTATCATCACTCAAGATAATAATATTGTGGCGGTATGGAATACCAGCGACAACACATTATAAAGAGAGAAAGCTCTAGACGAGGTTTCACTATTATCAAGCAAGTCAGAGACCTAGCATGATGATAGATTCACCTCCATTCCTTAAATTCCCATGAACCCGGGTATAGGGCCCCTTTTTTTACTCAAACCCGTGGGTGCTTAGAATGCAGTGTAAAAAATGCGAAATAGACAACAATTATTTACATTTTACACAGTTCAACAAATGCACACACGAAGTTTCACAAATCCACAATTCCTTAAAATAGGCCTAACTCACAAAAATACTCCCCAGTGGAGTCGCCAACTGTCACAACGTGCCCTTCACGGGCGAGCGAGGGCAAGGCTCTCGGGTGCGCTTTCCAAAGGAGGAAAGATGTGCGGAGTCGCCACCAACGTTTATTTGTGGAAAACGTCGAAAAAACCGAAGGAAACTGATCAAAATGAAAATTCTAAGTTCGGGAGTTGTATTTACGCTTGAGGAAGATATTAGCACCTCCCACGTTTGTCTCAAAGGACAACAACCTATTTTTTAGAATTGTGGAATTGTGTTATCTTAACTTTTATTTCTTTTTATTTTTTGAGGTCGACAAAAGCGGGGCTTTTGCTCCTACGTACCCTCCTTTGGAGAGGAAATCAGACCTACGTAGTTCTTCCTTATGCGTGAATCAAGCGATTCTTTTTACTTGAGGGGTGATCATTTTAAGGCGTTGGACCTTAAAAATGATCCATTTTACTTGGTAAGAAACATAAATGATAAATTTTCAAAATCCTATTTTTGTGGATGAGCTTGACTAGGCGAGTTGATTTTAGCCTTAGTTTCACTTTAGTTATTAGTCAATTCAATTAAGAATGAGAAATCCCAAAGAGAAAAACGTCCGATTGATCTTTCGCTTTTATTTTACTAAAAGGTATTTTTTTTATTATTATATTATTATTTTACCTCTTTTTTGATTTTCAACGCGGTTACGGCACGACCGAACGATCGGAATTCATTTTAACCAAAATTAACGGATGATACAATTCAAACGATCGGTGGAAATTTATTTTATTTTTAGTTTAAGCGAGAAATGACTTAAATAAATGGCTTAAGTACGTCAAAAGGGGGTATAAAAAGCAAATGAAAACGAGAATAAAAATACATGAAATAAAATGTGGACCACCACGGGTACATAGAATGAATTGAAAAGCTTGGTTTGAGGTACTTACCCGTTGAAGACTGAAGAAAACGAAGAACGGTCGAGAATCTTCGCGTAATTACTCACGGAAACGTTACGGAAGCGCTTCGGCTTGGATTTTCTTCACGGAACTAATTTTCCTCAGCTATTTCGAGAGAGAGAGAAGTGCCTAAGGGGCTGAACCATTTTCTTCTTCACTTCTCCCCCTATTTATAGCAAAATGGGGGAGAAGCTTGCCACCCAGCTCGCCTAGGAAAGCAAGGTTGCTTCCTCCAGAAGCAACAACCTTCTGGAGAAATCTTTTGGAGGGCCCAAGTGGGCCTGGTTGCTATTTGCACCCCCTTTTTACTAAATGCACCCCCTTCTATTTTTTTGGTAATTCTTTTTCCGTAATGTTACGAAACTTTACGAATTTCGTAACGATATTTATTTTCCTTTCGCAAGGTTACGAATCCTTACGGATTATGTATTTACTCTTTTTTAGCTTTCGAAGAAGTTACGGAAACTCACGGATTGCGCAAAAACACCTCTTTTCGACTTCCGCCACATCACGGAATTTCACGGATCGTGCAAGCCTGCTTCCTTTCGATTTCTGAGATGTCTCGGGACTTCATTTATTGTGCAACAAAGGACGCCAAGTATCTCAAAGCGGCTAACCAAAGGTTGCATGTCATCAAGTAATAATCCCCGGACGAAATTAGGGTATGACAATAAGATACGATGCTGTGCTTATTGCTTATGCCCAGAATAATTTAGGCAAGCCAGATTGGATTCATATACACCTCGCTCTTTTGTTCAAGGTTCTATTCATCTTTTCTACAACACCATTTTGCTCAGGTGTTCCTGGTATTGTCTTAATCATTCTAATCCCATGTTCTAAACATAAGTCTTTAAATTCCTAACTGTCATACTCCCTGCCAATATCAGATTTTTAACCTTTAGACCTGTCTGATTTTCAACTTCTGTTTTCCATCTTTTAAACACAGAAAACACATCAGATTTATTTTTAAGAAAATAAACCCATAACTTTCTGGTAGAGTCGTCGATAAAGGTGACATAATAGCGTGAGTTTCCAACAAATTTCACTGGGGCTGGTCCCCAAACATCTGTGTGCACCAATTCTAGCTTTTCAACTTTAGGAGTCTTCCCTGCCATTGAGAAGCTAACATTTTTCTGCTTTCCAAAGATACAATGTTCACAAACACCAACATCAACATGCTTCAGGCTTGATAGCTTACCCTTTGCCGCCATAAGCTTCATTCCTTTTTCACGCATGTGTCCAAGTCTTTGATGCCATAGGGTTGAATTATTGACAGCCTTAGTAACTGCTACCATATCCTTATCTGCAATCATGTAAAGAGATCCTCGCTTCTTTCCACGAGCCACAACGAGATTGCCTTTTGTTACCTTCCAAGCTCCATCTCTAAAAGTGGTGTAATGCCCTTCATCATCCAACTACCTTATAGACATTAAATTTCTCTTTAAGGCAGGAATATGTCTGACATTGTGCATTG
Organism: Glycine max; assembly: GCF_000004515.6. Lineage (NCBI taxonomy): Eukaryota > Viridiplantae > Streptophyta > Magnoliopsida > Fabales > Fabaceae > Glycine > Glycine max. The sequence goes on along the minus strand of NC_016090.4, from coordinate 20,781,066 downwards.
TCCATAGGGATCCACTGGAGGTCTTGATGTCAATATCATCTATTCCGACAATGTCAAGAGATTTTCCATCTGCAAGGTAAACTTTCCCAAACTTTCCAAAAATATAGTTAGACAATAAATCTTTAGAGGGAGTAGTGTGGAACGACGCACCTGAGTCCATAATCCATGAATCAACAGGACTATCCAAGCTGCAAATTAATGCATCATCAAATTCATCAGTTGCTGCATTTGCGGATTCATCATCATTGCACTTCTTGTTTTTGTGAGTCTTGTTCTTCTTTGGTGCCTTGCACTTATTGGTAAAGTGACCTCTCTTGTCACAATTCTAGTGGATAATGTTACTTCAAAATTTTGTCTGACCTTTTCCTCTTGACTTTGATCTGCCTCGACCATTCTGACCCTTATGGGTAGTCTTTCCTCTACCTTCAGTATTCAATGCTGAATTGGAAACATGACTAGAAGATTCACCTGAATCTCTCTTGCAAACATCTTCGCTTAAGATCAAGTCACGGATGTCACTAAGCATTAATGTGTTCTCCCTTTACTAACTGTAGTAACAGTTGCAGCCTAACTATCCGGTAGTGATGACAATAGAATCAATGCCTTCACCTTATCCTCTAATTTAATCTGCACTGACTCCAACTGGGCAAGAATAGTATTAAATTCATTAATATGATCAGTTATAGAGTTACCTTCTCCCATCTTGAGGTTAAACAACCGACCCATCAAGTATACTTTGTTGGCTACCGACGACTTCTCGTATTGGGAGGGTAGGAAACAGGTTTGAAGGGCGTGGAGGAAAATAGGCCTGGAGGTGAGCTGATCGTTGTTGGCTATCCATTGGAACCAGGCCAAAGCACGATCATCCGTATAAAAGGAGGCAGTGGTCAGGCGTTCATGGTCAGGGGTGTTGTGATATTCAAAGAATTGGTTAATTTTGAATATCCAACCCAATGGGTCAAAGCCATCAAAGTGAGGCATGTCAAGCTTCATATGGTGAGGCTGTGCGGAAGGTGAAGATGGTGGATGAGGTAGATGAGGGTATAGGGGATTTGGGCGTAGCCAAGGTAGTGATAAGGGTATCAAGTTTGGGAGTCATGGTTTGAAGGTTTTCACTGAGCGTCAGTTAATGAGTGGTGAGCTTGGTAAAGGCGTCCTCCAATCTGTCAGAGGAGAACTTCGAGCGGGTGGACTCCGCCATTAGAACGAGAGGACCAAATTGTTAGGCTCTAGTAGTTGCTACTGGACTTCGAGGGCCAGAACCTCCTAATACGAGAATAGAAAGGTAAAGTATTGTATTCATTTCTGTCCTGCCTTATTACATTTGATGAGTATTTATAATGGAATTGTAATAACAGAATTTGGAATTTTGTGGTGACAAGGTCCTAACGGAAAGAGAGAAAATATTTCTAATGACAGACAAGATCAAGAGCTGCTCCCTTGATAGCCAGCTCAACAGAAACGGTTATAGGAAATCTTTGAGGTCTTGCTTTTGTTGCTTTTGGTTTTTCTGTGTTGCTATCAGCCACGCTCGACGGCAATGAGCGTTGCAAGCTCGCCCTACACAACCTCCTTGACAAGATGTATGATATAGAGTGGGATTTGATTATGATCGACATGCCGAAGGGGTATTTTGACCCATTTGGCCTGGAGGGTATTTTGAGGTCGAAAAGTATTTCCTGCTCCCTCCTTTTATCCTTTCTTTTATAAGTATTATAGTGGCATCGAAAACTATCGTTACATCTTATAATTTGAGTCATCAATAATCAAGATATTTTATTTTATTGAGTTTTGCAAAGTGCTTGGTTTATGTTATGTTAATGTATTTTCACTGTTCTTTCATGTATGGGTATTTTTTAATCTGAGATTAGATTGGCATTTTTAAATTTTATTGATGCAATGTTTGCTAATTGATTTGCTGAACTCTTCCAGTTCACTGATGGCTGCGATTACTTGTTTCATGGGATTGCAATATGGGCATATAATTGTACATTTGCAGGTTTGGATTATGATTTCTTTATGATCTGCAAGAATCCAATCCTAGTGCCATAGGTGGAAGATTTAAAATCTGACCCTAGGATATGTATATTTTTTATGATTCAACCCCTTTCTTGTCCATTCAGGGCCACAAGCATAGGGTACGTCTTTGGTTTGTGTTTTCCTTCTCTCTGTTGCTCATAGGGTACATTCTGGAGATCCTAGGTACTATCTAATTTTAAATTTCTTAAGATTGTTCTGTTCTATAACAACTGTTTAGTTTTTTAGGAATGCCTTTATCAAAAGCACTATACACATTAAGCTACACGTGTATCACTGCAAGGGCATCAGGCTTAGTCTTGACTGCTATCTTTTACATTGTAAGTTCATCCTTGTGTCATAAGTGGAATAATCTATATCCTAGTTTAAAATAGAGATAATAGGCAAATGATCATTCCCGTGATGAGAAAAAGGTGGTAGGCTGGAATTCATGCGGTTAATCACCTAGTCTACTAATTGTTGAGCCCATTTGTTAACCCACACAATACAGCCAAAAAAATAAAGAGAAAGAAAATAGAATTGGCATTCTATTCTTAATAGCTGATAGAGTCCAGGCTGCAACTTCCCTTGGCAATTCCAAACTCCAAATCTACACTACTTAAGCTTGGCCTCAAGTTTGAAAGTCCAAACAGAACGTATATGATTATATCTATTAGGATGTCGCCACTAATTGTGATTAATATTAATAATTTTTATAGCTCTCAGCTTTACTATTATTGTTTGTAATACAACTTGAATTTTATTTTGTAAATATCAAGTCATAGCCAGCTCTTACATATATATAGGACAGAGATCAAATTACACTTGTGTAATTCTTAAGTGTTACACTCATCCTCAATCATTGATTCTTTTGTCATCTAATGGTCCTAATAAAAACACATTAGTGTATAATGAGTCACAAGCAAAGAGATGTAGGGTGAGAGATGCCAACAAAGGAATTACTAGTGCGTATAACAAAGGTAGTGGAATCGAATGTATGGCATTCCTCTGCCAAATATTTAGCCATAGTGGCTTGAAATTGTCTCGGGGCAATGAAATTCGTGAGGTTTTGGCAATGATATCAGGGAGGAAAATAAGAGAGCATATAGATGAATTCTTGTCTGAATTAGACACTGAAGCATATATTTATATCAGGATTCATAAATGTAAGGGGAATTACAATTAATTACAAGAATATATGTTTACTCTAATTAAAATATTACATAAATATATAATCTGCCCTATTTACATTATTACTATAATTACTACAATTACATGATTTCTAACACTTAGGTTGGCTTGAATTGTATTGCTTGATGCTATTTGTAATTGTTCAAGCGAATTAAATGACTGTAACCACCGGCAAATGTTTAAAAACCTGCAACCTCATCAAAACATATTGTCTTGCTGGTTGACATAGAAGATCTCAGAAAACCTACAGTTTTACTGCAATGGATGGGAATGAATGCTCTTGTTGTGTATGCATTAGCAGCTTGTGACATTTTCCCATTAGTTATCCAGGGTTTCTATTGGCATTCTCTTGAAAATAATTTGGTAACGTTTGTTTCCCAATGATTCTTTGAATATCTCCTCTTTCATTTTAAGTTATTTAAGCTCGAACTTGTTTTTTTCCTTTGAAGATTAATTTTTACCAATAGAGTTAGCATTCCCCATCTTAGATTTTTGTAATCTTCTCTTTGGATTTAGAACTAAACTGCTATTCCAAAATACTAACATAACATTCCTAAATTTGTCACTACTGCATTTTTTGGTGGAGGGAGACAAGGAAATACCTTCTCATACTTGATTAGTTAAATTATAGCCATATATATATTTTTTAAAAATATTTTTCTACATCGGTTGTGCTTTAAACCGATGTGGTAATTGACAAATTTTGATAGACTTCCTACATCAGTTTTAGGAACAACCAATGTAGAAATGCATTTTTCACATCGGTTTTTAAAATTGATGTTGAAAGTGTTTGACACAACATTTGTTTTAAAACCGATGTTAAATAGTTTTTTTAACCGATCTTAAATGCTTTTTTTTGTAGTAGTGTCTGCCATGGGATCATCACGTGTTTTATCATTTCCTATGAAATCCTCATTTGAGAGTGTGATTGTTGGTAGAGATTGACAATGGGCTTTTTTTTGTTTCCATTGCATTGACACTTGAGCTTAGAGGTGACTTTTCCTGGAGAAGTTTGTAAAGCTTCCTCCAGCAAAGCCATATGAAATAACATTAAGAACTTGAGGATTTTCAGTTGTCTTTGTTCACCTCCCGCAAGTTGTTGGTTGTTGCCTCGACCTTTGACATATCCATCTTTGTAACTTCCTCTATAACCACCACATTTATAATTGTATCCTCTAACAAAATCATGCAAACATCTTTTTTGAAGCAACTCTAGAGTAAATTTTGTGTTTTAGAACTATGCATTCTTTTATAGAATGACCATAATTTTGGTGATATCTATGTTGTTTGGTGCAGTCTACTTAACTCTAGAGTAAATTAAACAAACATCCCTTGAGATTTAAAAAAATTACACATGCTTCTCTTCCTTTTTTAAAACCTATACAAACCTCACCTAAGGTTTAAGGAAATTACACACCCTTCCCCTCAATTTTAAAAATCTACAAAAACCCCACTATATTTTGTCCAAATATTTGACAATAACAAGTCATGTGCATTGCACATGAAACATGCATGATGAGTATTTTTTTTCTTCCAAAATGTCCTTATGGAATCCTTCAAAGTATGAGACAATTTTGATAAAAAAAAAAAAGTTGCAAAATCTCAATCAAGCTGCCATACCAATAACCGTATAGTAACATTACCATTGAACCAACCCCATTCTAGCAAAATCATAAACCAAATGAACAATTATAAATTTCAGAAATCAAATGAAATTATTCCAACCAAGTAATCAATGATCCAATGCACAAAATCACTTGAACCAACTCCATCAATACCAACAATAACAACATTTAAGTCTAGATTCAAAAACAAAGGAAAGATGAGTGTAATTTCTCTAAATCTCAAAAATATTTGTGTAATTTAGTCTTAAAAGTACATTGCTAGTCTTTTTCTGATAAATTATTATAAATGATGTAAAAGAGAATTTGAAAGATTAAATGGCATTGTGAAAATAATAATCAAAGAACAAAATAATTTCTCAATTTTTTGATACCCATGACATTAGTATGGTGTATTCATTAACTTTATTAATGATTAATCTCCCCCAAAAAATTGATTAATCACCTTTGATGGACTTTTCCCTCTTAACTATTTTTTTTTCCATTCACAATGTTAGAATCCAAGACCTTACTTAAGGAGACCAAATACATTACCACTCAAACTAAGCACTTGTTAAAACATTTTCTCATTTATCATAAAGAAAAATGAGTTTTATAAGTTTTTAAAAATACCAATAATTATTATGTAACTGATAAATGACTGTTTTTAAAAACTGGCGTCAACATGTAATTTAGTTCACAATCAATTAAAAAATACGATGCATTAAATCGTTTGGTGTAGTAACTTACAATCATTTAATATCTTGAGCAATAATATTACCGATAAGTAGCCATATTCGTCATAATATGTAGCCATATTCGATAAGAAAAATTTAAAAATACAAACAATATTATTAAATTTACTTATTGGAATATATGCTGGTACTGCAACAACCAGAAACGGTAGAATGTGCATGCATCTGCACTAGCTTACCCGTTGACAATATAATTTAAAAACGAGAGGGTCATGCTTATCATATTTAGATTTTGCACTCATCAATTACATACGTCATCCCGATTAAGCACTTTTATTAATTTATAGCCGCATTATGTAATTTTAGAAAAAAGGTTTGGTGAATCTATTCGTTGTCTCTAGGTAGATGAAGAATCTACTCATTCTTAACAAATATGGTCCTTTTCAGACAGAAAAGACAAGAATGTTTCCTGATGATTATTTGTTTTATCATCTCTCTTACTCTTCCCTTGCTTATAGTTATTATCAATAAGAATTATGTTGATTAAAGAAGTTGTTTAATTATTATTTTGTGATGTTAGTACCGTATACATTTTATTAAGCATAAATATATTAATCTACCCCAGCCTTATCAATTTGAAAAACCTACTAGACTGTCTTTTAGCTGAAGGTGTTGAAGATTAAGGTTTTAGTTCCATGAATAGGTAAGGTATATACTAAATGCTTAGGTCAGAATATGAATCACAAGTTTTTATTCAGTTTGATAATGATGCAGGTAAAAGAGTCTCTTGGTGGTGTAAATCTAATAGGTGTCTCCTTTGTTAATTAGACTTGAATGCAGGTGAATTGGAATAACAACTATAATACTCGCAATATGAAAGTTCATTTACAAGTTAAATTTAATGTCGATAAGCGAGGCTGTATAACATTAACATGATGCATTAATGTACATAACATCAAGCCAAATACAATAATAATTAAAATAACTTGCCCTTCAATTATATATGATTGACTCATCAATAATTGAAAAGTTTTAAATTCAATATCTCCTAGTGATACTTGTCTTTTCTTTATTAAACAAAAGAATTCATTAAAATGGAACACAAGAAACACTCTTATTCACTTATAAAATAGTAAAACTAAGGACTTATTTGGGATAAGTTGTAAGTTAATACAAATTTAAAAACAAGTAAACAACTAATTTTAGTTTAAAAAATAAATATATTTTGAAAGTTTTGTTATTCTATTAAAATTAGTTTAAGGTGTATATTTGTAGTGATAATGATGATAACTATAGTGATAATATTAGTATTAATGATATTGGGAAAATATCCAAGTCCCACATCGGCTGCCTCAATCCTTGAAGTGCAGCTTATATATCTGTTGGGCAACTTCACTTAATGCCAATTGGTTTTAAGATAAAATCTAACATGGTATCAGAGCAAACTCTAACCCTGGGACCTCGCATTCGCCTCCGCTGCGACAAGCACCCACCATTTGTGGTTCACGCACCAAGCCCAATAAGTGCTGGGCGTGAAGGGGGTGTATTGGGAAAATACCCAAGTCCCACATCGGCTGCCTCAATCCTTGGAGTGCAGCTTATATATCTGTTGGGCAACTGATGACACTAATGGAAATGGTGATGATGATGTTGATGCTTATGATGACAGAAATGATAGTGCTATAACAATGGTGTTGATGTCAGTACTAGTAGTACGTGGTGGTACTAGTGGTAGTGGTGATGATAGTAATAGAAGTGTGACAATTATAATGATGGTGTGGTGGAGGTGTCAATATGCGGTGCTGATGCTAGTGATAATAACTACCAAAAAGACCATTATCAAATGTAAAGAGAGTATTTTTTTTAAATTAAAAATCAAATTCACAAATATAGTTTCTTGATTTTGAAAATAAATATAAAAAGTTTTAAAATTAAGTTAAAAATCAGTTAAACTCAATTTTATTATGTACGCTTTTTTTTTAAAAAAAAAGTACATTGTTTTAAAAATTATATTTAAAAGATAAAAGCTAAAAATTCCCAACCACTCGAAATGAGGCCAATAAATTAATAGTTCCATTTTAACATTTAATGTGTATGATTAATGTACCAATAAAGAAAACGAAACCAATTCCGCCGACCAAGAGGTACTTGTAGGCTATAGACCGAAATAATAGATATTCATTTATGAAAAATAAAATAAAATGGAAATGCATGCATAATAAACTTACATATTTTAGAGTTGATTTTGTTAATATGGATTATTCATTGAAGGATATGGTTTGATTTTCATTAATCTCTCCAGAAAAAAGAAGAAGCCATATTTTGATTTTCGTTATTAAATTTTTTAATACGTAATCTTTAAATATTACTCTAATTTCTAATTATTAACATTATCAAATTACTATAAAAAAGTTATATCATAATTAATTGAGTATTGTACATAAGTTATTATAAACTTTTAGTATTTGAATTTGATTCCCACCGATAATTTTTATAAATCAAATTACTATAAACTTAAAATAATCTCTCTCGTACTAAAAAAAATGTTATTGTATCAAGTATATTAAACTCTACTCTCGTGTTGATATTAAAAATAGTTGAAACCCGCAATACGTGACATTAGTGGTTTATTTTTCTGCTATAAAAACTTAACAATTGGAATATTCATCATTTATCCATGATTCATGAATTATCATTTACAAGAAGAGTTAGAAGATGCGAATCTGATAGCCGCAATATGGCTTTCTCTTATTTCTGATATATACTAGTTAGTTGTTTAAGCATTCACTTAACAAGTAATGGTGGACGTGTTGGATGAATTTATTTGACTTCACACTTTGTTGGATTTTGCTGCTTTTCACAAATTAATGAAGTGTTAAAGTTTGGCAAAGAATAAGTGTCACTTTATCTACAAAGAAGTGTCTTAACATTCCATAAAAATTAATTTTTTTAAACAAAGTAAGTTTTTTTTATATATAAAAGAAATTGATACTAATGTATAAAAAGTAACAAGTAAATCATCATTTTAGTCTCCTTAATCTCTCCCACCTCAAATTTGCCACTAACTACTCATTATTTCCCCTTTTCATTTTAGGAAATTCCACACCATCCAAAAACAACGTTCTTCCCTCCCCAAAACTAAATCTTTGTTGAAAGAAATCCCTCACACCCCCTTCCCTTAATTAATTGACAAAAGAATAATTAATATGATGATGAGCTTTACAAATGACACATAAAAAAGTATTTTTTTTTAAATGTTTAAATGTTTAAATTGCCATAAATCTAATTAACGCTAACATTAAATTAAGATTTAAATGACATTTTGGCCCCTATAATTGCACTTTTCAATTTGGTATATATAATTTAAAAGAGGTCAATTTAGTTCCCATAGTTTCATATTATTTTCATTTTGGTCCTCATCATGAAATCATCTTTAATGTCGTTCATTTGATCAATGACATAGCTTTCACTACTAGAAAATAAGGTTTTAACATCGGTTATTTAAGACTTTCAACATCGGTTATTAATTGATGTTGAAAGTACCGATGTGGAAAGTAGTATCATTAACATCGGTTATTTAAAACCGATGTTAACTAATAAATACAACATCGGTTATTTAAATAAGCGATGTTATATGATACGAATTATGAAAAAAAAAATTATAAATCTATAAATTAACATCGGTTTTTTAAAAAACTGATGTTGTAAGTGACATTTAACATCGGTTTTTTAAATAACCAATGTTAAATGTGACATGTGACATCGGTTTTTTAAAAACTGATGTTGTAAGTAACATTTCACATCAGTTTTTTAAAAATCTGATGTTGTAAGTGATATTTAACATTAGTTATTTAAATAGGCGATGTTATATGATATGAATTATGAAGAAAAAAAAGTTATAAATCTATAAATCAACATCGATTTTTAAAAAAACTGATGTTGTTAGTGACATGTAACATCGGTTTTTAAAATAACCGATGTTAAATGTGATATTTGACATCGGTTTTTAAAAAACTGATGTTGTAGGTGACATTTCACATCGGTTTTTAAAAAAACTGATGTGAAATGTTACTTACAACATCAGTTTTTTTAAAAACCGATGTTAAAAAATGTTGAGGTAAGTGACATTTAACATCAGTTTTTAAAAAAACTGATGTTGTAAGTAACATTTCACATCAGTTTTTTTAAAGACCGATGTTGTTTTAGAAAATTATTTTTAACATGATGTCTGTTTTTTCAATAAATCCCAAAAATAACCTGCAAATTTTAAAATCAGACCACACAACATATAATTTTCATTCTGTTTTGAAACAGTTTTTACCAGAAAATTCAATAAGAAATTTACTAATTACTATGAATTTAAAACATATTTAATGTTGAGACACGAATTGTAAATTAAGTAAGTAAATATAAACTACAATTACAAGATTGTCTAAACATCCTAAGTTTCATTTTTCACTTTCAAATAGTACTTTGCCCACTGGTTGCGAAGCGCCTTCAATCTTTCTGGTTCCAATGGTCTAGGATCAGTGAAATACTGCATGATATAATAAAACATAAGTTAATAATATATTAGCAATCATAATAATATGAAATTTGGTGAATTAAAAATTACCATTTCCCAATTATTCTGGAAATTTCCTAAGATTATAGTTGACATCCAATGCATGACGTAATACCCACACTCAGTGCTTCCTTTTTGTCTATTACACTAAATACATTATGAAATTTAGATATGCAACGTTCAGTACAAATTAGTCTACACAATACTAAAATATAAGTGAAAACATATTGTTTAAATAACTTACTTTAACAACAATCCACCTAGCAGGAGTCTTGGATTTACTTTGTTGAGTATCGTCAAGTCCTTTCAAAGCACTATTGAATACAAACATAGATTCTTATTGTACATTTGAAATTTTGATTTACCTGACTAATGCTAATGCAAATATATTAAAAAACAACACTGACCTATTAATTATGCCTTTGAGGTAGTTGTCTGGCTTATTATGCAACGAACAAAACCAAATGACAACATTTTCCTTAGGCAAAATGACGACCATTTGCCAATGTGCACTGCAGTGGAGACCAATATATGTTATTATACTATTATACATTATTTAAATTCATTTGTTGAGTTTAAGTTACCCATTCAAGTAGGCTCCTAGGTACACATCTCGTTGTGAATTTTGCATCCAGTTCTTAATGTAATTTTCTGATTCAAATTGTGATTGGCCAGATCTCTGGATAGACTGTGGCTCGAGGAATCCATACACATCGATATTCCCAGCTCGCATACTTGTCTCAGTCATATGCCTATTATTGTTAACACAAAGTAAATTATGCATGAAGGTAAAACAATAAATTAGGTAACTAACAATAATCTAAATTGACTTACAGAATCCACAACTGTATAACAGATATGCTGAGACATTGACCACCATGTGCAATTTCAGACAGATCTTCATGCTTTATGTACAAGGGAAAGTTTTCATTAAATAGGCCAAACAAGGTAGCATCCCACATAACCTGCAATGGCTTCAGAAAAAGCTGTGGAATGGTCAATGTCATTAGATATAGCGGATCATCGACCTCATCATCCGGCCTATCTGTAGGTTTCGTGGGTCTCACAGCTCCCTGTTTATCCAACATAATTAATTGACATAATTTAATCACAGTAAACATTTTAATTGGAAAAATAAGCATTTAATGACACTAAAATACCTGTTCTGATAAACGCTTGACTAGATGTGTCGGCCAAGCAAGGAATGTGTTAAGAGCCTGTCCCACGACCTTAACCTCTTTAGTGGGTACAGGAATGGGAGCATCTACATCTCTAATCTCCTCAACACCAACCTTAACTTGATCATGCAGCAAAGGAATGTTGTGAATTGTTGTAGATCCCTCATAAACTCTTCCCAGGGCAACCAGGCGAGAAGGATATTCTTCAATATACAACCCACATTTGTATGAGTCACCGGTGTCTAGATCGTTCCCTGAGGGATCAACACAACTCTCCTTTGTGCTGACACGAGCAGCTGAAGGACCAACATCAGGTTCAGGAGGCAGTGCGAGTCCCTGTGATTGCATTTGGCTGAGGGATAACATTAGCCGTCGAGTGACTTTTTCTGTGATTGAATCCTCTAGTTGGTCCTTGATTTGTTGCGTCAACTGTTGCAGGTATTCGGGAGCAATGGAGGAGGTCCTTGAAGCTGATCCAAAGTATTGTTTGATGGTTATACCGGCTCCTACAGCACGCACACGACCAGGGTGTTCTGGTCGCCCAATGGCAGCAGTCAGTATATCATGACGTCCATGGGTAACAAAGGAACCCTGTGAGGCCTGCTCCTCAAGCGCATCCTGTGAAGAACACATTTATTCTATACTTAATCACACAATAAAAAAAATAATTACAATTATGAATTGAAAGTGACTTACAATCTTGTCAGCAATTTCCTTTGCTGCTTCAGATGTCATGTCACCAGTTTTCTTGGTGCGGGCTAGCTTCCACTTCACGTGTCGTTTGATGGGAGATGGAGGATCAATGACGGTGTCAGTGCTTCCGGATTGAGTTGCTTCCTCTAGTTTTTTCTTTCTCTTCTCATCCATCAACTTTTTTTCTAAATATTCATAACCCCCACGAGACATCACGTGAGGGGCAGTGTTTTGTTTTTGGACAGCTTGTGCTTTTTTTCGAACATTCTGTAAAAATGAAACATTAATGAAACTCATGATTACAATGTATTATAATAAGTTCATTTAAAGTTAAAAAAATGAAAATCCCAAATTAGTTACCTCCCATGAAGGGTCTCTACGGCTCTGGCAAAATTGGGTCCATTTCTCCTTGCTAATGCCGTACATTTTGCATACAGTGTCATCAACACTATCCTTGTCAGCTGCAAGTGCCCATTTCGACGTCAAATCAGACTTAAACTGTCTCCACCGCTCCCCCACAGTCTGAAGTATTTTCTTTTTTGTCCTTAAATCAGATGCTTCAGGGATATCAAATTCAGCCTAACAAAGAGTAAATTAGGTTTTATTAATACTAAATTCAAATATTTGGCTAACAAACAATATGGAACATGAAATAATACATGATACCTGAATATCCTCCCATATCAAATCCTTCTGAGTAATAGGGACATGCTTCCAATTTTCGTATGTGACATCCACCTTATCACGAGCAACGATCCCTAAATATGTTCTAAATTTCTTGCTGTGGGGACCGTCTGCTTTGCCAGTAACAGGATCCACATGGACAAGGGGTCTCTCTGCCCCAACTGGTCTAGTCGCCAATAATCTTAGGCGTGAGGCCTTTCTAGTCCGCTTCAATGGTGGTGACGACGAATGCGATGCTACACCAGTAGAAGGAGGAGGAGGCGGAGGAGAGTTTGACTGTGTAGCCATTTGGCTGTGAAAAAAAAAACATTAATTCAATATGTTATAAAAAATAAATGCGTATGAATGTAATTAAATGAATTGAAATTAAGTACAAAATAAAAAAAAATTACATTAGACGATGTTAATTAATTCTCCTTCATCGTGATCATTACGATTAGCATGAACATCGTCAGTTTCTTTTCCGATGACATTAGGTGACAATTGTGTGGATAAAGGACTAACATAAGTATCAATGTATGAATAATCATCTTCAACATTGACACCTATTGTTTTTCCATGTAAAACCACTGACCACCTTTGATCACAAGGGTCTTCGACATAAAATACTTGTTTCGCTTGTTCTGCCATAATGAAAGGATCATTCTGGTATGCGAGTTTGTTAAGATCCACCAACGTAAATCCCACATCATCGGTCCGCACACCGGTATTACTGTCAACCCACTTACATTTGAAAACACAGACAGTGAATTTGACATAGTTAAGCTCCCAAATTTCTTCAATGAAACCAAAGTAAGGGATGAAAGCTACACAAGGATTGTCATCATGTACACTAGCGAAGTGTTGAGATTCAGCCCTTAGGGTAACCCCACTGTTTTGCATTGTACTTTTTTGGTCTTGTGCTTTTGTATAGAAGGAATACTTGTTTATATCATATCCTTGCCAAGTTATAACATTTCTTTTAGGTCCATCTGCTAGCTTTCTCAACATTTCAGAAGCATTATCATCAGCCAAGATTGTGTGTTTAAACCAATCTAGGAAAGTCTTGTTATGTTTTTTCAACACTGAGTTCTTCGACATTTTTGGATTACTTTGTTTGACTTAATTTTCATGACGAACTATGTATGGCAAAACTTCATTACTATTATTCAACACATACAAGTGAGCTTGTTGCAAATCTTCTACACTTGGAGTGATGACATGCAGTCCTCTTGAACCCTTACCTCTTACTCTTTCGTCATGCCGAGACTCGGGAAGCCCAACAGGTTTAGCTTTTTCAATGTACTCTGAACAAAATTCAATGGCTTCTTCTGCAATGTACCTTTCAACAATAGATGCTTCAGGACGGTGTAGATTTTTGGTATACCCTTTTAAGATCTTCATGTATCGCTCAACTGGATACATCCACCGCAAATAAACAGGACCACAACATTTGATTTCTCTGACTAGATGAATAATTAAGTGAACCATGATGTCAAAGAATGCAGGCGGAAAATACATCTCCAACTCACACAATATAATAGCAGCCTCATTTTCCAGTTCGTCTAACTTCACAGGATCAAGAACTTTGCTACATATAGAATTGAAGAAAAAGCACAGCCGAGTTATGGCAAGCCTGACTTTGTTAGGCAAAATGTCTCGTATGGCCACCGATAACAATTGTTGCATCAAGACGTGACAATCATGAGACTTTAAGCCTACCAACTTAAGATCCTTCAAATGCACAAGGCTCTTAATATTTGAAGAGTATCCTTGTGGAACTTTGACCCGTCGTAGGCATTGACAAAAACTGAACTTTTCCTTTCTGGACAAAGTATGACAAGCTGGAGGCAAGTATATTTTTCTACCATCAGACCTTGGATGTAACGACGCTCGAATACCCATCTCAGCTAGATCTTGACGAGTATTCAAACCATCTTTTGTCTTGCCGTGAATGTTAAGGAGCGTCCCAATGAGACTATCACATACATTTTTCTCCACATGCATAACATCAATACAATGTCTAACATCTAGATCAACCCAGTACGGAAGATCAAACAAAATCGACCTTTTCTTCCATATGCAAGTCTTATTTTTGTCTTTCTTTTGGACCTTTCCAAATATTGTATTTAGGTGTTGAACCCGCTGGAAAATCTGGTCACCAGTCAACGGTACCGGTGCATTTTCATGCTCTTGACTTCCATTAAATGCTTTTTTCAATCGTCGGTAAGGATGATGAGGTTTAAGAAAACGTCGATGCCTAGTGTAAACTGTTTTTCTTCCATGTTTCAGTTGTATGTAGCTTGTGTCTTCTTCACAGATGGGGCATGCACGATGGCCTTTAACACTGTAACCGCTCAAATTCCCATATGCTGGAAAATCATTAATGGTACAAAAAAGCATTGCACGTAAATTAAATGTCTCATTTCGAAACCCATCAAACACTAAAACTCCTTCGTCCCACAACTTTGTAAGGTCTTCAATCAAGGGATTGAGATAAACATCGATGTCATTTCCTGGCTGTCTTGGGCCCGTTATCATCATAGACAACATCATGTATTTTCGTTTCATACACAACCAAGGAGGCAAATTGTAAATCACTAGCAAAACTGGCCACGAACTGTGTTGCGTGCTTAAACTGCCATATGGATTCATTCCATCAGTGGCTAGTCCAAGCCTAAGATTTCTTGCCTCTTTGCCAAAATCCGGATACAAACGGTCTATCTTCTTCCATTGCAAGGAATCAGCCGGATGACGAAGCATTCCATCACAGTTTCTCTCATTTGCATGCCATGTAAGGTCTTTTGCGTCGTCTCCATTAGCAAACATACGCTTAAACCTTGGAATGATCGGAAGATATCACAACACCTTCGCTGGGGGGCCCTTGTTTGAGTTTTCATCACTACTACACTCCTCATCATCCTTGAGTTTGTACCGTGATACCCCACACCTAGGGCATTTCGACATTTCTTGAAATTGATGTCTGTATAATATGCAATCATTCGGGCAAGCATGAATCTTCTGATACTCCATACCCATGGGACACAATATTTTCTTTGCTTGATAGTAACTTTTAGGCAATGTGTTTTCCTCTGGAAGCATGTCGTGCACTACTTGAAGCAGTGAACTAAAGCTTTTGTCACTCCACCCATATCTGGCTTTGATATTAACCAGACTTAAAACTGCCGACAACAGCGTCAACGAATTCTTGCACCCCGGATACAAAGGTTTCTTTGAATCAGTTTGTAATGTATCATACATAGGGGCATGTGCTTGCTGAAAAGACTCTTGTCCAAGGTCACGAATCATATCCTCCAAGCGATCTCCCATTTCTACATCAAACGGTTCGGATTGTTGCCCACTCTGCATGTCTGTCATTTCACCATGCCATATCCACGTCGTATAATTCCTCTTAATTCCATCACACAACAGATGCTCTCGTATGTCATCCAGTATTTGTCGTCTTCCATTCAAACAATTGATGCAAGGACAATAATATTTTCCATCTTCATCCGGTTGACCTCTTTCTGAAGCAAATTGTAAGAATTGCTCGACGCCTTCCTCATATTCTGGGCTGATGCGACTTTCATTCATCCAACTTCGATCCATCTAAGTAATAACTCGGTCATACTCTCAAAGTTATTCGATGCATGAAAATCTCACTTTTTTATTAAAGGTGTGGCCCTATCCCATTCGGCAAGACCGTCTTTTATGGTAGCTTCATACATCAGGGTTAATTCTATTTTGTTAAATTTGACAAAATTTTGGCAGCATTTCGCATTGGTCTCTAAGTACACGACATGAAATCGGTGAAATTAATTTCCCGATAATCAAGTATGCACTCAGAGAACAACTAGAAATGCATTACCAAAATTTTATCAAATTAAACAAAATAATTTTAACCTTAACACATGAATCTACCATAAAAATATCAGTCTCCCCAAACTGTCCAAACGGACAATTCAAGATTGAATACAATGATTAATGCAAACTGTCCGCAAGAATCATTGCATCCAATCTCAAACGGGAATCTAAGGTTCACTCATCATGAACACAATTTGTATAGCATATATCAATTGTCATTAATGGCAGTGAACACGTAATAAAAATATTCATTGGTAACAAACATTTGTACCTGTGATGATGAGCAGCACGGTCCAAAATGAAAGCAAGAATCAAAGAAATAACTGAATGAACACCTACATAAGACAATTTTGTGTATGATAAAAAAAAAGAGTAAGATTAAGTATAACAAGCGCTCAGAAGATATGAAAACAATTTATTCTAAATTATATCAAAAAAAATGTCTTACTTCTTTCTCTTTTCGGATATATATATATATATATATATATATATATATATATATATATATATATATATATATATATATATATATATATATATACACACACACGCACACACACAACTTCTATTACCTCTCAGAAGATCACAGAACTGCACTGTGGACAGGCCCAGTCATAGGGTCCCCCACTTTCTTTATGGCTTCAAACGTTGTGCCATCCACTAGTATCCCTGTCATTGAATCAAGTCGTGTTATTGCATGTCTCATTAGAAAATGACATGACATGAGTTTAATTTAATTATAACGAGAAGTGTTAAAAACCTATATATTTTTTTAAAGCATTCTTTTAATCAAATTTTTTATAACGAGTTAAACCTTATTGAAAATATAAACTGCTCTGCTCTGTCTCCGTGTGACACAATTTTCATTATTCATATAACCAAACTCATCCAATAATAGTAGTACACTCGATCGGAACATAAATAACAAAAGGGTAATAGTAGGAATTCAGAATACTGTTAAATTATAAGATGAATCTCACAAAATTAATAAAATAATAAGATATGAATCTCACTAAATAATTAATAAATATAATTTTTTTTAATGGGTAGTAACAAGTAATTTTATTGTCAGCTTGTGAGAACAGAATAATAAAAACAAAAAAAGTACCGTCAACTTTAGTTGAGTTGTTAGTCTTCAATCTTAATTACCCACGACTCTTCTCATCTTCCAAGTTCCAACTACCTGTGCAATGCATGCCGTCAATGCTCAGAATAAATCATAATCTGCTATTTTTGTATTACCCTCTCTCCTTAGTATTTTTGAAAAAGTAAAGTGTATTATAAGTCCCCTTAGTAGCATATTGATTCAATCTTGTCCAACATTATCAAGATACGCTAAATCAATCCCAGTGATATATTGATTAAATTTGAGCTATATTTTGTCAGATTTTATTTTAGCGATTCCATTTTAAAAGGCAAAAGAGAACAAATACACAAACAAATATCTTCTTGGTGGTGGGGCCAGTCTGCAAATTTATTAATAGCCTAATGAACTCTACGAAGTACACTAAAGATCATGAACTAAAAAACATAAACAAGTTTATAGATTTTGTCACTAGTATGGCAATCATACAAGTTTACTGATTAAGGTAGAAGTAACTTGTGATATCAGGGATTTAAATCCTGAAGTGTCTACTCTGGAGATAATACTGTGTAGATTCCTAATAAAAAAATAAAACAAAAAAGATGTGTTATACTAAAGTAAAAAAGCTTTTCAGTCATAATAGCCTAAACATTGATTATATAGATTTTTTAAAATTTTACTTCGGAAACCAGTGCCATCTTAGTGCCAGTTGTGTATTTTTTTTTTTTGTTAACCAAACTCTATTGTACATTATTAAGATAAAATTTTGACAGAAGAATAACACTAAAAAAATAAATAACTATATCTAGTTTTATCTTCAAATAAATCCTTTTGGCATTTAAGCTAATAGGAGGGAGTGGTTAATGTGTCCTGACCAAGTGAAAAAGGAAAGCCAGGCCAAGCTATACTCTTGGATAATGGTATGGCTGTGCAATAGTGCATGTTTGATTTTCAAGCTTCTCATAACAAATGTCTTCCAAACTTCAAATATCAATCAGTATTCAGCAAGTTCAAACATCAAAACCACAACTATTAAATCCCACAGTTAAAATTACAATCAACAATACACAAAAAAAAAAGTCCTTAAGAACTGACACGCAATCGATTTGGTAACACTAAAAGGAAAACAAGGCACATTCACTTCAATCACAACGTAACATAGGTTTTCTATCCAATTAGATTAATACAGTTCAAACCAACCAAACCTAAAATATTACATCCCCTTTTCTAATTTCTCGTTTCAAAACAAAAAATATATATATAATCCTATACAAACAACGACTCCGTAGTATGATGAATAGAGAATGCGTAATGTAATAAGGAAAAGGAAAAGTGAGAAGGGAAGAGAAGAAGCGTACCGAAGAAGAAGAAGAAGAAGAAGAGAGGGTTTGAGAGAGTGAGAGTAAAAAGGGTAGAAGCGAGAGAGGCGCGATTCTGTGTAGTGACTGATGGGTTTTGTCTACAATTGTTCTTTTTTGACCGTGTCTAGCACTCTTTTAGTTTAGAACGAACGAAATGTTACACTTTCAATTTCATGATGGATCCTACATCATCAGCACCCCCAAATACTTAATGATTACACGTGAATTAACATATTTTGGCTTTAATTAATTCGATGATGAATGTCATCAGACTTTTTTTATTCATAAGCAGTCATTTCTTAAATATGTGTCATGAAACACGTTTTCTTATTGTATTGATTTATGAGTTTATTTTAATACATTATTATTATTATTATAAAATATATTTTAATTAATTAAAATTATTTTAAATATAATATTATAATTATTACAAAATTCAATAAATTTTAATTATAAAAAAACATGCTTAGCTAATAATATAAAAATCATAATTAAATTATTTATTTATTCATTCATTCTTTTACACCGTGGCCATTAGAATTAAATTTAAACCTTAAGTAAATTGTTTAAGTTCATATTTATAAAAACAATTCAAGCATGCTCTTTGAGAATCAATTAATTGGTATTGTCAGAATCTATGTGCAATTAAATTTACGTAGGTGTGCATAAAATTCATGTAAATATACGAGAAATTTATTATGGAATAAGCAAGTAAACAATTTATCTTCACATTTAATAATTTCAGTGGTTTATTTCATAATAAAGTTGTGTTTATTATTTAAGTTAAATTTTCATACACTATTAATGCAAATATATTTTAAACTATTAAATAATTATAAATTATGTTAAATATGATAATTAATGTAATTATTATAAAAACTACCAATTAAATTATACACGACAATCTATGTAATTAAATAGAAGTATTTTTTTTAACTGCCAGAAATTTTAAATAAATTATTTTTGTTAATGAGTGTTTTAAAATATTAGTTAAAAATTATTTCATGTTTTTTTTTCAATTTTTTTTAATTTAGGTCTTAAAATAATATTATTGAAAAAGTTCTGATAATTAATCATTTTAAAGAGAATATTTTTTTTTTCATTTACTCAAAATCTGTGGACCGTTTACACCAGATTTTAATGGAAGTAATATTTAAATCTCTCACGCGCGAGTGGCTGCTTTCTCTCCCCTTTCTTCAAGAATTTGGACTACATTGGTAGTTAATTAATTACTAGTACAATGTATGCCCAATAAAGTAGTCGAATTTAGTTAACCCATGTGAATTTTCATAATTATTACGACATGACCCAAACAATCAATGTGGCTGCTCCTAGAAGGAATTGTTAGAATAAAAAATGAACCCAATTAGACGTTTAATAGACTTAATCATGATCAACATCATTAACGTTTAGTTTTCATTAAAACCAAATTAATAGTTAAATTGTTTTGATCCAATTAAACTTTGTCGTCTAAAATACGGAAAGAAAAGTTTGTTGAATAATTAGTATTACCAGTAATTACTCTAAATTTGTTATTTCCTATATTAAATACATGCCGACTAAGTTAAATCAGTTTGCTGTTTTATTAGTAAAATAGAAAAAACTAGAAAATAAATCCTTTTGTTATTTCCTATATTAAATACAACTTTTGTCTACTCTAAATTTTATCCACTTATCTTCAAATAAATCCTTTTGTTATTTTTCTTACCTTTTATTAGTAAATAAATATTTTATCCTTAATATTAAAATAATCATATTAAATAAATTAAATAAATTTTTATTTTAATAATACTTATTTCAAAAAAGAAAGAAATCCCTACATATTCTACGACCTCTATTTCAAACATATTAAAAAAAAAGAAAACTAAAAAGTCACCGGCCCAACGACTTCTAAAAAAATCAAATTTCATAATAAAGTCAAAGAAATTTGGACCAACAATGTTTTTTTTCATCTACAAGATCCAAATCCAAAATCTTACTTTAACTCACTACTATTTGGACCAACAATTTATCGATATACAACTTAATATTTGATTTATTTTTCTATAATCAAAGTTTTTAAATAAAAATTAAAAAAAAATCAGGAATACATGGATACTTATGTTTTTTTTTATATATCTAATCAATATCTCTTATTTATCTCTTCATATCTCAAATCTCATTACCTATAACATTTATACTTTTTTTTACTTTTCTTTCTCTCTCACTAGGTATTGTTAGCATATTAGGTATTTATCAATAATTTTTCTATTCTTTATGATATACTTCCTCATCTGTTCTTAAAAATATAAGATTATTTTTAAAAAAATCCTTAAATACAAGGCATAGTGCATTTTAATTATTAACAATTATTTTTTATATAATAAATTGTTGATTAATTTTCATGGGATATAATCACATTTTTTAAAATATGCATCTTCTTAACGGCATGTATTTAGTATTATGCAAGAATCATATCTTAAATTAATTTTTATAATTTTTTATAAATAACTTTGCTTAGTCAAATGATAAAAAATATGACGAAGTCTGGTCAAATTTTGTTGATTAAATAATAATAAGATTAAAATTACGAAATTCATTTTAAAAATGTAGTTTAATTTTTAAATGTTTACCTTTTGAATTTATAATTGTTTCTTAATTATTATATTTTTTTAATTAAAATATAATTAATAACACAATATATGATTTTTTTAAAAATATTTAAATAATTAAAAAAAAAGTTTATATTAACATCGGTTTGTGAAAAACCGATGTTAACGTCTTTAGTTAACATCGGTTTTTTAAAAACCGATGTGTACGTGTATGCATTAACATCGTTTTTCTAAAAAAGCGGTGTACATATCATACGTTAACATCGGTTTTTGAAAAACCGATGTTAACATCATTAGTTAACATCGGTTTTCCAAAAACCGATGTTAACGTGTATGCATTAACATCGATTTTTTGGAAAACCGATGTTAAGAAGGATACTTTATTTACAAATATGCCACTGCGTTTAACTTAACATCGATTTTGTATAAAACCGATGTTAATAAGCCGATGTTAAAACTACTTTTTGTAGTAGTGTTTCCATGACTCTTGAGTTTCGAGGGGGTGCATTTGTGACATTCGAGGAGTTGTGGTTCTTATTTTCGGTCTGTGACGAAAGTTGTTTTGGGTGGTAGATTGTGATTGTTGAAGGTTGGTCATCGAAAAGTAGGTTGAGTAATTTGTCATAAAGGTTAAAGGATAGAAGTTCAATGAGCAATAATATGTCGTGGTTAAACAAACTATATTAAGGTGATTTCACATCAAAAACCAAATTGGATAGAAAAACAAAACTATTAGAATCAAATTGGCATGTTTTAAATTATAGGTATCAAATTAGAAAGTGTAATTACAGGAATTTAAATAATATTTAAACCTTAAATTAATTATAGCATCGGTAAAGTTGATGCTACATTCCACCAAGCAAAAGTTAAACTTAAACTTATTTGTTATTTTCAAGTGAATGTTGTATTTAGCATATACTTAGGCCGACAAAACAACTTTAGCTTAACCAATACAAGCACGATCTTAAACCTTACATCCACACTTTATTTCCAATCTATAGCAACAGCATCGATTAAGGTAACCCTATGTTTTCATAAATAGCGTCGACGTCATGATTGAAACTAAATTTCACGACTAATTTGTTGTCTTCTTACAGTATAATTTGGTAAAAGCTATTATCAATAATCATAAATCACTTGAGATCATTGACAGAAAGGCACAAAAAGTTGAAATTCTCATTTAGCTAAAAACAAAATAAGGCATAGGTACTCCAATTACATTAACTGACGTTATATAACCATGAATAAAGTTGTGTTTCAACACTACTACAAAAACTAGATTTAACATCGTCAGATTAATATCGATTTTGTCAAAAATTGATATTAACATAAACGTGGTAGCATAATTGTAAATAATGTATATCCATTAACATCGATTTTCTGAAAATCCAATGTTAACAAAGTGACGTTAACATCGGTTCTGGGAAAACCGATGTTAATATGAATTAGTTAATATCGGTTTTGAAAGAATCAATGTTAATGTAAGTTCATTAACATCGGATTTACAGAAAATCGATGTTATCCTAAGTTCATTAACATCGGGTTTTCAGAAAACTGATGTTAACGTATGATAAGTGAACATCAGTTTCTTCCAGAACCGATGTCCATTTCTACCCTTGTTGCAAGCAATTTTTTTTAAGATGAAAGTGAAAGAAATATTCAACCCCCCTTTCCAAAATAAAACTATATAAATTATTCCCAATATGTCAAATATTGATTATATTCTAAGATCGTCTAAGCTTCTTTTTCTCCATCGTGCTCGAGACCGTGACAACTCGTTTCCTTACCTAGGTACATTTTGTGGTCACTACAAGTACCTTACTCAGGTACATTTCGTCTAAGCTCTCTTGTTTTATTGAATACGTAGGTCTGTTTGGGGAACTCATGCTCACTGCAAGGACTTTGCAGTCCGTTTGGGGTGCTCACTCGTGCTCACAAGGTCTCATTTTGATTGAGGTAAGTCGTGATCACTTCGAAGTCCTTTGAATGCTTAATGTTTGTTGTAATGTGTAGAACACCATGGCGGCCACTTCTCACTTTGAGTGCGTTGTTCCAATACTTGTGACCACTGTAGTTTTGGCAGACTTTCTAAAAGTAGAATAATGGGTAGCGTAATGTAGCGTAGTGTAGTGTTGTTCATTTTGATTGAGGTAGCATAGTGTTCCAATACTTCTTTAGCACAACTTGCAAATAAGAGTGTGTTTCTGGTTTGTTCAACATGGCTCCGATCAGGGCTCATGGTGCCGATGATAGCAGTTCTAGCATTACCCCCTAATAAGGACTGCAATATGCGGGTTAGCTTTGAATCTCTGAAAGGAATATGTCCATTTCTACCCTTGTTGCAAGCAATTTTTTTTAAGATGAAAGTGAAAGAAATATTCAACCCCCCTTTCCAAAATAAAACTATATAAATTATTCCCAATATGTCAAATATTGATTATATTGAATTACGGAGAAAGTTCCTAAAAGAAATGTTCCATACTAGTAAAATATATAGTAACACTGTGAATGGAAAAGTAAACCATCCTAAGGAAAATGTAAATGCAAGATAAAGTGTGTAGGAGTTTGAGGCTTTATATAGTAGATCATAGTTCCTTCAATGACTTGCCAATACTTATTGTTGCTACATATTCGCACCAAAAGCGTAAAGGAAAACCAATAATAGAATAGACCATTTTATAAAAATATATAAGCCTAAAAGTGAGTAGTGACGGCGAGAGGCCAATGAAACAAATCAACTCTATTTGTATCTATTAATTACTTTTGTATTCAACGCAGCTATATGTGGTACTCTTAGAATTAGAAATATCAGTAAACCAAAATTCACAATTTCCTCCGTGAAGAGGCAATTGATAAGGGGTTACCAAAAGCCATTACAAGGACAGTAGTCTCATGTAGCTAAAGAGAGTCATAAGATTATAAAAGTGAACAACATTATAACATCTTTGAATCCATATTGTGTCCCAGTTCTCTGTCAACCTTATCCAAAGCTAAATTACATGTGAAGCAAAGGTTCTGCTTTTGGCTCCTTGGCATAAGAATAAAAAATTCTTAAAATGAGCATGTACTCATGTTCTGCAATTAGGGATGTCACAAATATTGAAACACAATCTTCATAAGCTAACCTGAGTTTGCGAATAACAGTTCCTAGAGTTAGTAAGCTACGATTTATGTGGCAACCCTCTTTCAATCTCATGCCAGCTGGTCATTTCCAAGGAATTCACATGCAGAACTTTCAATTGTCTGAGGAAGCACATTGTAGGAAATGTAAGAGAAGAAATACCATTAGAAGTTCACAAAGTTAGTAGCCCTTTAACAAAAATAGCATAAAATACCAGTGTTAAAATTTGATGAGATCTGGAGCTTGATTCATTCAGTGTTGTCTCCCCTATCTACCTTTGAGCTGCAAAAATGCATCAATTAAACGATAATGCTTGCAAAAATGTCTGCCACTGCGTATTCAGTTATGCCACTCATGGTGTATGTCTTCCCACTGCTTGTTTGTCCATATGCAAAAATGCTTGCTGATCAGGTAGACACCATGGGGAGACATATGAATTTGTAGAAAATGCTTGCAAAAATGCTTGCTGCTTGTTTGTCTTTAACTATTTAAGATTTAAGCTCTATGCTGAATTGTTACAACCAGTCATTTAAATAGATAATAGTGACATATGAATCATTGATAATTTTATATATTTCATGAACATTTCTTGATGGCCACTACAATTGTAGTCCCTGGTTTTGTTGGAGTGCATGTGTTCTTATCCGTCTATGTAAATTTTGCCTATAAGATGTTGTTGATATGTCTATGATGATACTAGTTCATACGCTTGCTTATGCATGATTGACCTTCTTGCATGTATTGATTAATAGTTGATTGAAATTGTAGTTGAGTACATTAGAAGGATTAGATATTATTGTTATGCTTACACCGTTTTTGGTTATGAATATCTGCAGGGTATCGCTTGATATACTGCTCACCTACTTTCAATACACTTAAGAGGTATTTAATTTTTAAGTATTTAAATTATTGAAGAAAAATATCAATTTTGTTCCTTTTTCGATAATGTATGGGATCTATTTGCTTCCATCTTTTTTGTTTGAGTTGATGCTGCCAAGGTAGGAAAATAAAGAAGAATGAAATCAGATCTACATAATCTGATGTTGATATCAACTAACTCAAGTTATTAAAAATTAGTAGCAGTTGAGTTCCTTAAAACCTAGAAGCTTTCTATTTATCTTGCAAGTCACAAACCAACATTTAAAAATTACTGCAGATTCAAAAGCCAATGTTAATGATTTAATTTACTGTTGTTCCCAAAAATAGATTTATTTAACTTATCTGCAATTCTCATTGTTAGGTTGGGTCCCAATAGAGATACACACCTCACTACCAGTTTAGAGAGACAATTTTCGTGGATTAACCTTTACAAATTATATAAAAAGGAAGGTCTTCCATTTCCATAACTCATGAGTAATTTATTTTAGATACAGATCAGGTTAGGTGAATGGGTGAAAACTGAAAAGAAAGTAGTAAAAAACCTATCTCATTGTCTGCTAGAATCACCACTCAGAACAGCTCTATAAAAGCCAAAATAAGACACAGATCAAGACTAAAGACAACAGGGATGGCTGAGCTTTTGCTAGATTTATGGTTTAAAACTCTAATTCTTCTGGTTGAAGTTGAGAATTGGATAATGCTTGTTATTTGATGATTCCTTTAAGGTTAAATATGTAGTAAGAATTTTTAATTCTAAGACAAAATCCAAAAGTAAAACAAAAAAGATATTTCAAATTATAAAACCTCATTTAAATAGTAAGCTTCAATGCTTCATTACTTGCTAAATTTCATGCTTTGGCTAATGGAGAACTTTTTTTTTAACTTCTATTAAAAATGCTACCCCATTTTTTGACCAACCCACATAGACAAGAAAAATAACTACCCTTTAGTTATTGGCATACCTTCTTTAGTCGCTCCTCTATAGCACTCAAAGCACGTGATTGATCAACTTTGGAAAGATAGAAATCCCTCTCTCTCTTGGCAGCAGAAAGTTATACAGCTAGCTTTTGCTCCCGAATAGCTTTCTTTAAGGCTATAAGATATACATAGTTTTAGCATAATCTGCTTAAGCTCCACCAATAAAAACAAGACACTAATCATAAAACACTTACCTAGTTCTTTCCAGAACCTAGCATAATCTGCTTAAGCAACCAAGTGGACTTTCCAAAAGGCAGTACTCAAGAAATACCAACCAGAAACTTTGTCTCCAAAAATGAGAAACTGAGGAGAATGTAGAATCAGAGATGAAATTCGAGAAAAAAAATTCAAGAACCAACGGAGTGGAAGGCTGATATAATATCAAATTTTATACAACTTTATCTGCTGCAAACACTACTATAGTACTACTGCTATCTCTTATAAAATATAAAACTGTAGTTACTTCTCTGCCCCTTCTCAAGGTTTCCAAGAGAACTAAATCACAAGTATAACAAGACTATTAAATCACATTGTTGAAAAATTAAGGAATGAGGTAGCTTGCCAATCACAAAACAAGAATAACACACTAATATAAATCACAAAACAAGCATTATCTCCTATTCCCACTCTCGGGGTACGGATTTGAATAGAAATTAGACACACATCTTGGTTTGTAGTGCCATATAATCAGTAGCCCAATTATAATAATTCCTAGGAGTCCAATACCTAGAAACCAACAAAGAGGGAGGGGTCCTAAGAATTGAAGATTATCTTGAAGAACTACTTACAAAAGTCAAAATTTGAAACAGTTTGACTTATTCACATTGTATGACTGTCCTCACTACTGTGTATGCTAGTTAGACTTATGATTTTTGAGACATTGACGGCGTCAATTGATATCTGTCATACTTTAAGCCTACTCATTGTCACATATTGATATCTGTTTTTCGGAATGATGATTGATGTAGGTGGTAATTGAGTTATTTGTTAAATTGTTCCGTTCATTTTGGATCGTGTTGCTCATCATCACAGGTACAAATTTTTGTTACCAATTAATGTTTTTATTACTTGTTCACTGCCATTAATGACAACTGATATATGATATACAAATTGTGTTCATTATGAGTGAACCTTAGATTCCCGTTTGAGACTGAATGCAATGATTCTTGCGAACGGTTTGCATTAATCATTGTATTCAATCTTGAATTGTTCGTTTGGACAGTTTGGGGAGACTGATATTTTTATGGTAGATTCATGCATTAAAGTTAACATTATTTTGTTTAATTTGATGAAATTTCGGTACAATGCATTTCTAGTTGTTCTCTAAGTGCATACTTGATTATCGGGAAATTAATTTCACCGATTTCATGTCATGTACTTGGAGACCAATGCGAAATGCTGCCAAAATTTTGTCAAATTTAACAAAATAAAATTAACCCTTACATATGAAGCTAGTATAAAAAATGGTCTTTCTGAATGGGATAGGGCCACACCTATAATAAAAAAGTAAGATTTTCATGCATTGAATAACTTTGTGAGTATCATGGAGTTATTACTTAGATGGATCGAAGTTGGATGAATGAAAGTCGCATGAGCCCAAAATATGAGGAAGGCATCGAGCAGTTCTTGCAATTTGTTTTAGAAAGAAATCGACCAGATGAAGATGGAAAATATTATTATCCTTGCATCAATTGTTTGAACGAAAGATGACAAATACTAGACGACATATGGGGGCATCTATTGTGTGATGGGATTAAGAAGAATTACACGACGTGTATATGACATGGTGAATTGACAGACATGCAGAGTGGGTCCCAATCTAGACCTTTTGATGTAGAAATAGGAGATCACTTGGAGGATATGATTCATGACCTTAGACAAGAGTCTTTTCAGCAAGCACATGCCCTTATGTATGAAGGATTGCAAAGTGATTCAAAGAATCCTTTGTATACGGGGTGCAAGAATTCCTTGACACTGTTGTCGGCAGTGTTAAGTCTGGTTAATGTCAAGGCCAGATATGGGTGGAGTGACAAAAGCTTTAGTTCACTGCTTCAAGTTGTGCATGATCTGCTTCCAGAGGAAAACACATTGCCTAAAAGTTTCTATCAGACTAAGAAGATATTGTGTCCGATGGGTATGGAGTATTAGAAGATTTATGCTTGCACAAATGATTGCATACTGTACAGGCATGAATTCGAAGAAATATCCAAATTCCCTAGGTGTGGGGCATCACGGTACAAAGTGAAGGATGATGAGGACTGCAGTTCTGATGAAAACTCAAAGAAGGGCCCTCCAGCAAAGGTGTTGTGGTATCTTCTGATCATTCCAAGGTTTAAGCATTTGTTTGCTAATGGAGACAATGCAAAAGACCTTACATGGCATGCAAATGGGAGAAATTGTGATGGAATGGTCTGTCATCCAACTGATTGCTCATAGTGGAAGAAGATAGATCGCCTGTTTCCGGATTTTGGCAAAGAGCCAAGAAATCTTAGGCTTGGACTAGCCTGTGATAAAATGAATCCATATGGCAATTTAAGCACTCAACATAGTTCATGGCCAGTTCTACTAGTAATTTACAATTTGCCTCCTTGGTTGTGCATGAAGCGAAAATACATAATGTTGTCGATGATGATATCAGGCCCAAGATAGCCAGGAAATGACATTGATGTTTATCTAAGTTCGTTGATTGAAGACCTGACAAAGTGTGGGATGAGGGGGTTTTCCTGTTTGATGGGCTTCGGAATGAGACTCTTCTAATGCATGCAATGCTTTTTCGTACCATTAATGACTTTCCAGCATATGGGAATTTAAGCGGTTATAGTGTTAAGGGTCATCATGCATGC
This sequence comes from Glycine max, assembly GCF_000004515.6. NCBI lineage: Eukaryota > Viridiplantae > Streptophyta > Magnoliopsida > Fabales > Fabaceae > Glycine > Glycine max. Next base: position 20,751,744 of record NC_016090.4, on the reverse strand, counting down.
CCCATCTGTGAAGAAGACACAAGCTACATACAACTGAAACATGGTAGAAAAATAGTCTACACTAGGCATCAACATTTTCTAAAACCTCATCACCCTTACAGGTGATTGAAAAAAGCATTTAATGGAAGTCAAGAGCAAGAAACTGCGCCGATACCATTGACTGGTGAGCAGGTCTTACAGCGGGTTCAACACTTGAATACTATATTTGGAAAGACCCAAAAGAAGGAAAAAAGTAAGAGTTGCATATGGAAGAAGAGGTTGATTTTCTTTGATCTTCCGTACTGGTCTGACCTTGACATTATGCATTGTATTGATGTTATGCATATGGAGAAAAATGTATGTGATAGTTTCATTGGGACGCTCCTTAACATTCAAGGCAAGACGAAAGATGGTTTGAATACCCGTCAAGATCTAGCTGAGTTGGGCATACGATCGCAGTTGCATCCAAGGTCCGATGGGAAAAAAATATACTTGCCTCCAGCTTGTCATACTTTGTCGAAAAAGGAGAAGATCAGTTTTTGTCAGTGTTTGTGGCGGGTCAAAGTCCCACAAGGATACTCTTCAAATATTAAGAGCCTTGTGCAGTTGAAGGAGCTTAAGCTGGTAGGGTTAAAGTCTCACGATTGTCATGTGTTGATGCAACAATTGTTAGCCATGGCCATATGAGACATTTTGCCTAACAAAGTCAGGTTAGCCATAACTCGCCTGTGCTTTTTCTTCAATGCCATATGTAGCAAAGTCCTTGATCATGTCAAGTTTGATGACCTAGAAAATGAGACTGCAATTATACTATGCTAGTTGGAGATGTATTTTCCTCTTGCTTTCTTTGACATCATGGTTCACTTAATTGTTCATTTGGTTAGAGAAATCAAATGTTGTGGTCCTATTTATTGGTGGTGGATGTACCCAGTTGAGCAATACATGAAGATCTTAAAAGGGTATACCAAGAATCTACATCATCCGAAAGCATATATTGTTGAAAGGTACATTGCAAAAGAAACCATTGAATTTTGTTTAGAGTACATTGAAAAGGCTAAACCTGTTGGGCTTCCTGAGTCTCGCCATGACGACAGAGTGGGCGGTAAGGGTTTAAGAGGACTGCATGTTATCACTCCAAGTCTTGAAGATTTGTTACAAGCTCACTTGTATGTCTTGAAGAACAATAATGAAGTTTTGCCATACATACTTCAGCATGAAGGTTTAGTCAAACAAAGTAATCCAAAAATGTCAAAGAACTGGGTCTTGAAAAAGCATAACAAGACTTTCTTTGATTGGTTTAAAGATACAATCTTTGTTGATGAAAATGCTTCTGAAACATTAAGAAAACTAGTAGATGGGCCTAAAAGAAATGTTATAACTTGGCAAGGATACGACATAAATAAGTATTCCTTTTATACAAAAGCACAAGACGAGAAAAGTACAATGCAAAACAGCGGGGTCACCCTAAGAGCTGAATCTCAACACTTCGCAAGTGTACATGATGACAATCCCTGTGTAGCTTCCATCCCTTACTTTGGGTTCATTGATGAAATTTGGGAGCTTAACTATGTCAAATTTACTATTTGTGTTTTCAAATATAAATGGGTTGACAACAACACCGGTGTGCGGACCGATGATATAGGATTTATGTTGGTAGACCTAAAGAAACTAGCTTACCAGAATGACCCTTTCATCATGGCAGAACAAGCTAAACAGGTATTTTATGTTCAAGACCCTTGTGATGAAAGGTGGTCCGTGGTTCTACATGGAAAAACAATTGGTGTTAATGTAGAAGATGATGATTCATACATTGATACTTATGTTAGTCCTTTGTCCACACAAATGACTCCTAACATCGTCGGAAAAGAAGAAGCTGAGGACGTTCATGCTAATCGTAATGATCATGATGAAGGAGAATTAATTAACATCATCTAATGTAATTTTCTTATTATGTATTTCATTTCAATACATTCATTTACATAACTGATTAAGTTTTTTGATAATGTTAATCCTCCTCCTCCTTCAGAAGCAGCATCGCAGTCGTCGTCTACCTTGAAGCGGACAAGAAAAGCCACACAGCTACGATCCTTAGCGACTAGACCACCTGGGGCCGACAGACCGGTGGTCCACGTCGATCCTGCAACCGGGAAGGTCGACGGTGCCCACAAGAAGAAATTAAGAACATATTTGGGGATTGTCGCTCGTGATAAGGTTGACGTGACATGCGAGAATTGGAAGTAAGTCCCTACTGGTCAAAAGGATTTGATATGGAAAGATATTCAGGTATTTTAGTTTTTATCTTGCATTTTCTTTATTAGCCAAAATTTATAATTTACTAACAATAAAACCTAATTTATTGTTTGTCAGGCTAAATTTGATATCCCTGAAGCATCTGACGTTAGGACAAAAAAGAAAATACTTCAGACTGTGGGGGAGCGGTGGAGACAATTTAAATCTGATTTGACATCAAAATGGGCACTTGCAGCCGATAAGGACAGTGCGGATGACACTGTTTGTGAAAAATATGGCATTAGCAAGGAGAAATAGGCCCAATTTTGTCAGACCCGCAGAGACCCCTCTCGGGAGGTCTGTACTTTGTCATTTTAATTGTTTTCAACTAAAAATTCAGTTATTATAATACATTGTAATAATGAGTTTCATTAATGTTCAATTTTGCAGGATATGCGAAAAAAGGAACAGGCCATCTAGAAGCACAACACCGCCCCCCACATGTTGTCTTGTGGGGGTTATGAATATTTAGAACTGAAGCTAATGGCTGAGAAGACTAAGAATAAATTGGAGGAAGTTGCTCAATCCGAAAGCACTGAGGCCATGATTGACCCTCCATCTCCCATCAGACGACACATGAAGTGGAAGATGATCAGCACCAAGAAAACTAGGCAGATGACATCTGAGGCAGCAAAGGAAATTGCTGAGAAGATTGTAAGTCATTTTCAATTAAGAATTTTAATTATCTTTGTTTATTCTGTGAATGACTAAACAAATATATGTGTTCTATACAAGATTCTTTGGAGGAGCAGGCGTCATAGGGTTCCTTTGTCCCCCATGGACGACAGGAACTCCTGACTGCTGCCATTAGGCGACCAAAACACCCTGGTCGTGTGTGTGATACTGGAGTTGGTGTGACCATCAATCAATAATTTGGATCGGCTCCAAGAACCTCCTACACTTCTTCCTCCATGGCTCCCAAAGAACTAGAGTAGCTGACTCAACAAATCAGGGACCAGTTGGAGGAGTCGGCAACTGATGTTATCCTTCAGCCAGATGCAGTCCCAGTTTCAGTAACAGATGCAATCATAGGGACTTGCACTGCCTCCGGAGCCTGAGGTTGGTCCTTCAGCTGCTCGTGTCAGCACAAAGGAGAGTTGTGTTGATCCCTCAGGGAACGATCCAGACACGGATGACTAAAAAAAATGCGGGTTATACATCGAAGAAAATTCTCTCTGCCTGGTTGCCCTAGGAAGATTTTATGAGGGATCCACAACTGTTCACAACATCACTTTGTTGCATAATCAAGTGAAGGTCGGTATTGAGGAGGTTAAAGATGCAGATGCTCCCGTTCCTGTATCCACTGACGAGGTTAACTTAGTGGGACAGACACTTAACACCTTCCTTGTTTGGCCGACACATCTCGTGAAGCATTTATCAGAACATGTATTTTTCTTTCATTAAATGCTTTTTTTTTTCAATTCAATTGTTCACTGTAATTGCCTAATGTTAATTAACTCTGCTGGATAAATAGGGAGTTGTAGGACCTACAAAACTTGTAGATAGGCCAGATCATGAGGTCAATGATCCCCTATATTTGATGACATTGACCATCCCACAACTTTTTTTGAAGCCGTTGCAGGTTTTGTGGGATGCTACCGTGTTCGGGGTGTTTAATCAAGACTTCCCCTTGTACATAAAGCACGAAGATCTGTCTGAAATAGCACACGGTGGTCAATGTCTCAACATCTCTGTTATACAGTTGTGGATTCTGTAAGTCAATTTGGATTATTGTTAATTACTTAAGTTATTGTTTTAAATTCATACATAATTAATTTTGTGTTAACAACAATAGGCTTTTGACTGAGACAAGTATACGAGCGGGGAATTTCGATGTGTATGGATTCCTCGAGCCACAATCCATCCAGAGATCTGGGCAATCGTAATTTGAATCAGAAAGTTACATGAAGAACTTGATGCAAAATTCAAAATGCGATGTCTACCTAGGATCCTACCTGAATGGGCAAGTAAAACTGAACAACTAAATTTAAATAATGTTTAATACTACAATAACCCATATTGGTCTCCACTGCAGCACACACTGGCAAATGGTCATTATTTTGCCTAAGAAAAATCTTGTTGTCTGGTTTTGTTCCTTGCATAACAGGTCAGACAACTACCTTAAAGGAATAATTAATAGGTCAATATTGTTTTTCAATACATTTGCATTAGCATTACTCAACAACATCAATATTTTAATGTTCCTTGTATTCAACAGTGCTTTGAAAGGACCTTATGATACTCCACAATCTAAATCCAAGGCTGGTGCTAGGTGGATTGTTGTTAAAGTAAGTGATTTAAAGAAAACTTCTACTTATATATATTTTATGTGTGTGCACACTAATTGTAGTTAACGTTTAATATCTTAATTTCATTATGTATTTAGTGTAATAAACAAGAAGGAAGCACTGAGTGTGGCTATTACGTGATGCACTGGATGTCTAGTATAATCTTAGGAAGTTTCAGGAATAATTGGAAAACGGTAATTGTTTATTTCAAACAAATTTGATTTTCTTATCATTGGTATTACATTGTTAACTTATGTTTTATTTGATCATGCAGTATTTTAATGATGTTAGACCATTGGAAGCAGAGAGATTGAAGGCGCTTCGCATCCAGTGGACACAATATTATCTCAAAGTTGAAAATCAAACTTAGGATGTTAGGGAAGTATGTAATTTTAGGTTACTTAATTAGTTTATTAGCTTGCTTTACATTTTTTACAATTGCTATTTCATTTTAACATTGAATATTCTTTATTAATAGTTATTAATAAATTATTTATTAATAGTTATCAATTGATTTTTTATAATTGATAGTTTACTAGTTAGCTTTCTACTAAAAACTGTTTCAAAGCAGAATGCAAATGATATATGTTGTGCTGTGTGGTTTGATTTGAAATTTACAGATTAAATTTTAGGTTTTTTTTTTATAAAAACAAAAAGTGTATTTAAAAAAATTCCTAATAACAACATCTATTTTTTAAAAAAATCGATGTTAAAATCCAAAAACGTTAACATCGGTTTTTGAGTGAAACTGATGTTAACGTTTGGAAGTTAACATCGGTTTTACATAAAACCGATGTTAACATTGAAAGTTAATATCGGTTTTGTACAAAAACCGATGTGAACTGTCAACATTCTTACTTTTTTTTGTTGTAATTCTTATTATATAACATCGATTATTTAAATAATCGATGTTGTCAATTTTACGTTAACATCGATTTTAAAAAACTGATGTTAATGATAATACTTTCAACATCAGTTAAAAATCATAAATAATCGATGTAAAAAACATATTTTCTAATAGTAGAAAGAGATGTAATATGTTTTTTAGTGTTCTCTCATATTCAACACTTTTCTTGGACCTGATTCTTGTACAAGAGATCCATTCGGAGTGGCCTGTCGTTTCCTAGTTAGTGCATTAACCCGTTAGAATGCCTTAAGGAAGCAGCTTAAGTTCTGTTTTATGCTTTATTAACCTATATTATGGTCTTTATCTTATGCTTTTATTTATTTTGTTTCTGACAGACTCTTTGAGCCTTTGTAAATATTTATTCTTTGGGTGAAAATTCGTTTTCCTCAATTAAAAGCTTCACCTTTGTTTTTCAAAAAAAAAAAAAAAAAGAAGAAGAAGCAACCATGAATTGTCTGTCGAGGAAGCGGGACAGAACCAAAAAACAAACAACGAACGGTTGTGAATAGAAGTTTGTGGATTTTATTTTATTTCTATATGTATCATAGTATATCATTGCAAGATCCGGAAATTTTTTTTGGTGAGGATAAAAAATAGTCTAATATTTTTTCAAATAAAAAATTATATAAGTTTTCTTAAAAATGATAATAAAAAATAATAAAATTTAAAAGAATAAAATAAATAAAATTAGTATCAATTTATTCTTTATTTTATCTTTTACAATTATTTATATGTATCTTATTAAAAAATTATCTTGTGGGACAAGATCTATTTTTTATGGAAACAAAAAAATATTTATTTAATATATTCAAATAATAAAATTATTTTATAAGGACAATTGTCTCCATTATCCTCTACGTAGATCCACTGAATACAATCAATGATTGTCATGTATGCGTGGATATTATCCATGTTTTATGTCCAAGTTGGACTCAGAGTTAGACAAAACAATGCGGCATTACAAGAGAAAGCGAAAATGCTTTCCGATTATAAATGAAAAAGTTCTGTTAAGGAATATTTTGATAAAATTTGTTCAATAAAATAATATTCAATAAAATTATTTTGAATATCTTTCACGGTTGATATAGTTTTTTCTTCTTTTTTTTTTTTATCAGAATGCTATACATGCTTTTGTTTTGCAGACTAAATTATACTCCTAAGAATACTATTTGAGAATATTATTCTCACCAATATGTTTGATAACTGCTTAATATTCCTTGGAATATTTTAAAATTTATTTTAGTTAAAAATAGAATAAAGTGAAAGTGAAAAATTATTTTAGACAATAACTCTTATTTTCATGGAAATACATACAATATTCTGACCCATTTACACGAGCAGAGAAATCTTGTGTAATATATGTTTCTGAAAATAGTTTTTTAATAACTTATACTAAACATGAGAATGGTCCATTTTCTCAATTTATATTTCCGAGAATAAACTTTTATGACTTAAAATAAATACACTCTAACAAAAAAACAAAAAGTATCACTTGAAAGAGTATATTTACACTACATTCGTGTTGTCGTTGCGTTGAAAAGGTGCTGAAACCCACTAAGCTAGCGTGGTCTTAGTGGTTTCTCTTTTGGTAATAAAAACTTAATAATTGGAGTACTCATCATTAATTGTCCATGGTGCATGAATGTAATCATGTAGAAAAACTGGTAGAAAATGAAACACTGATGGCTGCAGTGTCGTTCTCTGATTCTAAATTCTTAAGGTATTATATTTTTAGTTTATGCTCCTCTCAACAATGGTAGCTTTGTTTGACTGTTTGATCCACACCTGTTTTTGTCGTTACTTAGTTTCTTTTGAACTTGAAGAGTATGCTATAGGCTGTAGTTAAGTGCCCACTTGAATCTTTTGCTGACTAAGGATCTTGATCGAAGAATTTATCAACGTGCCCGTCATACTTTGTTTGAGAATATATGTCACTTTGGCCTAAAAATCATTATCTAACAAGAACTATATTACATTCCTACCATTTTTGACAATATAGTTTAAACTTTCTTTATAATTTGGGAGAGATCCATTAATCCAATATCTGTTAGTTGAAAAAGAATTAAAATAATATCCGTACAGGGGCGGCTAATTAATTAAACCAATAAATTATCAATGCTTCGTACGTATTAGGTTCTAGGGGTATTTTCTTCATGTTATAATTTAAAATATCATTATAATACAAAAAAAAAAAGCTACTCCAACTTCTTTTTTTTTTTTTTTTGTGTGTGAATAAAAGCTACTCCAACTTGGTTAACTGAATATCTAGGTTCCGGGAGTATTAAATGTTAACTTTATCTATATTGTTATGATGTATTAATGAAGTATACTAATTTTTTACAAGACAAAAAAATTTATTAATAATATATTATTAGCATACAGTTACAATGTTTTATATTGCAATTCATGGGTTGGGGTCTAGCCGTCTAGGCCCCTTCCTTTTTTTTAAAAAAAAAAAAAATTACAGTTCAAATATTGTTTCTTCGACAAAGGTCATAAATTTTGTTTGGATCATCAAACATAGTTGTATCATTTATTTAAACCAAGCCAACTTAATTATAATATATTGACCTTTAGTGTGTGATTTACCGGATAAAATTATTAAAGCATCTATGGGTAAACTTCAAATTTGCTGTGTTCTTTTAGGTGAATTCGGGGCGGTTCTACATAGACAGTATGGGGCAACTGCCCCCATAATTTTTTTTTACTTAAATATATTTAATAATTTTTTTCTCTATTAAAAATAGATGTTGTATCTATAATATAATATTTTTAAAAAAACGAATGTAAAAAATTTATAAAAAAGAAAAGGAAAAGTAATACTAATTTACTCATTTTATCTTTTTAATTTTTATTATTTTCAATTTCTCTAATACCCTTTTAATAAAGCTTATATTATGTATTAGATTCCTTAGAATTTCTATTTGCAACCCACTTTTTGCTAATCTCAATCCTACATGTTTTTTTAATATTATTATTAAACATAATTAAAGGATTGAAAGTTTATGTCCTATAATTAAATTAACACGAATGCTTTGAAATTGTCGATAGCAGTAAATATGTATATGCTACATATTTGTTTGAATATGTTTGAATACAAAAGGTAAATAAATGTGAATATTATTTTATGGCCTGAAATGAAATTAATAAAATGACTATGAATTGTTAATAATAATAAGTATGTGCAGGTCATATATTTGATTGGAGAACATTAATATACATTGGTCGTTATCTGAACAAATCATATGTATGACATGTGTTTTATGTCTCAAAACACTTATGTGAATTTTATTATGAAGAGAAAGTCCATTATAAAGCTTGGGAAAGATCTAACAGATTTGGCCTAATGTTCATGAGAATGACTGCTACAAACAATATTAAGACAAATCTCCCTCTGATTGAAAGTGCTAAAGAGTTTATGGGGTTAGTGGGAGAGCGCTCTCAAACAACTGACAAGTCTCTTGCTAGGACATTAGTGAGTACACTGACCACCATGAAGTTTGATGGTTCACGCACTACGTATGAACATGTCATTGAGATGACAAATATTACAGCAAAACTTAAGACCTTGAGAATGACTGTGAATAAGAACTTCCTTATTCAGTTTAGTTTTACCTCATTATCGTCTAAGTATGGCTCATTCCAAATGAGCTATAATACTATGAAAGATAAATGAAATGTGCATGAATTGCATTGTAAGTTAGTTCAGGAAGAAATGAGGCTTAAGAATCAAGGAAGTCACTTAGTCCATTATGTAAGCCACCAAGGGAATCAAGGAGTTGAAAAGAAATTTGTGAAGAAACATGATAAAGGCAAAGGGCCATGAAAGATCAATGACTACTTTTTGCAAATCTAGAAGAAGGTATCAAAGTGCAATAATTGCCAATTTTGTGGCAAATCTGGACACTTCTAGAAGAATTGCCTAAAGCATAAGTCTTGGTTTGAAAAGAAAGGTGAGCTTAATGCTCATGTATGTTTTGAATCAAACTTAACTGAAATTTCTCATAATACATGGTGGATTGATTTTGGATGTACGACTTGTGTTTCTAATACTATGCAAGGATTCCTTACAATCCAAACCATAAACCCAAATGAGAAGTCCATCTTCATAGGGAATAAAGTGAAAGATCGAAGCAGTCAGGACTTCTTGTTTAAAACTCTACACTTGACATCATTTAGATTTACTGAAAACTCCTTATGTACCTAGTTTATCTAGAATTTAGTTTCATTATCTAAACTTGATGTTACTGGATACTCTTTTAATTTTGGTAATGGATGCTTCCGTTTATTTAAACATAATCATCTCATTGACACTGGTGTTCTTTGTGATGGTTTATATAAATTAGATGGCTTGTATGCTGAAACCATTTTAATTATGCATCATAATGTTACCACTAAACGTAGTTTAGTGAATGAACAATCTGTTTTCTTGTGGCATAAACGTTTAGGTCACATTTCTAAAGAAAGGATGGAAATATTCATAAAGAATGATATTCTTCCTTATCTAGATTTTACATATCTAAATATTTGCGTGAATTGTATTAAGGAAAAACAAACAAAACATACAAAGAAAGGAGTTACAAGAAGCACTCAACTTCTTGAAATTGTACATACTGATATTTATGGATCTTTTGATGTTAATTCTTTCAAAAAAGAAATATACTTGATCACCTTTATTGATGACTATTCATGTTACAGTTATGTTTACTTACTGAATGAGAATCTCAAGCAGTGGATGCCTTAGAAATTTACTTGAATGAAGTAGAAAGACACTTAGACAAAATGGTGAAAGTTGTTAGGTCAGGTAGAGGTGGTGAGTATTACGGAAGATAAGATGAAACAGGGAAACATCCAGGTCCATTTGCTAAACTCCTTCAGAAATGTGGAATCTGTGTGCAATACACAATGCCTGGTACACCACAACAAAATAACGTATTGGAAAGACATAATAGAACTTTAATGGATATGGTTAAGAGTATGTTAAGAAATTCAATTTTACTAGTATCTTTGTGGATGTATGCCTTGAAAACTGCCATGTATTTGTTGAATAGGGTTCCTAGTAAGGCAGTTCCAAAGACACCTTTTGAACTCTGGACGAATAGGACACCTAATATAAGACATTTGCATTTTTGGGGTTGCTTGGCAGAAATAAGGGTTTATAGTCTGTCGCAACCTACCCTTCGACGGGAGGGCGAGGCGAAAGGTAAAGGTTCGTCTTCTCATGAAGAAAACGCGTGGAGTCGCCACCAACGTTTATTCGAGGAAAAAATTAGAAAAACCAAAAAGGGGTCTACGAATTTTGAAAATAAGTGTTTGGGAGTTGTTTACGCGTAGGGAAGGTATTAGCACCCCACGCGTCTGTCACAAGGGACGACAGCCTCTAATCGAGTGTGTGTAGCGTGACTTCAAAATTATTTACTTTTCCCTTTTTATATTTTTTTATTTTTTTGGGGTCGACAAGGGTGTTGCCCTTGCTCCTATGTATCCTCAGGTGCAAATAGGAATTCAAACCTACGTAGTTCTTTAAGTTTGAATGTTTGTGTGTTAAATTAATTTTTATATTTTTGAAATATTCATTTTAATTGTGAACAAAAAGTCATTTAAGGAGTTGGACATTGGAATGATGTTTTAAATTTTGAAAAGCAGAGAGAATCGTTAAGGCGTTGGACCTTGAAATGATCTTTTAAATTTGAAAAGCGGAGCGAATCATTAAGGCGTTGGACCATAAAACGATCTTTTAAATTTGAAAAGCGAAAATAATCGTTAAGGCGTTGGACCTTGAAATGATCTCAAGTGATATTTGATAAAAAAAAAGAAGAAGTTAGTTATGCATTGGTTTTATCTTGGTTTTGTTTATTAACTTTCAATCTTTTCAAAGACAACTTTACAACACTTAGTGATTGGTTTCAGATTGAACTTTACAAAGAAATTGAGATTGACGATGATAGATGGAGAAGATGAATATGCACAAAACAACAAGGGGGACCCCTAAGGGTACATAGATCACATTCAATCCTCAAAAATAAAAACTAATCGGTGGTCGCACAAAGAACGTTGAACAAGAAACGAAGTAAGGAATGATCGCGGTTGAGGTAGCGCTTCGACCTCGTTTCCTCTTCTTTCTTCTTCTTCTTTCTCTCTTCTCTCAATTCCTAACCTTCTGGACCTTCCACCCCTCGATCAGCCTCCTTTCACGCCTATTTATAGGAAAAACTAGCTTTTGGGACCATGGCAGCTCACTCAGGCGACTGAGACCTAGCCATGAAGTAACTGGCTCACCCAGGTGAGTTGGTTACTTAACATGGAAGTCTTTTGGTGGCCCAGGTGAGCCAGAGGCTAGCCTTGGCGAGCTAGGGTCCAGGAAACTCAATAAAAAGACCCTTTTGCCCCTCCTTTTTGGTATTTTTCGCATTCTTGCTCAAAACACTGAATGATCATATATTTCGCACTATAACTGGCATTTAACACTGTAAGTTGACTAGCAAGGATCAAAAGACCAACGAATGATAGTTCCCGGACAAAATTAGGGTATGACATAATCCACAAGAAAAAAAATTTGATGCAAGAACAATCAGTGGATATTTTATTGGTTATCCTAAAAAATCAAAGAGGTATATGTTTTATTGTCCTAATCATAGTATGAGAATTGTTGAAACTGAAAATGCAAGGTTCATTGAAAATGGTGAAATCAGTGGGAGTACAGTTCCATGAGATATGGAAATTAAATAAGTTATAGTGCAAGTCCCTTTAGCTTGTGCCTCTAGCAGTAAGGTGATTGCTCATTTAGTTGTTGTTCCAAACAATACTGAAGAAAAGCAACATAATAATGAACCCATGATACATAATGAACCCATTGTGGAAGAACGACAAAAAGTAGCATTAAGGAGGTCTCACAGGGAAATGAGACCAACTATTTCGAATGAGTGTGTGGTATACCTACATGAAACAAAAATAGACTTAAGCAATAATGATAATGATCCAGTTTTGTTTTCCCAAGCTGTAAGCTATGATAATTTTGAGAAGTGGTTAAATGCCATGAAAGAAGAGATAAATTTCATGGAACATAATGGTGTTTGGGACCTTGTAGAACTGCCAAAGGGATATAAGGTAGTTGGTTGTAAGTGGGTATTCAAGACTAAACGTGACTCTCATGACAACCTTGAACGTTACAAGGCTAGACTTGTTGTTAAGGGATTTACTCAAAAATATGACATTGATAGACGTTTTCATCAGTCTCACGAAAGGATTCTTTCAGGATTATCATGGGATTAGTAACCCATTATGACTTGAAGCTAGATCAGATGGATGTGAAAACTGTCTTTCTTAATGGAAATTTAGAGGATGTTTATATGGATGAACCAATGGGGTTCTCAGTTGAAGGAAGAAAACACATGGTGTGCAAATTAAAGAAATCAATATACAGTCTTAAGTAAGATTCTCACCAATGGTATTTGAAGTTTAATGATACCATTGTTTCCTTTGGATTTAAGGAAAATATTGTTGATCGGTGTATATATCTAAAGGTCACTAGGAGTAAGGTTATTTTTCTAATTCTGTATGTTGATAATATCTTGCTTGCAACTAATGATCTTGGTCTTCTTCGTGAGACTAAGTAGTTTCTCTCTAGCAACTTTGAAATGAAAGATATGGGTGAGGCAAGCTATGGTATGGGGATAGAAATATTCCGTAATAGATCACAAGAATTGTTAGGCTTATCTCAGAAAGCATATATCAATAAAGTACTAGAGAGATTCAGGATGGAAAGGTGTTCAACATCACATGTTCCAATTTAGAAAGGGGACAAATTTAGAAATGGAAACAATCTCATATGCATCAGTTGTTGTAGCATCTACCATGGAAGTTGAATTTGTAGCATGTTTTGAGGCTGCATTTTAGGCTAATTGACTGCAAAACTTTATTTCAGTGCTTGGAATTGTCAGCATTATGACTAGGCCGCTGAAAATGTATTGTGATAACTCCGTAACAATATTTTTCTAAGAACGACAACTACTCTGAGGGTGCTAAGCATATGGAATTAAAGTACTTTGTCGTGAAGGATGAAGTTTAGAAACAAAAAGTGTCAATATAACATATTAGCACAAACTTTATGGTAGCCTAACCTTTTGACAAAGGGATTAAAGCCCAAGACATTTATAGAGCATGTTGAAATTATGGGCATTATTTTTATTGATGATCATTAAGTGTGATTTACCTTATGCAATTTAGTGACACTCTGAGCTCATTTATGATATGTTTCTAATTACTCATTCTCTATATATGTTTGCATGCATATTTGTATTAGAGTAATGTTAACAGATTTTGTTTTAAATAAAGACATTATGTTGGACCAATTATGTACTCCTAACTAATGATCATATTAAGGAAAGGACTGATTTGTAGTACATGGAAGGGACTATGTTGATTAAGTGATGTACAACTGTCATGACTCAAATTGATTCATATTCTTAAACATGAAATTATGATGTACCCAATGTATAGAACAATTTAGTCATTTTAATGTGCATTATGTTAGTTTAATCTATTTATTTATTTAGTCCATAATGTTTGGTAATGTCACATGAGCCAAATAGGAGAATGTTAGAATTAATGTCTTATGTGAGAGACATACGACTTATGTAGGGACTAACAAATAAATAATTAATAATTAAGGACTAAATTGTAATCGGGTTAAATAGGAGAAGTTTCTAAAGGTAACTAATACTTGATGGGAATAGTGGTTATAAAAGGGGTTAATACCCACTAATGTGAAACAAGGTCTCCATAACAAAAAAAGTATGATCTTTAATCTATAGCCATCAAAAAATGTATAGAGATAGAAAGAATAGTCAAGGGAGTGAAATCTTGTTTTTATCCTCTTCCAAGAAATCAAAGTGCACCGAAAAGAAGTCTCACTATGGAGAAAGGTACACATTATTTATCTATTATTTGTAAGAATCATGTTTCAAGATCTGGTTGGTTTTCTATAATTGTTCATCAAGTAAATCCTTAAAATTTTACATTAAAATGAGACTATACGAAAGATAAAAAAAATTATCAAATTATAGATGCTTGTCATCATAAAAAACAAAAATAAACCATTAGGACGAAGATAGTCTCACACTATGGTATTGATCAGAACAAAAAAATGATGATTAGATGAGTTTAATAATAATAATAAAAAAAGAAACTAATAGTATTTACTAAGTGTTGGATCTATGAAATGAAAGATTAAACAAAATTTAAAGCAAAATTATATAAATTGTGAAAGTATCATGTGGGTTAGCAAGCATCTAAGAAGCATCATCTAAGCCCATGCAAAATAGATAGTTTGAATGTTCTTCGTTTGATGATTTTCAAGACACGCTTCTACCTACATTTACCTGGTGCTTTTCTTGGAGGGTTTTGCTCTCATCTATTCTTGCAATTCAGATTTTGTGTGTGTGTAGAATTACAAGGCATGAAGCTATTGGCGTTGCATCATAACGGTTTTGGCGCTCTATTTGGCTTGAATCAGATTGGCAACTGGTAGTCAATGCTTTTAACTGCATTGACTTGGTGCCTTGGTCCCTTTGGAATAATTGGATTATTTCTTTGGTTTGTTGTAATGAGATGTCTTTTACCTTGTGTTTGGATTAGGAATTTTAAAATTTCAGGGAATTTGAAATGCCTAGAAGTTGAATTGCTTTGATTTTAATTTTAAATTCGTTGTTTGGATAGGGCAATTCAATTTTCTCCATATGCAAAATTTCAATTTTATATTTTAAATAGATAAAATTTTAATACTAAACTTTATAGAAAATAAACACAATCTAATTTTGAAATATTAATTAAAAAATATTTTTTAATTTTTAATAATTTAAAAATTCAAAATATTGATAATTTTTACTAAGGATGTTTTGTCTGGCCACAACTAGTGATGTTTTTTAACCGACATCAACCAAGGTTATTTTTCGGTCGACATCAAATAGGATTTTTTTGTCAAAGTATGTTGGGAATATTTGTTAGCTGACATTAGCCAGGGCTATTTTTTGGCTAACATTGGTTGAGTCTATTTTTCAATCGATGTTGGCTAGGTTTTTTTACCAATGTCAGCTAGGGTTTATTTGGTCGACACCGGCTAGGGTCTTTTCGAATGACATTGACCAAGGCTATTTTTAGCCAACGTTGGCCTAAAAAATCTTAGCAGGTGTTGACAAAAAAATCTATCCAATATCAGCTAAAAAAATAGTTTGATCGATGCCGACCAATAGAACCTACCCGATGTCAGCCGAAAAACATCATTGGTCAATGTTGACCAAAAAATCCCTAGTCGAAGTTGGCTAAAAAATAGTCCTAACCAATGTTGGACAACCTACCCAACATCGACTATAAAATAGCTCTGACCGATGTCGACAAAAAAAACTCTAGTGGATGTCGACTATAAGAACCTAGTCGATGTTGACTAAAAATAGTCATACTCGATGTCAGTCAAAAATACCTAGCTGGTGTTAGCAGAAAAAACCCTAGCCAACATCAACCAAAAAACCTAGCTAATGTGGTTAATAAATAACTATGGCTGATGCCAGCCAAAAAACCCTAGTCGATGTCGGCAAAAAAAATCCTAATCGATGTCGGCTAAGAAAATGTAGTTGACATCAGCCAAAACACCCTAGTTAACATCAACTGAAAAATAACCCTAGCCGATATTGGCTAAAAAATAGTTTTGACTGATGTTGGCTGGAAAAACCTAGTTGACGTTGGCTGAAAAACCCTAGCAGGTGTCTACTCAAAAGTTAACCATGACCGATGTCAGTAGAAAATATCTAGCCAACGTTTATAAAAAAAATCATTGGTCAACATCAACTAAAAAAACCTGGATGACAACGGCCAAAAAAATCCTTGGTCTTCATCAGCAAAAAATTCTCATGACTGATGTCAGTGAGAAAATAACCCTAACCAACATCATCAAAAAATAAATCTTAGCCGATATCGACAAAAAATAGCTTTGGTTGACATCATACAAAAAAATTCTAACTGAACAAACCTCAGTCAACGTTAGTGAAAAAACAACTTATGTCAATGTCGGCCGTAAAAACTTTGGTCACCCATAATTGTGAGTATTGAGCGAGAAAGAGTCGCAAGCAAGAATGTGAGTTAGAGTGAGCATCCCTAAAAAAAGAATTTCAAATTCTATATTTTTGAGAGAATTTGAAATCCCACTATTTTAGTCTGTCGCAACCTACCTTACGACGGAACGACAAAAGCAAAATAGATAAGTCAAAGTGTCCGTCTCCAAGGGAGGTAATGAGCGGAGTCACCACCAACGTTTATTCGAGGAAAATGTTAGAAAAACCGAGAAGAGGTCTGTGAATTTTGAAAGTTATTGTTCGGTAGTTGTTTACTATTAGTCGTTTTATACGACTAACTTTTGTATAGAAACTTTTGATAATTATATAGAAATCCTCCAAGTTATAGTTCTGTTTGTAGGATTGTAAATACTTTTGGTTAATAAATTGATCATTACTCATTATAATCTTCTGCTTGTAATTAATGTAAATTTCAATTCTATTTTAGGTAAAAAAAGAGAATTTGTGAAGTGTTGAATCTGGTGTCTTGCTAAGCCTGGTTTGTGCTCTTAGCGAGTATGTCCCGCTAAGCGAGGCACCAGCGCACTCAGCGAGACACAAGAATCTGGAAGAGAATCTACCTTGCAAGCACGCGCTCAATGCGTTGTTTCTCGCTAAGCGAGTCATCTGTCATCTTCCAGGCTAAGCGCGAGATTGGCGCTCAGCGAGAGGCCACCAACAGGATTTCCATATAAAACCTAAAAACACAGAATTGGAGGGGTGTTTTGAGTGTGCGGATCTAGAGGCGACTGAGTAGAGCAAAGGAGGCATCTTGAAGATCTTTAAAGGAGTTTTTGAGAGATTGTGAGGTTTTTAGAGGTGGAGGAGACATCCCCACTGCTTTGTATTTTTTTCAATTTCTCTTCTTCTCTTCTTTAAACTTGTAAAAAGGAGCTTCCTCGCAATGGAAGGCTAAATCCTCAGTTGGTAACTTCTACAAAGTAAATGATGTAAAATCTTTCATTTCTATTTAATAGTGTTTTCATGTGTTCTTTGTTCCTATCGGCCTTTAATTCTCGCATGTTTTTGTATTGATCACGCAAACGCATGTGTAGTTAGGATCATCCTCATTGGGAAATGGTTTGATCCTTAGAACTTGATAAGACAAGGCTAATTTATCATATATCTGGACACGAAGTGCGATAACTTGGTTTTTCGGTATGCTGTAACCGTAATGCTGTCTGGTTAGGCTAAGTTCAACAAGAGACATCTGAGAACGAAGTCTAGTTAGGATTAGGCTAAACTCACGAGACATCGGGGTTTAGTAGTTAGGACCTCAGCATAGAATACAAGAGCATTGTTAAGTAGAGAAATATCCTTAAATTACATCAAAACACCCTGTAGGAGGAACCAACATGTTCACATATTTGTTTTCACACACCATTACTCACTTTACTCGATTTCATTTGGACTAGATCATACTTTTATTTCTCTTTTCAACCATTAATTGTATCACCAATGCCTGCTCGCCAAACGACAACTTTTACCAAGTAAAACAAGTTCCGTGAGATCAATAATCGGTATTCTTACCATTTTAATACTACTTACATGCCCCGGTACACTTACCAGGCAACGATCATTTTTTTGGCATTGTTGCCGGGGAACTTCTTTCTATTTGGAAAAGTTCAGTTCGGCTTGTAAGCATTTTATTTGTTATTCTTTGATTTGTTTGTGAATATTTATTTTGCGTTTATAATTGGTTTCCTCTTGAATTGGATAACCGTTGTTTCTGTTAGTGTTTTGTATGCACAGATCTTCTACAGGTGAATTAGTTCCTTTGGACCTGGAAGTTGATGCAACTTGCCGAAGGAATAGAGCCGAACGAAGACGAAAAATATTACAAGATAGAACAGTAGCTTCCATTTTGGAAGACGAGGCCCAATCCTCTGAATCTTCATCATCCTATTCTCCATCATCAAGGGAATCTGCAATCGATTTGCTCGAAGCCATCATTATGGCCGATGAACAACCAAGACGTATGACCCTTGAAGACTATTCCAGTAGTTCTGTGCCACA
Organism: Glycine max; assembly: GCF_000004515.6. Classification (NCBI taxonomy): domain Eukaryota; kingdom Viridiplantae; phylum Streptophyta; class Magnoliopsida; order Fabales; family Fabaceae; genus Glycine; species Glycine max. The sequence continues at coordinate 20,733,160 of NC_016090.4, read as the reverse complement.
ATTCTTTACCAGCATTGCACGGCCAGAAGTTCAAGCTCACAACATAACATATCCTCATTCTTTAATTCAATTGATACAGAGGAACCTTTTTCATGGCCTACCAAATGAAGATCCCTATGCACACCTAGCAACATACATTATAATCTGTAACACTGTGAAGATTGCTGGAGTACCAGAAGACGCTATTAGGCTCAGCTTGTTGTCATTTTCATTAGCGGGAGAAGCAAAGAGATGGTTGCAATAATTCAAAGGCAATAGTTTGAAGACTTGGGAAGAGATAGTGGAAAAGTTTTTAAAGAATTACTTTCCTAAGTCTAAAACTGCTAAAGGGAAGGCAACAATTTCTTCATTTCATCAATTCCCTAATGAGTCTCTGAGTGAAGCACTTGAGAGGTTCCGTAGCTTGTTACGGAAGACTCCCACACATGTTCATTGATGGGCTAAGACTGCAATCTAAATAGTTATTGGATGCTTCAGCAGGAGGGAAGATAAAAGTGAAGACTCCTGAGGAAGCAATGGAGCTGATTGAAAACATGGCTACTAGTGATCACGCCATCTTGCGTGATAGAGTGCATGTACCCACTAAGAAGAGTTTGTTGGAGTTATCGTCACAGGATGCGTTGTTGGCACAAAATAAGTTTCTTTCCAAGAAACTTGAAGTCTTAACTGAAACCCTAAGTAAGTTGCCAACCCAATTATCTGCTAGTCAACCTTCACCTTCTTCTGTTTTGGAGGTTGCAGGTTGTGCTATTTATGGCAGAGCTCATGAATCTGACCGTTGTATTTCCACTGAAGAACACAGTCATGAAGTTAACTATATGGGAAATCAACAAAGGCAGGGTTACAATCATGGTGGATACTCAGGTTTCTAGCATGGTCTTAATTATAATCAGCAAGGACAATGGAGATCTCATCCTGGCAACCAATACGAACAAAGACCAGGGTGGACCTTCAAACAGGCCACCACAACAAGGGCCAAATCTTTATGAGAGGGCTACAAAGCTGGAGGAGACTCTCGCTCAATTTATGCAAGTCACAATGTCTAACCAAAAGAGCACGGAATCAGCCATCAAGAACCTTGAGGTCCAAGTGGGACAGTTAGCTAAGCAAATTGCAGAGAAGTCATCAAGCATTTTTGGGGCAAACACTAAGAAAAATCCCAAAGAGGAATGCAAAGTTGTAATGACCAGAAGTATGAGGCCTGTGTTAGCTGAGAATGAGGGTGAAGTTACTGTAAAGGAACCAGTTGTTGTGGAGGATGTTATTGAGGAGGAAGATGATGAAAAACAGAAGAGGGACACACCAATAACTGTCAGTGAGAGGAAAATAAAGAGTGATAGAGAAAAGGAAAATGAGAAAGAAAAAGAAAAAGAAAAAAGAGAAAAATGAAAAAATTGAAAAAAATAATGAGAAGAAAAAGAGTAAGAGTGAGTTAGCTGTAGAAGCAAAGCTTCATGGTGAATCAAAGGTGATTCAAAGATGTTTTGATGATAAAAATGATGATAACAAAAGATGATGACAAAGGTGATGACAAAAAGCTCAAAGATCAATCAAAGAACAACTCAAGTGAATCAAAGATCAATCAAAGAACAACTCAAGTGAATCAAGAACAATTCAAGAGTTCAAGATAAGAATCAAGAAGAATTCAAGACTCAAGAAGAAAGTTTAGAGTCAAGAATCAAGATTCAAGGTTCAAGATCTTAAGAATCAAGATCAAGATTCAAGACTCAAGATTCAAGAATCAAGAGAAGGCTTAATCAAGATAAGTATGAAATTTTTTTCTCAAAAATTGAGTAGCACATGATTTTTCTCAAAACATGTTTACCAAAGAGTTTTTACTCTCTGGTAATCAATTACCCGATTGTTGTAATCGATTACTAGTAGCAAAATTGTTTTGAAAAAGTTTTCAAATTGAATTTACAACGTTCCAATTAATTTCAGAAAGCTGTAATCGATTACAATGTTTTGGTAATCGATTACCAGTGCCTTTGAACGTTGAAATTCAAATTCAAATGTGAAGAGTCACATCCTTTCACATAAAAGCTTTGTGTAATCGATTACACTTATTTGGTAATCGATTACCAATGATTGTTTCTGAAAAAAATCAAAAGATGTAACTCTTCAAAAAGGTTTTTTGACTTTTTCAAATTGGTTTTAAAGTTTTTCTAAAAGACATAACTCTTCTAATGGTTGTCTTGACCAGACATGAAAAGTCTATAAAAACAAGGTTTTGTTTTGCATTTTAAGGAATCTTGAACACTTATTCAATCAATCTTTTACAAGCCCTAAATCTCTTTGAACTTCTTCTTCTTCTTTGTACCAAAAGCTTTCTGAAGTTTTCTGGTTTTCCAAACCTTGAAAACTTGTGCTATTCATCTTTTCATTCTCTTCTCCCTTTGCGAAAAAGAATTCGCCAAGGACTAACCGCCTGAATTCTTTTTGTGTCTCTCTTCTCCCTTTTCCAAAAGAACGAAGGACTAACTGCCTGAATTCTTTTGTGTCTCCCTTCTCCCTTGTCAAAGAATTCAAAACGACACAGTCTGAGAATTCTTTTGATTCTTCCCTTTCCCTAATACAAAAGTGTTCAAAGGACTAACCGCTTGAGAATTCTTTTGTATCCCCATTGACAAAGTATCAAAGGTTTAACCGCTTGAGATCTTTGTCTTAACACATTGGAGGGTACATCCTTTGTAGTACAAGTAGAGGGTACATCTACTTGGGTTTGACTGAGAACAAGAGAGGGTATATCTCTTGTGGATCAGTTCTAGTGGAGGGTACATCCACTAGGGTTTCAAAGAGAACAAGGGAGGGTACATCCCTTGTGGATCTTTGCTTGTAAAAGGATTTTTACAAGGTTGAAAGAAATCTCAAGGACCGCAGGTCGCTTGGGGACTGGATGTGGGCACGGGTTGTTGCCGAACCAGTATAAAAACTCTTATGTGTTTGTTTACTTCTTCCCTACTCTTTTACTTTTCGCTTTGCATTTAATTTCTACTTTTACTTTTTGTTAAGTTTCTCTTCTACTCCATATTCTCTTAACAACATAAGTAAAAGCCTTAGAAGAGTAATTTTTAATTAGTAAAGGTTTAGGAATAATTAATTCAACCCCCCCTTCTTAATTATTCTGAGGCCACTTGATCCAACATTAGCAAGAGAGAAAAGAAAGGAAGTAGCTTCTGATGAAGGAAAAGAGGTGCCATACCCTTTGGTACCTTCCAAGAAAGACAAGGAACGCCATCTGGCGAGATTCCTTGATATTTTTAGGAAACTAGAAATTACTATGCCTTTTGGAGAAGCTCTATAGCAAATGCTGCTCTACTCTAAATTTCTGAAGGATATGTTGACAAGGAAGAACGAATACATTCACAGTGAGAACATAGTAGTGGAGGGTAACTGCAAAGCAATCATTTAGAAGATCCTTCCACCAAAGCATAAAGACCCTGGGAGTGTGACCATTCCTTGTTCAATTGGTGAAGTTTCAGTGGGAAAAGCTCTCATTGACCTGGGAGCCAGTATCAACTTGATGCCACTCTCCATGTGTAGAAGGTTGGGGGAGTTGGAAATAATGCCCACAAGAATTACTTTATAGCTAACAGATCGCTCCATCACCAGACCATATGAGGTGATTGAAGATGTTCTGGTCCAAGTGAAGCACTTCACCTTCCCTGCAGATGTCGTAGTCATGAACATCACTGAAGATTCAGAGATCCCCTTAATTTTGGGAAGAACGTTCATGTTGACTGCGAAATGTGTAGTAGACATGGGAAGGAAAAAGCTGGAAATGGGATTTGAAGATCAAAAGATCAACTTTGATCTTTTTGAAGAAGATAAACCAGCAACAGATCAAAATGTCTGCCTACAGGTGAAGGAGTGTGAAGAGGAGGTCCTGAAGGTTAGGACCAAAATTCATTTGATAAACCAATAAGGTAATATGCGTCAAGCTAATGATGTTAAAAAAGTGCTTCCTAGGAGGCAGCCCAGATATGATTTTCTTTACTTTTTATTTTGTTGCATTGGATGGTTTGGAACTTACTCATAATTGTTGCATTAGGGAATATCAGCTTGTTCTATATTGGAAAATTGGGGTTACTTAAATTTTGCGAGAAAGTGGACTGAAATAACTTAGAAAATTTTTTGAATTCAATCCACTCGCTAAGCGCATCTATCTCATGTGCTAAGCGAGCATTGCTTGCGCTGAGCATACAACCCTTGTCTATCAAGATGATTGGGCACGCTAAGCGAGCCCTGTGTGAGCTAAGCCCAATTTGATTCGATCTGAATTGGGCTAAGCGAGCGTTCACTCACTTAGCGAACAATGGTTGCTCGCTAGGCGCAGACAGCCTGCGCTAAGCCCTATTCCTTGCGGCCAATTCACTCATTGAATTTGGCTAAGTGTGGCCCATTCGCGCTAAGCCCAATTTCTTACGGCCCGAACAGCACTAAGGGAGCATTCATTCGCTAAGCGCGTGCCCACTCTGAAAAAAAGGATGAATCAATTCGCGAAGCCGGCTCGGAGCCCGGTTAAGCGAGAGTTACAGGCATTCAGATCTACAGATCTCGCTCAGTGTGACATGAACTCACTAAGCCCAGCTTTATTTAAAAAAAAAATTGATTTTTCAAATTTCAAAGTTGGGCTGAGCGAGTATGCTCGCTTAGCGCGAGTTGAAAAACTCAAATGTCACACTCACTCACTCAGCGAGTTGACGCACTAAGTGAGAAGTGCAAGACTGTAAAAAATAAAGTGTAATTGCCCTAGGCAGTTGCATTCCTTTTCTTTTAAAGTCATTTGCCTTCAACTCTCTCTCTCTCTCTCTCTCTCAGGACAATTTCGTTTCACATCATTTCATACTTCTGAGCTTGCATCCTTCTTCCCTCTCTAATCCATCTATGATAATCAAGTAAGTTCTCTAACTTTACTTTGTTATTTTATCGTTTAAAATCATAGGGTAGATGAATTTTCTTTTGAGGTTTGATTTTTGTGGATAAAGTGTTGTTAGATTAGTTAAAAATTAGAACTTTGTTAGGGGTTTTGTTCTGTAGATAATGTAGATCATTTTGCATGTTAAATTTTAAGGTTTGAAGGGCCTAATAGAGGCCTACTTGAAGAGGCTAAAGAAGCCTCGTCTGTGTTTCTAGAAATCTCGATAAACTCGCTAAGCGTGCCTGATGCGCTAAGCGACTTCATCAATTTTGGTTGAATTTTTGGATTTCTAGACGAACTCGCTAAGCCAGCCACGCTGCGCTAAGGGAGTTCATCTTTTATATGAATATTCATCTTCTTTGTTTTAACTTAGAAAATTTTTTGTGTGTTTCCTGATGGGCTAAGCAAGCTTATCTTGCTAAGCCCAGATAACTTAGAAAATTTTTGGAAATGCCATCTCGCGCTAAGCGCAGCCATCCTGAGCTAAGCGCTATTCCTTGCAGCCTGCATTGGGCTAAGCAAGCTTGAACTCGCTAAGCTCATATAACTTAGACAATTTTTTTTATTTTTGCCTTGCGCTAAGCGCCTCACTTTTGCACTAAGCGTTATTCATTGCGGTTTGTATAAGGCTAAGCGAGACTTGCTCGCTAAGCCCAATAGCGTCTAGTAGTCGAGTCGCGCTAAGCGAGCACCTCTCGCTAAGCGCATGTTTAAAACTGTTTTTCCCTGAGCTAAGAGAGTGCCTATCTCGCTAAGCCAATTATGCAGAAAAGATTTTCTGTCATAACTCGCTAAGCCTATGAGTTATTTCTCATAAGGCACGCTAAGCGAGCATGATCTCGTTGAGCGCCCACTGTGTTTTTCAGTTTTTAATGCATGCTTTCAATTTAAATAAAAGTTAGCTAATATAGTTTTAATGGTTCTTTTGTCACAAATGGCTTCAAGAAAAAGGAAAAGCACTACTTCCAGGCCCTGACCTAACTATGATACAAGGAGGTTTACCTCAGAAGAAGCCTGGAATAGATATGCCGACAACGTCCTCGACCGGAACATCCTTCCAGAGAGGAATGTCAAGCTCTATATCACAGAGTTTGACGAGTTTAGAAGGGAGTTGGAGAGGCGCAACCTGCACAAGCGACTCACCAACTTAGCTGATGGCAGTATTGATGTCGCGATGGTCAGGGAGTTCTACACGAGCCTCTATGACCCTAAAGATAACTCACCAAAGAAGGTGAGAGTGAGAGGGAACTTGATAAAGTTCGATGCGGACACCCTCAACACATTTCTGGAGACCCCAGTGGTATTGGAGCCTAGGGAGACCATCTCCACATATTCCAGATTTTGCAGATTGAGGATGGATCCTCAAGAGATAGTGGCTAACCTCTATATTCCAAGCAGGGGATTTGTTCTAAATACTGAAGGCATGCCGTGGAAGCTACTGAGGAGAGACCTCACCACCTTAGCACAAACTTGGAGTGTGCTATCATATTCTAACCTGGCCCTTACATCACATACATCTGACTTGAACTTGGACAAGGCACTGTTAGTTTATGGGTTGGTGATGAGGATGGACATGAACATTGGAGCATTAATTTCAGGACAAATCTCATTCATTGTTCAGTCCAAATCCTCTAGGTTGGAATTTCCTACCTTGATCACAGCTCTCTGCAAGGCAAGGGGAGTCACTTTTGATTCCCTCTCTTATGATTCACTGAGCCCAACCATTGATTTGGCATATATCAAGAAAAATTGTTGGAACCTGGATGAACCTTCGGTCTACTTTCTAGGGACTCGCAAGGCTAGGGCCAGAGCAGCTGAGATCCCTTCGTCATCCACTCCTGAGGACCCTCCTGTACCCACTTCTTCTCCATCACCAGCTCCAACTCATCCAGGACCTTCCACAGACCTTATCATGGTGATGCTCCAAAGATTATACCATGGACAATACCTGTTGATGCATAATTTTCAAAACTTAGCTCAGCATCAGCCATTCATATCCTTGGAGGAGTTCACTCGGCAGGTGGCCTGACTAAGAGCCCAGCTTTCTCCTATTGGAGGGGGTGAGGCCTCTGCAGCCCAGGAGCCGCAGCCACATCAGGATGAGTCTTCCTCATCTTCAGAGTCAGAGACCGTACCACCAGAGCCATTCATCTATGAGGAAGATCCAAGCACCACACTGGAGGAGACTCAGGAGGCTACTACACCAGAGATTACCCCATAACAAGCAGCATAACCTTCCACACCAGTTTTGGATTTGTCTTCACCACAGCCATCCCAGGAGCCATCTACACCTGTCCTAGGCTTGTCATCCCCCACTACTTCACCAGTAGGCACCCTAGTGCTTCACCTCACAGATGAAGAGGAGGATATCATGGACCAAGACCAACCAAAAGACCAGTGACAATTATAATTATTATTTTTATGTTTTCAGTATAGTTTTCATATAGTTTATAATGGGTTTTTAGTTTATAATTTTTCTTTTTGAATGATCTTGATGCATGTTTTAAAGCATATTGAACAGTTTAACTTGCTTTCCAAGTATGCAGTGTTAGGTAAAAAAAATTTTGGGGGGGAAATTAGAGTTTGTGATTGATTGCATGATATAGATGAAGTATGATGGTTAATCTTAGGTTTCAAATGAGCATGCATTGTTTAGAAGAGAAAGAACAAGAAATTAGGATCATGACTGAAAATGTTAGTTAGTTGGACAAATTGATTATGAAGGAACGCATTAACTATAACCCGGTGAGTGTGTGAACCTTAAATATTGAGAGAACAACTAGCATTGAGTAATGATGTTTGCATGAATCTTTGAAATATGGAATGGAATGTATGGAATTGAGAATGATGAAGGCCATGATTGTATGAAATAGCTACTTGGCCAAAAAGCTTACTTAATACATTAATGTTATATCCTTTGCACCCACATTTGAGTTGAAGAATTGAATTGCTTAAACTAAACCTCAAGCCTTAAAATGTCATCTCCATGTACCTTATCTTAGGTTATAGGAGAGCAATAGGATTCAAAGAAATTTGCCCCAAATTTGGGGGAGTTTGTTGGGTAGCCAAGTTATAAGGGTAATAAATAGTAGCACACACATCAAATAAGTAAATAGATTGTAATAATAATATAAAAAAAGAGAGCACTGTAAGTTTTAAATATAAGGTGTGTGTGCTATTAGAATAAAGCTAAGTACAAAGGGCTAGTGAGTTGAGTTGAAAAGAATGTAAATGAAAAAAAAGTGAAAAAAATTGGTTAATTTTAGGATTTGTGCTCTCCTATAATTGAAGCTTTTGAATCTTAGAAAAACCATTGTTTATTGCAGCCCAGCCTCACTACAAGCCTATAAAAGTCCTTCTGATTCAATTTATGCATTCCTAACTGTATGCCATGAGATGAAGTGCAAAGGTTGGACCTCATGTTAGTTGTTAATTATTGATTAGCTTAAACACTTGAACTTGAGTGAAATAGTGACCGTGAGGCACTGGTTAGGCATCCTTCCTTGAAATCTGTCTGCTGATTAGTTTCATTTAGTTGTGTTGCTTCATAAAAATTCTCTTATCTCTGAAAAGCTGCATGTCTTGTGAAAAACCATTGATTGAATCATTGTATAGATTTCTTATCATATGATTAATGTTTTGGAAGCAAACACCCTTTGTAAATAATCACTGCATTATTTTTGCACTTGAGGACAAGTGAGTTGTTCTTTATTTGCTTGAGGACAAGCAAAATTGTAAATTTGGGGGGAGTTTGTTAGCCGTTTTATACAACTAACTTTTGTATAGAAAGTTTTGATAATTATATAGAAATCCTCCAAGTTATAGTTCTTTTTGTAGGATTGTAAATACTTTTGGTTAATAAATTGATCATTACTCATTATAATCTTCGGCTTGTAAAAAGAGATTTTGTGAAGTGTTGAATCTGGTGTCTCGCTAAGCCCGGTTTATGCGCTTAGCGAGTATGTCCCGCTAAGCGAGGCACCAGCGTGCTCAGCGAGACACAAGAATCTGGAAGAGAATCTGCCTTGCAAGTACGCGCTCAACGCATTGTCGCTTGCTAAGTGAGTCATCCATCATCCTAAGCGCGAGATTGGCGCTGAGCCACAGTTCACTAATGCGCGCTAAGCACGAGATTGGCGCTCAGCGAGAGGCCACCGACAGGATTTCCATATAAAACCTGAAAACTAAAAATTGGAGGGGAGTTTTGAGTGTGCGGATTCAGAGGCGACTGAGCAGACCAAAGGAGGCATCTTGAAGAGCTTTGAAGGAGTTTTTGAGAGATTGTGAGGTTTTTAGAGGTGGAGGAGACATCCCCACCACTTCGTACTTTTTCAATTTCTCTTCTTCTCCTCTTTAAACTTGTAAAAAGGAGCTTCCTCGCAATGGAAGGCTAAATCCTCAGTTGGTAACTTCTACAAAGTAAATGATGTAAAATCTTTCATATCTATTTAATAGTGTTTTCATGTGTTCTTTGTTCCTATCGGCCTTTAATTCTCGCATGTTTTTGTCTTGATCACGCAAACACATGTGTAGTTAGGATCATCCTCATTGGGAAATGGTTTGATCCTTAGAACTTGATAGGACAAGGCTAATTTATCGTATATCTGGACACGAAGTGCGGTAACTTGGATTTTCGGTATGCTGTAACCGTAATGATGTCCGATTAGGCTAAGTTCAGCAAGAGACATTTAAGAACGAAGTCTAGTTAGGATTAGGCTAAACTCACGAGACATCGAGGTTTAGTAGTTAAGACCTCAACATAGAATGCAAGAGCACTGTTAAGTAGAGATATATCCTTAAATTACATCAAAATACCCTGTAGGAGGAACCAACAAGTTCACATATTTGTTTTCACACACCATTACTCACTTTACTCGCTTTCATTTAGACTAGATCATACTTTTATTTCTCTTTTCAACCATTAATTGTTTCACCAACGCCTACTTGCAAAATGACAACTTTTACCAAGTAAAACAAGTTCTCTGAGATTGATACTTGGTATTCTTACCATTTTAATACTACTTGTGTGCCCCGGTACACTTGCCGGGCAATGATCATTTACACATAAGGAAGGTATTAGTACCCCTCGCGCCCGTCACAAGGGATGACAGCCTTTAATTGAGTGTGCAAAAACGTGACTTCAATATTATTTATTTTCCCTTTTTATTTATTTATTTTTGGGTCGACAAGGGTGTTGCCCTTGCTCCTACGTATCCTCAAGTGCAATGAGGAATTCAAACCTACGTAGTTCTTTAAGTCTGAATATTTGTGTGTTAAATTGATTTTATGTTTTTGAAAGATTTATTTTAATTGTGAACAAAAAGTCATTTAAGGCGTTGGACCTTGAAACGATCTTTTAAGTTTTGAAAAGTGGAGAGAATCATTAAGGTGTTGGACCTTGAAATGATCTCAATTGATATTTGCTAAAAGAAGTTAGTTATGAGTTGGTTTTATCTTGGTTTTTTTTTATTAACTTTCGATCTCTTTAAAGAAACCCTTACAACATTAGTGATCGGTTAAGATTGAACTTTACAAAGGAAAATGAGATCGCCGATGATAGATGAAGAAGATGAATGTTCACATAATAACAAGGGGGACCCCTAAGGGTGTATAGATCACATTGAAATCTTAAAAGCAAAACTAATCGATGATCGCACAAAGAACACCGAACAAGGAACGATGTAGAGATTGATCACAGTCGTCATTCGACAGTGCCTCGGCTTCGTTTCCTCTTCTTTCTTCTTCTTCTTTCTCTCTTCTCTCAATTCCCTCAACTTCTGAACCTTGGAACCTCTCCTCAGCCTCCCTAGCATGCCTATTTATAGGAAAATGGGCACTTGGGGAAATGGCAGCTCGCCCAGGCGAGCTGATGATTACTCCTAAAGTAACTGGCTCGCCCAGGTGAGTCAGTTCCTTCATCCTAAAGTAATTTGGGGGCCCAGGTGAGCCAGAGGCTAGCTTGGGCGAGCTAGGGACCAGGAAACTCAATGAAAAGATCCTTTTGTCCCTCTTTTTTGGTATTTTCTAGATTCTCGATCGAAACACTAAATGGTTCCATGCTTTGCATTGTAACTGGCGTTCAACACCATAAGTCGACTAGCAAGGATCAAAAGATCAACGAACGATAGTCCCCGGACGAAATTAGGGTATGACATAGTCAATCAAAATGATTCATAAAAATACCTAAAATTAAAATCTCCTTTCAAATATTCTATCCAAACAAGCTATTTTTATCATGAATCATTTTAAATTCCTTGAAAAAATGAATTCCCCTGCTAAATTGCTCCATCCAAACACACTATTAGAGTTTTTTTTTTTTTTTTTACATTTTTCATGAGGGGGAACTAGTGTGCAGATTTGCTGGAAAATTAGGGGGTTTATAATCAGAGGTTTATCCGGTGGGATTCCCCTCCTAGTTTCCTTAGAACATTTTTCCTTCCAGCTAAAATATGGCTCTCATCCTATAAATTTTAATGTTGTTCTTTTTTCATGGGTTTCGGTTATGTCCTCTCGTGCATGTTTTGTTTTTTTTTCTTCTTTGAATAAATTGTTGGGGTCTAGTAGATTCAACCTAGTTAGTATTATTATATCTACTGTGATTCTAGCCACTTCAGATTTATTAAAAAAAAAAGTCTCACATTTACCCACCTATAAAACACCTTTATCATGTTGTGTTCTTATCACATAAAAATTAAGAGATGTAAAATTTTCCATTAATTTTGAACCAATAAATTAAAAGAAATTAAAATATGAGCAATGTTAGAAGCATATTCTTTAAAATATTTTTTTAACACATTCTTTATTATTGGTTGAAATTTATTAAAAAGAACAAAGTTTTGACCTCACCTCTTATTTAATGTCTCACTATCCTAATTTTGTAATTTTTAATAAGTTTTAACTGATGAGAAAGTGTGTATGTAAGACCAACCCCTCCTATTTAATGACTAATTAGTCCTTCAATATCATTAGCATTGTTAATTAACTAAAGAACATTTGCCAAAATAAAATCTTACCTTTTGTATCTTTTTAAGACACGCACTTGCTATTAAAGTAAACTTTTTTTAATTAAAAAAACCTCCTTATTACCCAATGGAAGCTGCCATCGATTAAGAAGAAAAGGAGGGAATGTTGGGTAATGCGTACCAAAACAACCGTGGCAGAAATTTACCCATCACCAGATCCATGTTGTCGCAACCTACCCTTCGATGGGAGGGCTAGGCAAAATAAATGTGCATCTTTCAAAAAGAAAAAATGCGTGGGAGTCGCCATCAACATTTATTCGAGGAAAACATTAGAAAAAAAAAAGTTTGTGGATTTTGAAAATAGGGGTTTGAGAGTTGTTTACGCATAAGGAAGGTATTAGCATCCCACGTGCCCGTCACAACGGTCGACAGCCTTTAATCGAGTGTGCAAAAACGTGACTTCAATATTATTTAGTTTTCCTTTTACATTTTTTTTATTTTTTTGGGATCAACAAGGTTGTTGCCCTTGCTCCTACGTATCCTCAGGTGCGATGAGGAATTCAGACCTACGTAGTTCTTTAAAGTGAAAAAGTTGTGTGTTGAATTTTTTTTTAGGCTTTTGAAAGATTCATTTTAATTGACAAAAACAAAAGAGAGGTCGTTAAGGCGTTGGACCTTAAACGATCTCAAGTGGCTTAAATGGAGAGAAATTCAGTTATATGTTGATTTTATCTTGGTTTTGTTTATTAAGTTTCAATCTCTTTAAGAGATGACTTACGACACAATGATCGGTTAAAATTTACTTTACAAAAGAAAATAGATTATTGATGATAGATGAAGGAGATGAATATGCACAAAAACAACAAAGAGGACCCCTAAGGGTGCATAGGTCATGTTCAAATCTCTAAGAACAAACACTAACCGAATGACAAACAAAGAACACGAAGCGAGAAATAGCGTAGGAATTGATCACGGTCGTGATTCGGCAGCCCTTTGGCCTTGTTTCCTCTTCTTTCTTCTTCTCTCTTATTTCTCTCAATTCCTTCAATACTCAATGCTGGAACCCCTTCCTCATGTAAGTGCATATGCTATATGAAGATTTTGATGATGCAAAAAGATTAAAGCTATTCAACGTTGATTCAAGTCAAGATCAGGAAATCAAGAGAAACGATTTACAAATAGTCCTTTATATGTTAAAAAAATATCTTAAAGAGGTTGCAAAGGTTTGGCCTTAAAAGTTAAGCTTTCAAATATTTTATAAAGTTTCTTAAGTAAAAATTATAACTTGAAAATCATGTATTTCTCTCTGATAATCGATTACTAGAGGCTGTAGCGATTACTAGAAGCAAAAACTGTTTTTAACAGCTTTCAAAAAAGTTTGAAATTTGAATTCTAAAAGGTGTAATTGATTACCACTATTATGTAATCGATTACCATTAACGGAAAATTTTGAAATTCAAACTGAAAACACATAACTCCTCAAAATTAACTGTGTAATCGATTACCACATATTTGTAATCAATTACCGGTGAGGAAATTTTGAAAATAACTCTGAAAAGTCACAACACTTCAGATGTTTTTTGAAAGGCCACCAAAGGCCTATAAATATGTGACTTATGCTCGAAATTCTTTAGAGTTTTTTAGAACATTCATTGTCTTATCCTCTCACAAGAAAACCTTTGGCCAAACACTTGCAAAATCATTAAGGATTCTTATAAGTTCTTCAAGTTGTATCATTCTTCTTTAAAAGAGAGAAAAACAATCTTTTGTACTTCAAAGCAATCAATTGTTAATCAAGAGGCAATGGGTCACTTAATTTGTAAAGTTCTATGAACACAAGGGAAGGGTATCCTTGGGTGGTTCAGAAATTGTAAAGGGATTTACAAGTTAGCAAAAATCTCAAGTAGATTACTTGAGGATTGGATGTAGGCACAGGACGTGGCCAAACCAGTATAAAACTGTGTTTGCAATGCTCTCTTTCCTAAACTCTTTTACTTTATTGCAGTTTAATTTTACTTTGCATATTTAAAGAAGTGTCAAGTAAATTGTTCGTTACTTCTTTTCTACATATTAAGTCTGCATATTCCTTTTAAAGAGAGAATTAGGCCACTTGTTTAACAAGTGGTATCAGAGCTTAATTCTTGTATAAGGTTTAGAAACTTCAAGAATAGTCATGGCCTCATCAAACTTTTTATTTCCCGAAGGGAACTCTATAAATAGACCTCCTATATTCAATGGTGTGGGTTATCATTATTGGAAAACCTATATGCAAATTTTTATAGAGGCTATTGATTTAAATATCTGGGAAGCCATAGAAATTGGTCCTTACATCCCTACTATGGTAGCAGGAAATGCAACTATAGAAAAACCTAGGGAACAATGGGATGAAGAGGAAAAGAAATTGGTACAATATAATTTAAAAGCCAAAAATATAATTACATCTGCATTAGGAATGGATGAATACTTTAGAGTATCAAATTGTAAGAGTGCAAAAGATATGTGGGACACCTTACAAGTAACCCATGAAGGAACAACAGATGTAAAAAGGTCTAGAATAAATACCCTAACCCATGAATATGAATTATTTAGAATGAATCAAAATGAAACAATATAGGATATGCAAAAGAGATTCACACACATAGTAAATCATCTTGCATCATTAGGAAAGATAATTCCCAATGAGGATCTTATTAATAAAGTTCTAAGATGTTTAAGCAGGGAATGGAAACCAAAGGTAACAACTATTACAAAATCAAGAGATCTATCCAACATGTCTCTTGCAACTTTATTTGGAAAGCTTCAGGAACACGTAATGGAACTAATGAGACTGAATCAACATGAGGAGAATGATAAGAAAAAGAAAGGAAGTTTGAACCATAGACAATAAAATCTAGCCTCTATAGCAAGTTTAATCGGGGGAAACTCTAAAGAATCATGTTAACAACATTTAGCACAAGACATGTGAGGAGATACATGGAGAAAAATGAAGAAACAACAATGAAAGAGAAGGTAAAGCAAAAAATTAATGGAGGTTTAAGGAGCACCTACTTGAAGCTCTTATGCTCTGATACCACTTGATGGAAGCTTGCTTGTGGAGCTTCTATGGAGGCTGGATCTTTGAGCTTTAATGAGGTCCTTTAATGGTGATTTTCCACCATGGAGATGCAGCGGAAGACAAAGAAGAAGAGGTAAGAGGTGGCGCCATCCACTAGGGAATAAGCCATGGAAGAAGGAGCTTCACCACCAAGATGAGCCTTGGATAAGAAGCTTGGAGAGGATGCTTCAATGGAGGAAAAGAAAGAGGGAGAGAAAGAGAGAGGGGGGAGCACGAAATTGAAGGAAGAAAAAGGGAGAGAAGTTGAACTTTGAGTTGTGTCTCACAAGACTCTTATTCATCAAAGTTACAACAAGTGTTACACATGCTTCTATTTATAGACTAGGTAGCTTCCTTGAGAAGCTTTCTTGAGAAAACTTCCTTGAGAAGCTTCTTTGAGAAAAATTCCTTGAGAAGCTAGAGCTTAGCTACACACACCTCTCTCATAACTAAGCTAACCTCCTTGAGAAGCTTCCTAAAGAAGATTCCTAAAGAAGCTAGAGCTTAGCTACACATACCTCTCTAATAGCTAAGCTCACCTCTTTGAGATGAGAAGCTAGAACTTAGCTACACACCCCCTATAATAGCTAAGCTCACCCCCATGACAAAAAATTATGAAAATACAAAAAAATGTCCTTACTACAAAGACTACTCAAAATGCCCCGAAATACAAGGCTAAAACCCTATACTACTAGAATGGCCAAAATACAAGGCTCAAAAGAAGGAAAAACCTATTCTAATATTTACAAAGAAGAGTGGATCCAACCTTAACCCATGGACTCAAAAATCTACCCTAAGGTTCATGAGAACCCTATGGCCTTCTTTAGTAGCTCTAGCCCAAGCCTCTTTGAGTCTTCTATCCAATACCCTTGGGGGGTAGGATTGCATCAAATTGTTACTGTTATTACGAAGCATATTATGAACATTTGGTTTATCATTGCTCGTTGGGAAACGACCTAGGATCACTTCTTAGTTACTGCATTTTAATGTTTATTTGATTCGAGTACGACCTCGATCAATCACCTTATGGCAGAAGGTTCCCCATAGAGTGATGAAGGTTGTATTTTCCATATCCTTCAGTACCATCTTTATCTGATTGTAACCTGAAAACCTATCCATGAAAGATAATAGGGCAAAACTGGCTGTGTTATCTATGAGAACATCGATGTGCAGTAAAGGAAAGTTATCCTTTGGACTGGCTTGGTTTAGATCTCGATAGTCCACACACATTCGCACCTTCCCATCCTTTTTAGGAACCGTCATGATATTGGCGACCCATTCTGGGTACCGAGCAACGACCAAGAAACTGGCATCAAATTGCTTCTTTACCTCTTCCATTATCTTTAGGGACATCTCGGGTTTCATTCTTCTCAACTTTTGTTTTACACGGGAGCACTCAGGATTCAGAGGTAGCTTATGTTGCATGATTTATGAGCTCAAACCAGGCATATCTTGGTAAGATCAAGCGAAGATGTCTTGGTAGTCTCCTAACAAAGTCACAAACTCATCTCGGACCTTCGCGGACATACAAGTGCTGACCTTGACCTCCTTTTTCTCTCCACCAATGCCTAAGTTCACAACCTTTGTCTCTTCTTGGTATGGCTTCACCTCCTTTTCATTCTTCCTCCTCGGCTTGATTTACTAGTTGCTTAAAGTCAACATCTGGGTCCTCGGTATCACTACTTTCACAGGACTCATCGTTGGATCTGCGCCAAATCATTTAATCGCAACGAAAATAAATATGCAGAAGAATGAAAATGGACGAAAGTGCGAGAGGGAACGTGTCAAATAACAAAGGGTTGCATATTTATAATTGCGGGAATATTAAAGAAAGAGGTATGCCCAACAAAAGAAGCTAACCCTAAAGCCTCGGCCCAACAATAGGGTTCAAACTATTGGATTACATTGGATTTGACACCGAAATCTTGGGTCAGTCCACGATCCACCAATTCTTCAATTCGAAACCCGGGAGCATGACTGCACCCAACTTGGCTGTTTTTGGTTAGTTTCTTCGTCTAGCACAACAACCTGATTTTGATGCATCCATCCCACACTAACAAAGCTTTTGCTAATGTGGCAAATAGGGACCCTCTCTATTTGTGGTCCCCGCCCTTGTAAATAGGCTAGGCTTCTTTCTTTCCTTTCTAAGGCGACCTTTCTCTTGTCGGCATGTGTAGGCTCGTAACCTAGACCATACCTTCCATGGTTTTCAACGAACCTCACCAAGCTTGTCGTGCCATTACCATTCCGGCCTAAACCAATTTCGGGCTCATACACATCCCTCAACATAACTCGGGCCACCATCAAGGAGGCACTAGATAGACGCGGTTGCACCGGAGGAGCATCCACATAAGCATTGTTCACAATTTCAAGCTCTTGAAAAGATGTTTCCAATGACTCTTCCACAGCTTCCATATAGGGTGTAGAGGATGGACAACTCATTAATATATCTTCTTTCCTTGATACTATATCTTCAATTTCTGGTGCAACATTGACGGGTGATCGACGCCATACCCGAATCAAATAAACATTAAAAATGTAGTATTTAGGAAGTGATCCTAGGTCGTCTCCCAACGAGCAATGGTCAACCAACGTCCATAATAGATAGTCATAAAATAGTAACGAATTGGGGGGGTAATTTTTTTTTTTGTAATTGAAACAGCAAGCAAATTTTAATTAGAAAATAATAGAATTAAAACATGTTATTTCCCCTTGATTCACAACGAAGTCTCTTATCCTAGGTTACGAGGATTTATCCCTAACCAGTTCAACCACTTAATCCAACCCTAAATTAAATTACTAAGCGAAAATTAACATAAGGCTGTCATTATGTGATTAAGCAACACATACACCAATTAATCATGAACGAAACTGATCATTAAGCATGAACGTAAATTAAGCGTAGAGACAATTAATCAAGCACTAAGCATGCATGGATTAATAGCAACAAATACAGAGTAATTGGTGAATAAGAAAAATTAATCAGTATTAAATAGTAATAACAAAACCTCAAAGAGAGCTGTGCTTGATCCTCAAGAGAAAATAACGCTGGAGACTTAGCCTTCCATTAATCAGCAGAAAACGAAATTGTAGATTGAAGCAGAAACAAAATTGCAAAAAACAAATTTTATTCTACATGAACAATGCGCATGAACAATAAAAATTGGAATTCTAAAATCCTAGAATTATTCTCCTCTCCAAAAACTCTCAAAACTAAAACCCTGGTGCTATTATATGGTCCTCAGCCCCAAAGCTTACAAATCTATTTTCAGTCCAAGCCCATAAACGAAATAAAATAAAATCTGGAAAAGATAAGATAAGATTGGATGAAATAAAATCTGGACGAAATAAAATCTAGATGAAATAAAATCTGGATAAGATAAGATTTGATAAACTAAAATTGTCTGCTCTCTTCAAGTCCAAGCCCAATTTCGGATTCAAGCCCAATTGCTTATAATTCTCCTGAAATTAAATTAAAAACACAAAATTAGTCAAGTAGGCCCAAATGATAAAACTGCATAATTAATTTGACAATAAAGGATAATCAGTAATTAAAATGGTCACAAAAAGGGTTAAGAAATAGGAGAAAATAATGACACATCAAATCCCCCCCCCCACACTTAGCCTTTTGCACTCCTGGGAAAAATCAAAAAGCAAAGCATGGAACAAATCCATTGACATTAAAGAGAAACAAACAAACACAAAAACAATTACATATTTCTCAATGAATCTCAAGGAATGAAAGGAATGGGCAACATCCAACACGTAGAGAGTTAAAGAATCAAGACAGTCATGAAAATCATCCAAGCATCTCAAACATGGCAAGATAGTCAATCAGCTCAAGAATGAAAAGTGATAAAGCCTCATAAGATATGCACTCTATCTCTCAAGTGTCTAGGCTACTGTTTACTCTCAGAGCACCCATGAAAACAAACACCACATAGACTTGGCAAGACTCTAAAATTGACAACCACACCATAAACACATGCATATGAGGATCAAAAGGTCTTTTAAGGTTGTAATGGGGCCAAGGACAAGGTAGAGGAAAGTATGGGATAAGTAGCTAAAACCCAAAGGAATAGAGGAGCAATGGGGAATAAGTGAGAACTAAGAAAAAGTAGTAAACCCCAAAACCCCCAAAACCAAAATTAAAAATTAAGCATAAAAAGTAAACCCAAAACAAAGTCAACCAAGTCCTCAAACCAATCCAAGTCTTCAAACCAAGACCTCATGTATTCAACTTCATTCTTTTTCTATTTTTTTTTCATTTTTTTTAACGTGAATAGTAGCAATTGAA
Organism: Glycine max; assembly: GCF_000004515.6. NCBI lineage: Eukaryota > Viridiplantae > Streptophyta > Magnoliopsida > Fabales > Fabaceae > Glycine > Glycine max. The sequence continues at coordinate 20,713,886 of NC_016090.4, read as the reverse complement.
AGCAATTGAAAAATAAAGCAACAATTAGGCAATATATGTATATAAATCAAGCATGGCCAAAATACATCATCAAGCATGGCCAACAAAAACATATCATCCAATGAAACATACCCCCCCACACTTATTCCCAAAATAATTCCAAAGCTCCAAAATTCCTTAAGGGTAGGGTGAGATCATGGTTTTTCACTTAAGGCTTGTAATGAGCTTCAAGACAAAGAAAGGGGAACATAGGCTCAAAGGGGTTATCAAAGGAATTAATTCAAGGTAGGCTCATTTGGCTAGAGGCTTATAAGAACAAAATTCCTAAATCATCTCCCAACATACATGTGAAGCAAGAAGTATCAACAAGAGTCAAGCCAAGGCTATTGTGCAAGCAATCAATGGGGCAAAACACATCGAATAAAATAGATGATGATGGCTCAAATTCTCACCAAGGGTAAATCTATCACTTTCAATTCAAACTTTCAAAACTAACTTAACATGTAGAGAAAAACAAGGATTTCAATTCACAAAATGCCAAGAAACTCCTATTTAAAAAATAATTACCCATTACATGTACATAACCTATAATTCAAAGACAAACATGCAATGTTGTACACAAAACATAAAACCAAAATAACAAAATTAACATAGAAAAGCCTAATAAAATTAACCTAGAAAATCTCCAAATAAAGAACAAAAAAAAGAACAGTCTCCCCCCCCCCCCCACACACACTTAAACAACACATTGTCCTCAATGTAGCACAATCATAAGATCAAGAGCAATCGATAAATTTGGACCAGTGCAATGAAAGTAAAGAAGGAGATAGAAAAAGAAAACTCCCTAAGTCATGGCGGAAGAGAAGTAAGGTGAAGTAAAGAGGTCTTCTCCACCACTACATCCACTAAGGAGGGATTTGTGAGGAATGGTTTCAGCCGGTGTCCATTGACCTTGAAGCTCTTATCTGTGGATTTACTTTTGATCTCAACTGTACCATAAGGAAAAACATTAGTCACCACAAAAGGACCAATCCACTTTGACCTCAACTTACCATTCATGAGTCCGGGCCTAGAGTTATACAATAAAACTTTCTGTCCAACCATGAAGTCTTTCATAGTGATCAAACTATCATGGAACTTCTTGGTCTTCTCCATGTAGAATTTGGAATTCTCATAGGCTTCTAAACGGATCTCATCTAGCTCACTTAGTTGCAACTTCCTTTCCTCTCCAGCCTGATCAATAGAGAAGTTGTAGGTCTTTATAGCCTAGTAGGCTTTGTGCTCTATCTCTATAGGAAGATGGCATGCATTGCCAAAGACAACCCGGTAAGGCGACATTCCTATGGGTGCTTTGTAGGCAGTCCTATGCACCCAAAGAGCATTATCCAGCCTGGTGCTCCAATCCTTTCTATTCGACTGCACAATCTACTCTAAGATCCTTTTTATCTCCCTGTTTGAAATCTCAACCTGCCCATTAGTTTGGGGGTGGTAAGGTGTGGAAATTTTGTGCATGACCCCATACTTTTTGAGGAAGGCATACATGGATCTGTTACAAAAATGGGTGCCTTGATCACTAATGATGGCTCTAGGGACTCCAAACCTACAAAACAGATTAGATCTAACAAAATCCACAACAACCTTAGCATCGTTAGTTCTGGTGGGTTTGGCTTCCACCCATTTTGAAACATAATCAACATCAAGGAGAATATAAAAAAAACCAAAAGAGACAGGGAAAGGCCCCATAAAATCTATACCCCAGACATCAAACACCTCACAGAATAACATAGGTTGTTGAGGCGTTTGCTATCTCCATGAAAGTGAGCCGCCTATTCTCTGACAAGGCTCACAAGTGCTACAGATTCTCCACACATCCTTGAAGATGGTGGGCTAATAGAAACCGTAGTCAAGCACCTTGCGAGCTGTCCTCTGTATGCCAAGATGGCCACCTGGTGTGGAAGAATGAAAAAATTGCAGGACTGAGTCAATCTCATGGTCTGGAATGCATCTCCTAATAACCTGGTCACTGCACAACTTCCATAAATAAGGGTCATCCCAAATATAATGCTTACATCGCTCTTAATTTTATCATTTTGAGCTTTAGATGCTAAGGGAGGAAAAACAGAAGCAACCAAATAATTCACAATATTAGCAAACCAAGGAGTGGGGAAGGAATCAGAAGTACTATACAGAATGTACAAATGGTCATCCGGAAAATCATCCTGAATGGGTGAGTCCTCAGACACGCGCTCAATCCTAATCAGATGGTCAGCCATGAGGTTCTGTGCATCGCTATGATCACGGATCTCCAAATCAAACTCTTGGAGCCAAAGCATCCACCTAATCAATCTAGGCTTTGATTCAGCCTTCTTCAACAGGTACTTCAAAGCTGCATAGTCAATATAAACAATAACACGAGTACCAAGTAAATATGAACAAAATTTCTCAAGAGCAAAAACTATCGCTAATAGCTCATTCTCTGTGGTAGTGTAATTTACTTGAGCAACATCCAAAGTTCTGGAAGCGTAGTAGATCACCCGAGGTAGCTTATCAATCTTTTGAGCAAGGACAGCCCCCAATGCGTAATTGGATGCATCACACATTAACTCAAATGGAGTTGTCCAATCAGGTGCCTGAATGATAGGGGTGGTAGTCACCGCACGCTTGAGGCAATCAAAAGCCTCTTTGCACCGGTCATCAAAATCAAACTCCACCTCCTTTTGCAGCAGATTCGATTGTGGAAGGGTCACTTTGATAAAATCCTTGATAAAGCGCCTATATAACCCTGCATGACCAAGAAAAGAACGAACCTCTCGCACACAAGAGGGGTAAGGCAATTGTGAAATAACATCTATTTTTGCAGGGTCTACCTCTATGCCCCTACTGGAAATGATATGCCCTAAAACTATACCTTGTTCTACCATTAAGTGACATTTTTCAAAATTCAGCACAAGGTTAGTTTCAATGCATCTATTAAGAACTTTATCCAGACTATCCAAACATGCATCATTAGAGGATCCATAAACAGTAAAATCATCCATAAATACCTCTATGCAACTCTCTAAAAAGTCATTGAAAATGCTAAGCATACACCGCTGGAAGGTTCCAGGGGCGTTGTATAGACCAAAAGGCATCCTCCTATAGGCAAAAGTGCCAAAGGGACAGGTGAATGTGGTCTTTTCTTGATCCTCAGGAGCAATATGAATTTGTAAATAACCAGAAAAACCATCAAGAGAACAGTAATGAGACTTACCTGCCAAGCGCTCAAGCATTTGATCAATGAATGGCAGGGGAAAATGATCTTTTCTGGTTACCTAGTTCAACCTCCTATAATCAATGCAGACTCGCTAGATGTTCTGCACTCTTGTGGGGATAAGCTCATCCCTTTCATTCGTAATTACTGTGAGGCATGTCTTCTTAGGAACCACTTGGACTAGACTCACCCACTGGCTGTTAGAAATGGGGTAGATGATTCCAGCTTGTAAGAGCTTGGTCACCTCATTTTTCATCACATCCAGAATGACGGGGTTGAGTCGCCGCTGTGGCTGCCTCACTGGCTTAGCTCCATCCTCTAAAAGTATCCTATGCATGCAGGTAGATGGGCTAATACCAGGAATGTCTGCTAAAGTCCATCCAATGGCTTTCTTGTGCTTCTTGAGAACTAGCAACAACTTCTCCTCTTGCTCAGCAGCAAAGGAGGCAGAGATGATCACTAGAAATTTTTCCTTGTCCTCCAAGTAAGCATATTTGAGGGTTGCTGGTAAGGGCTTCAACTCTGGTGTGGGTGGTGGCTAAACAGTGGGAGGAACTACGGTAGGAGAAGAAGAAGGTTCCTCACGCTGTACCTCATAAAGCAAGTTAGAAGTATATGAACTTCCTGCAACATGGTTAGTGCATTCTGACTCTAAAAAATCAACATCAAGAGGTTCAACACCCAGAAAATCAGAACCAGACTCAAATTCAAATTCACTCTCAGCATAAAAATCAGATACAGGATCAAATTCAAACTCAGATTCAGATTCAATGCATAAGGAGTGACAAGTATGCAGATTAGATAAATATGGATGTTTCCTACCATGAAGAACAAAATCAAAATCAAACATATAATCATCAACAATCTGATCAATTATCTCAACACGAAAAACAGAATGATCCTCAGATGGATGTTTCATAGCATCAAGAATGTTAAAGTGAACAACAATATCACCAAATTCCATAGACAATGTGTCAGCATAAACATCTATCTTGGTTCGGGCTGTTTTCATAAATGGTCTGCCTAAAATAATTGGAACTGAACCATGGGAAAATCCCTTTTCCATATTAAGAACATAAAAATCAACAGGAAAAATAAGTTCACCAACCCGAACCAACACATCCTCTATGAAACCTGCGGGGTAAGCAACACTTCTATTTTCCAAATGAATCACCACATCTGTAGATTGCAAAGGTCCAAGAGATAAAGAATTGAAAATGGACAGAGGCATGACACTAACTGATGCTCCTAGATCTAGCATGGCATTCTTAAATTTATTGTTCCCAATAATGCAAGGTATACAGAAAGTACCTGGGTCCTTACATTTCTCAGGAATGTGAGGAACAAATTTACCTATCAATGCTGACACATTTCTACCCATGCTAATCCTTTCATTGCCTTTGAGCTTCCTTTTGTGGGTGCACAACTCCTTTAGAAACTTGGCATATCTTGGAATCTGCTTGATGGCATCTAGCAGAGGTATGTTCACCTCTACTCTCCTTTTCCGTTTCTTCCATTTTTTTGTTTGGAATTGCTCTAGGTGGGAATGGAAGAGGGATAAGAGGCTGCTGCAAGTCAGAGCTACTAGAAGAAGGTCCACCTGCATGAAAATTTTTGTTAGCTCCCTGATCAAGAAGCTTCCTCTTTTGTGCAACTATCTGATCTTCTTTTTCAGGTGTAGAATGAAGCTTGACAGGTTCAGGTGCAGGTATTGCTACTGGTGGAGGCACTTGAATTTGGTTGCCAGACCTCAACGTGATGGCACTCACATTTTTCGGATTCTGCACAATTTGTGAAGGAAATTCGTCAGAATTTTGGGACTAAGCTTGGTTCAACTGAGTAGCCATCTGCCCCATCTAATTTGTCAGACTCTGAATGGAGGCTCTTGTCTCTTGCTGAAATTGCATATTCTAGATGGTCATTTGCCTCACTAACTCTTCTAAGGAAGGTTAAGGAGGAGCCTCAGTCGCTTGTTGTCTTTAGATTGCTACAAAGAAGGACAAAGATCTATATGGTGATCTGCAGAAGAACATAGACCACAGACTCTTGCAACAGGTGCATATTTCTGATTCATGGCAAGCTGAGTTACTAGGTTGACCAAGGCATCAAGTTTTCCCTCGAGCTTTTTATTTTCAGTAGATGAAGATGAATCCGTGGCCACCTCATGGACTCCTCTAAGGACAATAGCATCATTTCTTGCACTAAATTGTTGGGAGTTGGAAGCCATCTTCTCAATCAAATTCCTAGCCTCAGCAGGGGTCATATCACTAAGAGCTCCACCACTAGCAGCATCAATCATACTCCTCTCCATGTTGCTAAGTCCTTCATAGAAATATTGAAGAAGGAGTTGCTCAGAAATCTGGTGGTGAGGGCAGCTTGCACACAATTTCTTGAATCTTTCCTAGTACTCATACAAGCTCTCTCCACTAAGTTGCTTGATGCCTGAAATGTCTTTTCTAATGGCAGTGGTCCTAGATGCAGGGAAGAATTTCTCCAAGAACACCCTCTTAAGGTCATCCCAACTGAAAATGGACCTGGGAGCAAGGTAGTATAGCCAATCTTTTGCGACTCCCTCTAGAGAATGAGGAAAAGCCTTTAGAAAGATATGATCTTCTTGGACATTAGGGGGCTTCATAGTGGAACAAACAATATGGAACTCCTGAAGATGCTTATGAGGATCTTCACCTGCAAGACCATGAAACTTGGGCAGCAAATGTATTAGTCCAGTCTTTAGAACATATGGAACACCCTCATCAGGATATTGAATGCATAAGTTTTCATAAGTGAAATCAGGTCCAGCCATCTCCCTAAGAGTCCTCTCATGAGGTGGAGGTTGATCCATGTTCTCAGTATGAAAATTAGTAGTCGAATGCTCAAAATCGGAATATTCAGAATCACCAGCAACAGAATACTCAGAATGCACAAAATGCTCAAAATGCACAGAATGATCAGGATGCACACTATGCCTAACTAATCTATGAATGGTTCTATCTATTTCAGGATCAAAGGGTTGTAAATCACCTGGATTACCCCTAGTCATGCACTATATGCAGCAAATAATGTGTTTCTCAAACAAGCACCAAGGGAGGGTTAAAACTACAACTATAGTCAAAAGATATCCAAATGAGATGAAATTTTGTGAGCAACACCCTAAAATCATGAAAAGATAGCACAAAAATTTTTAGACAAAAATTCAAAGTCTAACTATAAAAACTGCCTAAGGAAAGTTTAGAAAAATAAGACAATAATACTAAAAAAAACTTAGTAAACAGCTTATTTTTCAAGTTTAAAATGGCAACTGACTAGGCATGGGAAATTTTCTTCTACCCCAAATGAATATATAATAATAGTCATTCTGATAATCGGAGCAAAAGTTATGCCGTTTTAAGTTTTGTTAAAAACAAGTTCCCAAAATTTTTGCCTCTCTCAAATTCAGTCACACCAAGTGCTTCTGGTATTTTTCACACAAAATATGGACCAAAAGAAACTACCACACAAAAAATGAGCCAAAAATAACAACTCTAAATATCAAAAAAAAAAAATCGCCAATTAAATTGCAAAATCAGTCGCTAATCACTGTTCACAACATTACACAAAAAAATTCAGCATTACACAAAATCAGTCGCAATTTTGTGAGCAACTGAAACAGGGAAGCGCTAAACAGGGGACGTGACTAAAATGCAAAACAGAACACTACACAAAACAAAACAACACACACTCACACACTAAACAACAGAGCTAGACTCAAAACAACTAAACACTATTATGAACCTTTGGACCACTACTCCCCGGCAACAGCACCAAATTTGATCGAGGTCGTACCCGAATCAAATAAACATTAAAAAATGCAGTATCTAGGAAGTGATCCTAGGTCGTCTCCCAACGAGCAATGGTCAACCATCATTCATAATAGATAGTGATAAAACAGTAACGAATTGGGGGGGTATTTGTTTTTGTAATTTAAACAGCAAGCAAATTTTAATTAGAAAATAACATAATTAAAACATGTTGTTTCCCCTTGATTCACAAGCAAGTCTCTTATCCTAAGTTACGAGGATTTATCCCTAACCAATTCAACCACTTAATCCAACCCTAAATTAAATTACTAAGCAAAAATTAGCATAAGACTATCATTATGTGATTAAGCAACACATACACCAATTAATCATGAACGAAACTGATCATTAAGCATGAACATAAATTAAGCACAGAGACAATTAATCAACCACTAAGCATGCATGGATTAATAGCAACAAATACAAAGTAATTGGTGAAGAGGAAAAACTTATCAGTATTCAATAGTAATAACAATACCTCAAAGAGAACTGTGCTTGATCCTCAAGAGAAAACAACGCTGGAGACTTAGCCTTCCATTAATCAGCAGAAAATGAAATTGTAGATTGAAGCAGAAACAAAATTGCAAAAAACAAATTTTATTCTACATGAACAATGCGCATGAACAGTAAAAACTGGAATTCTAAAATCCTAGAATTATTCTCCTCTCCAAAAACTCTCAAAACTAAAACCCTCGTGCTGTTATATAGGTCGTCAATCCCAAAGCTTACAAATCTATTTTCAGTCCAAGCCCATAAACGAAATAAAATAAAATCTGGACAAGATAAGATTGGATGAAATAAAATCTGGACGAAATAAAATCTAGATGAAATAAAATCTGGATAAGATAAGATTTGATAAAATAAAATTGTCTGCTCTCTTCAAGTCCAAGCCCAATTTCGGATTCAAGCCTAATTACTTATAATTCTCCTGAAATTAAATTAAAAACACAAAATTAGTCAAGTAAGCCCAAATGATAAAACTGCATAATTAATTTGACAATTAAGGCTAATCAGTAATTAAAATGGTGACAAAAAGGGATAAGAAATAGGGGAAAATAATGACACATCAACGGGACCACCCCAACAGAATGGATCCAAGGCCGACCTAGCAGGCAACTGTAGGCAGGGTTTATGTCCATTACTTGAAAGGTTATTTGGCATGTGTGTGGCCCAATTTGAATCGGGAGATTGATCTCCCCTCTCACGTCACACCGGCTATCATCAAAAGCTCTAACCACCATGGAGCTTGGCCTCATGTTCGCTGCATCAAATGGCAGCTTATCCAATGTAGTTTTGGGCATGACATTGAGGGAAGAGCCATTGTCAATTAGTACTTTGGCCATTATGTGGTCCATACATTTGACAGACATGTGCAAAGCTTAGTTGTGTCCCCTCCCCTCAACTGGTATCTCCTCATCGGCAAAAGTCAGGTAATTGTTGGCAGCGATGTTGTTGACTATCCCCTTGAAGCCTTCCACTGATATGTCTTGCACTACATGGGCTTCATTCAAAATTTTGACCAACAGCGCCCAATGAGGTTCGGAGTTCATGAGCAGCCCTAACAAAGAAATTCTGACTTGAGTCTTGTTCAATTGCTCAATTACTTTGAATTAACTTTGTTTAATGATCCTTAGTGTCATACCCTAATTTCGTCCGGGGATGATCATTTGCAAACGTATGGATTCTTGTCAGCCAAATTGAGCTGCTTAACACCAATTGTCACGCAACCGTAAGGTTTTTTGACGTTTCAAAAGGAAATGTGCAAAATACTCAAAAGGAGGGCAAAAGGATCACTTTTGGGGCATTTTTCAGCCCCTGGGCCCACTAGGAAGCTTAGGGTTGAAGTAACTAGCTCGCCTGGGCGAGCAAGGTTACTTCTGGAGGAAGCAAGCAGCTCGCCTGGGCGAGCTACTGTGCAATCTCCACCCCTCATTTCCTATAAATAGGTGTGAGGGGGCTGAGGAGAAGGCCCCAGCATCTGAAATCAAGAGGTTTCTAGTGAAATTAGTGAGAAAGAGGAGAAAGAAGAAGAAAAAACGAGGCTAAGGCACTTCCAAAACGTTTTTGTGATCGTTCTTCATCGTTTTTCACCGTTCTTCGTTCTTCATTCTATGCACCCTTAGGGGTCTACTCTTGCTTTTCGCATCTTCATCTTCATTCTTCTACCATCAGTGATCTCATTTCATTGTAAAGCGAGTTTTGACCGATTAATTGTGCCGTAATCTCATTTTTATCATTGTAAAGCGAGTTTCCACCAATTAATTGTGTCATAATCTCACTTAATCATTGTAAAATAAAGATTCAACCGATCGTTTGTGTTGTAACCTCGGTTAATCACTGAAAAACAATGTTTCAACCAGTCATTTACTTTGCAAGTCCTCTTTTAATAAGTTTGAAAGTAACCAAGTGAAAACAAAAGCTAAAGTCAACACATAATCAAGCTTTTATTCATAAAAATCGCTTGAATCCATTCAAGGTCCAATGCCTTAATGGTCTCTTTCACTTTTATCGGTTAAAATGAACCTTTCAAAAATCTAAAATTAATCCTAATCGTAACTTTATTGCCTTCAAAGAACTATATAGGTCTGAGTTCCTCATCATAATCGAGAATACGTAGAAGCAAGAGCCACACTCTTGTCGACCCCAAAAAGATAAAAAAAACATAAAAAAGGGAAAATAAAATAAAATTTGAAGTCATGATTTTGCATATTTGATTAAAGGTTTTCGTCCCTTGGGGTGGATGCATGGGGTGCTAATATCTTCCCCACACGTAAACAACTCCCAGACCTTTTATCATTTAAATTTGTAGACCTGTTTTTTGGTTTTTCTAACATTTTCCTCAAATAAACATTGGTGGCGACTCCACACATTTTCCTTCCTTGGAAGATGCACCTGTGAGCCTCGTGTCGCCCTCCCGCTGAAAGGTAGGTTACGACACTCAGAAATTCAGTCGCCTCCTCAACTGATATCTCTCTCTTGCTAAAGTTATCTCCTTCCATCAGAATTTTCCCAATAGGGGCCTCGTCATTCGCGATCGGGCCTGCCCTCTCTCTCTTGCCTATATCCACCTTCGCCTTCCCCTTGTCTTTTGACCTTGCCAGTAATTCTGGAGCAGTGAAAATACGTCCTCTAAGAGTCATGCCACTTGAACCAGAAATATTTGTAATCTTAGCAGATGGCATGTCATTCCCAACACGTACGACAGACGCATCCTGCCTTTCGTTGGGCCCCTGTACGGCATATTTCCATGGCACTGCCTGATCACTTTTGTAAGGGAAGGGTGGAGGCATCTTTGCTGTGAAGGGCTGGAAGCCTCGGGACCTATGAATGGTAATGTCCCTAGTGAAATGGATCACCAAAGGCTTAGGCTTACTCGGGTTTCCGTCACCCGACTGCATGCATACCTCCCCTTCATCCTTCTTTGCACTGCAGATTTAATTCACCCCCTGCTTATCATTCCCTGCAGCAGCTCTTCAGCTATTGGGCATGTTTCCACATTGTGTGATTCCCCTGGATGCATTAAGCACGAATCTCCTCTGTCACTGACAAGGTCAACTATATCGGCCTTGCGTAATGCTTCCAATATGAACTGTCGGGAAGTCGGCACATCCCCTATTCGCTTTAGCCCTCGAGACTCCCATCCTTCCACTGCATTCACCGCCGAGCCTCCATGATTGGCAAGTGGATTAGTCCTCACATTCGGACTATCCTCTTGAAATGTCAACCATCTAGCATCAATCAAGCTTTGTACCTTGTGCTTGAGGGCTACACACTGTTCGATAGAGTGCCCCAGGACACCACCATGATAGACGTATGTGGCATTGGGATTGTACCATCGGGGAAATGGAGGTTGATAGACCTTTCCCGGGCTCACCACAGCCATTTGGTTGCTGAGCAAGGATGGTAGCAAGTCAGCATAAGGCATTGGTATCAGGGTGAACTCCGCGGGTTTTCTTTCTGGGAAGTTCCTCTTTGGGTTGGTGCTTGTATTGGGGTTAGGATTTACATTTGGTCGGGACTATGCAGGGAATGGATTTTGTGGGTGATGTTGGGGAGGTCTTTGTGGTTGATTAGGCATGCTCGATCAGATGGGCGTCGGGCAGGAGGGAGATCTGATATTGGCCGAGTAATTGTATTGGTGCAGGGGATATTGGTATGTGGGAGTTGTGGTTACAACATGGGCATCTCCCTCTTTTTTCTTAGCTCCACCTGTTCCAGTCATCCTATTGCCAGCACTTGTTGAAGCAATATAATCGAATTTTCCTCTTCTTAGGCCTACCTTGATCCTTTCACCCGCGAATACCAGATCCACAAAACCTGAGGGCATGTACCCCACCATCTTCTCGTAGTAGAGCACAGGTAAAGTGTCTACTATCATTGTGATCATTTCTCTTTCCATCATTGGGGGCGCTACTTTAGCTGCCAAATCCCTCCACCTCTGGGCGTATTCTTTGAAGGACTCATGCTCCCTTTTGCACACGTTTTGCAACTGTATTCTATCCGGAGCCATGTCGAAGTTGTACTGATACTTCCTGATGAAGGAAACCATTAAGTCTTTCCAAGAATGGATCCAGGAAGATTCCAAATTAGTGTACCAAGTGATCATTGCCTCAGCCAAACTCTCTTGAAAAAAATGCATCAAGAGTTTCTCATCCTTCACGTACGCCTCCATCTTCCGACAGTACATCTTCAGGTGGTTTTTGGGGCAAGTAGTCCCCTTGTATTTGTCAAAGTCTGGCACCTTGAACTTAGGAGGAATGATGATGTCGGGTATTAGGCATAGTTCTACCATGTCAGCAAAAGGGTAGTCCCCACCTCCTTCAATGGCTCTCATCCTTTCTTCTAGGTGATCAATTTTTTCCCTTTCTATCATGGCAGTTGGCAGTCTTCCCACCGAAAAATGTAAGGGTTGTAGTTGCGGTTATGGGCAATACTGAAGGCCCCCCAAAGTGTTTGGCTGGGGTATACCACGAAATGCTTGCCCCTTAGCGACATATCCGAGGTAAGGCTTGAAGTCAGCCAACGCGTGGTCTCGGGGTACCTCATGTGTCTCCACCATGGATTCAGAGACATGTGCATGCCCAGACTAAGGTTGTTGGCCTTTAAGGGGTATGGGAGAGGAGTGGTCGACGTTCTCCTCGGGCACATGTACGGCACTAGGTGGTGCATAGTTGGGAGGCAGACCATACAGTAGGAAAGGATGCTTGCTCTGGACCTGCACAAAATGGGGACCGCCCATACTTCCCAATGCTTCGTCGCCCTGACCTACCATATCCGAGACTGGACGACTTACTTGATTCACACTGAATAGGTGAGTTGGATCTACCTTAGTGGCGACGCTTGTAGTGGCAATTGTAGCCGCGTTGACCTCCATCATTTTCCTCATGCTCATCATGGTGGTCATTTGGTCTTTCATGGCCTCCATGTCGGCCTTCATCTATTCCTAAACTTCCTCTATCTCACTCATGATTTTAGCCTTGGCATATGTTCGGTAAGGGTGCCGTAAAGCATGTTCATTCTTTTGGTTACTATGGTTACTTTTTGATGATGACAATGACTACTAAAAAATGGAAATCAATGAGTAATGCAACAATTGGATAAATGTGAATGCATGATAATGATAAGTCGTTGAAGTATTAAATTCACACAGAACATTCTGTAAAACATAGGGTCGAATCAAATCCTATTTTCATTAAAACAACATGGTTCATCAGATCTTTTCAAAGTCAAAGCATAAATACAACACAAATGCCTTAGCGACTCCTAATTATATGGGTCATTAGTTCGACCATGTGTTGGTAGTAATTGAAAAGACTGTGAACTTCATCGAGAGCCGAGTACATGTCAACCACTGCCTTGGCTTTGGCTAACAACCTTGGAAGCTCTTGACTCTCATTCAGAGTGAGAATGAATCTATTCATCTATTTCATAGCTTCCCCGTGCAACAACTCTATCACCCTCTCTCTCGCTTCCCTTTCAATCTGCAAAGTCGATACCTTTGCATGTTCATCTTCCAACATCTGCCCATGACTAGCAACCAAGTTCACCTTCTCCTTATATTGGTTGATGATTATCAACATATTGTCTTCTATTTTGCTCAACTGTTCTGTCAAACTTCTCTTCGACCTCTGACAAGCCTTTAACTTACCTTCTAACACCATGCTTTCCATCCTTGATTCGCCGCTCTCGGCCCTTCTAAGCTTGAGCTCGTTACTACTGCCCATAGAGCCCCTCGGAACTTGTTCCTACTCCATTCTTCCTTTTTAGGACTTTATGTTTCCTACTCTAACACTTCAACCGTGGTCAGGTTGACATCTTTCACCTCATCATACTCTTTCCTGACCCTAGTGATTGTCGTCTTTAGCTTCACTTTCACCACTCTTGTGTTTTTTAGCTCTACTTTCAAAACTTGCACTTCTTCATTTTCCTCAAGAATTTCAGCCTTTTTTCCACTTAGACTTTTTAACTTTGGGAGCCAAGTTATCCCTTGCATTCTAGACTTCAACCACTTGTGATAGCCGCCGATGTCACCATTGCTACTTCCTTTAAGCTCCTTATCTTTCCTTCCCACTCTATTCCACGCTTTACGAATTTTCTGAAGTATCTTCAGATTAGCTTCATTGAAGCCTCGCATGATGAAAGGCATGATGACTTCCTCCAACTGCGCGCCTCTCATAGGGTAGCCTAACTGTCTTATGGCCAACACGGGATTATAATTAATACAACCCCTCATCCCCATCATGGGGACATTTGGGAATCCCTCACACGAGCATAACACTCATGCCCCTCCTTCTTTCCACCGTGGGAACCAACTAACGGACGCTCCCGTCATGCCTGCCAAGAGTTCTTCCCAATTTGTTTTACCCTTTTTTAGAGCACATGCGATGACTTTGTAGGGAACAAACAGATCTACCTTCATGATAAAAAAATGTGGGATACCAACCATACATAAAGAGCAGGCATACAACAGATAATTCTCACACTACTCTTCTCGCACCTCAAGTCAAATGTATCATATGCATCCACCAAAATAGCGATGATAGGGCTTTCCTTGCTGTGGTGATAAGCAAGAAAGGCATCAATCGCTACTAGGTCCACTAGCTTGTCTACATTCAGAAATAGTATAGTCCCAAACACCAACAGTGCTAATATGTCAATGAACGAGGTCCACCCCCCTTGATTTTCCAAAGCTTCTGCCTTCTCCTCCAAGCACTTCCTTGGTATCCCTATCACCCCATTCCTATTTTGCTTCACTCGGTCTAGCTCTTGTTCTGAGATCTTGACCACTTTTGCTATTCTTGCCATAGAAGGATAGAATCCAGCAAAGAGGTATGGCTTCCTTCCCCCTAATGGGCATCCTAAGATCCCTTCAAACTCTTCTATGGTTGGTGCCAACTGAAAGTCCCCAAAAGTGAAGCAACTGAGTGATTGGTCATAGTATTGAGTGAGGGATGTGATGGCTTCAATGGACACTTCTATCATTGCCAGATACCAGATCTTCCCATATGCCTTATTGAAGGCTTGACGTCGAACTTGATCCATCTGTTGCCCTAGTTCTCACAAGCTGGCTAGCTCTAGATTCTTGACTTTGACATGAAAGAACCTCTTTTTAAAGGAAGGCGCTTGGTCCTACCCTATGTTTGCGAGAATGAAAATTCTGGCGACCAATACTTCAACACCCTATCATAGAGGAGATATGATGAATGCATCAAGGCATGGTTATGCTATGCATGACAAACGTATTTATCAACTGACATAAAACGCTTGAAAGACCATATTTTCTTATCCACCATGCATTGGGATCATGGTTTGTTTGCAGTTAGTACCATGGTACCCAATGCATCCAATTAAGAAAGCGGTGCAGGCTTTCACGCTTCTTTGTGACTTTGACGACAAAAAGAATGCGAGGCATGGGTAACGACACAGAGGAGTATGCATAAGTGAACATAATGATTAATGACAACAGAAGGTATGTGGTTGGTAGCACAAAGAAACATGCTAGACGAATAAGCATGATAACATAATGACTTAATGCAAAATATCGCGTGTGAACATAATAAAAATGGTAAACACAGAAATGATGTATACTATTACAACATATAAAGATATTACAACATAGTGAGTTTTTTTTATGTCCCTATTTTAGGATCCTAATGGAAGGGATCAAAAGTTCACTATCCGGTGATAACCCCCAAGGGTAGTTGTATGTAACTTTCAAGGTTTCTAGAGATATCATCCTCTTTGATAACAACACTGGCGGTAGGGACTACCAGCGACAATGTATCATCAAAAGAGGAAAACTCTAGACGAGGCTTCATTGTTATCAAGCGAGTCAGAGACCCAGCATGACCACAGATCGACCTCCACTTCCTATATCTCACACAGACCCGGGTATAGGGCCTAATACCTCAATGTGTGTGCAAAGGTGTAGGTGCCATGCGTGCATAGAACAAACAAATATTCCTAACTACGAATGTAATAGATAGATAGACACACACAAAAAACATAATAACACAACAAGGGTTATATACAAATATGGACAAAACAAAAGATAAAAGGAAAAAAGGAACATAAATAAAGAAGAAGTCACGATAAAACATTGCACACTAATCGAATGGTCTAACTCTCTAACAAGTTCCCAGTGGAGTCGCCAACTGTCATAACCTACCCTTTGACGGGAAGGCCAGGCGAAATAAATGTGCATCTTTCAAAAAGAAAAATGTGCGGGAGTCGCAACCAACATTTATTCGAGGAAAACGTTAGAAAAACCAAAAAAGAGAGGTCTGCAGATTTTGAAAATAGGGGTTTGGGAGTTGTTTACGCTCGGGAAAGGTATTAACACCCCATGCGCCTGTCACAATGGACGTGACTTCAATATTATTTAGTTTCCCTTTTATATTTTTTTTATTTTTTTTTGGGTCGACAAGGGTGTTGCCCTTGCTCCTACGTATCCTCAAGTGCGATGAGAAATTCAGACCTACGTAGTTTTTTAAAGTGAAAAAGTTATGTGTTGAATGAATTGGTTTTAGGCTTTTGAAAGAATCATTTTAATTGACAAAAACAAAAGAGAGGTCGTTAAGATCTTGGACCTTAAACGATCTCAAGTGGCTTAAATGAAGAGAAATTGAGTTATATGTTGATTTTATCTCTTTGTTTATTAACTTTCAATCTCTTTAAGAGATGACTTACGACACTAATGATCGACTAAAATTTACTTTACAAAAGAAAAGAGATTATCGATGATAGAAGAAGGAGATGAATATGCACAAAAACAACAAAGAGGACCCCTAAGGGTGCATAGATCATGTTCAAATCTATAAGAACAAACACTAACCGAATGACGAACGAAGAACACGAAGCGAGAAATGGCGTAGGAATTGATCACGGTCATGATTCGGCAGTGCTTCGGCCTTGTTTCCTCTTCTTTCTTATTCTCTCTTATTTCTCTCAATTCCTTCAATACTCAATGCTAGAACTCTTTCCTCAGCCCCCCTTCACGCCTTTTTATAGCAAAAAATGGCATTTGGGACCCCGACAGCTTGCCCAAGCGAGCCAAAGGCTAGCCTGGGCGAGCTAGGGTCCAGAAAACTCCCTGAAAATACCCTTTTGCCCCTCCCTTTTGGTATCTTTTGCATCCTTGACCAAAACATCGAACAATCTTTCATCTTGTGCGGTAACTGGTGTTGAACAACACAGTTTGGCTAGCGAGAATCAAAACATCAGTGAATGATAGTTTTTGGACAAAATTAGGGTCTGACACATGTGAAAGAGCATAATTGTGTTTAGTATTTTACCACTTTGTAGTGTGATGAACATTGATTTTTGGAAAACCACGTAGTTTAGTAATGGTGACCGGACCTCTATGAAGTCCACTGGAATAGATTCCTCTACCATCTCAGGATCGAGGAAGGGAGAGTAGTGCCAGTTGTTGCGCATTCAAGAGTTTTGTGATGACTAGGGTTTCTCACACACACTGACTGTAGTATGTGACAATAGTGATGTGTGTTTCAGTGCCTTAGGAGCTTCCTATATATAGAAGCTCATTGGAACTTTAGCCATGCAGTATCATGTTCATACATTAAGAGTCAGACCTATGAGAAACATGACACATGTTTCTCATATTTGGGACTCTCCTTCAATATGGGCTCAAACATTACAAGCCCAACCCAAAATAAATATTGTAGTTATACTTAATATTTCTTTTTCTCTTTATTCTATTATATGTGTGTGATCATTTAGGTTTTCATTATAATAGGCCTCAATATTAAATATCTAGTGCATAAGCAACATGAAAACCCCTAAATGGTCTTCCAAGCTCCATTTGGTTTGTTTTGGAGCCCAGAACCCTATAAGCTC
This sequence comes from Glycine max, assembly GCF_000004515.6. Classification (NCBI taxonomy): domain Eukaryota; kingdom Viridiplantae; phylum Streptophyta; class Magnoliopsida; order Fabales; family Fabaceae; genus Glycine; species Glycine max. The sequence goes on along the minus strand of NC_016090.4, from coordinate 20,696,465 downwards.
ACACTTTGTGCTCATTCTCCCATTTCATCAAGTATACCACTCTTTTTTTTCTCTTATAGATCTTCAGTTGAACTTCTCGCCTCATTTTCTCATCTTATCCATTCTTGGACCCTAACTATCCTAATCTTCCAAGTCCTTGTCACTTGCAAGACCAAGAATCCTTCCTTTTCTCCTTCAATCTCTCAAGTACTAGTAAGATTTTTCACTTACTTTCTTTTTTTATGAGCTAGTTGTTGAGCTCAACGCCTTCATCTGATGAAGTTGTAATGATAACAATTTGCTAAGAAGAAAATTCTAAGTTTTCCATACTTAAGTTATGAAATTTTTTCTTTGAGATGTGATTATAAGAGCATGACTTGATTATGACAACACAAGGAGCATGAATTTGAATTGCTTGAAATCCTCCAAAAACTAATTTTGCTCATTAGATGTAGCCTTTATCAAAAGGAAAGTTGATTAGAAGCATACCAATTTAAAAATGCACATCTTTAGAAGATCAAAGTATTGCAAGCACCTTTATAGAAACACAACTCTACATCACCCTTTTTACATTAGTTGTTGAATAACCGATGCTAAAAAAGTAAGGAGGTCACATTTTTGTAAATTTTAAAAATTGTTTACATATGTTGTTTATTTACATGATGTAAATGTGTTTTCTAAATCAGTTAATATGTACAATTAATGTAACATGTATGCCAAAATTTGAAATAGATAGCATGATTTAGATCTAGACACTGGAACACCAATACCTATCAGACTTTAACCTCTTAGGCTCTATCCCCATGGTCGTGACATTATATCCAAAGTGATAACAGTGTTACCAAAACCCACCATGGCTATGCTTGTCAAAAGTAATTTAAATTATTGGAAAAGTAAAGATCTTGTGAAATTAATATGGATAGATTATAAAATGAAAACTTTAAAGAAGAAGAAATAAAGATGAAGAATATAATGACTTGAAAACTAAGGAAATAAGAAATAAATTGTAGAAAATAAAAAAAAAACTATTATAAATAGTGGTTGGAGACATGCATACCCTGACTCATCAAATTTGTAGTAATTTATGTTTATTTTACCATGGGTCAGAGATCATGGGTGTCCCCCAATTTACTAGATCAGAGACTAATGTTGTTCGTGATGTGTGCATGTCATTATCCTAAGAAAATTTTGCAGTCAATTATGTGTTTGAGTCATTATAAGTGTTCAAAGTGTTTTATGCAATTATTTTAATAACTAAAAATTAAAGACAACAAAGTCCTATTTATAGATTTTGCACCCTAATAGTCAAGAAATCTAATTTAGAAATGTGTTGAATTGACTAAACAAACTACATAAAATTTTGACGTTTCTTTTGATTTACTTAACATTAATGACTATATCTTCCACTTGATTTGAACCTTTGTCTCAAATTATTTCAAAGACTTCATCATTTTAACATTTTCAAGTTTAGTTTCTTTAATTTCAATATCAAACAAAAGTCAATATTTTAAATATTTCAACAGTACTTCTCAAATTAATAATGATATTGCATTTTAATATTTCTAGAATATTTAAACAAAAATGATATAATTTATAGGATTAAAAATAAAAAAATATAATTTATAGGGACTAAAAACGAAAAAAAGGTAACATGTTTATAGAATGAAAAAGGTATTAAAATTTTACATTAATGCTTGACCTAATCTATTTGTAGGCCTAACTAGCTTTAAAGCTTTACTTACGTAACTTGTCATATTTGAATGTCTAATCCATAAAGAATTGTCTAATAAAATAAGATGGGCTTTCAAAATTGACCAAGCCAAGCCTAACAAGTAGCCAATGACATATACTAGGTGGTGTTTGGCTTAAATTTTTTAAACAAACCAAACTTAATTATTTAAGTCAAGAGTAGCTTGATGAAGGGCAATATGGTCATATCATTATGATTTTTTGGGTGATAGTTATAGGTGATGGTGGTTTAAGGATGACGAAATGAATTAGATTTGCAATAGAAATTTGAAGAAATAAAAAATCAAGGTGTCATCATTATAGAGCCTTCAAACCGACCAAGTCATTTAAGTAGGTTTTTAGTCCGAGTCAAATCTTCTAAACAATTTATCCTTGCTGCTACAATTGTGACTTAAAAATTATGATTCTATAAAAACATGTTCTAGGGCATGTTCATGTAAACTAAAATTTTTAGAATATCTCAAACTTTGAAACATGGTAGACCAAACCTTAAAAATTAGCTTGTAATATAAAAAATAGGCCAAGCTAGACTTTTGTTATTCTAACCCAAGACAGACTTAAGCCAATCAAAGTCTAGCTTATTTCCACTCTTAAATTTTTATTTCATATTGAAGATTTTAGATGGTTTATTACGTATTATGTATTTATTTTGTATTAAATGTTCGACTAAAATCTCTAACTTGTGATGTTACAAACTACCAAACAAAACACAAGTCATTAACAAATGTGGAAAAACAAAAAATCAAAATATACCTCCAGCCATTGTCATGAAAGAACTACCTTGTTTTGGTTCTTCCAAGCTCTCACTCTCTCTTTGTAGATGGTGTATCAGACAAAAATTTAAATATATGAGCTCAGGGACCAAATACATGTGTTATATATAGGCATTCTACCATCAAGAATGCTTTAGTAGCCATCACCACTCATTAGTGGTCATTACTATCCATTAGTAATCATTCAATATTTGCCTTTTTAACTCAAAAACTGATGGAACAATTGACATTCCACAATGTACAAACAAAAAATTATTATATTCTCCCACTTGGTCTAAACATTTTGACTCATTGATTAAAATAAGTCAATGCTCAATCTTCTTAAGAAATGAACATAAGAATCATAGCGATAGCTCCTCTTATAACGAGTAATATCATCCATGTATTACAACATGCTTAATTTCCCAAGTAGAATACTGAAGGTGGTAATAAAACTTAATGAATAAACCCAATGTTTATTCTTGTTCCAAAACATAATTTTTCTCAAAAAATCAATATGCACCTAAATATGAGAAAATATCACAACATAAAAGTTTCAACTCTAACATGTATATTTACAATCATAAAGTGGAACCAAGTCCCATTCTCTCTGCATGATCCTTGAATTTAAATGGTGGCATGCCCTTAGTCAAAGGATTGGCAATCATCAACTCAGTGTTTATGTGCTAAATGACCACTTTCTTCTCTTTTACTCTTTCTCAATGGCCAAGTACATAATGTCAATGTGGTTACTTCAACTTCCACTTTTGTTATTCTTAGCCATAAAGACAGCAGTTGAGTTATCGCAGAAAATTCTCAAAGGCCTTGAAGTAGTATCAACTATCTTCAGCCCAAAAATGAAACTCTTAATCCATATTGTCGCAACCTACCCTTCGGCAGGAGGGCGACGCGTGACTCGCGGGATGCGTGTTCCACGAAAGGAATACGCGCGGAGTCGCCACCAACGTTTATTTGAGGAAAACGTCGGAAAAACCGGAAAAGACGCGATCTACAAACTTTTAAGTGAAAGGCTCGGGAGTTGTATTTACGCGCGGGGAAGGTATTAGCACCCCACACGTCCGTCATAAGGGACGACAGCCTTTAATCGAATGTGCAAACATGACTTTGATTTTTACGTTCCCTTTTATGTCCTTATATCCTTTATACCCTTTTTATTTTTTTTTCTCTTTTTGTGGTCGACAAGGGTGTTTCCCTTTGCTCCTAAGTATTCCTCAATTGGGATGAGAAAATCAGACCTACATAGTTCTTTCTTTCGCGTGAATCAAGTGATTCTTTTTACTTTAAAGGTGATCATTTTAAGGCGTTGGACCTTAAAAATGACCCATTTTACTTAATAAGAAATTGAAGTGATAAACTTTCAAAAACCTATTTTTGTGGACGAGCTTGACTAGGCGAGTTGATTTTAGCCTTAGTTTCACCTTAGTTATTAGTCAATTTGATTAAGAATGAGAAATCCCAAAGAGAAAACGTCCGATTGATTTTTCGCTTTACTTTACTAAAAAATATTTTTTTAATTATTATTATTATTTTACCTCCTTTTTTGATTTCCAACGTGGTTACGGCACGACCGAACGGTCGGAATTCATTTTAACCAAAATTAACGGATGATACAATTCAAACAATCGGTGGAAATTTATTTATTTTTTAGATTAAGCGAGAAATGACTTAAATAAATGGCTTAAGCACGTCAAAAGGGAAGAAAAGAAAACTGAAAGTAAACGAAATTAAAGTGAAAGTACACAAAACAAGAAATGAATTGAAAGTCTCGGATTTGAAAACTTACCCGTTGAAGAACGAAGAACGAACGAAGAACGGATGAAGAACGGTGAAGAACGACGAAGAACGATGAAGAATTTCCACAGAATCGCTTACGGAAGCGTTACAGAAGCACTTCGACTCGATTTTTCTTCACGAAAACGTGTTTTTTGCCCAAAATAGCCGGAATGCATAGCCAAAGGGGTCTTGAACCTTTTGAAACAGCTCCCCCCTCCTCTATTTATAGAAAAAAAGGGAGGTGCTTGCCGCCCAAAGACTTAATGAAGAAGATTTCTAAGCGCACCCGAATTACTAAGTTCACCCCCCTTTTCGTATTTTACGGAAAAGTTACGGAAGCCTTACGGAACTGTTTTCGTATTTGATTTTCATCTTTTTTCTCTTCCCTTTCACCAATGTTAAGTGGAATATGCTTACCCAAGGTTTTCGGAAATTTTACGGAAGTATTACGGAAGCCGCGGAAGCCACGAAAACCATTTTTCAAAAACGTGGAGGAGCTTGCCGCCCAGTTGCTTCCTCCTTAAGCAACCCAACTTCCAAAATGTTCTAGAAGGGCCTAGATTTGAATTGCTATTTACACCCCTATCTTGATAAGTTCACCCCCTTACCTTTTTTGGTGATTCTTTTTTCGTAAAGTTACGGAAACTTACGAATCTCGTAACGATACTTGTTTTCTTTCCGTAATGTTACGGAACCTTGCGGATTACATAATCATCCCCTTTTTGACTTACGGAATGTTACGGAATCTCACTTAATTATGCAACGATGCTTCCATTTGATTTCCGGTGTGTCACGGAAACTTACAGATTGTGCATCAATATTTTTTGGTTTTCCGACATGTCCTGGAATTTCACAAATTGCTTAATGATGGGTGCCAAGCACCTCACAAGGACCAAAGAAAGGTCGCATGTCATCAAGCAAAGGTCCCCGGACGAAATTAGGGTATGACAGTTGCCCCTCTTTACTTGTCTTTTATTGGAGATAAAAGGAAAGTAAAGACAAGACACTAATTTCGTTCCTCTCGATTTGACGAGAGTCGCGGGTGACCATAAAATCTCCACATGCAAATGACTTGTTGTTCCCGGAATTTCACAAATTGCCTAATGATGGGTGCCAAGCACCTCACAAGGACCAAAGAAAGGTCGCATGTCATCAAGCAAAGATCCCCGGACGAAATTAGGGTATGACACTAATTTCGTTCCTCTCGGTTGACGAGAGTCCCGGGTGACCGTAAAATTTCCGCATGTAAATGACTCGTTGTTCCCGGAGGAACAAATGGTGCAGAAGACTATGTCAGTCTCTGCATGTCATCGGGCCCGCCGCCTCTGGATGACAAAAGGGTGCGGATAACCGTAAGGTATCTCCGCGTGTCATCGGGCCCGCCGCCTCTGGATGACACAAGGGTGCAGAATGACCAAATTTTGTCTCTGCTTGTCATCGGGCCCGCCGCCTCTGGATGACAAAAGGGTGCGGATAACCGTAAGGTATCTCCGCGTATCATCGGGCCCGCCGCCTCTGGATGACACAAGGGTGCAGAATGACCAAATTTTGTCTCTGCGTATCATCGGGCCCGCCGCCTCTGGATGACAAAAGGGTGCGGATAACCGTAAGGTATCTCCGCGTGTCATCGGACCCGCCGCCTCTGGATGACACAAGGGTGCAGAATGACCAAATTTTGTCTCTGCGTGTCATCGGGCCCGCCGCCTCTGGATGACAAAAGGGTGCAGATAACCGTAAGGTATCTCCGTGTGTCATCGGGCCCGCCGCCTCTGGATGACACAAGGGTGCAGAATGACCAAATTTTGTCTCTGCGTGTCATCGGGCCCGCCGCCTCTGGATGACAAAAGGGTGTGGATAACCGTAAGGTATCTCCGCGTTTCATCGGGCCCGCCGCCTCTGGATGACACAAGGGTGCATGTCACATGACCTCAGGGTCAGTATGACAAAGATTATGGGGCGGCCGACAAAAGCAAGGCTCTTGCTCCTACGTATCCTCCAATGAGGAACTCAGACCTACGTAGTTCTAGATAACTTGTGAGACTTGAAAAAGTCTCCACCAGAAGATGCCTACATCTCCGGAAAGGGCGCAGATGACCATATTGGCCTCTGCTTATCAATCACACTCGAGGTGTGGATAACCGTAAGGTGTCTCCGCGGGCTACCAGCTCTTGGGTCATGGTAACAGAAAGCAGTGTGGTCGACAAAAGTGAGGCTTTCGCTCCTACGTATCCTCCAATGAGGAACTCAGACCTACGTAGTTCTGGATAACTTGTGAGACTTGAAAAAGTCTCGGTGTTTTCTCCACTAAAATGCAAACATGCTTTATCAAAGAGACAAATATTCCAACTGATTAGAGCAGCATATGCCTTTTTGAGTGAAAAACAATGCGTCTACCGGGGAAGGAGAGTATGCTGATGAAATTTTCTCATAACCATAAATGAGATTTTGGATGTTAGCATTTCGTTTCTAAATGACCATTTAGAGGAAACACTGGGTTCGACAAAAATAGAAGAAAATCACTCAAAGTGTATCAATCTCGCACAGGTAAGTGTTTCATCCTAATTCCGAACCATAGATATGTCATGACTTGACTTTGCAAATTATTTCCTATCAAATCAAAAATTACATGCGTGATCATGGATCAATAGGGCTTCCCTTGGGAATGGGTTCTTTTGGTGGGTTTTTCAGCTTTTGTGTGTTTTTGTCCCTTTTCCTTTTCTGTTTTAGTTTTGCGCGAGGCGAACAAGTCACCGACGCACAGGATTTTGGTTGGTAATCAAAGGGAGAAGACCACTTTAGGTCATGGTTTCCTTTTCTTTCTTTTGTTCATTTGGTGACAATTCTGTATTGTTCAGATATTGTCTGGTCAAAAGACCTTTCTGCACATTTCTTCTAGTTTCTTTAATCAAGAACTTTCTTTCCTTCCTTTTTTTACTTTCTCCCATTCTTTGGTTGGGAATTTTCTTTCTTTTCTTTTTGCTTTCTCCCACTCTTTGATTGGGAATTTCCTTTCTTTTCTTTTTACTTTCTCCCACTCTTTGATTGGGAATTTCCTTTCTTTTCTTTTTGCTTTCTCTTTGATTGGAAATTTTCCTTCTTTCCTTTTTTGCTTCCGAGGGTAAGGATTATAGTGAGTCATGATTTTGGCTCAAGGTTTGTAGAATGGCTAGACATGATACATGTCGGGGTTTGGTTTGGCTCAAGGATAAAAGGGGTGCCCCACATTATTTCCATGACACAAATGCAAAAATGATGATTTGGAAACTTTATGCAAAACTGGTCATGCATGCACCTATGCGGACACTCAAGTGTCAAATTTTTATGGTCATGTGATGCTAGGGCTCAGGATTCATTTCCTCTATTTTAGTCAACCCAATGTTTCCAAAATATGTTCTTTTATCCATTTGTGCATTCATCCAAGTCCATTTCGGGCGTCCGGGAAAATTTCACAGCATTCACCCTTCAGGTGTACACACATTTTTTTTTCCAAAAACTAGCTATGATCAGCGAATTTTTCTTCAAAGAAAAGTTGGAAGTCATCTCTTTTCAAAAGCATGTTGGTTTTTCAGCTAGACAACTTATTTTTCTTTTTTCTCTCTTTTTTTTCTTTTTTTTTATTTGTTTATTTCTTTTTCTTGTTTGTTTTTTTTTCTTCTCCTTTTTTTTTCATGAGGTATTTTGCTATATACATGCATATCCAAGGTATCTTGCTACCTAAACATACATATATATGTTTTGTAAGGTATTTTTGCTATATACATGCATATCCAAGGTATCTTTCTACCTAAACATACATATATATTTTGTGAAGTATTTTTTGTTTACATACATGCATATCTAAGGTATTTTTCTACCTAAACATACATATATATATTTTGTGAAGTGTTTTTTTGTTTACATACATGCATATCTAAGGTATTTTCACTACCTAAACATACATATATATGTTTTGTAAGGTATGACTACCTTCCGAGCTTGCGCTTGTTTTATTTAAATTCCTAGGATCATGAGCAACTAGGTGCGTCCTACTATAAAAAGTGATCAAATAGCAGGCAGAAATTTAAAAGGTACTAGGTTGCCTCCTAGTAGCGCTTCTTTAACGTCTTGAGCTGGACGCCTTATGACTTGTCGGTCACTGACCTAGTACTTTGCTTACCTTTGGCTTTGGACTTGGTCGCCTATTGGTCGGCCATGTGGTGTAGGCAATACTCAAACCTTTTTGTGGATGAGCAGAGGTGAACTCTAGAGGTGATGGCGGTGCGTCTGTTGCCCGCTGCCGGCCATCCCCAGGCTGCTGTGGTGTTTCGCCCTGCACCTGCCTGGAGACGCAGAACTTCTTGATGAAAGCTCGATTGGTAGGGGGGACCTGATGACCTTGCTGGGGGCGACAGGCACTCCCTAGAACTGACAGAGACCCGTATTTAGAGCTGGCAACTCCAAGACCCTGTTGGCCTTCTTCGGGTCCACTAGGTGTCTTGCGGGCACAATCCCTGCAAACAATAGATGACATCAGAAATCAGTTGGGGGAGGTGCATACTTACCTATGCCACGACGACATGAACTTGCTGGGGGGAACGGGCGCCCTGTAGGGCCGACAGAGGCCCGTAACCAGAGCTGGAAACCCCAGGGCCCTGTTGGACTTCTTCAGGTCCACTGGGTGTCTTTGTGGGTGCGATCCCTGCAAACAATAGATGGTATCAGAAATCAGTTGAACCATATGCATACTTACCCATGTCGGGACGACACGGACCAACTGATACTTTTGCAGGGGGAGATTGGCATTGCGGTCGCTGGGCAGAATGTTGCTAAGTAGCAATGTCATCTATATCTGTGTAAGAGTGGTCATGTTGGTGCGCATGATCCGCACTTGTCTCTTTGCAGCGGCACGGGTGAAATCTTGCCCCGGTATGCATAGTAGCTGTGTGATAGCCTCCCTCTCTGGTTGTGCTCGCATAGTTGGCCCTCCTCCAATATCAGGGGGTGGCCCAGGAACCGTTAAAAGGAAACTACTGGTCCCTTAACCGGGAGTGCAAGTCTCGGTTAAGCATTTAAGGACAGAGGACCTTAAATTATCTTAAGGTGTGGATATGGAGCCCACTGAAAGTGAGGACGCGTAGCCCTCTAAAGGCGAGGGCGTGTAGCCTTCTGAAGTTCAGGACGTGTCGCCTTTTGAAGGCGAGGGAGTGTAGTCCTATGATGGCGAGGACATGCAATCCTCTAAAGGTGAGGGCATGTCCCCCTTTGAAAATGGGGGACATGTAGTCCTCTGATGGCGAGGACGTGTAGTCCTCTAAAGGCGAGGACGTGTAGTCCTTTGAAGGTGAGGGCGTGTAGCCCTACAAAGGTGAAGGTACATGACCCTTTGAAGGCGAGGACGTGTAGTCCTCTGAAGGTAAGGGCGTGCAGCCCTCTGTTGGCGAGGACGTGTAGTCCTCCAAAGGTGAGGGCGTGTAGCCCTACGAAGGTGAGGACATGCAGTCCTCTGATGGCGAGGGTGTGTAGCCCTCTGAAGGTGAGGACATGCAGTCCTCTAATGGCGAGGGCGTGTAGCCCTCTGAAGGTGAGGACGTGTGATCCTCTAAAGGTGAGGGCGTGTAGCCCTACGAAGGTGAGGACATGCAGTCCTCTGATGGCGAGGGCGTGTAGCCCTCTGAAAGTGAGGACATGCAGTCCTCTGATGGCGAGGGCGTGTAGCCCTCTGAAGGTGAGGACATGCAGTCCTCTGATGGCGAGGGCGTGTAGCCCTCTGAAGGTGAGGACATGCAGTCCTCTGATGGCGAGGGCGTGTAGCCCTCTGAAGGTGAGGACATGCAATCCTCTGATGGCGAGGGCGTGTAGCCCTCTGAAGGTGAGGACATGCAGTCCTCTGATGGCGAGGGCGTGTAGCCCTCTGAAGGTGAGGACGTGTGGTCCTCTAAAGGTGAGGGCGTGTAGCCCTACGAAGGTGAGGACATGCAGTCCTCTGATGGCGAGGGCGTGTAGCCCTCTGAAGGTGAGGACATGCAGTCCTCTTATGGCGAGGGCGTGTAGCCCTCTGAAGGTGAGGACATGCAGTCCTCTGAAGGCGAGCCAATAGGTACAAGTACCAAAGGGCTTTAACCTTACAAGAAAGCAAGAGGTTGACTCTTTGAGAGGGCCTCTCATATATTCACTTATTACCTAATATGAACATGATGATTTTTTGGGGATGCAAATGTATGCAACCTTCATCTTGAAATGCAGTAAATGCAGGCTTTGTATGCAATAATGCAATGTTATGGAAAATTGTACAATGTTCATGACATTCTTTCCCTATTTTGTGATTTTGATTTTGATTTGATTTTTTTTGGAAAACACAAATTGACTGTCCTTTTGAAAGAGGTGATAGTCCATGCAACCTTATCCTATCTTTTGCAAATCTCTCCGAGAACTCCCTCAGAGTGTGTGTTTTGTTTGATTTAGTCATTTGACCATTTTGGAGTGACGACAATGGAGTCGTTTGATGTTTAATCAATCCATTGAAATCCTAGGGTTTGTCCCCCTTTTTTTGTTGAAAACATCGATGGGTGAGAACTTTTGATCGGCCCCTATGTTCACTTGAGGCTCATGCACGGTACCCGTCATTGCCCCAGTGTAAGGCTTTGAGGTACCAATCGTTGTCTTTCGTCATGACCTTGTAGGAGGGAACCTATTGGGTGAGAACTTCTAATCTGCCCCTAGGTTCACTTGAGGCTCATGCACGATCCCCCTCATTGCCCCAGTGTAAGGCTTTGAGGTACCAATCGTTGTCTTGTTTTCATAGCCTCGTAGTGAGGAAGAATGAAAGAAGCAGTTGATTCTTGCAAAAAGAATTTTCCAAGGACGAGAAATAGTTAAAGGATTTTTTCAGTTGATGGATTAAGTCAAATGACTCCTATGTAGAAGCAAGATGTTTTGATGTTTTGATGATGCCGAAGGATCAAGTGCTTCTAAGTTTTATTCGAGACAAGAAATCAAGATATATGATCAAGTTGATCTCTAGAATCTTAGGAAGAAGTTTCCAAATTGAAAAACAAAAGGTTTGACCAAAGAATTCTATCATTTCAAATTGAGATTTGCTCTCTGGTAATCGATTACCAGCAGTTGAAAATGTTTTAATTCAAATTTTTAAAACCTGTAATCGTTTACACAAGTCTTGTAATCGATTACCAGAGGGGATTTTCGGAAAATAATTTCCAAGAGTCACATCTATTCAAATGGTTTATGAATGGCCATCAAAGGTCTATTTATATGTGACTTGGAAACACGAATTCAAAGAGAGCTTTTATTGCCCAAAAAGTTTATCCTCTCAAAAGATTAAGAGTTTTTCTGAACTGAACTGTCTTATCCTCTCAAAAAGATTCCTTGGTCAACCACTTGCATATTCAATAAGGAATTTTGATTGGTCTTCATTGTACAATCTATCCCTTTTAAGAGAGATTTCTTCTTCTCTTCTTCTTATTTCTAAAAAGGGATTAAGAGACCATGGGTCTCTTGTTGTAAAGGATTCCTGAACACAAGGGAAGGGTTGTCCCTGTGTGGTTCAGGCTTTGTAAAAGGAGTTTTACAAAGAGAGTGAAAAATCTCAAGTGGGTTGCTTAAGGACTGGACGTAGGTACGGGAAGTGGCCGAATAAGTATAAATCAAGTTTGCATTCCTCTCTTCCCCTAAACTTCTTTTATTTATTGCTATTTATCTTTTTCTTCAAAGAAGTTTATTTTGAATTGTCTTTTGAGTAATTCATGTTAAGGGTGCATTGTTAATCCAAAAAGAAAGAGTGATAGTTTAATTAGGGAATAGTCTTTGCATCTTAATTCAACCCCCCCCCCCCCTTTCTTAAGATAACTGAGGCCATTTGTCCAACATCCTATTCTTGACAACTCGCTTCTCTAAGAAGACAAACTTTCCGGCATGATAAAATGAGGCCACATGAACGTCTATATTTTTACTTGAAAACACAGTCAATCAAATGCCCTTTTTCTTTTTGAACCCCTTTTTTTTATTTTGGAACTTATTTGTTTTGAACTTTACTCGTTGTTTTACGGCAACCCCACCAACGTGCAAGACGAGTAATCTCTGATTGAACGGTCTTGGAAGTCCAAACTCAGGAGCACAGGTCGCTTGAGCAAACTGACCAATGGCTTGCACTTGAAAATCCTGATGAGTCATTAGAGACATCTAACAACAGCTTTCAAAATTGCCCCATGTGTGGCATCTCTTGTCAATGTCAGGATTTACACGCGATTCTCCTCAAATTTCAGCCAGCCCGCATCAATTTGACCTTGCACCTTACGCTTCAGAGCCCTACAATGCTCAATGGAACGCCCCGGGGCTTCTCCGTGACAAGCACACGTTGCGTTCGAGTCGTATTCTCGGAGGAATGGAGGTTGATGAACCTTGGCTAGGGTTATGGCTACCATTGAATTATCAAGTAGATATGGGAGCAAGTCAGCATAGGACACTGGAATTGGGGTGAATTCTACAGGCTTTCTCGCTGCAAAATTCATTTCTTGGTTGGTGTTTTTGGTTTGTGCTAAAGGTGGTGTTCGTCATTGGAAGTGCGGTAGACAGACTTTGTGGTTGATTTAGGGATGGCCTTTGTGGATAAATGGGCGGTAGGTAAGGAGAAGGTTTGTTATTGGCTGAGTAATGACATTGTTGGGTTGGTGGGAAACTTGGCCGTACAGGAATGGCAGTCACAGCATGGGTTTCTCCCTCATCGTCACCCTCTTTATTTGCCCCAGTTTTCTCATTCGTCTAAGCAGGATGATTAAATTTGCCTCTTTTCAGATCTACTTCGATCCTTTCACTGGAGAAGACCAAATCCGCAAAGCTTTGAGGGTGCGTAGCCCACCATCTTTTCATAGTAGAGCATCGATAATGTGTCTACCATCACGATCATCGTCTCCCTTTCCATCATTGGGGGTACCACCTGGGCCACCAGATCCCTCCACCTTTTGGGCGTGTTCTTTGAAAGATCCGTCCCCCTTTTGCAAATGTTATGTAGTTGCATCCTATCTGGAACCATATCAAAATTGTACTAATACTGCCTAACAAAGGCAACCATTAGGTCTTTCCAAGAATGGACTCGGGAAGATTCCAAGTTAGTGTACCAGGTAACAGCTACCCCAGTAAGACTTTCTTGGAAGGAATGTATCAGCAATTCCTCATCTTTTGCGTATTCCCCCATCTTCTGACAATACATCTTTAGATGGTTCTTGGGACAAGTAGTCCCCTTGTACTTGTCAAAGTCCAGCACCTTGAACTTGGGAGGGGTGATGATATTGGGTACTAGGAACAACTCTTCTAGGTTAGCAAAGGAATAATCTTCACCTCCTTCAATGGCCCTGAGCCTTTCCTCTAGATGATCCGCCTTTCCCTTTTCGGCCATAGCAGGAGGGGCTCTTCCCACCGCAAAATGCAATGGTTGTGGTTGTGGGCGAAACTGAGGGCCCTCCAAAGTGTTTTCAAAGGGTATACCACCAACTGCTTGCCCTTCCGTGGGATATCCGAGGCAAGGCTCGAAGTCGGCTAGATTGTGGTGGGGAATTTCATGTGTCCCCCCCCACGGTTTAAGAGACATGTGCATGATCAGTTTGGGGTTGTTGGCTCTCAATGGGTATAGGAGTGGAGTTATTGACATTCTTATTGGGAGTGTACGCCACTTTGGGTGGCGTATAGTTGAGAGGCAAGCCATATGGCGAGAAGGCGTGCTCGTTTTGAATTTGTACATTATGGGGGCTGCCCGTACTTCCCAAATCTTTGCCTACCATATCTGAGGTTGGATGATTCATTTGGTTGATGCCGGATGGGGACATCAGGTTCACCTTAGCAACAACGCTGGTAGCGGCAATTGCAACCGCATTGGCTTCCATTATCTTCTTCACGCTCATCATGGCCTCCATCATTGTGGCCATTTTCTCTTTAATGGCCTCCATGTCGGCCTTCATCTTCTCTTGTATCTCCTCTACTTCACCCATTACTCTAGCTCTAGCACAAGTTCGGTGAGGACGCCGTAAAGCATGTTTTCTTTTTTTTTTATAACAATGATTAAGTTCATTTTATTTTATTTTTCAAGGAAAGAATGCAATGAGCAATGCAACCAATGAAAAGCATGGATGTATGCGAATGATGTACAGTTGAAGATTGCGAATTTTTACGCAGGATATGGGGTTGAATCAATTTAGATTTTCAACATGGTTCATGACATCTTTGTCAAGGTGAAACTGGAAGTAACAAGGACATCAACAATCCTAAATATGTTTGGCAGTAGACGAAGCAGTGATGTGACTCGATTCATCTTTTGCCCCAATTTTGCAAGACGGTTACTTCCATATTTCAACTTGACTTGATGAACCTTTTTATAAAATCATGAGCTTGGTTTAACCCTATAATCCAAGGAATGGCAATTCTGATCGCCAATACTTCAACAACATCTCATAGGGATGAATGACTCGGGCATACTTTAAGCTATGCATGGAAAATGTAATTATGAAATTGAGATGCCCGAAGAAACACCATTTCCTAGTTAACCATGCATTAGGTACCATGTTCAATTATTTTGTTTTGTTGTTGTGTGTTTTTTTTTTTTTTTAGAAATGGGTTTATGATCCCAACATGGTTGGCTCATGGTACCTAACACATGCAACTAAGAATGTAGTGTGAAGTTTCACGCTTCCCCTTTTTTGATTTTGTAGAGGAAAACACAAGGATGAGCAAACATGAAAACAAATGGTATGCAATTTTGCAGATCAAAAAGTTTGTTGAACGCATATGCATGATGATGCCATGACTCATGCAAAATGTGAGGCTGGAATATGATAACGGACAAATGCAGGAACGATATGTTCATTATGATGTTATGAAGAGATGCTTATGCGATGCATGATATGAATGCATTTTACGGACATGAGAGCCCGGAAAATTATCTCTTCTTACTTGCGCATTTGGGGGCGCAGTGCCCCATGTGTACAATTAAGAAGGTGATATGGACCTTCCGGCTTCCCGTGACAAAGGACGAGACCAACATACAATGCATGCTAGAGATAAAATGTGGGAATGACTTGATTCGCACTGATTTTTGGAGTAAAAACGTGGGATAAACTCATTTTTTTCAAAAAGTTATAACTAGTCAAGATCTGAGCGACAATACAAACTTCCTAGCGGTTTCTAATCATATGGTCCATTTAAGTCTATCATATGCTGACAATAGCTGAGAAGTCCGTGGATCTCCTCGGAGGCGGAGTAGGTGTCCGCCACTGCTTTGGCCTTGGCTAGCAATGGGGGAAGTTCTTGACTCCTGTTCAAAGTAAGAGCAAATCGGTCCTTCCATATTGTTGCCTCTTGGTGCAATGAATCAATTACCCTTTCCCTTGCTTCCCTTTCTGCTGATATCTTGGCGTACTCATCCTCTAGCCTTTGCTCGTGAGTCGCCGCTAGATTTAGCTTCTCTTTGCACTCATCGATGATGGCCCACATATTCCCTTCAGTCTCGCTTAACTGTTGGGACAAATTTCTTTTCGACCTAAGGCAAACCTTTAGCTCGTCCTTCAAGATCATGCCTTTGACCCGTGATGATTCCTTTCACCTCTTTGTTCCAAGGCTTCAGCTGTGGCCCTATTGACGTCCCTTAGTTCATCATACTCTTTTCAGACTTTGATGGCTATGGATTTGACTTCTCTTCAACTACCCGGGCTCTTTCAAGCTCTGCCTTTAGGGCTTGTACCTCATCACTTTCTTCCGAAGCTTTAACCTCATCGTCTCTCACAGTCTTTAGATTTGGGAGCCAATCCAATCCTTGTGTTCGGACTCTCAGCCACTTATGACAGTCGTCGATGATCCCATTACTGCTTCCCCTAAGCTCTCTGTCCTTTCTTCACGCCGCATCCCATGCCTTGCGAACTCCTTGGAGTACTCTCGCGTTGTGGTCACTGAAACCCCGTGCGATGAAAGGCGTGATGCTTTCGTCTGATGGCACTCCTCTCATGGGGTAGCCAAGCTGTCTTATGGCGAGGACGGGATTATAATTAATACAACCCCTTGTTCCCATCAAGGGAACATTTGGACATCCTTCGCATGAAGATAGAATCCTGATTCTTCCTTCCTTCTAGTGAGGGAACCAATTAACAGACGCCCCTCCATGCTAGCCAAGAGTTGGTCCCAATTTGCCTTTCCTTTTTCGACGCACGAGCGGTGACCTTGTAGTGGATAGACGGGCCTACCTTCTTGGAGAAAAGGGTGTGAAACCAGCCACACATAGAGAGCCAGTGCACAACAAAAAATTCTTGCGTCACTCCTTTCACATCCCCGGTCGAACGTGTCATACATGGCCAAAATGGCGACGACCGGGCTTTCCTTGCCATGATGAAAGGCGAGGAAAGCGTCAATCACTGCTAGGTCCACTAACCCTTCCATATTCGGAAAGAGGACAACTCCAAAGATCAAAAGCGCCAAGATGTCAATAAAAGAAAGCCCATTCGCCTTGATTTTCCAAGGCCTTTGCCCTTTCCTCCAAACACTTCCTTGATACTCCGACTACCCCATTCCTATTTTGCTTTACCTGGTTCAACTCTTGTGCTGAGATTTTCACAACCTTGGCAACTCTTGTCGTGGAGGGATAGAACCCAGAGAAAAGATATGGCTTCCTTCCTCCCAGTGGGCATCCCAGGATTTCTTTAAACTCTTTCACAGTCGGCACTAGCTGGAAGTCCTCGAATGTGAAGCACCTTAGGGGCTGGTCATAATACTGGGAACGGGATGCAATCGGTTCCATGGAGACTTCTACCCTAGCTAGGTCCCAAATCTTACCATAGGCTTTGCGGAAGGCTTGCTGTTGAAGTTGACCCATTAATTGCCCCAACTCTCGTAAACTAGTGACCTCTAAGCTCTTGATTTTGACTTGATAGAACCTCTTTTTAAGCAAAGGCTTTTGACTTGATCCCATGTTTTACTAAAGTGAAATAAAATCTAGTCTAAATCAAAACTCCGACATCTATCATGGGTGGAATGGATGAATGCATGAAAAAATGCATATGACACAGATGCAATTTACGAATACGGGAGCCCGAGAAATTGTTTCCTTCTTGGATACAACGTTTGGGCAGCATGGCACCCAACGTATGTTTTTTTAAGAAGGCGACACGGACCCTCCGTCGGTTTGCTAAAGTGAGGGGATCAAAGACGAAACCCACGCATGATGCATATGCGAAAGGCACAACACGGGGATGTACATAGTACGACAATATTCACAAACAAATATAAGCAAAAGGGTATATGATACTTATGCATGGCAGTGTGAAAAATGGCACGCAGCGTGTTTGCTCCGTGCCCCTATTTAAGGGACCTCTATAAGGGAGAGAGCTAACTAGGCTTTTAGTGATAACCCCCAAGGTAGTCATATCTCTCTTGATGGTTTCTAGAGGTATCATCCCCTTCGAAGAACATACTGCAGCAGTAGGGACTACTAGCAACAATATGTTTTCAAAGAGAAAAACTCTAGATGAGGGTTCACTGTAATCAAGCAAGTCGGAGACCTAGCATGATCACGGATTCACCTCCACTCCTTATGTTCCCACGAACCCGGGTATAGGGCCCTTTTTCAACTCACCGTGTGTGCAAATAGTGTAAGTGTTTGTGTGCATCAAATGAATAAATATTTACCTCATGCATACAAAAAAAATGCACTAAAAGCATCAAAGAGTTATATATACAAGAACATAATAAGGGGAAGCCAAAAAAGGAGTAAGTCATGGCAAAATTTGCACAAGATTAAATGGCCTAACTCTCTAAAAACAGTCCCCAGTGGAGTCGCCAACTGTCGCAACCTACCCTTCGACGGGAGGGCGACGCGTGACTCGCGGGATGCGTGTTCCACGAAAGGAATACGCATGGAGTCGCCACCAACGTTTATTTGAGGAAAACGTCGGAAAAACCGGAAAAGACGCGATCTACGAACTTTTAAGTGAAAGGCTCGGGAGTTGTATTTACGCGCGGGGAAGGTATTAGCACCCCACACGTCCGTCATAAGGGACGGCAGCCTTTAATCGAATGTGCAAACATGACTTTGATTTTTACGTTCCCTTTTATGTCCTTATATCCTTTATACCCTTTTTATATTTTTTTCTCTTTTTGTGGTCGACAAGGGTGTTTCCCTTTGCTCCTACGTATTCCTCAATTGGGATGAGAAAATCAGACCTACGTAGTTCTTTCTTTCGCGTGAATCAAGTGATTCTTTTTACTTGAAAGGTGATCATTTTAAGGCGTTGGACCTTAAAAATGACTCATTTTACTTAATAAGAAATTAAGTGATAAACTTTCAAAAACCTATTTTTGTGGACGAGCTTGACTAGGCGAGTTGATTTTAGCCTTAGTTTCACCTTAGTTATTAGTCAATTCGATTAAGAATGAGAAATCCCAAAGAGAAAACGTCCGATTGATTTTTCGCTTTACTTTACTAAAAAATATTTTTTTAATTATTATTATTATTTTACCTCCTTTTTTGATTTCCAACGTGGTTACGGCACAACCGAACGGTCGGAATTCATTTTAACCAAAATTAACGGATGATACAATTCAAACGATCGGTGGAAATTTATTTTATTTTTAGATTAAGCGACAAATGACTTAAATAAATGGCTTAAGCACGTCAAAAGGGAAGAAAAGAAAACTGAAAGTAAACGAAATTAAAGTGAAAGTACACAAAACAAGAAATGAATTGAAAGTCTCGGATTTGAAAACTTACCCGTTGAAGAACGAAGAACGAACGAAGAACGGATGAAGAACGGTGAAGAACGACGAAGAACGATGAAGAATTTCCACAGAATCGCTTACGGAAGCGTTACAGAAGCACTTTGACTCGATTTTTCTTCACGAAAACGTGTTTTTTGCCCAAAATAGCCGGAATGCATAGCCAAAGGGGTCTTGAACCTTTTGAAACAGCTCCCCCCTCCCCTATTTATAGAAAAAAAGGGAGGTGCTTGCCGCCCAAAGACTTAATGAAGAAGATTTCTAAGCGCACCCGAATTACTAAGTTCACCCCCCTTTTCGTATTTTACGGAAAAGTTACGGAAGCCTTACGGAACTGTTTTCGAATTTGATTTTCATCTTTTTTCTCTTCCCTTTCACCAATGTTAAGTGAAATATGCTTACCCAAGGTTTTCGGAAATTTTACGGAAGTATTACGGAAGCCGCGGAAGCCCCGAAAACCATTTTTCAAAAACGTGGAGGAGCTTGCCGCCCAGTTGCTTCCTCCTTAAGCAACCCAACTTCCAAAATGTTCTGGAAGGGCCTAGATTTGAATTGCTATTTACACCCCTATCTTGATAAGTTCACCCCTTACCTTTTTTGGTGATTCTTTTTTCGTAAAGTTACGGAAACTTACGAATCTCGTAACGATACTTGTTTTCTTTCCGTAATGTTACGGAACCTTGTGGATTACATAATCATCCCCTTTTTGACTTACGGAATGTTACGGAATCTCACTTAATTATGCAACAATGCTTCCATTTGATTTTCGGTGTGTCACGGAAACTTACGGATTGTGCATCAATATTTTTTGGTTTTCCGACATGTCCTGGAATTTCACAAATTGCCTAATGATGGGTGCCAAGCACCTCACAAGGACCAAAGAAAGGTCGCATGTCATCAAGCAAAGGTCCCCGAACGAAATTAGGGTATGACACATATACCATGTGATGTAACCTCAAAGCAAGAGAGAAACTCAACTTCCATGGTAGAAGTAGCAGTCAAAGTCTGCTTAACACTCTTCCACGAAATAACTCCACCAGTCATCATGAAAATGTACCCATATGCTGATTTGCAAGAATCAACACAGCCAGCAAAGTCTGAGTATGAATAATCAATCACATCTAGATTGTTTATATGTCTATACATAAGCATGTAATCTTTGGTCCCTTGAAGGTACCTCATCACTTTGTTTGCAGCTCTCTAGTGGCCAATACCTAGATTACTTTGATATCTTCCTAAAATTCCAACTGAAAAAGCAATCTCAGGCCTTGTGCATACTTGAGCATACATGAGGCTTCCAAAGTCATTTAATCTATTCCTAAAATGCCAACATAAGGAATGCTTTTAATCTATTCCCTCTCAAAGTCATTTAGGAATTGGTTCAATTTAAACCTATCACCTTTTGTCATACCCTAATTTCGTCCGGGGACCATTATTTGTTGGCATGCGACCTTCGCTTGACCACCTCGAAATGTTTAAACACCCATCATTGTGTAATCCGTAAAGTCTCGCAACATTCCAGAAATCAACACAGGCATTGTTGCACAATCCGTAAAGATCCGCAACATTCCGGAAGTCAAAAAGAGTATCGTTGCATAATCCGTAAAGTTTCGAGATGTTTCGGGAAGAAACCGGTCAAAAACACGAAAACGGGAGTGTATTTAGCAAAGTGGGGGTGTGTAAATAAATGGGAGTGTATTTAGCAAAGGGGGGGGTGAACTTATCAAGATCCTCCACATTTTGTTGAAAAATGGTTTCCGGGGCTTCCGTAATGCTTCTGTAAAATTTTCAAAAACCTTGGGTAAGCATATTTCACATAATATTGGTGAAAGGGAAGAGGCAAAAGAGGCAAATCAAGTCCTATATGCTTCCGTAAGGCTTCTGTAATGCTTCCCTAAAATTCTCATAACCCTAAATAGGCATATTTCACTTAATATGGGTGAGAAGGAAGAAAAAAAAGAAGAAAGTCAAGTCCTATATGCTTCCGTAACTTTTCCGTAAATTATGAAAGAAGAGGGGTGAACTTATCAAAATGGGATGCAAATAGCAATTTTCAAATTTTCGAATTTGGGCCTTCCAGAACATTTTGGAAGCTGGGTTACTTAAGGAGGAATGGGCGGCAACCTCCTCCCCCCTTTTTCCTATAAATAGGCGAAGGGAGGCTATTCCAAATGGCCCATAACCCCATTGGCTATGCATTTAAGTTGTTTTGGGTGAAAAATTATTTTCGTGAAGAAAATCCAAGCCGAGGTGCTTCCATAACGCTTCTAAGACGTTTCCGCAAGCAAATCCATGAAGGTTTTCCGCCGTTCTTCATTGTTCTTCATTCGTTCTTCAACCGGTAAGTTTTCGATTCCGAGACTTTCAATTCATTTCTTGTTTTGTTGGCTGTCATCTTTATTTGGTTCTCTTTTGGTTTTCTTTTCTTCCATTTTTAACGAGCTTTAACTGATCGTTTAAGCCGTTATCTCGCCTAATAAATGATAAAATGAATTTCAACCGAACATTTGTGTTGTAATTTCGTTTAATCACTGTTAAAGCAAAATCTAACGGATCGTTCACACTATAACCACGGTTAAACCAAAAAAGGCAAAATAATAATAAAATAATCAAAATATCTTGAAAAAATAATAATAAAATAATCAAAATATCTTTGAATAAAATAATCAAAAAATAAATCGGACGTTTTCTTTGGAAGTTTCCTTGAATGAATTGACTAATAACCAAAGTGAAACTAAGGCTAAAATCAACTCATAAATCAAGTTTTGTCCGCAAAAATCACTAAAAAACGTTTTAAGGTCCAATGCCTTAAACGATCCTCTTTGCTTTTATCGGTTAACATGGACCATTCAAAAGCATAAAATCAATATGTAATTTTATCACTTTTGTCGATCACCCCAAGAGATCGTTAATGGTCCAACGCCTTAACGTTTCTCTCCTTTCCAAAAATTAAAAGATCGTTTGATGGTCCAATGCCTTAAACGACTTTTGTTCGGTCAAAATATATCTTACAAAAAAGATAAAACAACTTAACCAACATTCAGTTCTCAAAGAACTACGTATGTCTGATTTCCTCATCGCAATTGAGGATACGTAGGAGCGAGGAAAACACCCTTGTCGATCACAAAAAGATAAAAAAAAAATACAAAAAATCACAAAAAGCATAAAAAACACAAAAAGACATAAAAAAGGGAAAATAAAACATTTTGAAGTCATATTTGCACACTTGATTAAAGGCTTCCGTCCTTTGTGACAGACGCGTGGGGTGCTAATACCTTCCCCGTGCATAAAAACAACTCCTGAACCTTTCACGATTAAAGTTCGTAGACCACACCTTTCCGGTTTTTCCGATGTTTTCCTCGAATAAACGTTGGTGGCGACTCCACGCGCCTTCCTCCCTTGGAAGATACACCCGTGAGCCCCGTGTCGCCCTCCCGCCGAAGGGTAGGTTGCGACAGTTGGCGACTCTACTGGGGACTGTTTTTAGAGAGTTAAGCCTTCTAATCTCGTGCAATATCATGACTTCCTCTTTTGTCGGTTTCCTTTTATTTCTCTTACGTTCTTGTATATAATTCTTTGATGCTTTTAGTATGATTTTTGAAATGTATGCATGAGATAGATATTTATTCATTTGATGCACACAAACACCAACACTATTTGTACACACAGTGAGTTGAAAAGGGGCCCTATACCCGGGTCCATGGGAACATAAGGAGTGGAGGTTGTTAGTGTTTAGCTCTACTGAGCTTTAAAAGATTGGCTAAGATTTTGTTAAAACATAAGCACTTAGACAATGAAGGAAAGCTGGAGTTGCTGCACATGATGTCCAACGTTATATCAAGGAATGAGATCGGGCTGCACAATGCACAAGGCAAGATAAGTTGCAGGATCCACGATGTCGGATACAATGTCCTGACATCCTGCCCGAGAATACTGGAGTTGCTGTACAATGCAAGATAAAAGTCAAGTGCAGAGGTGAAGTTGCAGGATCCACGATGTCGGATACAATGTCCTGACATCCTGCCCGAGAATACTGGAGTTGCTGTACAATGCAAGATAAAAGTCAAGTGCAGAAGTGAAGCTGCAGGATCCACGATGTCGGACACGATGTCCTGACATCCGGCCCGAAAATACTGGACATATAAATCTGTTATATCTTTAACAGATTATTGTGCAGTTAGCAAGAGATTAGAAGATCTATCTTTAGGAACGAATTAAAAGATCATTAAAGTTCGAATTTCAAAGTAGAAGAGTTCGTTCAGGGATTAAAGATTAAAGATTAAAGATTCAAACTAAAAGATCAAAAGTTATCTTTTAGTTCTTTAACTGCAGATTTTTCAGAAGAAGATAGATCTCCTCCAGCAACAAGCCGTTGCAGCCCAGAAACGCAAATTGCTATATAATCATGGAGGCTGCACGAGTTCTGTACCAAGTCCGGGATTGAAGAGTTAGTTTGTGAGTTTTTGGGACTTGAGTCTTTTGTGAGCCACCTTGATGGTACCCTAACATCAAGTGTTGGACCTATGTGTGTAGAGTTGATCTCTAGTGTGTAGAGTTGATCTCTAGTGTGTAGAGTTGATCTCTTTTGTTCAGAGTTGATCTCTGGTGTGTCTTTGACTTAATTGTAAACACGGGAGTGTGAGTGAGAGGGAGTGAGCGGAGGTTCTCATATCTAAGAGTGGCTCTTAGGTAGAGATCGCACGGGTAGTGGTTAGGTGAGAAGGTTGTAAACAGGGGCTGTTAGACCTTGAACTAACACTATTGAGAGTGGATTTCCTCCCTGGCTTGGTAGCCCCCAGATGTAGGTGAGGTTGCACCGAACTGGGTTAACAATTCTCTTGTGTCATTTACTTGTTTAATCTGTTCATACAGACACACATAAACTGCATGTTCTGAAGCGTGATGTCGTGACATCCTGTACGACATCTGTCCCCTGGTATCAGAATTTCAATTGGTATCAGAGCCAACACTCGAAATCACAGAGTGAGATCTAGGGAGATAAATTCTGATGAACATGGAGAAAGAAGGCGGACCAGTGAACAGACCACCAATTCTTGATGGAAGCAACTATGAATATTGGAAAGCAAGAATGGTGGCCTTCCTCAAATCACTGGATAGCAGAACCTGGAAAGCTGTCATCAAAGGCTGGGAACATCCCAAGATGCTGGACACAGAAGGAAAGCCCACTGAAGAATTGAAGCCAGAAGAAGACTGGACTAAAGAAGAAGACGAATTGGCACTTGGAAACTCCAAAGCTTTGAATGCTCTATTCAATGGAGTTGACAAGAATATCTTCAGACTGATCAACACTTGCACAGTGGCCAAGGATGCGTGGGAGATCCTGAAAACCACTCATGAAGGAACCTCCAAGGTAAAGATGTCCAGACTGCAACTATTGGCTACAAAATTCGAAAATCTGAAGATGAAGGAGGAAGAGTGTATTCATGACTTCCACATGAACATTCTTGAAATTGCCAATGCTTGCACTGCCTTGGGAGAGAAGATGACAGATGAAAAGCTGGTGAGAAAGATCCTCAGATCCTTGCCTAAGAGATTTGACATGAAAGTCACTGCAATAGAGGAGGCCCAAGACATTTGCAACATGAGAGTGGATGAACTCATTGGTTCTCTTCAAACCTTTGAGCTAGGACTCTCGAATAGGGCTGAAAAGAAGAGCAAGAACTTGGCTTTCGTGTCCAATGATGAAGGAGAAGAAGATGAGTATGACCTGGACACTGATGAAGGTCTGACTAAGGCAGTTGTGCTCCTTGGAAAGCAGTTCAACAAAGTGCAGAACATCCCTTTCGACA
This sequence comes from Glycine max, assembly GCF_000004515.6. NCBI lineage: Eukaryota > Viridiplantae > Streptophyta > Magnoliopsida > Fabales > Fabaceae > Glycine > Glycine max. The sequence continues at coordinate 20,671,639 of NC_016090.4, read as the reverse complement.
TCAGGAAAGGTAGCAAATACCAGAAAAGGTCAGATGTAAAGCCCAGTCACAGCAAAGGAATTCAATGCCATGGGTGTGAAGGCTATGGACACATCATAGCTGAATGTCCCACTCATCTCAAGAAGCAGAGGAAAGGACTTTCTGTATGTCGATCTGATACAGAGAGTGAACAAGAAAGTGATTCTGACAGAGATGTGAATGCACTCACTGGGAAATTTGAATCTGCTGAAGATTCAAGTGATACAGACAGTGAAATCACTTTTGATGAGCTTGCCACATCCTATAGAGAACTATGCTTCAAAAGTGAGAAGATTCTTCAGCAAGAAGCACAACTGAAGAAGGTCATTGCAGATCTGGAGGCTGAAAAGGAGGCACATAAAGAGGAGATCTCTGAGCTCAAAGGAGAAGTCGGTTTTCTGAACTCTAAGCTGGAAAACATGACAAATTCAATAAAGATGCTGAATAAAGGCTCAGATACGCTTGATGAGGTGCTGCTGCTTGGAAAGAATGCTGGAAACCAGAGAGGACTTGGATTTAATCCTAAGTCTGCTGGCAGAACAACCATGACAGAATTTGTTCCTGCTAAAAACAGGACTAGAGCCACGATGTCACAACATCGGTCTCGACATCATGGAACGCAGCAGAAAAAGAGCAAAAGAAAGAAGTGGAGGTGTCACTACTGTGGCAAGTATGGTCACATAAAGCCCTTTTGCTATCATCTACATGGCCATCCACATCATGGAACTCAAAGTAGCAGAAAGAAGATGATGTGGGTTCCAAAACACAAGATTGTCAGTCTTGTTGTTCATACTTCACTTAGAGCATCAGCTAAGGAAGATTGGTACCTAGATAGCGGCTGTTCCAGACACATGACAGGAGTTAAAGAATTCCTGGTGAACATTGAGCCCTGCTCCACTAGTTATGTGACATTTGGAGATGGCTCTAAAGGAAAGATCATTGGAATGGGAAAGCTAGTTCATAATGGACTTCCTAGTCTGAACAAAGTACTGCTGGTGAAGGGACTGACTGCAAACTTGATCAGCATCAGTCAGCTGTGTGATGAAGGATTCAATGTAAACTTCACAAAGTCAGAATGCTTGGTGACAAATGAGAAGAGTGAAGTTCTAATGAAGGGCAGCAGATCAAAGGACAACTGTTACCTATGGACACCTCAAGAAACCAGCTACTCCTCCACATGTCTATCCTCCAAAGAAGATGAAGTCAGAATATGGCATCAAAGATTTGGACATCTGCACTTAAGAGGCATGAAGAAAATCATTGACAAAGGTGCTGTTAGAGGCATCCCCAATCTGAAAATAGAAGAAGGCAGAATCTGTGGTGAATGTCAGATTGGAAAGCAAGTCAAGGTGTCCCACCAGAAGCTTCAACATCAGACCACTTCCAGGGTGCTGGAACTACTTCACATGGATTTAATGGGGCCTATGCAGGTTGAAAGCCTTGGAGGAAAGAGGTATGCCTATGTTGTTGTGGATGATTTCTCCAGATTTACCTGGGTCAACTTTATCAGAGAGAAATCAGAAACCTTTGAAGTATTCAAAGAGTTGAGTCTAAGACTTCAAAGAGAAAAAGACTGTGTCATCAAGAGAATCAGGAGTGACCATGGCAGAGAATTTGAAAACAGCAGGTTCACTGAATTCTGCACATCTGAAGGCATCACTCATGATTTCTCTGCAGCCATTACACCACAACAGAATGGGATAGTTGAGAGGAAAAACAGGACTTTGCAAGAGGCTGCTAGGGTCATGCATCATGTCAAAGAACTTCCCTATAATCTCTGGGCTGAAGCCATGAACACAGCATGCTACATCCACAACAGAGTCACACTTAGAAAAGGCACTCCAACCATACTGTATGAAATCTGGAAAGGGAGGAAGCCAACTGTCAAGCACTTCCACATCTTTGGAAGTCCATGTTACATCTTGGCAGATAGAGAGCAAAGGAGAAAGATGGATCCCAAGAGTGATGCAGGGATATTCCTGGGATACTCTACAAACAGCAGAGCATATAGAGTATTCAATTCCAGAACCAGAACTGTGATGGAATCCATCAATGTGGTTGTTGATGATCTATCTCCAGCAAGAAAGAAGGATGTCGAAAAAGATGTCAGAACATCGGGAGACAATGTAGCAGATGCAGCTAAAAGTGGAGAAAATGCAGAAAACTCTGATTCTGCTACAGATGATTCAAACATCAACCAACCTGACAAGAGACCCTCCATTAGAATCCAGAGGATGCACCCCAAGGAGCTGATTATAGGAGATCCAAACAGAGGGGTCACTACAAGATCAAGGGAGATTGAGATTGTCTCCAATTCGTGCTTTGTCTCCAAAATTGAGCCCAAGAATGTGAAAGAGGCACTGACTGATGAGCTCTGGATCAATGCTATGCAAGAAGAGTTGGAGCAATTCAAAAGGAATGAAGTCTGGGAGCTAGTTCCGAGACCCGAGGGAACTAATGTGATTGGCACCAAGTGGATCTTCAAGAACAAAACCAATGAAGAAGGTGTCATAACCAGAAACAAGGCCAGACTGGTTGCTCAAGGCTACACTCAGATTGAAGGTGTAGATTTTGATGAGACTTTTGCCCCTGTTGCTAGACTTGAATCCATCAGATTGTTACTTGGTGTAGCTTGCATCCTCAAGTTCAAGCTGTACCAAATGGATGTGAAGAGCGCGTTTCTGAATGGATACCTGAATGAAGAAGCCTATGTGGAGCAGCCAAGGGGATTTGTAGACCCAACTCATCCAGATCATGTATACAGGCTCAAGAAGGCTCTATATGGATTGAAGCAAGCTCCAAGAGCTTGGTATGAAAGGCTGACAGAGTTCCTTACTCAGCAAGGGTATAGGAAGGGAGGAATTGACAAGACTCTCTTTGTCAAACAAGATGCTGAAAAATTGATGATTGCACAGATATATGTTGATGACATTGTGTTTGGAGGGATGTCGAATGAGATGCTTCGACATTTTGTCCAACAGATGCAATCTGAATTTGAGATGAGTCTTGTTGGAGAGCTGACTTATTTTCTGGGACTCCAAGTGAAGCAGATGAAAGACTCCATATTCCTCTCTCAAAGCAAGTATGCAAAGAACATTGTCAAGAAGTGTGGGATGGAGAATGCCAGTCATAAAAGGACACCTGCACCTACTCACTTGAAGCTGTCAAAAGATGAAGCAGGGACCAGTGTTGATCAAAGCCTGTACAGAAGCATGATAGGGAGCTTACTATATTTAACAGCTAGCAGACCCGACATCACCTATGCAGTGGGTGTTTGTGCAAGATATCAAGCCAATCCCAAGATAAGTCACTTGAATCAAGTAAAGAGAATTCTGAAATATGTAAATGGCACTAGTGACTATGGGATTATGTACTGTCATTGTTCAAATTCAATGCTGGTTGGGTATTGTGATGCTGATTGGGCTGGAAGTGCAGATGACAGAAAAAGCACTTCTGGTGGATGCTTCTATTTGGGAAACAATCTTATTTCATGGTTCAGCAAGAAGCAGAACTGTGTGTCCCTATCTACAACAGAAGCCGAGTATATTGCAGCAGGAAGCAGCTGTTCACAGCTAGTTTGGATGAAGCAGATGCTGAAGGAGTACAATGTCGAACAAGATGTCATGACATTGTACTGTGACAACATGAGTGCTATTAATATTTCTAAAAATCCTGTTCAACACAGCAGAACCAAGCACATTGACATTAGACATCACTATATCAGAGATCTTGTTGATGATAAAGTGATCACACTGAAGCATGTTGACACTGAGGAACAAATAGCAGATATTTTCACAAAGTCTTTGGATGCAAATCAGTTTGAAAAACTGAGGGGCAAGCTGGGCATTTGTCTGCTAGAGGAATTATAGCAGCTACTGCAATCTGAACGTGCCCAAACGAATCACTTAACATTAATAGCACGTTCACCACAAAGCAAATTCGACCGTTGCCTCACACGCCCCTCTACATTCTTCATTCAAATTTATATCTGCTTGGCATTCGTGTTTTCACCAGCATTTCCCAATAGTTTTCTGAGATTTACGAAATCATTCCAAACGCTCTGCTTTTCCATGGCTACCTCACCAAAAGAAACTGCAGCTCCTAGTTCACCCGCTGTACCATCATCTCCGCACCAGGAACAACCAGAATTCAACATCCAACCCATACAAATAATTCCTGGTCAAGCTTCAGTCCCTGCGAAACTGATTCCCAGAAGACCACAGGGAGTGAAGATTGCTGAAAACCCTAGCCTTGCAACAAGTCCTAGGGAAGTAGACACGGAGATGGACAATAAAATCCGCAGTATTGTGAGTAGCATTCTGAAAGATGCTTCTGTTCCTGAAGCTGATGAAGATGTCCCAACATCGTCCAACCCGAATGTTTCTGTGCCTGATGTCAAGAAAGATGTTCCAACATCCTCCGCTCCAAATGCTGAAGCCCTCCCTTCACCCAGTGAAGAGGAATCAACAGAAGAAGAGGATCAAGCCTCAGAGGAGACTCCTGCACCACGGGCACCAGAACCTGCTCCAGGTAACCTCATTGACTTGGAAGAAGTCGAATCTGATGAAGAACCCATTGCCAACAGGTTGGCACCTGGCATTGCGGAAAGACTTCAAAGCAGAAAGGGAAAAACCCCCCTTAAGAGGTCTGGACGAATCAAGACTATGGCACAAAAGACGAGTACTCCAATCACTCCTGCCACATCCAGAAGAAGCAAGGTTGCTATCCCCTCCAAGAAGAGGAAAGAAGTTTCCTCATCTGATTCTGATGATGATGTCGAACTAGATGTCTCGACATCAAAGAGGGCCAAGACATCAGGAAGAAAGGTGCCTGGAAATGTTCCTGATGCACCATTGGACAACATCTCTTTCCACTCCATTGGCAATGTTGAAAAGTGGAAATATGTGTATCAACGCAGACTTGCGGTTGAAAGAGAACTGGGAAGAGATGCCTTGGATTGCAAGGAGACCATGGACCTCATCAAGGCTGCTGGACTACTGAAGACAGTCACCAAGTTGGGAGACTGTTATGAAAGCCTAGTCAGGGAATTCATTGTCAACATTCCCTCTGACATATCAAACAGAAAAAGTGATGATTATCAAAGAGTGTTTGTCAGAGGAAAGTGTGTTAGATTCTCCCCTGCTGTGATCAACAAATATCTGGGCAGACCTACTGATGGAGTGATAGATATTGATGTTTCTGAGCATCAAATTGCCAAGGAAATCACTGCCAAACGAGTCCAGCATTGGCCAAAGAAAGGGAAGCTTTCAGCAGGGAAGCTAAGTGTGAAGTATGCAATTCTACACAGGATTGGTGCTGCAAACTGGGTACCCACCAATCATACTTCCACTGTTGCCACAGGTTTGGGTAAATTTCTGTATGCTGTTGGAACCAAATCCAAATTTAATTTTGGAAACTATATCTTTGATCAAACTGTTAAGCATTCAGAATCTTTTGCTGTCAAATTACCCATTGCCTTCCCTACTGTATTGTGTGGCATTATGTTGAGTCAGCATCCCAATATGTTAAACTACACTGACTCTGTGATGAAAAGAGAATCTCCTCTATCCCTGCATTACAAATTGTTTGAAGGGACACATGTCCCAGACATTGTCTCGACATCAGGGAAAGCTGCTGCTTCAGGTGCTGTGTCCAAGGATGCCTTGATTGCTGAACTCAAGGACACATGCAAGGTGCTGGAAGCAACCATCAAAGCCACCACAGAAAAGAAGATGGAGCTAGAACGGCTGATCACAAGGCTCTCAGAAAGTGGCATTGATGATGAAGAAGCAGCTGAAGAAGAGGAAGAGGCAGCTGAGGAAGACAAAGAAGCAGCTGAAGAAGAAGAAGAAGCTGCTGAGGAAGAGGAAGATGCAGCAGAAGAGACAGAATCAGATGATGATTCTGAAGCCACCCCATGATCATCAGACCTTTATGTTTTTGCTTTTACTGTTATTAGCTAAAGGGGCATGTCCCTTTGAACAATTGTTTACTATGGTCTGTAATATTCGCACATTAATTTCATGCATCCTACTTTTGCCAAATTTATGTCTAAAAAGGGGGAGTAATAGTATTATGCTTGCTATTATGCATGATTTTGAGTAATAGGATACTATGTATGCAATAGTAGATGTATGGCAGTAGGATACGATGTATGCATGATTCATGACCTTGAGGGGGAGTTGTATGTACACGATTTTGAGGGGGAGACTGCTGCTGATGATGACTAATGTAAGCTACTAGAAGCTGCTAGAAGATGCTGCAGTAAGAGCATGAAGACAGGGGGAGCAGATAGCGGATGTCACATGAGATGTCTCGACATCCTGGAAAAGACTAGTAGCTGATAGAAGATGCTGCAGTAAGCATGGAGACAGGGGGAGCAGTAGCAGAAAGCTGATGTCACGAGAGATGTCTTGACATCCTGGAGAAGACTTGTAGATTTGCAACTTGAAGAATTTCCGCTGTGCTTGATTACTCTGATAATGGAAGTTGCTGATCCTACTTGCATAACTGCTCGTACCTGCTCAGGAAGTGTCTAAGTATGTTTTAGACAAAATTTGCCAAAGGGGGAGATTGTTAGTGTTTAGCTCTACTGAGCTTTAAAAGATTGGCTAAGATTTTGTTAAAACATAAGCACTTAGACAATGAAGGAAAGCTGGAGTTGCTGCACATGATGTCCAACGTTATATCAAGGAATGAGATCGGGCTGCACAATGCACAAGGCAAGATAAGTTGCAGGATCCACGATGTCGGATACAATGTCCTGACATCCTGCCCGAGAATACTGGAGTTGCTGTACAATGCAAGATAAAAGTCAAGTGCAGAAGTGAAGTTGCAGGATCCACGATGTCGGATACAATGTCCTGACATCCTGCCCGAGAATACTGGAGTTGCTGTACAATGCAAGATAAAAGTCAAGTGCAGAAGTGAAGCTGCAGGATCCACGATGTCGGACACGATGTCCTGACATTCGGCCCGAAAATACTGGACATATAAATCTGTTATATCTTTAACAGATTATTGTGCAGTTAGCAAGAGATTAGAAGATCTATCTTTAGGAACGAATTAAAAGATCATTAAAGTTCGAATTTCAAAGTAGAAGAGTTCGTTCAGGGATTAAAGATTAAAGATTAAAGATTCAAACTAAAAGATCAAAAGTTATCTTTTAGTTCTTTAACTGCAGATTTTTCAGAAGAAGATAGATCTCCTCCAGCAACAAGCCGTTGCAGCCCAGAAACGCAAATTGCTATATAATCATGGAGGCTGCACGAGTTCTGTACCAAGTCCGGGATTGAAGAGTTAGTTTGTGAGTTTTTGGGACTTGAGTCTTTTGTGAGCCACCTTGATGGTACCCTAACATCAAGTGTTGGACCTATGTGTGTAGAGTTGATCTCTAGTGTGTAGAGTTGATCTCTAGTGTGTAGAGTTGATCTCTTTTGTTCAGAGTTGATCTCTGGTGTGTCTTTGACTTAATTGTAAACACGGGAGTGTGAGTGAGAGGGAGTGAGCGGAGGTTCTCATATCTAAGAGTGGCTCTTAGGTAGAGATCGCACGGGTAGTGGTTAGGTGAGAAGGTTGTAAACAGGGGCTGTTAGACCTTGAACTAACACTATTGAGAGTGGATTTCCTCCCTGGCTTGGTAGCCCCCAGATGTAGGTGAGGTTGCACCGAACTGGGTTAACAATTCTCTTGTGTCATTTACTTGTTTAATCTGTTCATACAGACACACATAAACTGCATGTTCTGAAGCGTGATGTCGTGACATCCTGTACGACATCTGTCCCCTGGTATCAGAATTTCAGAGGTGAATCTATGGTCATGTTGGGTCTCTGACTTGCTTGATAACAGTGAACCCTCACTAGAGTTTTTCTCTTTGATAGCATGTTGTTGCTGGTAGTCCCTACTACCGCAATATGTTTTTTGAAGGGGATGATACCTCTAGAAACCATCAAGAGAGATATGACCACCTTGGGAATTATCACTAAAAGCCTTTTAGTTCCTCCTGTTTAGGTCCCTAAAATAGGGGCACGAACTGAACACGATGCGTGCCTTTTAAACTTTACCATGCATATAACCTAAATGTCATGTACGCCTTTGCTGTATGATTATTTGTGTGTACATCCCCATGTTGTGCTTTTGCGCGTCTGCATCATGTCGTTATGCACACGTTGTATGTTGGTCTTTTCTTTTGTCACGGGAAGCCGGAAGGTCCATATCACCTTCTTAACTGCACACATGGGGAACTGCGCCCCCAAATGCGCAAGTAAGAAGAGATGATTTTTGGGGCTCTCGTGTCCGTAAATGCATTCATATCATGCACCACATAAGCATATCTTCATGGCATCGTAATGGACATATCGTTCCTGCATTTGCCACTTACCATATTCATGCATTGCATTTTGCATAAGTCATTTCATCACCATGCATCTACATCTAACATGTTTTTTGCATACCATTTGTTTTCATGTTTACTCATGCATGATCCTTGCATTTTCCTCTGCAAAACAAAAACAAGCATGAAAATTCACGCTGCATTCTTAGTTGCATATGTTCGGTACCTTGAGCCAACCATGTTGGGATCATAAACCCGTTTCACTTAAAAACAAAATGATTGAACATGGTACCTAATGCATGGTTAACTAAGAAAAGATGCTTCTTCAGGCATCTCAATTTCATAATTACATTTGTCATGCATAGCTTAAGTATGCTCGAGTCATTCATCTCTGTGAAATGTTGTCAAATTATTGGCAATTGAAATTTCCATTCCTTGGGTTATGGGGTTGAACCAAGCTCATGCTTTTATGAAAAGGTTCATCAAGTCAAGTTGAAGCATGGAAGTAACCATCTTGCAAAAATTGGGGCAAAAGATGGATCAAGTTACATCGCTGCTTCGTCTACTGCCAAACACATTTAGGATTGTTGATGTCCTTGTTACTTCTAGTTTCACCCTGACAAAGATGTCATGGACCATGTTGAAAATCTAAATTGATTCAACCCCATATCCTGCGTAAAAATTTGCAATACTTCAACTGTGCATCATTCGCATACATCCATGCTTTTCATTGGTTGCATTGCTCATTGCATTCTTTCCTTGAAAAAAATGAACTTAATCATTGTTATCAAAAAGAAAAGAACACGTTTTACGGTGCCCTTACCGAACTGTGCTAGAACTAGAGTAATGGGTGAAGTAGAGGAGGTGCAAGAGTAGATGAAGGCCGACATGGAGGCCATGAAAGAGCAAATGACCACAATGATGGAGGCCATGATGAGCATGAAGAAGATAATGGAAGCCAATGTGGTTGCAATTGCGGCTACCAGCGCTGTTGCTAAGGTGAACTCGATGCTCCCATCTGGCCTCAACCAAATGAATCATCCAACCTCAAATATGGTAGGCAAAGATTTGGGAAGTACGGACGACCCCTATTATGTGAAAATTCAAAACAAGAACGCCTTCCCACCATATGGCTTGCCTCCCAACTATACACCATCCAATGTGGCGTACACTCCTAGTGAGAATGTCAATAACTCAACTCCCATACTCATTGAGAGCCGATAACCCCAAACTGATCATGCACATGTCTCTCAAACCATGGGGGAGACATGTGAAATTCCCCACCACAATCTAGCCGACTTCGAGTCTTGCCTCGGATATGCCACTGAAGGGCAAGCAGTTGGTGGTATACCCCTGCAAAACACTTTGGAGGGCCCTCAGTATCACCCACAACCACACCCATTGCATTCCACAGTGGGTAAAAACCCTCATGCTATGGCAGAAATTGGAAAGTTGGATCATCTAGAAGAAAGGCTCAGGGCCATTGAAGGAGGTGAAGATTATGCCTTTGCTAACCTAGAGGAGTTATTCCTAGTACCCAATATCATCACCCCTCCCAAGTTCAATGTGTCGGACTTTGACAAGTACAAGGGGACTACTTGCCCCAAGAACCATCTAAAGATGTATTGTCGGAAGATGGGGGCATACACAAAAGATGAGGAACTATTGATACATTTCTTCCAAGAAAGTCTTACTGGGTTAGCTGTTACTTGGTACACTAACTTGGAACCTTCCCGAGTTCATTCTTGGAAGGACCTAATGGGGTCCTTCGTTAGGCGGTGTCAATACAATTCTGATATGGCTCTGATAGGATGCAACTACAGAACATGTGCAAAAAGGGGCATGAATCTTTCAAAGAATACGCCCAAAGGTGGAGAGACCTGGCAGCCTAGGTGGCACCCCCAATGACGAAAAGGGAGATGATAACTATGGTAGTAGACACATTACCAATGTTCTACTATGAAAAATGGTGGGCTATACACCTTCAAGCTTTGCTGATTTAGTTTTTGCTGACGAAAGGATCGATGTGGGTCTGAAAAGAGGAAAATTTAATCATCCTACTTGGACAAATGAGAAAACTGGGGCAAATGAAAAGGGTAAGAATGAAGGAGAAACCCATGCTGCGATTGTCATTCCTACATGGCCAAACTTCCCACCAGCCCAACAATGTCATTACTCAGCCGATATCAGCTCTTCTCATTACCCACCACCCAGTCATCCACAAAGGTCATCCCTAAATCAACCACAAAGCCTGCCTACCGCACTTCCAATGATGAACACCACCTTTAGCACAAACCAAAACACCAACAAAGAAATGAATTTTGCAGCGAAAAAGCCTGTAGAATTCACCTCAATTTCGGTGTCCTATGCTGACTTGCTCCTATATCTACTTGATAATTCAATGGTAGTCATAACCCCAGCCAAGGTTCATCAACCTCCATTTCTTTGAGGATACAACTCGAACGCAACGTGTGCTTATCATGGAGGAGCCCCGAGGCATTCCATTGAGCATTGTAGGGCCCTGAAGCATAAGGTGCAAGGTCTAATTGATGCGGGCTGGCTGAAATTTGAGGAGAATCGCTTGTGAATCCTAACATTGACAAGTGACACCACACATGGGGCAATTTTGAAAGCTGTTGTTAGATATCTCTAATGACTCATCAGGATTTTCAAGTTTATGCCATTATTGTAAACCACAATTACAATGCTAAATAAAATGGATAAATTTGGCATCTTTGTCCCTCATCCTCTCGTAATTACATCTTTGCTTCCACTAGAATGTGGGTGCAAACCATTGGTTTGTTTGCTCAAGTGACCTGCGCTCCTGAGTTTGGACTTCCAAGATCGTTCAATCAGAAATTACTCATGCTACACATTTGGTGAGAATGTCGTAAAATGATGAGTAAAGTGAAAAAAATGATCAAAAAGAAAAAGGAAAAAAGCTTTTGATTGACTGGGTTTTCAAGTAAAAATATAGACGTTCATGTGACCTCATTTTATCATTCTGGAAAGTTTGTATTTTTAGAGAGAAGTGAGTTATCAAGAATAGGAGTCATTTGACTTAACCCGTCAACTGAAAAAATCCTTCAACTATTTCTCGTCCTTGAAAAATTCTTTTTGCGAGAATCAACTGCTTCTTTCATTCATCCCTGCTACAAGGTCATGACGAAAGACAATGATTGGTACCTCAAAGCCTTACACTGGGGCAATGAAATGCACCATGCATAAACCTTAAGTGAACCTAGGGGCAGATTAGAAGTTCTCACCAAAAAGGTTCCCTGCTACAAGGTCATGATGAAAGACAACGATTGGTGCCTCAAAGCCTTACACTGGGGCAATGAGGGGCACCGTACATGAGCCTCAAGCGAACCTAGGGGCAGATCAAAAGTTCGCACTCGTTGATGTTTTATAAACAAAAGGGGGACAAACCCTGGAATTTCAATGGATTGATTAAACATCAAACGACTCCATTGTCGTCACTCCAAAATGGTCAAGTGACTAAATCAAACAGAACATACACTCTGAGGGAGTTCCCGGAGAGATTTGCAAAAGATTAGGATAAGGTTGCATGAATTATCACCTCTTTCAAAAGGACAGTCAATCTGTGTTTTCCAAAAAAAATTAAATCAAAATCAAAATCACAAAATAGGGAAAGAATGTCACGAACATTGTACAACTTTCCATTACATTGCATTGTTTCATATGAAGTCCGCATTTACCAAATTTTATGACAAAGATTGCATGCATCGACATCCCTCAAAATCATGTTAACTGCATAGATTTCCTACATCTAATGTCCAATCTTTTGAATTTGGAATGACCGACCCTCTCAATGACTCAATCTTTTGCTTTCTCATAGGGGTGGACCCTTCAGTACTAGAACCTATTGCCTTTAGAGGACTACACATCCTCGCCTTCAGAGGGCTACACACCCTCACCTTCAAAGGACTACACGTCCTCAGCTTCAAAGGACTACACGTCCTCGCCTTCAGAGGACTGCACGTCCTCACCTTCCGAGGGCTGCACGCCCTCGCCTTTAGAGGACTACACGTCCTCACCTTCAGAGGGCTGCACGTCCTCACTTTCAAAGGACTACACGTCCTCACCTTCAGAGGACTACACATCCTCACCTTCAGAGGGCTACACGCCCTCACCATCAGAGGACTACACGTCCTCGCCTTCAGAGGACTAGACGTCCTCCCCTTTAAAGGACTACACATCCTCCCCTTTAGAGGACTACACGTCCTCTCCTTCAGAGGGCTACACGCCCTCCCCTTTAGAGGACTACACGTCCTGGCCTCCATAGGGCTACACACCCTCACCTTCAAAGGGTCACACGTCCTCACCTTCAGAGGGCTACACGCCCTCGCTTCCTACATCTAATGTCCAATCTTTTGAATTTGGAATGACCCACCCTCTGAATGAGTCAATCTTTTGCTTTCTCATAGGGGTGGACCCTTTGGTACTAGAATGCCTTTAGAGGACTGCACATCCTCGCCTTCAGAGGGCTACACACCTTAACCTTCAAAGGACTACACGTCCTCACCTGCAAAGGACTACATGCCCTCACCTTCATAGGGCTACACGCCATCACCTTCCGAGGGCTGCACGCCCTTGCCTTTAGAGGACTACACGTCCTCACCTTCAAAGGGTTGCACGTCCTCACCTTCAAAGGACTACACGTCCTCACCTTCAAAGGGTTGCACGTCCTCACCTTCAAAGGACTACACGTCCTCACCTTTAGAGGACTACACGTCCTCACCTTCAGAGGGTTACACCTCCTCACCTTCAGAGGGCTACACGCCCTCGCCATCAGAGGACTACACGTCCTCGCCTTTAGAGGGCTACACGCCCTCGCCATTAGAGGACTACACGTCCTCACCTTCAGAGGACTAGATGTCCTCCCCTTTAGAGGACTACACATCCTCCCCTTTAGAGGACTACACGTCCTCTCCTTTAGAGGGCTACATGCCCTCGCCTTAAGAGGACTACACACCTTCACCTTCAAAGGGCTGCACATCCTCGCCTTTAAGGACTACACATCCTCACCTTCAGAGGACTGCACGTCCTCACCTTCAGAGGACTACACGTCCTCACCTTCAGAAGACTACACGTCTTCACCTTCAAAGGACTACACGTCCTCACCTTTAGAGGATTACACGTCCTCACCTTAAGAGGGCTACACGCTCTCACCTTTAGAGGACTACACGTCCTCGCCTTCAGAAGGCTACACGGTTTCGCCTTCAGAGTGCTACACGTCCTCAACTTTAGAGGACTACACGTCCTCAACTTTAGAGGACTACACGTCCTCGCCTTTAGTGGGCTACACGCCCTCATCATTAAAGGTGATGGAATCCTATCCCGCAAGGGCATTGGGTAGAAGACTCCAAGTAGATTGGGCTAGAGATCCAAGGGAAGACCCTAGGGTTCTCATGAGCCTTAGGGTATATTTTGAGCCCATGGGCTAAGTATGAGCCCGTTTATCTTTGTAAATATTAGAATAGGTTTTTCCTTCGTTTGGGCCTTGTATTTTGGCCATTCTAGTAGTATAGGGTTTTAGCCTTGTATTTCGGGGCATTTTGAGTAGTCTTTGTAGTAAGGACTTTTTTTTTGTATTTTCATGTTTTTTTGTCATGGGGGTGAGCTTAGCTATTATAGGGGGTGTGTAGCTAAGCTCTAGCTTTTCATCTCAAGGAGGTGAGCTTAGCTATTAGAGAGGTATGTGTAGCTAATCTCTAGCTTCTTTAGGAATCTTCTTAAGGAAGCTTCTCAAGGAGGTGAGCTTAGTTATGAGAGGGGTGTGTGTAGCTAAGTTCTAGCTTCCCAAGGAAGTTTTCTCAAAGAAGCTTCTCAAGGAAGTTTTCTCAAGAAAGCTTCTCAAGGAAGCTACCTAGTCTATAAATAGAAGCATGTGTAACACTAGTTGTAACTTTGATGAATGAGAGTCTTGTGAGACATACTTCAAAGTTCCACTTCTCTCCCTCTTTTATTCCTTCAATTTCGTGCTCCCCCCTCTCTCTTTCTCTCCCTCTTTCTTTTCCTCCATTGAAGCATTCTCTCCAAGCTTCTTATCCAAGGCTCATCTTGGTGGCGAAGCTCCTTCTTCCATGGCTTATTCCCTAGTGGATGGCGCCTCCTCTCACCTCTTCTCCTTTGTCTTCCGCTGCATCTCCATGGTGGAAAATCACCATTGAAGGACCTCATTGAAGCTCAAAGATCCAGCCTCCATAGAAGCCCCACAAGCAAGCTTCCATCAAAAGGGCTACACGTCCTCGCCTTCAGAGGACTACACGTCCTCGCCTTCAAAGGGCTACGCGCCCTCACCTTCAAAGGACTATGCGCCATCTCTTTGAGAGGGCTACACGTCCTCACCTTCAGAGGGCTACACGTCCTCACCTTCATAGGGCTACATGTCCTCACCTTCATAGGGCTACACGCCCTCACCTTCAAAGGGCTGCACGCCCTCGTCTTTAGAGGACTACGCATCCTCACTTTCAGAGTTCTACACGTCCTCACCTTCATAGGGCTACACGCCCTCACCTTCCGAGGGCTGCACGCCCTCGCCTTTAGAGGACTACACGTCCTCACCTTTAGAGGGCTGCACGTCCTCACCTTCGGAGGACTACACGTCCTCACCTTCAGAGGACTATACGTCCTCACCTTTAGAGGATTACACGTCCTCACCTTCAGAGGGCTACACGCCTTCACCTTAAGAGGGCTACACGCCTTCGCCTTCAGAGGGCTACATGCTCTCACCTTTAGAGCGCTACACGCCCTCGCCTTCGTAGGGCTACATGCCCTCGCCTTCAAAGGACTACATGTCCTCGCCTTCAAAGGGCTATACGCCCTCGCCTTCAGAGGACTACACGTCCTCGCCTTCAGAGGGCTGCACGCCCTCGCCTTCATAGGGTTGCACGCCCTCACCTTCATAGGACTCCACATGCACGCATTCAAAGAACTCAAGATCCTTCGCCCTTAATGCTTAATCGAGGCCTGCGCTCCCGGGTGAGGGGCTAGTAGTTTGCTTTTATTAGTTCCTGGGCCACCCCCTGATATTGGAGGGCGACCAACTGTGCGAGCACAACTAGAAAGGGAGGCTATCGTGCAACTACTATGTATATCGGGGCAATATTTCATGTAGCCGCTGCAAGGAGACGAGTGCGGATCATGTGCACCAACATGACCACTCTTACACAGATATGGATGACGTTGCTACTTAGCAACATTCTTCCCAGCGACCACAATGCCGATATCCCCCTACGGAAGTATCAGTTGGTCTGTGCCGTCATGACATAGGTAAGTATGCACGTGGCTCAATTGATTTATGAAGTCATCTATTGTTTGCAGGGATCGCACCCATAAGACACCCAGTGGACCCGGAGGAGCCCAATAGGGCCCTAGGGTTTCCAGCTCTGGTTACGGGCCTCTGTTAGTCCTACAGGGTGCCCGTCCCCTCCAGCAAGATCATGCCATCGTGACATAGGTAAGTATGCACTTCTCTTAACTGATTTCTGATGTCATCTATTGTTTGTAGGGATCGCGCCCGCAAGACACCCAGTGGACCCGAAGAAGTCCAACAGGGTCCTGGGGTTTCCAGCTTTGATTACAGGCCTCTGTCAGTTCTACGGAGTGCCCGTTGCCCCCAGCAAGGTCATCAGGCCCCCTACTAACCGAGCTTTCATCAGGAAGTACTGTGCCCCTAAGCAGGCACAGGGCGAGACACCACAGCAGCCTGGGGATGGCCAGCAACGGGCAATAGACGCACCGCCGCCACCTCCAAAGCCCCTCAGCTCATCTACAAAAGCTGGAGCGTTGCCTACGACCCGTGGTCGACCAGCAGGCGAACAGGTCCAAAGCCAAAGGTAAGCAAAAGTACTAGGTCCGTGACCAATAAGTCATCACGGGTCCAGCTCAAGACGTTAAAGAAGCGCTACTAGGAGGCAACCTAGTACCTTTTAAATTTCTGCTTGTTATTTGATCACCTTTGTTTCTCAAGTCATAGTAGGACACACCTAGTTGCTCATGATCCTAGGAATTTAAATAAAATGAGTACAAGCTCGGAAGGTAGTCATACCTTACAATATATATATATATATATATATATATATGTATGTATGTATGTATGTTTAGGTAGCAAGATACCTTGGATATGCATGTATATAGCAAAAATACCTCACAAAAATATACATATGTTTAGGTAGCAAAATACCTCAAAAAACAAACAAAAACAAACAACAAAAAATATATCTTTCGGCTGAAAGGCCAGCACACTTTTGAAAAGAAATAACTTCCAGCTTTTCTTTGAAAAAGATTCACCGATCAAAACAAAGAGTTTTGTTGAAAAAATGTGTATACACCTAAAGGGTGAATGCTGTGAAAATTTTCCCGAACACCCAAAATGGACTCGGATGAATGCATGAACTATTAAAAGAGCATGCTTTAGAAACACTGGGTTGACTTAAATAAGAAAAAATGAATCCTGAGCCCTAGTGTCACATGACCATAAAAACTTGATGCTTGAGTGTCCACATGGGTGCATGCATGACCAGTTTTGCATAAAATTTCCAAATCATCCTTGTTGCATGTGTGTCATGGAAATAATGTGAGACATTCCTTCATCCCTGAATTGCTGGCCAAACCAACGCCTTGACATATATCATGTCCAGCCATTCTACAAGCCTTGAGCCAAAATCCCAATTCACCATAAACCTTGACCCAGGGTGAGAATGTCCATCCTTGCCCTCGGAAGAAGAAAAAAAAGAGAAAAGGAAAGTTCCCAATCAAAGATTGGAAGAAAGCAAAAGAAGAAAATTCCCAATCAAAGATTGGGAGAAAGCAAAAAAGGAAAGAAAAATTCTCGATCCAAGATTGGAAGAAAACAAAAGAAATATATAGAAAGGTCTTTGGACCAGACAATATCTGATCAATACAAAATTGTCACAAACAAACAAGAAAAGAAAGGAAACCACGACTTGAAGTGGTCCTCTCCCTTTGATTGCCAACCAAAATCTTGTGTGCTAGCGACTTTCTCGCCCCGCAGTAAACAAAAACAGAAAAGGAAAAGGCCCAAACACTCAGAGCCAAATTCCTCACCAAAATAACATTCCTGAAAAAGTCCTATTGATCCATGATCACGAATGTAATCTTTGATTTGATAGGAAATGATTTGCAAAATCAAATCATGACATATCTATGGTTCGGAATTAGGATAAAACACTTACATGTGTAAGATTGATACACTTTGAGTGGTTTTGTTTCTATTTCAGTTGGACCCAGTGTTTCATCTAAATGGTCGTTTAGAAACAAAACGCTAACATCCAAAATCTCATTTATGGTTATGAGAAATTTTCATCAACATGCTCTCTTTCCCCAATAGACACATTGTTTTTCATCAAAAAAATCATATGTTGCTCTGATCAGTTGGAGGTTTTGTTTCTTTACTAAAGCATGTTCACATTTTAGTGAAAAAACACCGAGACTATTTTAGTCTCACAAAGGCAAGAACTACGTAGGTTTGAGTTCCTCATCACAAATTGAGGATACGTAGGAGCAAAAGCCTCACTTTTGTCGACCGCCCCACTTTTCGCTATCCTGACCCATGAAGTCAGGTGGCATGCGGATATACCCAAGTGGTTATCCGTACAAACAATTTTTGTTAATCCTGACCCGTGAAGTCAGGTGGCAGGTGGAGATACCCAAGTGGTTATCCGTATAAACACACTTTCGCAATTCATCAGACTCAGAGTCCGGTAGCATGCATAGACTAACGTCATCATCTGCACCCTTTGTCAATCAGGGGCAAGCAAACCCGTTGACACGCGGAGACTAACATCGTCTTTTGCACCTTTTTCATCCAGAGACGGCGAGTCCGATGACATGCGGATATACCGAAGTGGTTATCCGTACAAACGATTTCTGTTAATCCTGACCTGTGAAATCAGGTGGCATGCGGAGATACCCAAGTGGTTATCCATACAAAACGATTTCTGTTAATCCTGACCCGTGAAGTCAGGTGGCAGGCGGAGATACCCAAGTGGTTATCCGTATAAACACTCTTTCTCTATCCGTCAGACTCAAAGTCCGGTAGCATGCATAGACTAACGTCGTCATCTGCACCCTTTGTCAACCAAGGGCAAGCAAGCCCGTTGACACGCAGAGACTAGCGTCGTCTTCTGCACCTTTTGTCATCCATAGACGGCGAGTCCAATGACATGTGGAGATACCAAAGTGGTTATCCATACAAACGATTTATGTTAATCCTGACCCATGAAGTTAGGTGGCAGGCGAAGATACCTAAGTGGTTATCCGTATAAACACTCTTTCGTTATCCGTCAGACTCAAAGTCCGGTAGCATGCAGAGACTAATGTCGTCATCTGCACCTTTTGTCATCCAGAGACGGTGAGTTCGATGACATATGGAGATACCCAAGTGGTTATCTGTACAAACAATTTCTGTTAATCTTAACCCATGAATTCAGGTGGCAGGTGGAGATACCCGAGTGGTTATCCACACAAAATGATTTCTATTAATCCTGACCCGTGAAGTCAGGTGACATGCGGAGATACCCAAGCGGTTATCCGTACAAACAATTTCTATTAACCCTGACCCAGGAAGTCAGGTGGCAGGTGGGGGTACCGTATGGTTATCCGCACCTTTCGTCAACCAGGGGGAAGCGAGCCCGTTGACACGCCGAGACTAACATCGTCTTCTGCACC
Source organism: Glycine max (assembly GCF_000004515.6). Taxonomy (NCBI): domain Eukaryota; kingdom Viridiplantae; phylum Streptophyta; class Magnoliopsida; order Fabales; family Fabaceae; genus Glycine; species Glycine max. The sequence goes on along the minus strand of NC_016090.4, from coordinate 20,652,573 downwards.
TTTTGTCATCCAGAGACAGCGAGTCCGATTACATGCGGGGTACCTTATGGTTATCCGCGCCTTTTGTCAACCAAGGCGAACGAGTTCGATTGTATCGGGATGATGTTGGTCGTCCGATTCTGATTATTTTTTGAAAATTTTTGTAGGTTTTTACTTTCGTCATCCGGAGACATTCAAGCCTGACAACGCACGAGGTTCTTCTTTGCTAGGCGGGGACGATCGAGTTTGATAGCATGTGGAAACGTCGTGGTTATCCGTTTTATCGCTTTCTAGGCACTGAAGTTTTGCTGATGACCCTGACGCCTTTTTCTTTTTGAATGACAGGTTCCGCTGGTTGGGATATTCATCAGCCAAATGATGTTCCGCTCAAACGAAATTAGTGTTTTATCTTTACTTCCCTTTTATCACCAATAAAAGATAAGTAAAGAGGGGCAACTGTCATACCCTAATTTCATTTGGGGACCATTATTTGTTGGTATGCGACCTTCGCTTGACCACCTCGAAATGTTTAAACACCCATCATTGTGTAATCCATAAAGTCTCGCAACATTTCGAAAATCAAAACAAGCATTGTTGCGCAATCCGTAAAGATCCGCAACATTCCAGAAGTCAAAAAGAGTATCGTTGCATAATCCGTAAAGTTTCGAGATGTTTCGGGAAGAAACCGGTCAAAAACACGAAAATGGGAGTGTATTTAGCAAAGTGGGGGGTGTATAAATAAACAAGAGTGTATTTAGCAAAGGGGGCATGAACTTATCAAGATCCTCCACGTTTTGTTTAAAAATGGTTTCCGGGGCATCCAGGGCTTCCGTAATGCTTCCTTAAAATTTACAAAAACCTTGGATAAGCATATTTCACTTAATATTGGTGAAAGGGAAGAGGAAAAAGAGGGAAATCAAGTCCTATATGCTTCCGTAATGCTTCCGCAAAATTCCCATAACCCTAAATAAGCATATTTCACTTAATATGGGTGAGAAGGAAGAGAAAAAAGAAGAAAGTCAAGTCCTATATGCTTCCGTAAGGCTTCTGTAACTTTTCTGTAAATTACGAAAGAAAGGGGGTGAACTTACCAAGATTTGTAAATTTTTGAATTTGGGCCTTCCAGAACATTTTGGAAGCTGGGTTACTTAAGAAGGAAGCAACCCAGCTCGCCTGGGCGAGCTGGGCGGCAACCTCCTCCCCATTTTTCCTATAAATAGGCGAAGGGAGGTTGTTCCAAATGGCCCCTAACCCCCTTGGCTATGCATTTCAGTTGTTTTGGGTGAAAAAATTGTTTCCGTGAAGAAAATCCAAGCCGAGGTGCTTCCGTAACGCTTCCGAGATGTTTCTGTGAGCAAATCCGTGAAGGTTTTCCGCGGTTCTTCACCGTTCTTCATCCGTTCTTCGTTCGTTCTTCGTTCTTCAACCAGTAAGTTTTCGAATCCGAGACTTTCAATTCATTTCTTGTTTTGTTGGCTTTCATCTTTATTTCGTTCACTTTCGGTTTTCTTTTCTTTCGTTTTTAACGAGCTTTAACCGATCGTTTAAGTTGTTATCTCGCCTAATAAATGATAAAATGAATTTCAACCGATCATTTGCATTGTAATCTCGTTTAATCACTGTTAAAGCAAAATCTAACTGATCGTTCACACTATAACCACGGTTAAACTAAAAATAGACAAAATAATAATAAAATAATCAAAATATCTTGAAAAAATAATAATAAAATAATCAAAAATATCTTTGAATAAAATAATCAAAAATATAAATCGGACGTTTTTCTTTGGAAGTTTCCTTGAATGAATTAACTAATAACCAAAGTGAAACTAAGGCTAAAATCAACTAATAAATCAAGATTTGTCCGCAAAAATCACTAAAAAAACGTTTTAAGGTCCAACGCCTTAAACGGTCCTCTTTGCTTTTATTGGTTAACATGGACCATTCAAAAGCATAAAATCAATATGTAATTTTACCGCTTTTGTCGATCACCCCAAGAGATCGTTCATGGTCCAACGCCTTAATGTTTCTCTCCTTTCAAAACCAAGAGATCGTTAATGGTCCAACGCCTTAACATTTCTCTCCTTTCAAAAAATCAAAAGATCGTTTAATGTTCCAATGCCTTAAAGGACTTTTGTTCGGTCAAAATATATCTTGCAAAAAATATAAAAACAACTTAACCAACGTTCAGTTCTCAAAGAACTACATAGGTCTGATTTTCTCATCGCAATTGAGGATACGTAGGAGCGAGGGAAACACCCTTGTCGACCACAAAAAGATAAAAAATTACAGAAAAACACAAAATGATAAAAAAATACAAAAAAAAACACAAAGCATAAAAAACACAAAAAGACATAAAAAAGGGAAAATAAAACATTTTGAAGTCATATTTGCACACTTGATTAAAGGTTGTCGTTCTTTGTGATGAACGCTTGGGGTGCTAATACCTTCCCCGTGCATTAAAATAACTCCTGAACCTTTCACGATTAAAGTTCGTAGACCACACCTTTCTGGTTTTTCCGACGTTTTTCTCGAATAAACATTGGTGGTGACTCTGCGCGCCTTCCTCCCTTGGAAGACGCACCCGTGAGCCCCGTGTCGCCGTCTCGCCGAAGGGTAGGTTGCGACACCCTTCATAATGGAAGCGACACTTGGTGAACAATCTTTCATCCAAAATCTCTAAAATTTTGTTAATATAGGTTTCTTGTGATAGACCTAAAATACCTCGAGATTTATCTCTATGAATCTTAATGCCAATGACATAAGATGCATCACCCATATCCTTCATGTCAAAATTCTTAGAGAGAAATTGTTTCACCTCGTGTAGCAAGCCCCGATCATTGGCTGCAAGTAAAACATCTTCTACATATAAAACAAGAAAACATATTTTACTCCCATTGACCTTGTGATATATGCATTGATCCATAGGGTTTTCATCAAAACCAAATGAAGAAATTATCCCATGAAACTTAAGGTACCACTGACTGGAGGCTTGTTTTAAACCATATATAGATTTATTAAGCTTTCAAACCAAATGCTCACCATTGCTAGAGGTGGAAGCCTTCAGGTTGTTTCATATAAAACTCATCCTCTAAATCACCATTAAGAAAGGTTTTATCACATCCATTTGTTGCAACTCAAGGTCAAAATGAGCAACTAATGCCAAGATGATATGAAGAGAATCTTTCTTAGATATAGGAGAAAAAGTCTTTGTGTAGTCGATTCCTTCTTTTTGAGTAAATCCCTTAGCAACGAGTCTTGCCTTGTATCTCTAAATGTTGTCTAATGAATCCCTTTTGGTCTTAAAGACCCATTTACAACCAATGGCTTTTGCCCCATTAGGCAACTCTACAAGATTCGAAACTCCGTTACTCTGCATGGAATTCATCTCATCCTTCATGGCATCATACCATAAATTTGACTCTTTACAACTCATGGCTTGATCAAAAGTGTTGGGGTCATTTTCAGCTCCAATATTATAGTCAGATTCTTGCAAATATACAATATAATCACTAGGAATAGCTGATTTTCTTACTCTAATAGATCTCCTAATGTTGCATCAATATTTTCTTGGGAATCATGTTGTTTAGTTGGTTGTTCATCATTTTCAAGAATTTAATGATCAACTTGATCTACTAGATTATCAACAAAAGGTTGTGGAATGTTAGTCATTTGTTGTTCATCATCCCTTTGAACTTGAAGGGTATGAATTACAACCAATCTTTCACTTGATGTGGAAGGTTGAGACTCTATATGATCAATTTTAGAACCTAAGTCCCTCAATTGATCACTCCCATGGATCAAGTCATTTTCAAGAAACTTAGCATTTTTTTATTCCACAACCCTAGCAATATGATATGGACTGTAAAACCTATAACCCTTAGACCTTTCAGCATATCCTATGAAGTACCCACTAATAGTCCTGAGGTCAATTTTATTCTCTTGTGGGTTATATATTCTCACCTCATATGGACAACCCCAAACACACATATGTTTCAAACTCGGTTTCCAACCTTTAAACAACTCAAAATATGTCTTCAGGATAGCCTTGGTTGGAACACATTTTAATATATACATTATCATCTTTAGTGCTTTAGCCCACAAGGATTTAGGAAGATTGGAGTTGCTAAGCATACTTTGTATCATGTCCAATAATGTTTGGTTCCTTCTTTCTGTCACACCATTTTGATTTGGAGAACCAGGCATAGTGTACTGGGCAACAGTCTCATGTTCTTGAAGAAACTTTGCAAAAGGACCAAGTACTTATCCATTCTCAGTATATCTGCCATAATATTCTCCACCTTTATCTGATTTCACTATTTTTATTTGCTTGCCACATTGGTTCTCAACTTCATCTTTAAAGACTTTGAAGGCATTCAATGCTTCATTTTTGTTATGAAGCAAATAAACATTCATATATCATGAATAATCATCTATAAAGGTGATAAAATATTTCTGACCACATGCGTCCATATCTGGACAACAAATATCAGTATGAATTATTTCTAATATGCTTGAACTCCTGTTAGCACCTTTCTTAGACATGTTGGTCTGCTTACCCTTAATGCAGTCTACACAAGTCTTAAAGTCAGCAAAATCTAGAGTATTGAGTACCCCATCTTTCACTAACCTTTCAATTCTCTAAATGGAGATATTTCCTAATCTCTGATGCCATAACATTGAGGGATTCTCATTAATATTACACCTTTTAATACCAGTTTGAACATGCGTGAATTATAAGTGGCTTAATTTTGTAAACCAAGAAGATAAAGACCATGAGACAGGGTACCATTCCCAACACATTCAGAATTATAAAATAACTCAAACGATGTGTCTTTAAAATTAAGAGAATATCCAAAAGGCACGAGTCTGGAAACATAAATCAAGTTTTGAGAAAAACTTGGCACATAAAAGGTCCTTTATAATTTCAAAATAAAGCCAATACTTAAAGTTAAAATACAAGTTCCAATAGTCTCCACAGGTGAGCCTAGCTTATTGCCTGATAAAATGTTTTGCTCACTTCCTCAAAAATAAAGTCAAGAATAAGGCTAGAGTCGAGGGATCAATTTGTGAAGCGTACTTAGTGGAGGAGACATCTACCTTTGCCTCATTTTACTATCCTGATCAAATTGCATCGAGAAGGACTAGGATACCTCAGAATGTTGATGCGAATGAAGGTTCTTCATCTTCTCCTCCTATATCAATTTTCAACTTGATCTTCAAGTTGCTCACTTGTACATTCTTCAAAATCGTCCAGAGGTTGAGCCATATATAGAGTAAGATTATTTTAATACTTGTATAACTCTAATTAATAATTTAATGATTTTATGTTGTGTACTTTGAGTAATTTGTTTTATCCTTTGCAGTGTTTATGGTAATTTTTTGAAGGAGTTGAATCTCACTACTTTGGATGCTCAACTTAACCAAGACATTTCATCCAACTTTCCTACATGGTTCAAGCAATACATAGGTTAACACCTTATATATTATTCAAATAATATTTCTTCCATAACGATATGGTCTTATATATGACATTAATTGTTAATTTTTTTAGGTTCTAAATCCTGAAAATAATATTCAAGATTCAATATTGGTTAATTTGGCATAGGGGCCTAAGAGAAAAGTTGAATCATGGCATATCTATGTTATAAATGGATACAAATTTCAAACAGTTAGCTGGAATGAAGGCATGAATTCTTCTAATTATGGTGTTTACGTACGGGGAACTGATGGTCAACTAGAATCTGATTTTTATGGAATGTTGTCTAATATTATTCAATTGGAGTATACTAGCATCCCATTGATGAAGTTAGTTCTATTCAAGTGTGATTGGTTTGATAATACTCCTTATATAGGGACATGAGTAGATAAAAATAGGATATTTTTGAAGTAAGGCAATAAAAAAGATATACTAAAGCATATGACCCATTCATAGTTGCACAACAAGCAAAACAAGTTTATTTCACAACATATCCCGAGGGACATCAAGGTTAGCCATAATGAAAACAAAAGCTTGCAGCAGAATCACTAACAATATAGTAAGTGAAATTGAGCAAGAGGCTTCATACCAAGATGATGAGCTTGTAGGGCTTCAAGAAGTGTTGGAAGTTGACCCTGATGTCATTAATGAATCTCTTGTGGATGTTGATGGAGGTAGAGAAGAAATAAATGCATATTTACTTAAACAACTAGTCTTGGTTGAACCAAACGAGGATGAATGCATATTAAGTGAGAATGAGATTAAAAATGACTTTGATGATACAGATACTTCTTAGGTAATTCATACATTAAAGTTGATTGCAGGTCTTATGTTTATTGTGTATATATAATTTTACATTTGTATGATTGTGGTTTGTAATATTTATTACTTTTACAGTTTAGTGAATATGAAAGATAAGTGACCTATTTTGGTGTACAAAACATGTTTATGTGAGTTTTCATTAACAAGTCGAATTTATTTGTTTACTAAACTATATTGATTATGGTACTTCACTTTTTATTTATTTGTCCTTAAATGTGTGTGTGTGTGTGTGTGTGTGTGTGTGTGTGTGTGTGTGTGTGTGTGTGTGTGTGTGTGTGTGTGTGTGTGTGTGTGTGTGTGTGTGTGTGTGTGTGTGTGTGTGTGTGTGTGTGTGTGTGAGTGAGTATGTGTGTGTGTGTGTGTGTGTGTGTGTGTGTGTGTAACAAAATCAAACATGTAGATGGTAGATAGAGGTAGAGGCGGTGGTCGCAGAACATTTAATCATGGTAGAAGACATGGTGTTAGTTTAGGAGTTCCAATTACCACCAACCCTTCCACCTCTTCCATTCACATATCAACCTCAAAGTCGATGATTCATGTTGTTGCACCGGCACTAAACACACTTCCTAAAACTCAAGACCAACCAAATCCAACCTTTGTAAGGGAGTCAATTCCCACTACCCCTGTTGGAGATGCTTCACCTTCAGCACCAGATGATTCTCTTACACCTGAGTATCCACCTAATCCAAATTGTGAACATATTGTTGATCAGAGGCCTTTCATTCGTGCATATAAAGGAGAGTAAGTGCATTTCATTTAACTATTAGTTTTTCTTAAATTTTTTTTAAAATATGATATTGAAAATGTCTTCGTACATAGGTTTCAACCAACATATGGATGTTGTAATATCATATCAGATATCATTAGAGCAAAGTTTGATGAACCGACTCCAAGTTGGTTGAAGGTATCAGTTGACCTTTGCGATGGGTGATTTGGAGAGTTTAAGGTAATTTGAATTATAGTTTAATTTAAAATGGGTTGTTTCTTGTATCATTTTTAATTTAGTTCTTGTTTCCTCTTTGATGCAAAAATAGTATAGGTGGAACCCAGCAGAAGAGCGAGCCATTAGAGTTGATTTTGAGACAAAAGGTTCACGTATTTTGAAAAATGCAATGAACAAGATGAGAAATGGTCAAGATAAAGGAAAGTAGATAACAACCAATGTTCGAGTAGCCTTGGATGAACCTTGGGGTTCTACAAATTTCCTAAACAAGAGCTCCATTGCCAAGGAAAATCGGTCTATTGACAGAGGAGCCTCAGCATACTGCGGTGGTTCCATATCTACTACAGCTCACTTTGAAAAGTTGGTAATTTCACTTTATATATATATATATATATATATATATACTTTATTGATTTTCAATTCAATGTAATTAATTAAATTTTTTACAATTTTAACTTTTTAAATTTGTGTAGTCAAAGTAGTTTCAAAGACCACCAACTACTTGGGAGGTAATGGAGAAAACTAAGAAATTGAAGTTCGGAGAATGGGTCAATGATAAGTCTCGTGAATTTGCTATAAGATATTTTTTCTAATTCTATCACTTTATTTGATATATAGTGACTGGTATTATAAATGAACTCTTACCTTTGCTTAATATCTCTTGAACTTATTTTTTTCCTGTATTAGTGGTGATTTTCTTGAATATTAATCCTTATATGTCTACACATTTAACAATTTATCTTCATACCTCACTTTATATTGAAGGATAAATATCAACATCATCGAGAGGAAATCTTACAACATTCGACAAAGGAAGGCACATTTACACAGGATTCCCCTAACACTGCTACTTTTGTTAATGATAATGAAATATATTTGAATGTTGTTGGAGGTCCAAATTATAAGGGAAACATTTATAGACTAGGTACTTTGAGCAAAAGGTTTAGTTGCTCAAAATCAGGTTCATCTACTTTTGTTGCTCCTGTGGAAGGCCAAATAGAGGAAATGCATGAGACAATTAATAAATTGAATGCTGAGCTTTTGGCAAAGGCAAATAAGGAGAAGACACTTGAGGAAAAGATGTTGTAGCTGATGGAGAATCATGACCACCAAAGTCAAGAGATGCGACAACAAATGCAAGAATAAAATGAGCAAATTCATCAACAAAATGAGCAAATGCAACGTATATTACAACACTTGCATATTCAGTCTATCATGTCAGCTCCTAGTCCATCAACTACCATAGCGGATGGAACTGAGCATCATGTTGATGATGCTCAGGTTGATCATCCTCATGACATGTGAAAGGACCATGGACTCCTAGTTATTGTTTATTCTACTTTGATTATGTCATGTTAGTTATGAATTTGAACTATATTAAACATTGACATTGCATTTTATTAAACTTTGAAAACTTTGAATTTGCACTTCATCAATCTTTAAATTAGAACTTTGTTATTACATATATTTACTCATTATGAATGTTCACTTTTATTTATAAGTTTGATTATACAATTTAATTAAAAAATTATATTTGCATTCGATAATTATTAAGCATGTAAAAAATGGAAAAACAAAAACACAACATTTTTTTTATTAGCCACCAAATCTACGACCAAGATAAATAGTGACCGAATTAGCAATCGAATTATATCTTTTTTATGTATTTTACTATAAAAGTCACCAAATTAGCGATTGAGAGTGTCAGTTGCTGAATTGGTTGTGAAATAGCGACCAAATATAAATTCGATGACTAAGGACTTAACGACTTGGGTTTTTGCAATGTAGATATGTCGGTCACTATTTCGGTTGCTAACACTTTTAGCGACCAAATGTTTCGGTCTCAAACTCATTTTTTTGTTAGTTTTGTTTACTTTTTCTGTGTGGTGTTGTAGTAGAAACATAGATTATGAATGAAGTATATTTACTCAGGAATTATGTTTACTATTGCTAGCATGAATTATCTATCTCTACTATTTGTAAATTCTAATAACCTTGACATACCATAATGACATGTTTTCTAAAATGGGTGGAAGCTGGTTGTCCTTGTTTTTTGCCTATGTGGTCAAAATTGCATGATTTTGGATGTAGAATCTAAGGAATTGGACAATCCCACTATGTATAGGAAAAAACCCACCCCAATCCAATTGGAAAAACCCCTTAAACGTTGTTTCCTTGTTCATTTCAACTTGTCTGCCTCTTATTCTCTTTTCTGCAGTTCAAATTTGTATTCATCTTATATGGCTCATTTCCCCTATTTGAGTGGTTCTGGTTTGAATGGTTTGCATATATGCACAAGATCAACTGACCCTAAATGTGAAATTTTGTAAAACGCCTGTTATAAGTTTTTACAAAATATTAATTTTATCAATTCAACTTTTAGTTTTAAAGTTCTCATTGAAGTCTACAAAATTGGATATAACTTAGAAATTAATTGATACTTCAATTTTTTTGTGTATTTGAATTTTTTAATTTTATACTTTATTCCTTGATTCATGTATAGATGATGTTGAGCCTTCTTGTATCTCTATTGTTCTTCATTCATTTGGTTTTACTTTTTAACATATATCTATTTTTTTCCACTTCGTACAGTTTTCTGAGGTGGATGTGAAGTTGGTATTTAAGGAAGTTACTTCGAAATATTGGAGGAAGCGTATAGTAGAGGTATGAATACTTGTGATAAAATAATTAAGATTGCTATCCAACATAATTATATAAGTGTGATTGTCAATGAAAAGTGCTGAAAAATGATGCAAAAAATGTTGATAAACACCTATTTGAGATCCCACATATTTTTTGTGCCTTTCAAAAGGTAATTGCTTCATCATTGGTTAACTTGGTGTCGCTTGGTAATGATTTGGATAATTACTATGCATGAGTTTATCAAATTGTCTTTAGCTTATTGGCAATGGTATATATCCTACTTTTATTTGTTGCAAGGTTGCTGTCATACCCTAATTTCGTCCGGGGACCTTTGCTTGATAACATGCGACCATTCTTTGGTCCTTGTGAGGTGCTTGGCATCCATCATTAGGCAATTTGTGAAATTCCAGGACATGCCGAAAAACCAAAAAAATATTGATGCACAATCCATAAGTTTCCGTGACACACCGGAAATCAAATGGAAGCATCGTTGCATAATTAAGTGAGGTTCCGTAACATTCCCTAAGTCAAAAGGGGGATGATTATGTAATCCGCAAGGTTCCGTAACATTACGGGAAGAAAACAAGTATCGTTACGAAATTCGTAAGTTTCCGTAACTTTACGAAAAAAGAATCACCAAAAAAGGCAGAGGGGGGTGTACTTAGTAAAAATGGGGGTGCAAATAGTACCCAGACCCACTTGGGCCCTCCAGAATATTCCTCCAGAAGGCTGTTGCTTCTGGAGGAAGCAACCTGGCTCGCCTGGGCGAGCTGAGCTCGCCTGGGCGAGCTGGGCGGCAACCACCTCCCCTATTTTGCTATAAATAGGGGAGGAAGTGAAGAAGGAAGGGGTTCAGCCCCTTTGGCACTTCTCTCTCTTTCGAATTTGCTTGGAAAAATCGTTTCCGTGAAGAAAATCTAAGCCGAGGCGCTTCCGAAACGTTTCCGTAACGTTTTCCGTGAAGAATTTCGCAAAGGTTTCAACCGTTCTTCGACGTTCTTCATTCGTTCTTCATCGTTCTTCGATCTTCAACGGGTAAGTACCTCGAACCAAGCTTTTCGATTCATTCTATGTACCCGTAGTGGTCCACATTGTGTTTCGTGCATTTTTATTCTCGTTTTGTTTACTTTTTATACCCCCTGTTGACGTGCTTAAGCCATTTTACTTAAGTCATTTCTCGCTTAACTTAAAAATAAAATAAATTTCCACCGAACGTTTGAATTGTATTATCCATTAACTTCGGTTAAAATAAATTCCGACCGTTCGGTCGTGCCGTAACCACGTTGGAAATCAAAAAGAGGTAAAAAATAATATAATAATCAAAAAAACATCTTTTAGTAAAATAAAGAGAAAAATCAATCGGACGTTTTCTCTTTGGGATTTCTCATTCTTAATCGAATTGATTAATAACTAAAGTGAAACTAAGGCTAAAATCAACTCGCCTAGTCAAGCTCGTCCACAAAAATAGGCTTTTGAAGTTTGTCATTTCAATTTCTCACTAAGTAAAATGGGTCATTTTTAAGGTCCAATGCCTTAAAATGACCACCACTTAAGTAAAAAAGAATCACTTGATAAGAAAGAACTACGTAGGTCTGAGTTCCTCATTGAGGATACGTAGGAGCAAAAGCCCCGCTTTTGTCGACCACCCCAAGAGATCGTTAATGGTCCAATGCCTTAACGTTTCTCTTCTTTCAAAAAAACAAGAGATCGTTAATGGTCCAAATGCCTTAACGTTTCTCTCCTTTCAAAAAAAACAAGAGATCGTTAATGGTCCAAAGCCTTAACGTTTCTCCCCTTTCAAAATCAAGAGACCGTTTAATGGTTCAACACCTTAAATGACCTTTTGTTCAATAAAAACATATTTTGCAAAAAAGACAAAAAACAACTTAACCAAACACTTTGTTCCAAAAGAACTACGTAGGTCTGATTTTCTCATCCCAAATTGAGGAATACGTAGGAGCAAAGGGAAACACCCTTGTCGACCACAAAAAGAGAAAATATAAAAAGGGTATAAAGGATATAGAGACATAAAAAGGAACATAAAAAATCAAAGTCATGTTTGCACATTCGATTAAAGGCTGCCGTCCCTTGGGGCGGACGTGTGGGGTGCTAATACCTTCCCCGTGCGTAAATACAACTCCCGAACCTTTCACTTAAAAGTTCGTAGATCGCGCCTTTTCCGGTTTTTCCGACGTTTTCCTCAAATAAACGTTGGTGGCGACTCCGCGCGTATTCCTTTCGTGGAACACGCATCCCGCGAGTCACGCGTCGCCCTCCCGCCGAAGGGTAGGTTGCGACAGTTGGCGACTCCACTGGGGACTGTTTTTTAGAGAGTTAGGCCATTTAATCTTGTGCAATGTTTTATCATGACTTTCTCCTTTGTTGGTTTCCCTTTATTTCATTATGTTCTTGTGTATATAAACTCTTTGTTGCTTTTAGTGCGTTTTAAAATGTATGCATGAGGTAAATATTTATTCATTTGATGCACACAAACACCAACACTATTTGCACACACTGTGAGTGAAGAAGGGCCCTATACCCGGGTTCATGGGAACATAAGGAGTGGAGGTGAATCTGTGATCATGCTAGGTCTCCGACTTGCTTGATTACAGTGAACCCTCATCTAGAGCTTTTCTCTTTGAAAACTTATTGTTGCTAGTAGTCCCTACTGCTGCAATATGTTCTTCGAAGGGGATGATACCTCTAGAAACCATCAAGAGAGATATGACTACCTTGGGGATTATTACTAAAAGCCTAGTTAGCTCTTTCCCTTATAGGTCCCTTAAATAGAGGCACGGAGCAAACACGTTGCGTGCCATTTTTCACACTGCCATGCATAAGTATCATATACCCTTTTGCTTATATTTGTTTGTGAATATTGTCGTACTATGTACATCCCCGTGTTGTGCCTTTCGCATATGCATCATGCGTAGGTTTCGTCTTTGATCCCCTCACTTTAGCAAACCAACGAAGGGTCCATGTCACCGTTTTAAATACATACGTTGGGGCACTTTGCTACCCCTAGACGTTGTATCTAAGAAGGAGACAGTTTCTCGGGCTCCCGTATTCGTAAATTGCATCTGTGTCATATGCATTTCTTCATGCATTCATCCATTCCACCCATGATAGATGTCGGAGTTTTGATTCGCACTAGATTTTATTTCACTTTAGTAAAACATGGGATCAAGTCAAAAGCCTTCGTTTAAAAAGAGGTTCTATCAAGTCAAAATCAAGAGCTTAGAGGTCACCAGTTTACGAAAGTTGGGGCAATTAAATGGGTCAACTTCAACGGCAAGCCTTCCGCAAAGCCTATGGTAAGATTTGGGACCTAGCTAGGGTAGAAGTCTCCATGGAACCGATTGCATCCCTTTCCCAGTATTATGACCAGCCCCTAAGGTGCTTCACATTTGAGGACTTCCAGCTAGTGCCGACTGTGAAAGAGTTTGAAGAAATCCTGGGATGCCCACTGGGAGGAAGGAAGCCATATCTTTTCTCTGGGTTCTATCCCTCCACGACAAGAGTTGCCAAGGTGGTGAAAATCTCAGCACAAGAGTTGGACCGTGTAAAGCAAAACAGGAATGGGGTAGTCGGAGTACCAAGGAAGTGTTTGGAGGAAAGGGCAAAGGCCTTGGAAAATCAAGGTGAATGGGCTTTCTTTTATTGACATCTTGGCGCTTTTGATCTTTGGAGTTGTCCTCTTTCCGAATATGGAAGGGTTAGTGGACCTAGCAGCGATTGACGCCTTCCTCGTCTTTCATCATGGCAAGGAAAGCCTGGTCGTCGCCATTTTGGCCATGTATGACACGTTCGACCGGGGATGTGAAAAGAGCGGCGCAAGAATTGTTTGTTGTGCACCAACTCTTGGCTAGCATGGAGGGGCGTCTGTTAAATGGTTCCCTCGCTAGAAGGAAGGAAGAATCAGGATTCTATCTTCATGCGAAGGATGTCCCATGAGAGGAGTGCCATCAGACGAAAGCATCACGCCTTTCATCGCACGAGGTTTCAGTGACCACAACGCGAGGGTACTCCAAGGAGTTCGCAAGGCATGGGATGCGGCGTGAAGAAAGGACAGAGAGCTTAGGGGAAGCAGTAATGGGATCATCGGCGGCTATCATAAGTGGCTGAGAGTCCGAACACAAGGACTGGATTGGCTCCCAAATCTAAAGACTGTGAGTGACGATGAGGTTAAAGCTTCGGAAGAAAGTGATGAGGTACAAGCCCTAAAGGCAGAGCTTGAAAGAGCCTGGGTAGTCGAAGAGAAGTTCAAGTCCATAGCCATCAAAGTCTGAAAAGAGTGTGATGAACTAAGGGATGTCAATATGGCCACCGATGAAGCCTTGGAATGAGAAACCAAGAAGGCCCGAAAGGAAGAACACGACCAAATCAAAGTTTTGAGGGGCTTTATAGGGCAGCAATAGTGAGCTCAAGTTCCGAAGAGGTGAAAGGAATCATCACGGGTCAAAGGCATGATCTTGAAGGACGAGCTAAAGGCTTGCCTTAGGTCGAAAAGAAATTTGTCCCAACAGCTAAGCGAGACTGAAGGGAATATGTGGGCCATCATCGATAAGAGCAAAGAGAAGCTAAATCTAGCGGCGACTCATGAGCAAAGGCTAGAGGATGAGTACGCCAAGATATCAGCGGAAAGGGAAGCAAGGGAAAGGATAATTGATTCATTGCACCAAGAGGCAACAATGTGGACGGACCGATTTGCTCTTACTTTGAACAAGAGTCAAGAACTTCCCCGATTGCTAGCCAAGGCCAAAGCAATGGCGGACACCTACTCCGCCCCCAAGGAGATCCATGGACTTCTCAGCTATTGTCAGCATATGATAGACTTAATGGACCATATGATTAGAAACCGCTAGGAAGTTTGTATTGTTGCTCAGATCTTGACTAGTTATAACTTTTTGAATAAAATGAGTTTATCCCACGTTTTTACTCCAAAAATCAGTGCGAATCAAGTCACTCCCGCATTTTATCTCTAGCATGCATTGTATGTTGGTCTCGTCCTTTGTCACGGGAAGCCGGAAGGTCCATATCACCTTCTTAATTGTACACATGGGGCACTGCGCCCCCAAATGTGCAAGTAAGAAGAGATAATTTTCCGGGCTCTCGTGTCCGTAAAATGCATTCATATCATGCATCGCATAAGCATCTCTTTATAACATCATAATGGACATATCCTGCATTTGTCCGTTATCATATTCCAGCCTCACATTTTGCATGAGTCATGGCATCATCATGCATATGCGTTCAACAAACTTTTTGATCTGCAAAATTGCATACCATTTGTTTTCATGTTTGCTCATCCTTGCGTTTTCCTCTACAAAACAAAAACAAAAAAGGGGGAAGCGTGAAACTTCACACTACATTCTTAGTTGCATGTGTTAGGCACCATGAGCCAACCATGTTGGGATCATAAACCCATTTCTAAAAAAAACACACAACAACAAAACAAAATAATTGAACATGGTACCTAATGCATGGTTAACTAAGAAAAGATGTTTCTTCGGGCATCTCAAATTGATAATTACATTCTCCATGCATAGTATGCGTAATCCCGAGTCTTTCATCCCTATGAAATGTTGTTGAAGTATTGGCGATCAAAATTGTCATTCCCTGGGTTATGGGGTTGAACCAAGCTCATGTTTTTTCGAAAAAAGTTCATCAAGTCAAGTTGAAGTATGGAAGTAACTATCTTGCAAAATTGGGGCAAAAGACGAATCGAGTCACTGCTTCGTCTACTGCTAAACATATTTAGGATTGTTGATGTCCTTGTTACTTTCAGTTTCACCTTGACAAAGATGTCATGGACCATGTTGAAAATCTAAATTGATTCTACCCCATATCCTGCGTAAAAACTCGCAATACTTCAACTGTACATCATTCGCATGCATCCATGCTTTTCATCGGTTGCATTGCTCATTGCATTCTTTCCTTGAAAAATAAAATAAAATAAAATAAAATGAACTTAATCATTGTTATCAACGGAAAGGGACACGCTTTACGACGCCCTTACCGAACTCGTGCTAGAGCTAGAGTAATGGGTGAAGTAGAGGAGATACAAGAGAAGATGAAGGCCGACATGGAGGCCATTAAAGAGAAAATGGCCACAATGATGGAGGCCATGATGAGCGTGAAGAAGATAATGGAAGCCAATGCGGTTATAGTTGCCGCTACTAGCGCTGTCGCTAAGGTGAACCCGATGCTCCCATCTGGCCTCAAGCAAATGAATCATCCAACCTCAAATATGGTAGGCAAAGATTTAGGAAGTACGGACGACCCCATGATGTGCAAATTCAAAACGAGCACGCCTTCCCATCATATGGCTTGCCTCCTAACTATACACCACCCAATGTGGCATACACTCTCAATGAAAATCTCAATAACTCCACTCCGATACTCATTGAGAACCAATAACCTCAATCTGATCAGGCACATATCTCTAAAACCATGGGGGAGACACATGAAATTCCCCACCACAATCTAGCCGACTTCGAGCCTTGCCTCGGATATGCCACTGAAGGGCAAGCAGTTGGTGGTATACCCCTGTAAAACACTTTGGAGGGCCCTCAGTGTCACCCACAACCACAACCCTCACATTCCACAGCGGTTAAAAACCCTCATGCTATGGCAGAAATGGGAAAGAGGAAAGGCTCAGGGCCATTGAAGGAGGTAAAGATTATGCCTTTCCTAACCTAGAAGAGTTGTTCCTAGTACCCAATATCATCACCCCTCCCAAGTTCAAGGTGCTGGACTTTGACAAGTACAAGGGGACTACTTGCCCCAAGAACCATCCAAAGATGTATTGTCAGAAGATAAGGGCATACACAAAGATGAGGAACTGCTAATACATTTCTTCCAAGAAAGTCTTACTGGGGTAGCTGTTACCTGGTACACTAACTTGGAACCTTCCCGAGTCCATACTTGGAAGGACCTAATGGTTGCCTTTGTTAGAGACTATCAGTACAATTCTGATGTGGCTCCGAATAGGATGCAACTACAGAACATGTGCAAAAAGGGGGCACAAATCTTTCAAAGAATACACCCAAAGATGGAGAGACTTGGCAACTCAAGTAGCACCCCCAATAACAGAGAAAGAGATTATCACAATGATAGTAGACACGTGACCGGTGTTCTACTATGAAAAAATGGTGGGTTACACACCTTCAAGTTTTACAGATTTGGTCTTCGCCAGCAAAAAGATCGAAGTGGATCCGAAAAGAGGCAAATTTGATCATCCTACTAGGACGACTGAGAAAACTGGGGCAAATAAAGAGGGTGAGGATGAGGGAGAAACCCATGCTGTGACTGCCATTCCTGTACGGCCAAATTTCCCACCAACCCAACAATATCTTTACTCAGCCAATAACAAACTTTCTCCTTACCCACCACCCAGTTATCCACAAAGGCCATCCCTAAATCTACCACAAAGTCTGTCTACCGCACTTCCAATGACGAACACCACCTTTAGCACAAACCAAAAACACCAACCAAGAAGTGAATTTTGCAGCGAGAAAGCCTGTAGAATTCACCCCAATTCCAGTGTCCTATGCTGACTTGCTCCCATATCTACTTGATAATTCAATGGTAGCCATAACCCTAGCCAAGGTTCATCAACCTCCATTTCTTCGAGAATACGACTCGAACGCAACGTGTGCTTGTCACGGAGAAGCCCCGGGGCGTTCCATTGAGCATGGTAGGGCTCTGAAGCGTAAGGTGCAAGGTCTAATTGATGCGGGCTGGCTGAAATTTGAGGAGAATTGCGTGTAAACCCTGACATTGACAAGAGATGCCACACATGGGGCAATTTTGAAAGCTGTTGTTAGGTGTCCCTAATGACTCATCAGGGTTTCCAAGTTTATGCCATTATTGTAAACCACAGCTACAATGTTAAATGAAATGGATAAAGTTGATATCTTTGTCCCTCATCCTCTCACAAACGCATGTTTGCTTATTCAACTTTCACCAGAATGTGGGTGTAAGCCATTGGTCTGTTTGCTCAAGCAACCTGCGCTCCTGAGTGTTGACTTCCAAGACTGTTCAATCAGAGATTACTCGTCTTGCACGTTGGTGGGGGTGCCGTAAAAAAACGAGTAAAGTTCAAAACAAACAAGTTTCAAAATAAAATAAAATAAAAGTGTTCAAAAAGAAAAAAAAAACATTTGATTGACTGTGCTTTCAAGACGTTCATGTGACCTCATTTTATCATCCTGGAAAGTTTGTCTTTTTAGAGAGAAGTGAGTTATCAAGAATAGGATGTTGGACAAATGGCCTCAGTTACCTTGAGAAGAAGAGGGGATTGAATTAAGATACGAATATTATTCCCCAATTAAACTTTCACTCTCTCTTTACGGATTAACAATGCACATAGGGACAACCCTTCCCTTGTGTTCAAGAATCCTCTACTACAAGAGACCCACGGTCTCTTAATCCCTTTTCAGAAATAAGAAGAAGAAATCTCTCTTAAAAGGGATAGATTGTACAATGAAGACCAATCAAAATTCATTATTGAATATGCAAGTGGTTGACCAAGGAATCTTTTTGAGAGGATAAGACATTTCAGTTCAGAAAAACTCTTGATCTTTCGAGAGGATAAAACTGTTTGGGCAATGAAAACTCTCTTTAAAACATTTGAATGGCCATTCATAAAACATTTGAATAGATATGTCTCTTGGAAATTATTTTCTGAAAATCCCCTCTGGTAATCAATTACAAGACTTACGTAATCGATTACAGGTTTTAAAAATTTGAATAAAAACATTTTTAACTACTGGTAATCGATTACCAGAGAGCAAATCTCAAATTGAAATGATAGAATTCTTTGGTCAAACCTTTGTTTGTTTCATTTGGAAACTTCTTCCTAAAGATTCTAAAGAGATCAAACTTGATCATATATCTTGATTTTCTTGGATAAAACTTAGAAGCACTTGATCCTTTAGCATCATCAAGACATCAAAACATCTTGCTTCTACATAGGAGTCATTTGACTTAATCCATCAACTGAAAGATCCTTCAATTATTTCTCGTCCTTGGAAAATTCTTTTTTGCAAGAATCAATTGCTTCTTTCATTCTTCCTCACTACGAGGTCGTGAAAACAAGACAACAATTGGTACCTCTAAGCCCTACACTGGGGCAACGAAAGGCACCATGCAAAAACTTCAAGCGAACCTAGGGGCAGATTAGAAGTTCTCACCCAATAGGTTCCCTCCTACAAGGTCATGACGAAAGGCAACGATTGATACCTCAAAGCCTTACATTGGGGCAATGAGGGGCACCGTGCATGAGCCTCAAGTGAACATAGGGGCCGATCAAAAGTTCTCACCCATCGATATTTTTAACAAAAAAAAAGGGGGGGACAAACCCTAGGATTTCAATGGATTGATCAAACATCAAACGACTCCATTGCCGTCACTCCAAAATGGTCAAGTGACTAAATCAAACAGAACACACACTCTAAGGGAGTTCCCGGAGAGATTTGCAAAAAAGATAGGATGAGGTTGCATGAATTATCACCTCTTTCAAAAGGACAGTCAATCTGTGTTTTCCAAAAAAAATTAAATCAAAATCAAAATCACAAAATAGGGAAAGAATGTCATGAACATTGTACAACTTTCCATTACATTGCATTGTTTCAAATGAAGTCCGCATTTACCAAATTTCACGACAAAGGTTGCATGCATCTGCATCCCTAAAAATCATGTTAACTGCATAGATTTCCTACATCTAATGTCCAAATCTTTTGAATTTGGGATGACCAGCTCTCTGGATGAGTCGATCTCTTGCTTTCTCATAAGGATGGACCCTCGGGTACTAGTACCCTGGTCTTCAGAGGACTACACTCCTTGCCAACAGAGGGCTGCACGCCCTCACCTTAAGAGGACTGTGTGTCCTCACTTTCAGAGGACTGCATGTCCTTACCTTCAGAGGGCTACACGCCCTCGCCATCAGAGGACTGCGTGTCCTCACCTTCAGAGGGCTACACGCCCTCGCCATCAGAGGATTGCATGTCCTCACCTTCAGAGGGTTACACGCCCTCGCCATCAGAGGACTGCATGTCCTCACCTTCGTAGGGCTACACGCCCTCACCTTTAGAGGACTACACGTCCTCGCCAACAGAGGGTTGCACGCCCTCACCTTTAGAGGACTACACATCCTCGCCTTCAGAGGACTCCACGTCCTCACCTTGAGAGGACTACACGTCCTCGCCTTGAGAGGACTACACGTCCTCGCCTTGGGTACTAGTTACCCTCACCGTCAGAGGACTACACGTCCTCGCCTTGAGAGGACTACACGTCCTCACCACCAGAGGGCTGCACGCCCTCACCTCCAGAGGACTATAAGTCCTCGCCTTGAGAGGGCTACACGCCCTCACCTTGGGTACTAGTTACCTTCACCTTCAGAGGACTACACGTCCTCGCCTTCAAAAGGTCATGTACCTTCAACTTCAGAGGACTACACGTCCTCGCCGTCAAAGGGTCATGTGCCTTCACCTTTGTAGGGCTACATGCCCTCACCTTCAGAGGACTACACGTCCTCACCTTTAGAGGACTACACGTCCTCGCCATCAGAGGACTACATGTTCCCCATTTTCAAAGGGGGGCATGCCCTCACCTTCAGAGGATTGCACGTCCTTGCCATCATAGGACTACACTCCCTCGCCTTCGAAAGGCGACACGTCCTGAACTTCAGAGGGCTACACGCCCTCGCTTTTAGAGGACTACGCGTCCTCACTTTCAGTGGGCTCCATATCCACACCTTAAGATAATTTAAAGGTCCTCTGTCCTTAAATGCTTAACCGAGACTTGCACTCCCGGTTAAGGGACCAGTAGTTTCCTTTTAAACGGTTCCTGGGCCACCCCCTGATATTGGAGGAGGGCCAACTGTGCGAGCACAACCAGAGAGGGAGGCTATCACACAGCTACTATGCATACTGGGGCAAGATTTCACCCGTGCCGCTGCAAAGAGAAGAGTGCAGACCATGCGCACCAACATGACCACTCTTACACAGATATAGATGACATTGCTACTTAGCAACATTCTGCCCAGCGACCGCAATGCCAATCTCCCCCTGCGGAAGTATCAGTTGGTCTGTGCCGTCCCGACATGGGTAAGTATGCATATGGTTCAACTGATTTCTGATACCATTTGTTTGTTTGTAGGGATCGCACCCACAAAGACACCCAGTGAACCTGAAGAAGTCCAACAGGGCCCTGGGGTTTCCAGCTCTGGTTACGGGCCTCTATCAGTCCTACAGGGTGCCCGTACCCCCCCGGCAAGGTCACGTCATCATAGGTAAGTATGCACATCGCTCAACTGATTTCTGATTTCATCTATTGTTTGCAGGGATTGCGCCTGCAAGACACCCAGTGGACCCGAAGAAGTCCAACAGGGTCTTGGAGTTGTCAAGCTCTAATTACGGGTCTCTGTCAGTTCTACGGAGTACCTGTCACCTCCAGCAAGGGCATCAGGCCCCCTACTAATCGAGCTTTCATCAAGAAGTACTGCGCCCCCAGGCAGACGCAGGGCGAGACACCACAGTAGCATTAGGATGGCCGGTAGCGGGCAATAGACGCACCGCCACCACCTTTAGAGTTCACCTCTGCTCATCCACAAAAAAGTTAGAGCGTTGCCTACGACACATGGCCGACCCATAGGCGACCAAGTCCAAAGCCAAAGGTAAGCAAAGTACTAGGTCAGTGACCGACAAGTCATAAGGCGTCCAGCTAAAGACGTTAAAGAAGCGCTACTAGGAGGCAACCTAGTACCTTTTGAATCTATGCTTGTTATTTGATCACTTTTTATAGTAGGACGCACCTAGTTGCTCATGATCCTGGGGATTTAAATAAAACAAGCGCAAGCTCGGAAGGTAGTCATACCTCACAAAATATATATATGTATGTTTAGGTAGCAAGATACCTTGGATATGCATGTATATAGCAAAAATATCTCACAAAACATATATGTTTAGGTAGCAAGATACCTTAGATATGCATGTATGTAGCAAAAAGATACCTCACAAAATGTATATATATATGTATGTTTAGGTAGCAAGATACCTTGGATATGCATGTATATAGCAAAAATATCTCACAAAACATATATGTTTAGGTAGCAAGATACCTTAGATATGCATGTATGTAGCAAAAAGATACCTCACAAAATATATATATGTATGTTTAGGTAGCAAGATACCTTGGATATGCATGTATATAGCAAAAATACCTCACAAAAATATACACATGTTTAGGTAGCAAAATACCTCATGAAAAAAAAAAGAAAGAAAAAAAAACAAACAAGAAAAAGAAATAAACAAATGATAATGATAAAAAAAAAAAGGAGAAAAAAAAAAGAAAATAAGTTGTCTAGCTAAAAACCGACATGCTTTTGAAAAGAGATGATTTCCAACTCTTCTTCGAAAAAAAATTCATTGATCATAACCGATTTTTGAAGAGAAAAAAAACGTGTCTACACCTGAAGGGTGAATGCTGTGAAATTTCCCCGGACGCCCGAAATGGACCCGGATGAATGCAAAAATTGATAAAAGAACATATTTTGGAAACATTGGGTTGATTTAAAATAGAGGAAATGAATCCTGAGCCCTAGCATCACATGACCATAAAAGTTTGACACTTGAGTGTCCACATAGGTGCATGCGTGGCCAGTTTTGCATAAAATTTCCAAATCATCATTTTTGCATTTGTGTCATGGAAATAGTGTGGGGCATCCCTTTTATCCTTGAACCAAACCAAACCCCGACATGTATCATGTCTAGCCATTCTACAAACCTTGAGCCAAAATCCTGACTCACCATAAACCTTGACCTAGGGTGAGAATGTCAATCCTTACCCTCGGAAGCAAAAAAGAAAAGAAGCAAAATTTCCAATCAAAGAGAAAGCAAAAAGAAAAGAAAGGAAATTCCCAATCAAAGAGTGGGAGAAAGCAAAAAGAAAAGAAAGAAAATTCCCAATCAAAGAATGGGAGAAAGTAAAAAAAAAAAGAAGAAGAAGGAGGAAAGAAAGCCCCTGATCGAGGATCTAAGGAAAAACAGAAGGAATATGCAGAGAGGTCTTTGGACCGGACAATATCTGAACAATACAGAATTGTCACCAAATGAACGAAAAAAGAAGGAAAGGGAACCACAACCTAAAATAGTCTTCTCCCTTTGATTACCAACCAAAATCCCGTGCGCTAGCGACTTTTTTTTTCTCGCCCCGCACTAAACAAAAATAGAAAAAGAAAAAAAGCCAGAAAAATCAAAAGCCAAAAACACACAAAAGCCGAAAAAAGAAACCACCAAAAGAACCCATTCCCAAGGGAAGCCCTATTGATCCATGATCACGCGTGTAATTGTTGATTTGATAGGAAATAATTTGCAAAGTCAAGTCATGACATATCTATGGTTCGGAATTAGGATGAAACACTTACCTGTGCGAGATTGATACACTTTGAGTGGATTTCTTCTATTTTTGTTGAACCCAGTGTTTCCTCTAAATGATCATTTAGAAACGAAATGCTAACATCCAAAATCTCATTTATGGTTATGGGAGATTTCATCAGCAGACTCTCCTTCCCCGGTAGACGCATTGTTTTTCACTCAAAAAAGCATATGCTACTCTAAATCAGTTGGAATATTTGTCTCCTTGCTAAAGCATGTTTGCATTTTAGTGGAGAAAACACCGAGACTTTTTCAAATCTCACAAGTTATCCAGAACTACGTAGGTCTGAGTTCCTCATTGGAGGATACATAGGAGCAAGAGCCTCGCTTTTGTCGACCACACCGCCTTTTGTTGCCATGACTCAAGAGCTGGTAGCCCGCGGAGACACCTTACGGTTATCCGCACCTCGTCATTCAGTGACCCCAAGTGTGATTCACGAGCAGAGACCAATATGGTCATCTGCGCCCTTTCCGGAGATGTCAGCATTTTCCGATGGAGACTTTTCAAGTCTCACAAGTTATCAAGAACTACGTAGGTCTGAATTCCTCATTGGAGGATACGTAGGAGCAAGAGCCTTGCTTTTGTCGGCCGCCCCATAATCTTTGTCATACTGACCCTGAGGTCATGTGACATGCACCCTTGTATCATCCAGAGGCGGCGGGCCCGATGACAAGCAGAGACCAAGTTTGGTCATTCTGCACCCTTGTATCATCCAGAGGCGGCGGGCCCGATGATACGCGGAGATACCTTACGGTTATCCGCACCCTTTTGTCATCCAGAGGCGGCGGGCCCGATGACAAGCAGAGACCAAGTTTGGTTATTCTGTACCCTTGTATCATCCAGAGGCGGCGGGCCCGATGATACGCGGAGATACCTTACGGTTATCCGCACCCTTTTGTCATCCAGAGGCGGCGGGCCCGATGACGAGCAGAGACCAAATTTGGTCATTCTGCACCCTTATATCATCCAGAGGCGGCGGGCCCGATGATACGCGGAGATACCTTACGGTTATCCGCACCCTTTTGTCATCCAGAGGCGGCGGGCCCGATGACAAGCAGAGACCAAGTACGGTTATCCGCACCCTTTTGTCATCCAGAGGCGGCGGGCCCGATGACAAGCAGAGACCAAGTTTGGTCATTCTGCACCCTTGTATCATCCAGAGGCGGCGGGCCCGATGATACGCGGAGATACCTTACGGTTATCCGCACCCTTTTGTCATCCAGAGGCGGCGGGCCCGATGACAAGCAGAGACCAAATTTGGTCATTCTGCACCCTTGTATCATCCAGAGGCGGCGGGCCCGATGATACGCGGAAATACCCGAGTGGTTATCCGTATAAACATTCTTTTGCTATCTGTAAGACAGAACGCTTGATAGCACGCAGAGACTGACATAGTCTTCTGCACCTTTTGTTCCTCCGGGAATAACAAGTCATTTACATGCGGAAATTTCATGGTCACCCGTGACACTCGTCAACCGAGAGGAGCGAAATTAGTGTCATACACTGATTTTCGTCCGGGGACCTTTGCTTGATGACATGTGACCTTTCTTTGGTCCTTATGAGGTGCTTGGCATCCATCATTAGGCAATTTGTGAAATTCCGGGAACCACGAGTCATGGTCACCCGCGACTCTCGTCAACCGAGAGGAGCGAAATTAGTGTCATACACTGATTTTCGTCCGGGGACCTTTGCTTGATGACATGCGACCATTCTTTGGTCCTTGTCAGGTGCTTGGCCCCCATCATTAGGCAATTTGTGATATTCTGGGAACAACAAGTCATTTGCATGTGGAAATTTTATAGCCACCCGCGACTCTCGTCAAATCGAGAGGGACGAAATTAGTGTCTTATCTTTACTTTTCTTTTATCTCCAATAAAAGACAAGTAAAGAGGGGCAACTGTCATACCCTAATTTCGTCCGGGGACCTTTGCTTGATAACATGCGACCATTCTTTGGTCCTTGTGAGGTGCTTGGCATCCATCATTAGGCAATTTGTGAAATTCCAGGACATGCCGAAAAACCAAAAAAATATTGATGCACAATCCGTAAGTTTCCGTGACACACCGGAAATCAAATGGAAGCATCGTTGCATAATTAAGTGAGGTTCCGTAACATTCCGTAAGTCAAAAGGGGGATGATTATGTAATCCGCAAGGTTCCGTAACATTACGGGAAGAAAACAAGTATCGTTACAAAATTCGTAAGTTTCCGTAACTTTACGAAAAAAGAATCACCAAAAAAGGCAGAGGGGGGTGTACTTAGTAAAAATGGGGGTGCAAATAGCACCCAGGCCCACTTGGGCCCTCCAGAATATTCCTCCAGAAGGCTGTTGCTTCTGGAGGAAGCAACCTGGCTCGCCTGGGCGAGCTGGGCGGCAACCACCTCCCCTATTTTACTATAAATAGGGGAGGAAGTGAAGAAGGAAGGGGTTCAGCCCCTTTGGCACTTCTATCTCTTTCGAATTTGCTTGGAAAAATCGTTTCCGTGAAGAAAATCTAAGCCGAGGCGCTTCCGAAACGTTTCCGTAACGTTTTCCGTGAAGATTTCGCAAGGTTTCAACCGTTCTTCGACGTTCTTCATCGTTCTTCGATCTTCAACGGGTAAAGTACCTCGAACCAAGCTTTTCGATTCATTCTATGTACCCGTAGTGGTCCACATTGGTGATTCGTGCATTTTTATTCTCGTTTGTTTACTTTTTATACCCCCTGTTGACGTGCTTAAGCCATTTTACTTAAGTCATTTCTCGCTTAACTTAAAAATAAAATAAATTTCCACCGAACGTTTGAATTGTATTATCCATTAACTTCGGTTAAAATAAATTCCGACCGTTCGGTCGTGCCGTAACCACGTTGGAAATCAAAAAGAGGTAAAAAATAATATAATAATCAAAAAAACATCTTTTAGTAAAATAAAGCGAAAAATCAATCGGACGTTTTTTCTCTTTGGGATTTCTCATTCTTAATCGAATTGATTAATAACTAAAGTGAAACTAAGGCTAAAATCAACTCGCCTAGTCAAGCTCGTCCACAAAAATAGGCTTTTGAAGTTTGTCATTTCAATTTCTCACTAAGTAAAATGGATCATTTTTTTAAGGTCCAACGCCTTAAAATGACCACCACTTAAGTAAAAAAGAATCACTTGATAAGAAAGAACTACGTAGGTCTGAGTTCCTCATTGAGGATACGTAGGAGCAAAAGCCCCGCTTTTGTCGACCACCCCAAGAGATCGTTAATGGTCCAATGCCTTAACGTTTCTCTTCTTTCAAAAAAACAAGAGATCGTTAATGGTCCAAATGCCTTAACGTTTCTCTCCTTTCAAAAAAAACAAGAGATCGTTAATGGTCCAAAGCCTTAACGTTTCTCCCCTTTCAAAATCAAGAGACCGTTTAATGGTTCAACACCTTAAATGACCTTTTGTTCAATAAAAACATATTTTGCAAAAAAGACAAAAAACAACTTAACCAAACACTTTGTTCCAAAAGAACTACGTAGGTCTGATTTTCTCATCCCAAATTGAGGAATACGTAGGAGCAAAGGGAAACACCCTTGTCGACCACAAAAAGAGAAAATATAAAAAGGGTATAAAGGATATAGAGACATAAAAAGGAACATAAAAAATCAAAGTCATGTTTGCACATTCGATTAAAGGCTGTCGTCCCTTGGGGCGGACGTGTGGGGTGCTAATACCTTCCCCGTGCGTAAATACAACTCCCGAACCTTTCACTTAAAAGTTCGTAGATCGCGTCTTTTCCGGTTTTTCCGACGTTTTCCTCAAATAAACGTTGGTGGCGACTCCGCGCGTATTCCTTTCGTGGAACACGCATCCCGCGAGTCACGCGTCGCCCTCCCGCCGAAGGGTAGGTTGCGACAGTTGCAAATAGAGAACATGATTAAACATGGTTGGACATTTGCCAATTGTGAAATTTGAACAGTTGTTTGATTGCATGTAATTGAGTTTATTCAGGTTTATCTCAACTAACCATTTGTGCTGAATTTCTTTTGTTTGTTCATTTCACCACATTTAATTAAGAAAGTTTATTTGTTTGTTTCGTTAATGCTTCAACTTTTTTGTAGTTATTCATAATCTTTGGTCAATCAAATAAAATATCATTTGATTAGTTTTATGTAGGGTAATAATATCATGCTAAACTTAAAAACAATGACTAAAAAACAATCCACGTGACACATGCTCAAAAAATACTTTTTGTGTGTGTGTGTGTGCTTTTCATGTTTCTTAAAAATAAGAAAACATGCCATCTAACTGTACCTCTTTCTCTGATTTTAATTGTGGGCCAACATTTTTATGCTGAAAAAATGATGCAAAAAAAGGGTGCTTGTCAATGAAGTTATTCCCCTTTCCATCTCTCTTTTAATTCTTCATTCAATCAATCAAGGTTTGCAGAACTGTTATTTGCTTGACTAGTAGGATTCGACTATTATAACACTGATTTTATTTAGTAAATGTTGAGCCAAGGCTTGTCCAGAGCATATAAAGCTCCTACAGAATGTTTTACAAGAGACTTTCTACTTGATACTTAAGAAAATTACTTACACGAAAATCTGCCTCCCTATTTCCTAACTACAATATTTTATAGCACACCTTAAAAACTGCCATGTACTCTACGTTATGAAAACTAGTTGAAAAAGAAGCACATAGTGCCTCTATCTTTATTTTTTAAAAATAAAAAGAAAAAAAAAAGAAAAAGTAGTTAAGGACCTGTGTCACTAATAAGTGTGAAAAAAAGTAGTTAAGGACTACGTAATTGCTTCTTATGAATGTGTTGTTATAAATTGTTTTGTGTCATTTTGGGGTGTGATTGTTTTGTGTCATTTTGGGATCAAGTTGGATATAGATGTGTGACTGTTTTGTGTCATTTTGGGGTATTTTTTTTCTCTTATGAATGTGTTGTTATAAATTATTCTCTCGTGTCTTCTTTTTTTTAACAATTTCTAACTATTTTTATTTAATTGTTTCTAAAGAAATGAATTGTCAACAAAATGCACATGAAGAAATAACTCATGGTCCTGTCTATACTCCTTCATATTCTCCTCCTGATATCACTCCTTCACCTTCTACTGCTTATGCTCCTTCAGCAACACCAAATGAATCCATAGCAGCACCTAAAGTAGAAGAAACAACTAATAATTTGGAGGGGACAACAAAAACAGAAACAAGTAGACTTAAAATTGAGATTTGGAAGCATTTTAAAAAGATCAAAGCTAATGGAGAAGACAAGGCCCAATGTAAATATTGTTTCAAACTATTGGGGGGAAAATCAAAGAATGGAACAAAGCACCTATAGGGGCATAAAAATATTTGTATCCAGTACAAGATTACCATGAGAGGGAATATAGGACAAACATATCTCATGCCTAAGGTGGTCCAAGGAAAGCAAGAGTTGGGTACAGGAACTTATGATGCAGATAATGTAAGGAAAGAGTTTGCAAAGGCAATTATTATGCATGAGTATCCACTTTCAATTGTGGATCATGTTGGTTTTAAGAGATATTCAGCAGCTTTACAACCTGTCTTTCAAGTTCCTTGCAGAAACACAATCAAAAGAGAAATATTCATGATTTATCAAGAAGAGAGATCAATAGCTTTGAAGTCATTAGATAGTCTTCAAGGAAGAGTTTCCATCACATCAAACATGTGACTGTAAGTAATAAAAAAAAGGGGTATATAGTTGTTACTGCTCATTATATAGATAGCTCTTGGACATTAAAAAGTCAAATTTTGAGGTATGTTAAAATTATTGAACTATTAATATCTTATTTTCACTTTTTGTATAATTAAATGCTCATTATTTAGATAGATCTTGTATGATTAAATGATTTAATCTTATTATTTTAGGTTCATTTATGTTCCCACTCTCACTTAAGTGAAAAACTTTGTAATGTGTTGGTTGAGTGTTTGATGGATCGGAACATTGATACAAAGTTTTCCACTATCACTCTGGATAATTGTAGAACAAATGACAAAATGATTGACATAATTAAAGATAAGTTGCATTTAGGAAGTTTACTAAGGAATGGGACTTTACTTCACATGTGTTATTGTGCACACATATTAAACTTGATTGTAAAAGATGGGTTAGAAGTTGTGAAAGATGGGATAGATAAGACTAGGGATAGTGTAGCATTTTGGAGAGCCACACCAAAAAGGAAGGAAAAATTTGAGGAGACAACAAAACAATTGAGGATCCCGTGCACTAAGAGTTTAGTTTTTGATTGTCCAACTAGGTGGAACTCAACTTATAAAATGCTTGAAATTGCTATATCATATGAAGTTATGTTTACACGGTTGAAGCAGTAGGAGTCCCAATATACTTCTTTGCCAAGTTCTTTACCATTGAAGGAGATTAGGGAGAGAAGTTGAACTTTGAATTGTTTCTCACAAGTTTCTCATTCATCAAAGTTATGACAAGTGTTACACATGTTTCTATTTATAGCCTAACATATGGGAAGCTTCCTTGGGAAGCTAGAGGAAGAAAGCTTCCTTGAGAAGCTAGAGGGGGGCTACTCATACCCCTCCAATAGTTAAGCCCACCCCCATGCCAAAATACATGAAAATACAATGGGAAGCTTCCTTGAGAAGCAAGGAAGGTAGCTTCCTTGGGAAGCAAGGAAGAAAGCTTCCTTGAAAAGCTAGAGGGGGGCTACTCCCACCCCTCCAATAGCTAAGCTCACCCCCATGCCAAAATACATGAAAATACAAAAAAAAATCCCTACTTCAAAGACTACTCAAAATGCCCTGAAATACAAGGCTAAAACCCTATACTACTAGGGTGCCCTTAACTTGTAGGGTATCTTACAAACCTAAAATGGCCAAAATACAAGGCCCAAAAGAAGGAAAACCTATTCTAATATTCACAAAGAAAAATGGACCCAACCTTGGCCCATGGGCTCAGAAATCTACCCTGAGGTTCATGAGAACCCTAGGGCCTTCTTCAGCAACTCTAGCCCAATCCTCTTGGAGCCCCTTGCTCGTAGATCTGGTGACTGATCCCTTCCTAGGGAGGATTGCATCAGTCCCAATATACTTCTTTGCCAAGTTCTTTACAGTGGCAATTTGCCAAGGATGTGTGTAGGAGGTTGAAAGTGTTTAATGTTGTAATTGAAATATTTTCTGCTACTAAACATCCAACAACAAAGATATACTTTTCAAAGATCTGTGAGATCAAGTTGGCAATAAATCAATGGGTTACTTCTCCTAAGGAACTAATTCACAAAATGGTAGAAAAGATGTTGACCATATTTGATAAATATTGGGATGCAATTCATGTATAATAGTAGTTGCTACTGTTTTGGATCCTAGGTATAAAATGGAGTTGCTTCAATATTATTATGATAAATTGTATGAACATGACTCTTTTGATCAAATTAGGAAGATTAAATAGTTGTGTTATGACTTGGTTTAATTTTTTATTATCAAGTGAAGATGAATAATGACTCTTTTGGTAGCTCTCTAATACCTGAAAGTGGTAATGTGGAAGGTGATGAATTATGTGAGTTTGATAAGTATATTTCAAGGGAAAAAAAAAGGCAAGAAGTTCTCATGTTAAAACAGAGTTGGATCATTATTTTGAAGATGGTGTTTTGCCAAGAAGTATTGACTTCGATATTTTGTGGTGGTGGAGGTTGAATAGTGTCAAGTATCCAACACTTCAAGCTATTGTAAGGGATATATTAGCTATTCATGTATCAATTGTAGCTTTTGAATCTGCTTTTAGTACTGATGGCCAAATTTTAAGTCCTCATCCTAGTCGACTTCATTGGACTACTTTAAAGGCATTGATGTGTACGAGAAGTTGGTTATTGAGTGCTAACATTGATGGTAATGTCTTGAATAATTAATTTAATTATCCTATTAAATGACTAATTATTTCTAATTTAATAACTAATTGTTTACATTATGTTATATTTGATACAGGTTCTTTGAAATCTACAATCCTTGAACAAATTAATACTTTGGTGAATGAGATAACTACAGATGATGAAGGTTTATACTATATAACAATGTAATTTTTTAAATGATTAATTTCT
The DNA here is from genome assembly GCF_000004515.6 of Glycine max. NCBI lineage: Eukaryota > Viridiplantae > Streptophyta > Magnoliopsida > Fabales > Fabaceae > Glycine > Glycine max. The sequence goes on along the minus strand of NC_016090.4, from coordinate 20,621,226 downwards.
TCTTTATCCTAAAATTTTGGTTTATGGTCTATGCAAGTGATACATCAACTTATGCTAGTGGAATGATGGGAAGTGGCCTTACTACCAACTTGGAGGAATGAAGACTACATCCAATGTTTGAAGAATTAGGAGTAGTTAGCTTTATTTTGAATGAAGACTACACCTATTTTATGACTTTTGTGATTGGCTGATTTTATGTTATTGTTGTTCCTACTATTGAATTTGATGCTACTATTGTTGTTTATTTTATAAATTTGTGATTGGCTTATTTTATGCCATTATTTTCATCTATTTTATGCTATTGTTGGATTACATTTTATGTTGTCATGTATGGTCTAAAAATATGGTGTGGTTGTAGTTCAAAATTGTATTTTTCATTCTATGAAAAATTGCATTTTTTACAGGATTTTATAATCATGTCTAGGGTGGGGCGGGGTGGGGAAAACTCGACCCCATCGGGGGCAGGGATGGGGGTAAAACTACCGCCTCGTTGGATTTCAAGGGCGAGGGCAGGGGTGGGGAGGAAATGGGGAGTCGGGGTGGGGTAAGCAAAAACTGGCCACATTGCCATGCCTACACACATGGTCATTAATTCATTGATAGACCATTTGTCCTTACGTGTGTTGTATGAAATTTTAAACAAACCATATTCCGGCAGAAGGGTGTTCAAAATGAAGTGCACCAAGAAGGACTCAGGCATATCAACCTCTAGTTTCTTAAGTTGAACGGAAATATCTCGCATTTGCATTATGTACTCATGCACACCTTTCACACTAGTGAGCCGGAGATAAGAGAACTTCATGATCAGGGTGCTTGCTAAAGCCTTATCTAAAGGGATGAACTGGTCATCAATAGTCTTAAGCAAGTCTCGGATCTTTTCATGTTGATCAACAGAACCACGTATCCCAACCGAGATTTTGGTCTTAATGAAGATCACGCTAAGCCAGTTGGATCGCTCCCACCACTCATATAGCACAACAGCAGTTGGACTACTTTCATCAGTGATTGTAGGTGGTTCGTCTTTCCTTATAGTATAGTCTACATTCATCAACCCCAATTGCACAAGAATTCTCTTCTTCCATATCTTATAGTTATCTCCTTTGAGTTCAGGAACATCACATTGAATATCAGAAAAACTAACAGTTTGAGAAGCTGCAAAAATTCAAAGGCTTATGTCAAAATTTGAGGCATATTAATTAATCTTAATTGTATGTTTTACCAATGTAAACATACCCGAAAATTGAATCTTGTGACATAAAAATTGCTTGTGGGCTAAATTTTTAATTCAATAAGAAACAATTAAATTTTATGATAAACTAATCAAATTACATACTCAAATTCATGTTTTACGAGAACAACATAAAAATAATTTGATTTTCTATCGCAAATATTTACTTTATGATAAAACTAACAAATTATATGTACCTCATGATCCCTGTTAGTAAACCATGAAAAATAATATGTCATTTTATACCAATTAATTATACAAATATAATAAAAATTCCTATGAGATAAAATTCATTATATAAAGGGCAATTAATCACAATATTATGCCTAATTCCTTATATAATCTTTAAACAACTTAATATATAATTTTAATCAAATTATAAATGTTGTGGCTAATCCATAATTAATCAAAATTATACAAATCGCTTAGACATAAAACTTAATCATATGAGAATAAATCATATTATGCATTTCAAGATCAAGATATAATACAATGATGAATAAAATTTTCATATATAATGTCATAATTGAAACATAATATTATGCATTTGATTTCATATATATGCACAGAATAATTTTTTCCCATACTATATTCATGCATAAAATAAATCAAAACTCCATAAATTGCAATGGTGAATAGATACGCATAAGATTATAACATACGAAAAACAAATAAATTCATAGAAGCTTCAATGACCCAATGGCTTGTGCGAATTCCAATAACCTGTAGGTCGTGAACTATAGGACGAAACACAGGTCATTAACAAATGCAGAAAACAAAAAATCAAAATATACCTTCAACCGTTGTCATGAAAGAGTTATCTTGTTTTGGTTCTTCCAAACTCTCATCCTCTCTTTGTAGATGGTGTATCAAATCCAAACACATGTACTATATACAGACATTCTACTATCAAGAATGTATTTAGTAGTCATTACCACTAATTAATAGTCATTACCACTCATTAATAGTCATTATCACTCATTAGTAATCATTCAATATTTGGCTTTCCAACTCCAAAACTGATGAAGTAATTGACATGATATAACGTACAAACAAAAAATTATTACATTAATATATCATTATTTTATATTATTTCTTATAAACATGTTCCTATTTTGTTTTTAGACCCTTTAAATTTATTAGTCTTCATAAAAAAAATTTCTTTTGTCTTTTGTAATATATTTTTTTATTAGTTTTTTATTATAAGACATTCCATGACGTCATCTCTTGATGATGTTAGCAGTTTTTAACCACGTCGACAACCAATAGAAAGATTTTACAACAAGAACTGACAATAAAAAAAATTCAAAAGGGGTCTTTTTTAATAAAATTACAAAGATTAAAATTAGAAAACAAATAAATTATAAGAATCAAAAGTATATTTATGCTTTTTCAAAACCCATATATAACATTTTGTAATCGAACCAAGTAATATAAGATAAGGACACCACACTTATTTTTTTTATTACCATGTTATTAGTATAGATATTTATCAGTTTCACCTATAATAGATACTTTCCTCCTAATTATGTTTTTTTTATCCATAAAACTTAAACCCAAGACTTAACTTAAAAAGATCAAATCTAATATATTACTGGGACCAACAACTTGTTGGTAGACACTTCACCTATTAATAATATTAATTTTACTCTTTCCTTTTATGAATTTTTTTTCTATTGACTTAAACAAATACTTTTCTGCAATAATTTGTACCTTTTATAACTAAAAAATAGTTTGTGTTCTTCAAATAATTTAGAAAACATAGAGTTAAATTCATTTTTTCCCCTAATGTAGATAGCTTTAACTTTATCTTATTATAATTAGCATGCTGCACAGAAGATTTGTTGCACGAGTTTTAGCATAAAAATATATAACATAATGATGCATGCAATAATTCTTAAAACATATTTCTTGGACAACCTTGAATTGTTTACGGCTTGAGAGAGAAAGAAACAAAGAAAAAAAAAGGAGAGAAAATGATTGATTTTCTTAATGATGTAATATGATAGCAAAAGAAAGATAGAGAGAAAAAATTATTAATTAAGTATTTAAATTTTTTGGTTATCAAAATATAATTGCTCTCATAATTCTTATACTTTGTTTGAGATTAGGGAGCAACGAAACCAGTGGTTGATCCACTCATTAGGGGTGTGGGAGTAATTGATTATATAAAATTGCCCAAATACGGGGACCTATGACCAGGAATAAGATCAAACAGTCACTGGATATCCTCCAACAAATGGTATTATGCATACTTAACAAGGCCCAAGTGGAGAAGGATGAAGGCACAGATGCAGAGGCACTACTAAGAATATTAATTGTTGTTGAAGGACCAAAATAATTTGAAGGCCCATGCCAAATATGTTTTTTTTTTATATTTATATTTTTCCATTGTAATTTTGGCCCAAACTAATTTGAAGGCCTATGTCTATTTCTATTTTTTTTTTTAAGATACATATATGTATGGATTTCGTTTTCAATAAAATGACTTTTGGCATTTTACGAATATTTTGTGAGAACTTTTTTCTGGGTTCCTTGTTGAACCAATCTCAGACATATGAAGGTAATCCTTGTGGTGTCTACCCTGACTTATCTTCCCTCTCTGGAAGTGGCGTCATCCAAACTATGTGTGACCTGTATCAAGTGATCTACTCCTACTAAGGATCACATCATCTGGTATCAGAGGTTCGGCTCTTGTTATAGGTTTTATCCTATCCAAATTTAATTTTTTTGTCTTTGTAATTTGTCTTAGGTTCATGTTTTTTTCTGTTATTTGCGCTCTTGGTTGCGTTCTTGTTTGCGTCTTGTTGCGTTCTTGTTTGCATCTTGTTGAGTTTTTGTTTGTGTTCTTATTTTCATTCTTGTTCTTGTTTCTTTCAGATCCTGTGTCAAAAAATTTGTTTGAATTTTGTTCCGAATTCTGTTACAAATTCTGTTTGGGACAATTTGGCTTACCGGAAGAATTTAGGGGTTTAGGGTTTAGTAGGATCTTGAATCTATTTGCCTATTGAACAAATTGCCTGGTTGCCTATTGAATTTGGACCAATGGGATTGATTGAATGAAGAGCAGTCTATTATCCTAGCCGCATTTTGAAAAAGAGAGCATTATATATAAACAAAAAAAAATTATATACAAAAAAAAGAGTTGTAGAAAGTTTGAAAAAAAATGGGTGTTTGATCTTTGAATACGAATTTGAGGCAGTTCTAGACATTTTTTTGGCAAAAATCATGGACCATATCCCCTTTGGTTACTTCCTTAGGGATTCTCCTCTGAATTTTGGGCGTTTTGACATATAGTGGGCCTCAAACGGACAACCATAGCAAAAGTTAAGACCATTTGAGGTTTACAAGTCATTTGTAGCTTTAGTTAATTTCTTTGACTCTTTGTTTCTTCTATTTGATATTGAGTATGCTAGTTTGTTATTGAGTCTGTTAGTTAGTTATTCAATCTGTTAGTTTGTTATCCAAGTTTGTTATCCAATCTATTAATTTGTTATCCAATCTATTAGTTTGTTATCCAATCTACTATTCCATAATTAAGTAGTCTTTCATGTTCCATTACCTTTGTGCATCCAATTTGATTCATCGAGGAACTTAAGAGGGAGTGAGTGGTAAAAGGCAAGAGTAAAAAAAAAACATCACACAAAAGCCCATATTGAGAGCATCAAACACGAGTGAACTACCATCAAAGAGAGAAACACGTAAGTAGAGTATGGTAAAGTCCTGTTGTAACAGTCGTCCCTTTACTTCCTTTAAATAAATAAATAAAATAAGATTAGGTCATCAATTCCCTCACTATATAAATTAACTTTTAACCCAGAGCAGCTTTTACAAAAATACATTCTATTTCTTTCTTTTACTCTGATGTACAAGAACCCTAACAAATTAGCCGAAGAAGGAGCTCTAAAGAGCACAAAAAATGCCACCATTGCAAACAGAAAATGCTTGAGCAACTACATCGAGGTAAGGGATGAGTTACTCACGCTAGGGGATTAGAATGAACATGTGTAGAGATTCCTAGAAGATTAATTTTTGGGTTATTTTGGGGTGTTTTATGAAGTTCAATTATGTTTTTCATGTTTTAATTGCGGATTGAGTGTGTTTGATGGACCAATTGGTGTTTCGATGCGAATTTGTTGTAAAATTGATGTGTTCTTGTGTTGGGTGTGTACCTTAGGAATTAGGATTCTTTATATTTAGCATAAAAATTGTGTGGAAGTGATTTTATTTATACTGGATATATTGACCTTCCAATCTTGTTGATTTCTTTTTTTTCTTTTCTTAAAATTTTTGATGCCGCATTGTATACACGTACACATATTGACACTTTTATTTCACAAACTTTATATTTTGTTCCGCGTACGTGACTACTCATCATGAAATTCATATGTGCAGTGGTTATTGGATAATTGAATTGAATAAAGTCATTTGAAGAAATTAACTAAAGCTTTATTCACATTGTAATTAGGCATTTCCTTGATGTTCGTGACTTAGTTGAAATATGTTTAGAATATAGGTATACATGTTTTTCGTGTAAACCAATATAAGTATATAAATTTTTTATTTATTATATATATATATATATATATATGTTTTAATATGATTATGTTTAATGTTTTAATATAATTATATTAATGTTTTTAATATTTACGTGAATGTTTTAATATATTTATATTAATATTTTTAAATGTTTACGTTAAAGCTTATATATATATATATATATATATATATATATATATATATATATATATATATATATTTAGTATTACATGTAATTATACAGTGATATGTTATATATATTTGTTTATAAGTCTTTAAGTTAGATGTGTTATGTTATTATTATTATTATACATTTTTATCTAATTGTTAAGTATACTTTGTAATTAGTTAAATTGTGAAATGTTAAATTGTAGACATGAGATATGGTTGTGAATGAGTGTATAATTAATACTTGTAGTGATATTACTTTGTCTTGTGAGCTATGAGTTATACATTAACCCGACCAGTGTTTATCTTGAGAAAAGTTTTATGCGTAATATTAAAGGAAAAGTGTAAGATTCCTAGTTAGGATCCTAAAGGGTTAAACTGTAGCGCAACTTGTGAAATATGTTTGAAATATAAGTGTGAGGTCGTGGGTATTGTATAATTCATGAACAGTTTCTACGTGCAAAAAAATGTTTTAGGAGTTGGACCTAAATCAGGAAGGTAAGGCCCAAACGGATTCTTCGGAGTCTAGGCCTTAGGGATAAAGACACTCGGTTTGAGTACTCCTTTAAGCCTATGTTGATCCCATGTGATTAGAGCAATCTCGCAAAACAAAGTAACCCTGACTAGTCACCTTATGATTTTACTTAGTGAGAGTGATCTGACATACCCATTGTGTGATGCGTCTTGTTATGTACTCCTAAGTGCCCTAGTGTGATTTTTCACTGACATGGTATCACATTCCATATAGGTTTGAGTCTTGGTATAATTGTTGCATAACGCCTGTGAATTGTTTATTATGAAATTGGTGAGTGTTGTTATGCCTTGATTGAGTGTGTGATTCATGGGTCATGAGATTGGTGATTGAAATATAATATTTAAATGATAAAGTGTTGAAACAACGTGGATTGAATTAAGTTGAGTTATCTTATAAATAGTTGAATAATGTGTTTTTGCTTATGCTTTTATTTATCCGTATTTTATTTAGAAATGTGATAACTCACTCCCGTTATGTGTTTGTGTTTGGGTTGATTGTCATTTTGTTTCATGTGAGCCAGCATATGATGAGTTTCATACTAGAGATGGAGAGACTTAGCCTGTGATAGGGATATACTCAGATAAGTGTGACATCGGGGCATAGGATTTTACTTCATATGTTATAATTCCGTGAAAGATATAATTGTGTTATGTTTTCTGTTTTAGTTTTTTTATATTTATTCAGAATGAGTGGCCTTGTTTTAAGTCGGGATAACTTTATCTTTTATTCAAACAATTTCTACTATGATTTCGCTAAGTGGATGTGAACCTTTTACCCTTTCAAAATAATTTAAATTAAATGTGTTTTTAAAAAAATTAATTAACTCTACATGGTTTTCTTTCCTTTTATTATTTATTTATATTTGCGAGGGTATAGGGTGTCACACCAATAACCTTTGTTTAAATTAATACAAAATTTTTGTTCCCTAATTATGGCAGGAGCTGGTGACGGTGGTGGTGAATATCATTAGCTGGACGAATCTCAGCGCTTGTTACTGGACGTGATGACTACACAAATGCAACGTTTGTGTTGAACCGTAACAGTGAAGAGCCCTATGGACGAATAGAAGGACAAGAGCACCAAATGAATCAGAATGTTGGGAGACCTTATGGTGGGATCAGAAGGGGCAATAATGGACCGAGGCAAAATAGAATGGAATGGCAGAACAGAATTGAGGGAGTAAAACTCAGTATACCTCCTTTCAAAGGCGAGAGTGACCCAAATGCCTACCTTGACTAGGAGATGAAGATTGAGCATGTATTCTCCTGCAATGATTATACTGAAGAGCAGAAAGTGAAATTAGCAGCAGCTAAATTCTCATACTATGCTATTTTTTGGTGGAATAAAAATCAAAGAGAGATGATGAGAGAGAAAGGGTGGGAGATACATACATGGACTGAGATGAGAAGGGTTATGCAAAAGAGGTATGTTCCAACTAGCTACAGAAGAACCATGCGACAGAAACTCCAGAGGTTGTCCCAAGGAAGTCTGACTGTGGAGAAGTATTACAAAGAGATGGAGATAGCATTAGTGAGGGCCAACATTGAAGAAGAAACTGAGGACACAATGGCTCGTTTTCTGAGTGTCACAAATCCTAACATTAGAGATGTTGTTGAATTATAGGAGTATGTGGAATTGGATGACTTGTTGCATAAGGCAATCCGGGTTGAGCAGCAACTAAAGAGGAAAAGTGCAATAAGAAGAAACTCACCCAACACTTTCAACCAGAACTGGTCCAACAGATCCAAGAAGAAGGGAGGCAACTCGTCTAGTCCATCAACACAGTCTCCACATGGAAAGTCAGCAGTATCCAGTACTGGAACCAAGCATAATTATGCCTCATCATCCAACACTGGTACCAGAAACATAAAATGCTTCAAATGCTTAGGCAGAGGACATGTTGCTTCTGAATGTCCAATCAGGAGGACCATGATCCTGAAGGCAGATGGAGAAATCAACAATGAATCTGAAATCGGTGAAGAAGAAGTGGAAGAAGAGCTTGAGAAGGAAGCTATGCAGGGTGATATGCTAATGGTGAGAAGGCTCTTGGGAAGTCAGATGCAGCCACTAAATGATACCCAAAGAGAAAATCTTTTCCACACTAGATGCACAATTAATGGTAAGCTTTGCTCTTTAATTGTTGATGGAGGAAGCTGTACCAATGTTTCAAGTTCCAGGTTAGTGTCCAAACTGAATTTGGATAGTTAAGCCTTATTCTAGGCCATACAGACTTCAGTGGCTTAGTGAAGATAAAGAGGTAAAAGTGACTCAGCAGGTTGAGGTGTGTCTCACCATGGAAGATATAATGATAGGGTGTTGTGTGATGTGGTTCCAATGGAGGCGACTCATATACTGTTGGGAAGACCATGGCAATATAACACCAAAGCAGTGCATGATGGCTTCACCAACAAGATTTCTTTCCAGCACCATGACCAGAAGATTATTCTTAAACCTCTACCCCCAAGAGAAGTGTGTGATGACCAAATCAGAATGAGAGAAAAAGAGAAAACAAGAGAAAGACAAGAGTGAAACACCAAAGAGGAATAGTAAAAAGAAGAGTGATACACGTGAGGGAAAAAGTGATACCCATGAGAGAAATAGTAATACACATGAGAGAAAATTTAATTGTTTAGCAAAGGCGAGTGAAGTGAGGAAAGTGTTACTTGCTCGTGAGCCGCTCCATCTACTATACTGTAAAGACAGTAAAGTTTCTGCTGATAATTCTAATGAGTTAACTATTTCTACTTCTCCTAGTGTTGAACTCTTATTGCAGGAATTTAAAGATGTCTTTCCCAAGGAGATTCCTTATGGACTGCCACCTTCAAGAGGCATAGAACATCAAATTGACCTCCTTCCAGGAGCTTTATTGTCTAACAGGCCTGCTTACAAAAGCAATCCCCAAGAGACTCAGGTAGTAAACAGAACTTTGTCTTCTCTTCTTAGATTTGTGATTAAAAAGAATATAAAGAGTTGGAAAGAATGTTTGCCTCATGTTGAATTTGCATACAATAGGGTTGTACGTAGCACTACACAACACTCTCCATTTGAAGTAGTGTATGGTTTTAATCCCTTGACTCCTCTTGATTTTTTACCATTGCCTAACATTTCTAATTTAAAGCATAAGGATGCACAGGCTAAAGTTAAGTATGTGAAAATATTGCATGAGTAGGTGAAGGCTCAAATTGCAAAAAAGAATGAAAGTTATGCTAAGCAAGCCAACAAGAATAGGAAGGAAGTGGTACTTGAACCAGGTGATTGGGTTTGGGAACACATGAGGAAGGAGAGGTTTCCTAAACAAGGGAAGTCCAAACTTCAACCTAGAGGAGACAGACCTTTCCAAGTACTAGAGAGGATCAACGACATTGCTTACAAGATCGATATTCCAGGTGAGTATGGAGTAAGTTCTTCATTTAATGTTATTGACTTGACTCCATTTTTTGCAGGTGATGAGTCTGAAGATTTGAGGGCAAATGTTTTCCAAGAAGGAGGGAATGATGAGAATCCTAAAACTACCCAAATATGGGGACCTATGACCAGGAGTAGGACCAAACAGTCAGTGGATACCCTCCAACAAATGATACCAGGCATACATAACAAGGTCCAAGTGGAGAAGGATGAAGGCCTAGAGGCAGAGGCACTACTAAGAATATTAATTGTTGTTGAAGGCCCAGACCAATTTGAAGGCCCATGCCAAATATGTTCTTTTTTATATTTATATTCTTTTCATTGTAATTTTACCCCAAGCTGATTTGAAGACCCATGTCTATTTCTATTTTTTGTTCAGATACACTATATGTATGGATTTCATTTTCAATAGAAAGACTTTTGGTATTTTGTGAATATTTTGTGAGAACTTCTCTATGGGTTTAATGCAATCCTATCCCGCAAGGGCATTGGATAGAAGACTCCAAGAAGATTGGGCCAGAGATGCAAGAGAAGGTCCTAGGGTTCTTATGAGCCTTAGGGTAGATTTCGGGCCCATGGGCTAAGTATGAGTCTGCTTATCTTTGTAAATATTAGATTAAGGTTTCATTATTTTTGGACCTTGTATTTAGGACTCCATAATATAGGTAAGGTACCCTAGAAATGTAGGATTTTCAACCCATGTATTTTAGGGCACCTAGACTAGTTTTTGTATTAGGGGTAGTTTTGTGATTTCACATGCATTAAGTGAATATTTGATGTGTGTGGTTGGAAATAAATTTAATTGAATTGGGAGAAGTCAAATCCAATTAAATTTTAGAGGGGGAGGTGAGCATTTGCTTGCTACACCCCATTGCCACATCATATTGTCACATTTTGTGCATGTCCCTCATGCTTTACATGCCTCATGACACCTAAGCGCACCTAGTGAAGAATCTTGGACTTGATCTTGGATTAGTGGGCTGAACCATAGCTAAAATTCACTAATCATAATTAGTGAAATTTTGGCTCCAAAGTTTGGCTCCACAAATTCAATTTCAAATTCAAGTGAAATTTGAACAGAAATTCAAATTTTCCTCCAATTTTGTGTGACACTTAGGCTATAAATAGAGGTCATGTGTGTGCATTTTTTCAACTTTGATCATTTAAGAATTACACTTCAAACTTCAGACCTCAATTGAGGCATAAAATTTCGTGCTCCTTCTCTCCCTCTCCCTTCACTCTTCTTCTTCTACCTTCAAGCTCTTATCCATGACTTCCTATGGTGGTGAGCTTCTTCTTGACTCATCTTCTCCTTAAAGTAGCGTCTCCGATCATCTCTTTCTTCCTTCTTCATTTCGCTGTCATTCATCTTCAAGAAGCAAAGGACTCCATTGATGAAGAGGATCCAAGGCTTACAAGCTCCAATGGAGCTACATCATGTGGTATTAGAGCATCTTCATCTAGGTGATGTTCTTTTGCTTCCTCTATCTTTTTGTTCAGTCAATTCACTTTAATTTCTTGTTATTCATCTTATACTCCATGTATATCCTCCATAGTCTTATGGTTTGGTGTTGTTTAGAGTAGATTCAAAAAAATAAACCGATTAAATTTTAGATCTACACTTGTTCTTGCATTTCTATTGTTCAAATTTAATAGATATACTCTTGAATCATGTTTTTGTGTTGCTTTTAGGTTCTATCATTTTTCAGTCATAATCTTCTTGTACTGAACCTTTAGATCTAAATTTTCTTCCAAAATATTGATTAGAAAAAAAAACACAAAAATCTAAGTGTAAATCACTTAATCCATGTTGTCTTAGAGTCATGTTTAGTCATAATAATTGTCATATTATGTTCTAAGTTTGTGTTGAATTTTTATTTTTTTGATTGAATTCTAGATATATTTGTTCATGTATTATTGTCATTCTTAACCTATCTTTTGAATTTTGAGTCTAATTCATACATGTTATTTAGTTCATAACATGTTCTAAATATTTTTAATTGAATATATAGAATAAATATTTTTTTACTCCCATAAAAAAATAGATCTTGTCGCACAACATAATTTTTTTGATAAGATGAATGTAAATAGTTGTAAAAGATAAAGCAAAAAATAAATTGATATTAATTTTATTCACTTTATCATTTTAAATTTTATTTTTTAATTTTTTATTATCATTTTTAATAAAGCTTATATAATTTTTTATTTAAGAAAATATTAGACTATTTTTGTCTCCATTAAAAAAGATAATTTGAATCCACCACTGAGCGGGACCCTTTCAATTTGTATAATTGATTAATTGTTTGTAGAGAAAAAAAAACAATAATGATAAAAATATATCGTTTAATGTATTCGATGCAGCTTGCTTCTGTACTTCGTGGTGATCTGTATTTTGTCCAGAGATGATCCATTATATCATAATCTATATTTGTTTTTAAGATACTTGTTTTTTTATTTATTTGATATCAGTGTAATTATCACATTAGGCTTAGTACCTAAAATAGTCCTACAAGTTTTAATTTTTTAGACCTATTATAAAATTAATCTTTAATCAAAACTTAATGACATTTAAAGTTTATTACTCCTTCTCAATAATATATTCTGTAAAGAATTAAATTCAGATTTTTTTTTACTATATGCATTATCAATTAAATTACATTCATTAAATAACACGGTATTTGTTTTAATGCGGCCCAAATAGAATAAGTGATCGAGTGGAAATTAGAAAAACAAAAAGCATTGATTTTTAGTCACTTTTACTGAGAAAACGTTTTGAAACAGTTGTCATTAAGAAGAAATGAGCCAAGCCAAGTCAAGCTTTATTAGGCTTGAGCTCGACTTGAGTTGAATAGATAAGGCTTGAACTTGGCTCATTACCTGTTATAGGCTTTTTTTAAAGGCTCGGCTCGACTTACATAAAAGTCTGACTTGACCTACGAGCTATGTAGAAGTCTGCTTAAAGACATCTTTGACCAATTAATTATTTTAAAACCTAGTGAAATACTAACTAAAAAAAAAAACTTATAAAATTTCGTATAAGTAATGTACAAATCCAAAAATAATTGATAAACAAAATCATATTGAATTCAAGTTGTTAAAACACAAAGTATATCAAAGGAAAATTAAAAAAGAGCATAATTTTAAAAAATATATGGATTAGAAATGATTTATACTAATATAGTCAAATAAAAAATATTTAAATTGTCTAAAAATGTCTTTACAAAATATTCTTTTCTTTGAAAGTATTAATCTGGTTACATTATTCTTTTAACTTGAGTCTTTTTCTTTTTGAAATTTTTTTACATGCAAGTGAACTCTCTAAGCACTTTATGTCACTTCATTCTATCATTCATAATGTCATAAAAATGGTATAGAAAATATTTATTATTATTATTATTATTATTATTATTATTATTATTATTATTATTATTACTACTTAAACAAGTCGGCTTGTTAAGTTTAATAAGTTTTTTTTATAGTTTGACTTTGGCCTTTTTATCTAAAAAAATTTGAGTTTGACCTTTATAGTAAACAAATTAAGCTGAGCCGAACCTTAAATAGGTTGAGTCAAAGGCCCTTGACAAGCGGCTCGACTCATTTCCATCCCTAGCTGTCATGGTCCCAATAATTGTGCTTATGTATTTTTCTTCTTCAATCATTATCACCAAATCATTATTTGGTATCTAGGCACTCTAGAACGGAGGAATCGTTAGATATACGTGATTTTCTAGCAATAGGTCGCATTGCATATCATTTCTATATAATACCTTTGTACATTAATTTTTTATTCGAAATTAACTTTTGTGAATTATGACATGCATGCATGTCTGTGGATCCCTTGTCATTTCTTTTTCGAAAAAAATTAGTCAAACATAAAGAAATAATAGAATATGACGACAAATATCAAGATTTCTTATTATGTATAGCTTCAAATTTTCCAGAACCTAGGGTAGTGACATTTGTGGGTGATGTGTATTGATACCTTCCTAACGTTCAGCGGGTACACAAATGCATGAAGATTGAGCATGTGACAGTTAGATTCAATGGCTTGGACTAAAATACAGACTCCAGCTCATTGTTATTCATTTTGTTGGTGAAAGACATACCGACACAGCCTCATGGTGGCCTTAATAGCCCAATATAATAGCTTGGTGATGGGACATTGCACAACCCCATTTTCTTCAATATGCCTCTTTTTTTCACGTAATACATTGAGTATTCTTTTTAGGTAAATAATTATTTTTGTTCTTAAATATATAGAGCACTCATAAATTTATCTTCGAAATATGAAAATTTAAATTTTAGTTTTCGAAAGTATACAAGTGTGACAAATTCATTCATCTGTTAACTTTTGTTCGTTACCGTTAATAAAAGAAACTACATGGCATAAAGGGACAAAAATGTCAAAAATAATTGTCAACACCAAAAGTCACTAAGTTTCTATTAGACCAAAAGTCAATAAATTTCTATTAGACCAAAATGTCAGTAAGTTTTAATTGACTAATTTGTCAGACTTCAATTTTTGTTTCATTTAAGAATAAATTATAATTTAATCTTCATCTTCTCTCCCCCCCCCCCCCCTCTCCTCTCTAATGTGATTGACTAAACAGTCTATTATTCTGAAATTTCTAATGTGATTGTACCTTATCCAAAATAGGAGACTCAAACAAAAATACAAAGTCATTAAGTTAATCCTTACAAAAATAATATCCAACTTGATTTTGTCACTATCTAATGTTGTTACAATAGAATTTTCAGAGCAACAAACAAATCATACTTATTAATCGATACTATGTTTATTATTATATTTGTTCTAACTTATGTTTCCTTTCCTATATTTTAAATGTTTATTATAATGTAATGCTTACAACGATACAAAAAGGAAGGAAAGATAAGATTAAATTATCTTTTATTCTTAAATGAAACGAAAGTTAGGATCCGACAAATTAGTCAAATGAAAACTTATTGACATTTTAGTTCAATCTATTTAACAGTCATGTTGGTAGTTATTTTTGTAACATTTTTGTTCCTTCATGTCACGTAAGTTATTTCATTGACAGTAACGGACAAAAGTTAATAGATGAATGAATTTATCATACTTTTTTCATTTTTGAGGACTAAAGAGAGTAAGAAATGCCCAGAAGAAAACTAAGTTTATGAATGCTTATCGGAAATTGTAAATAATATAAATAAAATAATTGTTTCCACAAATAATACACTCAAAAACGATTTCTCAACGTGCATATAGCTTTTTTTAAGTAAATTAATGTTTCTTTTTTATACGTTTAGAACACTCAAAAACGATTTCTAAACGTACCTTTGTTTTTTTAAACAAAAAACACCGTTATGAGATTTCCTAACTTTTTTCATTTAATTTATTTTTATTTTTAATTAATTATCTATATTTATGTTTTTTTAAATTGAAATTATTTTTTCATATTTTGTTGTTACTTTTTTGTATATTTTTTGCTTTATCATTTTTTGAAGAGTTGAATTTCTTTGTATTACTGAAATTCTTTTCAAAAGTGAGTAATGAAATATTTCAATTAAAAAATAAAAATGCTAAAATTGTTGGTTTGAAAAAATATGAAGACAAAAATAATCATGTTTTTATTCGTTATATTTTCATTTTGTAGTAGTTTTACCAAAAACATAATAGTAACTAACAATAGTGACTAAAAACCCATAAAAATTATTCTCATAAAAATTATAGAATATTTACATACCAAAATCAAAGAAAAAAAGAATCAGCAATATAAAGTCAAAAGACTAAATAAACCAAAAATAATTCATAATCAATAAATAAGGAATCATCTAGAGTTGAAATCCTTTGTATTTTCATTTTATTAAAATACTTGATTGAAATTTAAAAAAAAAACATATTTAACCAACAAGTTGAATTGAACTAAATATTTAAATTACAAATAGATATAAAATTACAAATAGTGGAACAAAATATTTAAATTTCAAACAATACAATAAAAAAATTTAAAATACAAAGAATATGACATAAACTTAACGTTGTTGGCTTGGACCTACATGATGGCGGCATTTGTTTTTTAATGGTTTGGGATGCGACACATTGAATATCATTTTAGTTGATCCGGTTTTCAGATATTCATTTTGGTGTGTATATGAGAGGAGACAGGATGACCCTTAGAATTTTTTCTTCTCTGGGTCAAGGTAGATTCTTGGCTCATGACACAATGGTCAATGCGCTTCGTTGCATAATTCCCCCAACAATCATTTGTATACGTTGAACACATTTTCCAATGTATGCACAAGATGTATGTAGTTTCAGTACACAGAGTGAGCATTCTTACAAGCAACAACAACATGAGAACAAGACATGTGCACTTTTTGGAATTTGTCATAGTTACATTACCTTCCATCTACTCTGACCATGAAATTTCCAGTGAGTTGAACCTCTCTCGGGTTAATTGTCTCTTCAACTAAGAATTGTGTGTCGCAACGATTGAATTCAAGAACAATATGAGTGTTTTCCTTTCTGTGTGCGTCCTCCATGGCCTTGTTTAGTACATGTGTATAAATTTGGCCAGATGTGAGCATTGTTGCAACTTCTCTTCCTCTTTGGTTGAATAATGCATTACACCTTATATATGTTATTTTACTAACACACTTATTAGCAGATTTTGTATTTTCTTGAGTATCGAATTAATTGACTCAACAAGATTGGTGGTCATTTGTCCCCAGCATCGCCCACCATCACATGCGAGAGTCCACTTTTCTCGCGAAATCTCGTTGAGCCAATTAATTGCTCAATCATCATTTGCTTCCTCCCTCAGATTGTTGCAGTAATGGTTGAATGTAGGCTTTGTCCTTGCATATGCTAACTAGTTATAAACATACAATTTCAATATTGGGAATAATACAAAATTAAATTATATTTAATATGAAGAGAAAGAAGTTTGGCACTCAGCCATATTGATAATTAGTTTTTTTTTATGTCATTGTTCTTGAACCTCCTCATGTAATTTTGTGCAATGTGTTGAATGCATAACAAATGCACAAAATTTTGTGTCGTCCACCCACTACCATATCTTGAGTAGGCACTTTTTATTAACTTGTGCCTGTCTAAAATCAAACATAGACTGTTTGATTCTTGTTTTATTTATTCAAACACCAATTACATTATTTTTAGATGCCTAACAGAGGATTTGAGTCATTTCTACCAAAACACGCATACAAGGATTACAAAATATAGAGTGTTTGTGTCGCTTTAATTTGTTTCGCAATGGTAGTATGGCAACAAACTAACAGGGTCATGCTCCAATTTGGGCTCTGTTAAGACATACCAAATTCATTGCATAATCATGACAAACTCCATCATATTGACATGAGAGGACATAGTGACATAAATTGGGCAGAGGAGCATCAACAGTGGATTGCAATTTGGAAGGAAAGACACAAATATGTGTTAATCGACCAACATATTCAAGGAAATTTTCAACATATGAGTCATTACATGAACTGATACTGAGAAAATTCAAAAGTTTGCCCAACACAGTATGCAACTCATTCAAACACTATTGCCACATCTCACTTAACTCTAGAGATGGAAACTAAACAATATCCTTCACTACAAAGCCCACTAGTTGTTTCCAATGTGCATGATGAAGGACTACAACCACCTCCTCAATCATATGAATTCACGCCACAACAACATTATCATCAAGATTATGGGTACAATCCATAGTTCTTCAGTGCTTGTGGAGAAAACTTTATGAGCAACCTCATAAGTACAAATCTTCGAACATCAAAATCTGCTTATGCGTATATGCAAAGTATCCTCATACCTTTATTTGTATCCTTTCACCAAACTATTGTCGATAGTTCTTCAATCAACCAACCAAATATTAATGACTTCATCCTGGAAGAGCAACCTGTTGTTCCTAATGAACAACTTTAACCACAAGAACATGGACGACAGTCGGTAAGAAACAAGCAACCTCCCAAATATGGAACTAGTGGACACAAATGACATTAATTGTCCTTGTTAATTATGTCCTACTATGATGATTGCTAGTTTGTCCATGTTAATTGATTGAACACTGAACAATGCATTAATTGACTAAGCACTGCATTTTTCTAAGATGAATTGACTAAACATTGCTTTTACCCAGACGATTTGACCTCCCATTGCTTTTTCAATATGATGTGATCGGACAATGCTTTTTAGGAAACAATTTGACTAAACACTATTTTTTTCGAATTGTGAAAACCAATTTAATTAATTAAGATACAATCTAAATTGTTTATATTGTTAGTACGATCTCAACCATTAGTATGAGTCACAAGAGAACAGTTGATCACCTAATATATATAGCAGTAGCAGTTAGATGTAACTTAACACCTTTGTCTGATATTCACCATATATCTTAAAACATGGAGAGTGTATTCGCTCTTATGTATTGTGATGAAGACATAATTGCATCATATGAAGGGATAATGTTTGAATGCCTTAGTAATCCTAAAGTCATCACAATAAGTGAGGACATGTTGAGTGATGCCTTAAGGAAAATAATTTTGTACACCAATGGAGATTTTAGAATTTTTAATTGATCCTTTTTATCATCAACCAATTTACAAAGGTGATGGTTGTGTTGAATACAATTGTATAGAGCTCAAATGTGACGGTAATGTGAGAAAAATATTTTTCATCTATTCAAAATTTAGTACCAAATGTTCAATTGAATTGGCATTCTCTAGATGAAATTCTTGCCTTGCTGCACAAATCAAGAAAGCCAAGAACGACTGATGAGATCATTGCTCTTATGCGTGATGAATTTGTGTAGTCATTGCGTAAATTAGTTGTTACTTTTTTAGAATAAACTTGCAATTCATCATTGAAATTATGTTGTTACTTTTTTTTAAGATTTTCTACTTTAATCGTGTTAATCCCAAACAATTATGATCTTTAGTTAAGCTTTTTTTTCTTCTTCAATCATGCAAAATAGCACTACATCCACAATTTTTTTAAATGAAAAAAAATAAAAACTATTGTATTGAAATATATTTTTCTAGATTGGATTTCCATTTTATTTTCATTTCCATTTTTTTAAAAAAATATTTTAATCTTTCTATAAAAATAATAAAATTAATTTGTTACTAATAAAATTTGTATTTAAAACATCATAAACATGAATAAAATAGCACAAAAAGTAACCTCCATGAGTTATTTATCTAAACTTTCTTTATTTTTTTTTCGTCTTCTTCAATCTAGATAAATTTGGTTTCACCTTTTTTTTTTCTTTTTTTTTAACTATGTTGAGTTTCAAATTATGTCACTTATTCTAAATATTTCATTTAAAGATTAATTCTTTTTTTTAAACAAATACTATTTGATAAAAATGGATTGCAAGTGTTTTCTTTAAAATAAATTAATTTAAAAGAAAGGTTTGGAAAGAATTTTTTTTAAAATAATATAAAATTAACTAACAATATATGCAAAATAAAATTTTATTTTTTTTATAAATTAATATATATATATATATATATATAGAGAGAGAGAGAGAGAGAGAGAGAGATTAATAAAAAAAACAGAAAAATTTAAAACAAATAACAAATAAAAGAAAAAAAATAGATAAGAAATTGGTTCCGAGAAGAAACTAATTTCTTAGCTAGGTTCTGAAAAACAAATAGGCGTTTAGAAATTAATTTCCAAGGAATCGATTTCTAAACAGGTATAAAAAAAAAAAAAACATAAGTTAAATAATTGATCTCTGGAGAATCGGTTTCTTAACTACGAAAAAATATAACAGGTGAGAGATTGATTGGGGAGAAATCAATTTTTCACTTGTTACACTAATTTGTAAAGTTGATGTATATAATTTTGGATTTGGGTAAATAATTAATTTATTTATATTAATTGGGTAAAAAAAACTCGGATTATGATTCCCCTTATTACTCTTAATTCCCTCTTTTGATTTAATTCTAACTGGTCCTAATCTATTATGCAATATCAATTTTTCCTCTTCGAAATCTATTTCAAATTATTTTCATGAACTGCAAATATTTTTTTCAAATTAATTAGTTTCTTATTTGTTCATGTTGAAAATCTAACTCAAAGAAAGCATAAAGCGTGAAGATCCATGATGATTAGATCAATTTATCAATCTAATTGGGAATTTACGTTCAATGGTTGGTCATAAATCCCAAATTTGATTGACAATCAATTAATTTTAACATCTTAAGAGTGATCAAATCCCAACAAGGATTCAAGCAACAAAATTTGTTGAAATCGAAATAAAAATCATGAAATTTATAATAACTAATTTATTTTATTTAATCAATTGAATCAGATCTTTTAATATAAAACCATCTATTTAATTGAATAGAAAAGGAATTCAATTGAAATCAAACAAAAGGATTTCTAACTACATGTTCCACCATATAACAGGAGATTTATCTAACACTTTTATATTTTATCTGTATAAACATTTTTAAAACACGATTTTACTAATATCAGAATTTAATTAAAGTTAATTTTATATAATTAAAAGTAAAAATATTTAATTAAAAAATATTTATTATATTTTATATTTTATTTGTATAAACATTTTTAATTACTTGAATTAAAAAATACACAGTAAAAGAAGATATAAAATTTAAAAAAATAATACTATTATAGAGCGCACAATTAACACTTGCGATGCTGACATCAAATAGGGACAGGAATCCCAATAGTATATTCTGGAGATGTAAAAACTGACAGGTAAGTTAAGGGATTTGTTTATCTATTTTTTTTATCAAGGTGGTGTTGTTCATAGGGTTTATATTGTGCTTGTTTATAGTGTTGTTTGTAGAGGTAGCTGCAATTTTTTCCAAATGGGTTAATGAAAATGTGATTGAAACACAGATATAATCTTTGATGTTATGGCTGTTGTTGTAATGTCGAACGAAACTCTGTAGAGGGTTCATCAAGATTTGAAACAGGCGCCAGAAAAATTCCAAAATTACAAAAAGAAGGTTGCAATGGAGAGGCAAAAACTATTTGATGGAAAGAACCCTAATTTTTGCAATCTACGTTTTCATCCCCTTCTTTTGTCGAATACGATTTATGCCCTCCTGAATACTAATAACATATTTTATCTTTTTTAAAATTTGCAAAACAATTGAAATATGATAAATTTAAATTATATTTTGTAATCAAATCTCATGTGTAAATCCGTTTTTCACCACTAAAAAAAATAATTAATGACAAAGTTATGTGACAATATAAACCCTCGCAATTAGTGACAACCTTTGTAAGGAATTTATAAAATTTGTGATTGATATATATTTAAGTTAATTTGTGACGAATTAAGTAACAAGTAATTTCCTTGTATAAAAAATTCATCACAAAAGTGTTATTGAATGCATAAATGTCTATTAGACAAAATGATGTGACGGAATCAATCACTTTCTAATTGTCCCACCATAAAGTTTGTCACAAACTAAAAATGAAATACTAATCAAGACTGTTTCTTAGGGATTTTTGTCTATCACAAAATGTTTGTCATAAAGCCTGTCACAAATTATCCATCACAAAGTCCATCACCAAATTTAAAAAATATTTTGACAAAAATTATCATGGATAATATATATATATATATATATATATATATATATTAGAAATTTTTATATCTTAAAATTATATAGAAATTATTAACTATTATAATAATTGACCTTTTTTAACCAATATAGGAAATATTAGTTAGTAAAATATTGTAGTTAATATTTAATATTTATAGCATGTAGAACTATATAACTTCAAAATAATAAATGAAAAGTATGTAAGAAGTATTTAAAATTTTAAAAAAAATAATTAATTGAAATATGGTGGCAACAAAGTCTCATCCAGAGACCAATTGCAAATGCAAGGTAGAATACCTATCGTCATTTTGTTACAAAACCTTTTAAGAAAAGCCACATATACCAAATTAACACAATGAAGTATTGTTCACCGTCCAGAAAAGGTGGATTAAGGCCATTCTCAACTTTGTTGTTTTGGAAGGGGAAGATGATTATCCTTGTCTTTAGAAGAATATTTGTTTTTTTTTATTGTTTGTAGGTCAAGCTAATTGTGAGAATACCTCTTATCAGCTTGTGTTAGTGTAGTAAGCATCATACAAATCATCATTTGTTTTCAATGGTAGTATAAAATATAAATGAGTATCTTGTTCTCATTTAGTGTTTTTATCATATCCATTAATCCAATAAAATATTTTTAAGGAAATTTTCTTTTATTTTTGGATAAATACTCATTTTCGTTCCTGAAAGTATGAGACGCTAATAGATTGATCCTTGAAATATGGAAAATTCAAATTTAGTCATCAAATGTACAAAAAGTGTGATGGATTAATCATGTTGTTAACTCTCATCTATTATCTTTAACGTGTGTGTTTATGTGGTATCTCTAGTGATAACATGACAGTTGTGTGGTTGTCACGTGTCCAAAAGTTAACTTTTCAATTTAGTTTATGAACTTAATAATTTGTTGTCATTTTAATCATTGAAATTAACCGCTTAGTGATATTTTGGTTCCTAAACTTATCTATGTATTGTTAATTTGGTCTCTGGAAGTACTTTTGAATGTTTAATTAAGTTTCATGCTGCATGTAAATTATTAAAATAGTCACCACCATATCCCCTTACTTTCATTTCATGTGCGCCATATTTTCCACCTTCATCTTTCATATTTGGTACTTCATCTTGACTTTCAAATCCACCACTTGCATGCAAAGTTCACCATTTATTCAATCGAAACATCAATTCTAATAGGAAAATAACACAAACATCCTAAAAAATTATTTATCTTTTTCTTAATAAGCATTGTCTAGCTTCTTTAAGAAGCTACATTCTATTCAATTAATTGTTTTCAAATAGCTTCTTCAACACTCGTAAGTAACCATTACATTTAGGATTCTTTGATGTCTATATATACCTTGCGGTAGTAGTAGTTCATCAAAACAACCTTTGTTGTTTACATTTTCCAATAGGCTTGATCCTATTAGTTTGATCATCCATCATGTGTCAATCAATCACATGGATCCTATGCCACCCCTCCCACTTACACCTCATTCATCCTTAAAAATTTTCACT
Organism: Glycine max; assembly: GCF_000004515.6. Lineage (NCBI taxonomy): Eukaryota > Viridiplantae > Streptophyta > Magnoliopsida > Fabales > Fabaceae > Glycine > Glycine max. The sequence continues at coordinate 20,598,247 of NC_016090.4, read as the reverse complement.
CTCTACACTCCAAACGTAATCAAAAGAATGAAAAATGACATGTGCTTCGCATGCTACCAGAGGTCATGTCCTCTATTATTCAACCCTTGAACAACGATGTGAAAATTGCAAAGATTGAAAAAATTAGGGGTAAAATGTACCACACTTGCCCAATCGAAAGGGTATGCAAGATATTCTAACACTTCCACTTTTCTCCCTTTCATGATTCTCAAGTTTTTTTAACTATCTTTTCACGATTAATGTTATTCCATAAAATAGATTAATTGATTAATTAATCTAACATACATACACATTAATACAATATAAGATAATAACTTGATTTTGGTAGAAGATCTGGTTTGAAACCTTATAAAATCTTGTTAGCAATGTCTAAGATTTATCTGCTAATTACTGTCATGTAATTACTCATAAATTAGTTTCATATTTATAGTGTAATTTAAAAGGAAAAATTATGAGAGGAAGGTGAAAAATATGAGGGATAAATAATAGAAGTGAGATTATATAGTAATGTCTATATTAATAATTTACATGCAACATGAGATTTAATTGAAATTTGAAAGTGATTTCAAGGAGCAGAATGACAATATGTGGTTAAATTCAGGGATCAAAATGTTAATAAGTGATTAAACCTAGGAACTAAAATGACAACAAATTGATAAGTTTAGATACTAAATTCAAATGTCTACTTTAAGACTCGTGGCAGCCATGTGAATTGCACGTGAAAATCGTCATGTGTCACCTCATCACCGGGTGCCACATAGACACACAATTTAGGAATAATGACAAGATTAATTTATCACACTTTTTGCACATTTGGGGATTAAATTCAAATTTTACATCTTTCATGGACCAATCTATCAATGTCTCACACTTACAAGGACCACAATGGACATATGTCCTTTATTTTTTTAGTTCTATGGTTTTTGTCTTCATTAACTTGAGGTCACTTTATTTGTTTTATTTGCTTTCTAATAATCAAGATCTTAAAATTGATTATTTTATTTTCTTTCGAATTTATTTTTTGAAATAAAATATATTATTTTTCACACCCAATGAGGTTTTGATCCAAGAACCAAAAAGAGGAGCCAATATGCTCTACTCACACACAAATGAGTAAACCTCAAATATTATTCAACTCTAAAATCAAAGGGATTACATCTCTATTATAGAGTTTATTCCAAGGTGCTAGTCACACAAAGTGGATAATCCTAATTTTAAGAAACATAAACAAAAGGCACAGACAAGCTTAATTAAGGCTAAAAATACAATTTAAATTAAACTGAAAGGAACCCTAATCTAGAATTAAAACTTAGGCTTCTAATTAGCATCAAACCAACCCATTCATTACAATTAAAATTAGTCCAAAAAACTTAAATAAAATGAAATGGAAATTTTGCAAACCCATGTTGGTGCGCATTGGTAGGTTGACATTCTTCAACATGAATCAAGTGCACCATCATGGACACTCTTCTCCCATTTTGGGCTTAACCATGTAATGTATTGATAACCTCTAAATTCTCCTTCGGCCTTTATACTCTTGCTCGCATTGGTATTTCTAGCCCAATCACAGGGTCAGCCTTTTGAGTTCTTCCAAGTTCTTTTAGCCCAATTGAGAAATCTTTCTTCTTATGTCTTCCATCCCTTTTTAGGAACCTTGCTTGACCTTTATCATTATACTTGGGTGTTATGTTTTGAAGAAGAAGGATGGAAAATTTTTCATTCAAAAAGAAATATTCTTTAATTTGACATTCTTTAAAAAAATAACAATCCTCTATATACGTTGGAGACACTTTTCAACATATACATAAGATGTATGTAGTTCATATACTCATGGTGAGCTTGCTTAAAAATAGCAATAACATGAGAACAAGGCATGTGTACTTTTTGGAATTTGTCATAGTTACATCACCTTTCATCCAGCCTGACAATGAAATTTCCAGCAGGCTAAACCTCTCTCAGGTTGATTGTCTCTTGTACTAAGAATCATGTGTCGCATCGATCAAACTCAAGAACAATCTGAGCATATGCCTTTCTCTGTGCGTCTTCCATGGCCTTGTTTAATACTTGCGTATAAACTTGGCTAGATGTAAGCATTGTTGCAACTTTTCTCCCTCTTTAGTTGAAAAATGCATTACACCTTATATATGTTGATTTTACTGGCACGTTTACTGGAAGATTTCATGTTTTCTTGGGTACCAAATTAATTGACTCAACAAGATTGGTGGTCGTGTGTCCCCTATCATCGCCCACCATCCCATGCTTGAGTCCACTTTTCTCACAAAATCTTGCTGAGCCAATTAATTGCTTGATCACCATCTACTTCCTCCCTCAAATTGTTGTAGTAGTGATTGAACGTAGGCTTTGTCTTTGCATATGCTGACTAGTTATAAACATACCATTTCGATATTGTCAATAATAAAAAAATTAAGTGATATTTAATATGAAGAGAAAGAAGTTTGACATTCACCCATATTGATAATTAGTTTTTTGATGTCATTATTCTTGAACCTCTTCATGTATTTTTGTTTAATGCATCAAATGTAGAACACATGCACATAATTCTATGTCGTCCACCCACTATCACGTCTTGAGTAGCATTTTTTATTAACTAGTGTTTATTTGAAATCAAACATAGACCATGTTGTGGGTGCCATGACTTTTTAAATTTTTTAGGAAGAAGAGTCATGCTTCTGTTGTTTCACCCTAGACAGTGGTAAATGCTATTGTAAGGAATTTATTGTTGTCATCTTATGCAATTATCACAAAGAGGATCCCCTTGAACTCATCGTACAACCATGTTCCATCGACCTAAACCACGAGCTTGAAATATTGAAACCCATTGATACACGGTCTAAAACTCCAAAAAAGATGATGAAATTTCAAAAAACTCTCTATTGTTTGACCTCCTAGTGGTGACATTGGAAATGTTTCCTTTTCCACAACCATACCAGCAAGAAATTGCTGCATAACTTGTAACAGTCTAGGTAAATTGTGGAATGATCTTTTCTAGTTGTAGTAGATGTTTTCAATGGTAGTGCATCCTTTCATGCTTTTGATGAGTGCTATCAAGGCTAGCACTGAAGTTGATGGATCATTTTCGATCAACGTGTGGATGCTTTCTTATTTGAACATTTGTATGGTTCATAAAGCTTTCGTATTTCTCACTGCATACTTGCAAAGATGTATGTTGCTCTACACCTACAAGCACAACTATCATCATCACAAATGAAAATTAGTTTTGTTGAGTTCCATAATTGTCTGGTAGTTAGCTCATTTGCTCACATAATACTTTTGCAAAGCATGTTATACTTGTTCTTTTGTTAGAAAATGCATCCCTTCAAAGAAAGTCCCCACTGGATGTTGGACTTCTTTGCAATCCAATGTATGACCATATTCAAAATCTTCAAAATTATATTTTTCAAAATTATGAATGTGTGGTGGCGAGTTGTATGGTGATACGGTTGTTATTGGATAAACACACTCAACTTCTTTCTCATGATCTTCTTGGGGTTGATGGCGTAGACCTTTGTCTACATCCTCACTAAACGGACTGAGTTCTTCATTAGGTAAGCCAAGCTTTGTTGTAAACTCGAGCTCATTTGGTTGAGTTGATGAGGTAGGCTCTCTTGCAGGGGTACTCCAGTATGGGTGATGTTGATCCTCAGTAACACCAAATGTTTGTGAGTCTAACAAATTGGTGGAAAATGGTGTAGAAAGAAGTTGAGTAAAAGAAGATGTGTTTGGTTCAAATGAATTTTATTGTGGTTAGGTTAAAGAAAAAGTGATGCAATCCTACCCCCCAAGGGTACTGGATAGAAGACTCCAAGAGGATTGGGCTAGAGCTGCTAAAGAAGGCCCTGGGGTTCTCATGAACCTAAGGGTAGATTTTTTGAGCCCATGGACCAAGGTTGGGTCCACTCTTCTTTGTAAATGTTAGAATAGGTTTTTCCTTCTTTTTGGGCTTGTATTTTGGCCATTCTAGTAATATAGGATTTTAGCCTTGTATTTCAAGGCATTTTGAGTAGTCCTTGCAGTAGGGACTTTTTTTGTATTTTCATGTATTTTAGCATGGGGGTGAGCTTAGCTATTATAGGGGATGTGTAGCTAAGCTCTAGCTTCTCATCTCAAGGAGGTGAGCCTAGTTATTAGAAAGGTGTGTGTAGCTAAGCTCTAGCTTCTCTAGGAATCTTCTCAAGGAGGTGAGCTTAGTTCTTAAAGGGGTGTGTGTAGTTAAGCTTTAGCTTCCCAAGGAAGCTTCTCAATGAAGCTTCTCAAGGAAGTTTCTCAAGAAAGCTTCTCAAGGAAGCTACCTAGGCTATAAATAGAAGCATGTGTAACACTTGTTGTAAGCTTCTCAAGAAAGCTTCTCAAGGAAGCTACCTAGGATATCAAGGAAGTTTCTCAAGAAAGCTTCTCAAGGACTAAGTTCTTCAAAGTTCAACTTCTCTTCCTCTTTTCTTTCTTCAATTTCGTGCTCCCCCCTTTTTCTTTCTCTCTCTCTTTATTTTCCTCCATTGAAGCACCCTCTCCAAACTTCTTATCCAAGGCACTCTCTTAGTGGCGAAGCTCCTTCTTCCATGGCTTATTCCCTAGTGGATGGCGCCTCCTCTCACCTTTTCTCCTTTGTCTTCCACTACATCTCCATGGTGGAAAATCACCATTGAAGGATCTTATTGAAGCTCAAAGATCCAGCCTCCATAGAAGCTCCACAAGCAAGCTTCCATCAAAAAATGTCTTAGATTGCATCAGATGTATGCGAACAATGGGACTAAGGATAATATTGAGGTTCATGAGATACTGGTTGAGGGTTTGGGATGGAAAGTGTATGTAACTGGATGTTTGCATACAATTCAATGCATGTAAAAGCCTCATGTTGACGAATAACAAAAATTATACCTTTGACGTCTTCATTGTCAACAAGTTGCACTACTATAAATATGAGCATTTCGTGCCCCACTGGTTGTGCGTATCAAAATCAAATATCTCATACTTGGTCTAGTGGTTGAAGTTGGATCATTTGGTGGATTTTTCTTTTCAAGTGTGAGGTCTTGCTTTGTTTGAAAGAACGTATGGTGGGGGTATTGAAACGTATCCCCTTCATTTTTTTTATTATTTGATCGTTGTAGTGCACTTACCAATTGGCAGATGAGGAAGACATGTTGTGTATTGTGTTTGCAAAGTTGGAAGAAAGTAATAGAGAAAGAAAGTGTTGTACAAATGTGTTAAATGAAGGTGAATATGACTTCTATATATAGAGGTCAAGGTTAAGGGTTTATGACCTAGGGTTAGGGTTTGAAGCATTGGATTCCCTAGCGTAAAGAAAAAGTGTCTTTAACGCACTAGCGTAAAGCAAAAGTGTATCTGATGCATTGACATAAAACATTTGATTCCTTGACTTAGGGTTAGGGTTTAGGGGCCATGGTTTAGTTATTATATTAGAGTTAGGGTTTACGATGTAGTCTTTTGGTCTAGGATTTATAAATAAGGTTTATGACCTAGGGTTAGGGTTTGAAGCATTGGATTCTCTGATGTAAAGCAAAATTTTATTTGATGCACTGACGTAAAACAAAAGTGTCCCTGATGCACTAGCGCAAAGCATTGGGTTCCATGATCTAGGGATAGGGTTTAGGGTCCAGGCTACATAATTAGGATTTATGACCTAGGGTTAAGGTTTGAAGCATTGGATTCCCTAGTGTAAAGCAAAAGTATCTTTGATGCATTGACATAAAGCATTAGATTTCTTATGCATTAGCGTAAAGCAAAAATGTCTCTAACGCACTGGTGTAAAGTAAAACTGTTTCTAACCTAGGGTTAGGGTTTATGACCATGGTTTAGTTAATATATTAGGGTTTGGGTTTGTGCGACAAACGCATGGTCTGAGGTACAAAATTAGGTTTAGGACTAGGTTAAGGGTTATCATTTAGCCCTAAAACACATTAACAAAGTGACCAAAAATAAGAAAAAATAACTTAAACTTGAATATGTGTATCGGTTATTTGGGTTAAACTTATGTTTCAATGCTGTAGTTTTCATGTCAAAGAAGTCATTAAGATAACTTTCAGGTCTTGATTTGGCCCTAAGACACATTAACAAAGTGGCCAAAAATAAGAAAAAGTCTCTCAAACTTCAAGATTTCATTCCATATTTCAAACTTTTGGCATTAAAACACACGTGATGGCAACTCATTAATACAACAATGATAAACACACATGACGACTACAAATCATTAAATAATTAAGTAGCAATCAAATAAATTAGAGGGGTTTCTTCAAAACTTTGTTCAAGGTTCACTGCTTCATCGAGGTATTCATCCAAACTCCAAATTCAAAGAGCTTGCAAAAATCGGTGGTGGTTGTGCACATGTTTGTATGAGTGTGTATCTGAGGTTGGAGAGTTGTCTAAATATAGAAAACACAATAATTATGTCCTCATCATCTTGCAGTATTCATGCCTTGTACTGAAAACAATCACTAACAAATGATACAAGTAATCCAAAATTTATATCCATGACCATTTTAGCATTTGGTAAACTAATCTTGTTTTCAATAGCTTGTTTCAAGGCATCAAGTGACATTTTGTTGTCTAGTTAAACGATCTTTGGTGAACTGTATACAAACGTTGAACCATGTTTAGTTGTTGTGATGATGCCATTGTAATACACAATCCCAGTGATCGATGATGAAGTCATGGTATATGGTTTAGGGTAGCAGTAAGGTTTTTGATTGAGTTGATGTATTAGACTACCTCATTGTAGACTATATTTATAATGTTTAATGGCTCATCACATGCACTTCAAAAAGAATGGTCAAGATCCCAACGACAAAATCAATGACCTATATAACACTGATTGGAGCAATGCAAGTTGAACGACCAAGATCCCATCGAATAAATTGTGTTATTGAATATTTTTTTATAAATACAGTGCATGTATTATCATCATATACACTCACTCATAGACACACTTTCTCTTGTTCTCATATATCCCTCTTTAACTTGACATTAGTACCAAAGCTTAAACCATGGAATCTACCACTGCTTCTTTTCTTTGGAAACAACACCTTCATAGATTTGGAGAAGTATGTAATACATTTTTTAATTGAATATTAATTATGCTATGATTTACAAATATTGATGTTGTTGTTATTATTTTGATTTCTGTGGGTAACAAATGATGTAATCCAATCATATGCTCAAGCTATGTCTTCTCCAGATCCCATAATTGAATCTTTGTTGGTATGAGCTAGGTTTTCAGATGTTGCAAAGCTCAAAAATATTAAAATCGATGATATTTTGGTGACTGCTTTGGTTGAAAGGTGGAAACCTGAATCACACACGTTTCATCTTCTAGTTGGTGAATGCAGGATTACTTTGGAAAATGTTGCTCTTCAACTGCGTTTATGCGTTGATGAAAAACCAATGACTGACCCAACATATTATGAATGAGAACAACTAGCAGCCCAATATAGGACATACATTTTAGGGCTGATTAGTGGGGTCTTGATGCCAGCCAAGTTAGGGAACAAAGTTCACTTGATGTATCTACCTCGGTTAGTAGATCTTGATCGGGCTGGATAGTACAACTAGGGTTCAACATGTTTAGCACATTTATATAAAAGAAATGTGTAAGACAATTTATCTCACATCCAAAAAAAATGAAAGAATGTACAATGTCTTTCAATCTTGGGGCATGATGTTGCAAGTCATTCATTCAACTAAGGGTCAAGTGTTTGTCATACCATTCACTTATAACTAGGTAAACAAATTTGTTCCACTCAAACAAAGACAATTTTTGGTGATGTATTTGACACTAACATTACATTTCACTCGATGGAGTGGCAGAGGGGCTATGGTTCTCTGGAATCCCTCACAGTGATGTTATAGGCTACAAATTAAGATTCGATAACATGTGTAATGAGGACGTTGAACCATTTGGTTTTTGTTTTATTTATTCAAATGTCAATTACATTTTTAAAAAAATTATTAACACATTATTTTTTCCGTTTCATTGGATGCCTTACAAAGGGTTTAAGTTATTTATGCCAAAACATGTATACAAGGATTCCAAAATATGGAGTGCTTGTGTCACTTTAAATTGTTTCCCAGTGGTAGTATGGTAGTAAACTGATAGGGTCATGCTCCAATTTGGACTTTGTCAAGACATACCAAATCCACCACATAATCTTGACAAACTCCATCATATTGACATGAGAGGACACAATGACACAAATTAAGTAGAGGATCAACAATGGATGACAATTTGGAAGAAAAGACGTAAATATGTGTTAATTGGCCAACTTATTCAATGACATCTTGAACATATGAGTCATTACATGAACTGATACCGAGAAAATTGACAATTTTTCCTAATATGGTTTGCAACTCATTCAAATCTTGCTGCCACATCTCGCTTAACTCTAGAGATGGAAACTAAATAACATCCTTCACTACAAAGCCCTCTAGTGGTTGCTAGCATGCATGATGAAGGACTACAACCACATCCTCAATCATGTGAATTTACACCACAACAATATAATCATTAACATTATGGGTACAATTCATTGTTCTTCAGTGCTAGTGGAGAAGACTTTATGAGCAACTTCATAGGTACAGATTGTTCGAACCCGACAAGTGTATCAGATCGCACAAGTAGTATAAAATGGTAAGAACCGAGTATCGAACTCTCAGGGAACTTGTGTTACTTGGTAAAGCTATATTCAGTGAATAGGTGTCTTGTATGAAAAGATATGTGTGGACTATGAACAGGTATGTAAACTAACTATTAAAAAGGAAAATCACGTGAGTAATGATGTGTAAAGACAAGTAGACAACGTGCTGGTCTTCCTATTAGGTGCCTGATGTTATAAGGATATTCTCTACTTAACAATGCTCATGTGTTCTATGGTGTCTCCTGAAATGCTAAACCCCGATCCCTCGTGATAGTCTAGCCTAATCCTAATCAAGCATCGTCCTCGGATCCCTCTTGTTGGACTAAACTTGACCAGAACCGCATTAAGACAAACATACAAACAACTAGGTTATCGTACCCCAATCCCTCGTGATAATATGATAAACTAGCCCTGTCCTATCAAGTTCTAAGAATCAGACCAGTTCCCACTATTGAATGATCCTAACAAAGCATGCATCTACGTGATCAAGGCAAAAGCATACTAAAATGACGTACTGATAGCACAGAGAACACATAAAACATCATTAAATATATATAAAGGTATTTACATCAAGTACCTACAAGGAAGAACCAATAGAGAATTTAGCTCTTCATATCTGGGAAGCTTCCTTTACAACAAAGAGAAGAGAAAAATGAAGGATTGAAGAAATACAAGTAGTGAGGATGTCTCATCCACCTCTAGGACCTCACAATCACTCACAAACTCATCTCATGCTCTCAGGATGGCTTCCTCTTCAAGCTCAGTTCTCTTCCAGTCTTCGCACAGCAAAAGCTCTCAAAACTCTCTGGAACTTCGACCTTTCTCTCTCTAGAAATCTCTAAACATGCAGAAGCTTCGAGAAATGACCAAACTCCATGGAACTTGGACCTCTCTCTCTATAGAAATATCTAAAAAACGCAGAAGCTCAAGGAAAAGCCCAAACTCCCACTCCATTTCTAATTTCAGGCTTAAATAGGTGGTCTCGTTGGTGCTCTCGTGCTTAGCGTGACTTTGGCTCGCTTAGCGCACATAAGTGAATTTCGGCTTAGCGCTCGTCTTCTCACTTAGCGGATGGATGCAAGCGGTGCGCTTAGCGGGATGAGCTCTCGCTTAGCGCACATGTACAGCTCATCCTTCTTCCAGATTCTTCCTCGCGCTCAGCCGCAAGAGTGGTGCGCTCAGCAGATGGCTCGCTAAGCCGGCAGATTGGCTTAGCGAGCAGATCAAAATCAGCACTTCACAAACTTGCCTTATTAACCTGAAATTGAAAGGGAATGATTATTAAATGCACAAAATGGGAGTACTAAGTACTTATTATCTATATTTAACAAAAAGTAATTACAACACTACAAAATGACCATAAATGAGAGGAGTTAGATACAATTTGCACAGATTTCTTACACAAAAGTTAGTCGTATTCATTGACTAACACAAATCTTCGAACACCAGAATTTAATTATGCGTACGTGCAAAGTATGCCCATACCTTCATTTGCATTCTTTCACCAAACTATTGCTGACAATTCTTCCACAAATCAACCTAATAATAATGACTTTGTCTAGGAAGAGTAACTTGTTATTCCTAATGAACAAATTCAACCACAGGAACATGGAAAACTACATCGATAGCCGATAAGAAAAAAGCAACCTCCCAAATGTGGAACTAGTGGACATAGACGACATTAATTGCCCTTGTTAGTTATGTCCTACTATGATGATTGTCAGGTTTCCCTTGTTAATTGATTGAACACTTAATAATGTATTAATTGACCGAACTATGTATTTTTCTGAGATGAATTGACTGATATTCACCATATTGCTTAAAACATAGAGAGTGTATTCATTTTTGTGTACTGTGATGGTGACATGATTACATCATATGAAGGGATAATGTTTGAATGCTCTAATAATCCTAAAGTCGTCACAATAAGTGAGGGAATGTCGCTTGATGACTTAAGGAAAACAATTTTTTACGCCAACAAAGGTTGTAGAATTTTACTTAATCTTTTTTACCGTCAATTAATCTACGTAGGTGATGATTGGGTTGAATACGACATTATGGACCTCAAACGTGATAATGATGTGGGAAAAATATTTTTCATCTATTCAGAATTTAGTACCAAAGGCTCAATTGAGTTATTTGCAACTTTTGGGAGTTCTCCATATGAAATCCTTGCCTTGCTACACAAATCAAGAACGAATGTTGAGATCATTGCTTGGATGCATGATGAATCTGTGTAATCATTGCGCAAACTAGTTATTTTATAGTTATTTATCTAAATTTTTTTTTCGTCTTCTTTAATCTAGATAAACTTGATTTCATCATTTTTTTTCTTTTTTTAGTTATGTTGAGTTTCAAATTATGCCACCTATTTAAAATATTTCATTTAAGGATTAATTTTTTTAAAAAAACATTACTATTTGATAAAGATAGATTATAAGATTTTTCTTTAAAATAAATTAATTTAAAAGAAAGGTTTGGAAAGAATTTTAAACAAAAAATAATAATATAAAATTAACTGACAATATATGCTAAATAAAATTTTATTTTTTATAAATTAATAAAAAAATAAAAACTTTAAAACAAATAACAAATACAATAAAAAATAAAATAAAATAAGTGACAAATCACTTTGGGAAAAAAATAATTTCTCACTTGTTAGAGTGATTTGTATTATTGATGTAAATAGTTTTTGGGGTGTAATATTTGGATAAATAATTTATTTATTTATATTAATTAGGTAAAAAAATCAGTTTAACCATGCATTGTACGTGTGGCTTAAGTAATTATATTAACATATATTTAAAAATATTGTCACGCTTAACTTAAATAGATAACTTTTGAATAAAAGATATTTTTTTCTTGAAAGTGCAAGTTGTTTCCCCTAAGTCCCTAAATTTCTCTTCTATTTAAGTTAATTTTGTGCATATTGATTTTATCTAAATTTAAGTTGTCCTTTGGGGGAATGAAAAATTGACACTTCAATTGTTACTTTATATTTTATTATTTTGAGTGCGCGTGTGTTCCTCACACGTAGCTATCTTCTGTAAAATAAACGACATAATCTTCAAGATAACTAACGTGATAACAGAATATTCCTTAATACCCATGTGAAATTAAGTCTTATTGGGCTTTTGCATCCATTGAAATTAAGCCTTTTTCGTTTTTTAAGCGATATAAACAGGGAGGATGATTTTTCATCGGTTTGATAAATTAACAGAAATATTCCTAAGTAACCAAATTTAGAGGTGATGAGCGAGGAGAGCCATTAATTGGAATCCATCAATCACAACAAAATAATTTAAAGAAAACAATCTGTCCAGGGAACATGGAAAAAAAGAGAGAGATTATATGATAGAATATCACACACATGTGCTTCTTTGGTAAGGAAAATATGAATCATAGTTTTTGTTTTTTTTTTCAACGGGGCACAGCGTGTTCGTCCTGCACAGCATATCTCCGGACCCGCCACCAATTTTGCCTCCATAGCATACCAGCTACATTATTCCATTGACGAAAACAATGGCTGAAAAATGAGTTTCTATATTTCAAAAAACTTGAAGAAATTGTATATTGCAGTTATAGACAAAAGCTGAGAATGCGGTGCCACTAGTTAAAATATTTCAAAGCATGTTTGTTAATTAAAAGAAAACTCCTTCTCTTTTTCCAAAACTTTAGACTACTTTCCATCACATAATAATAATAATAATAAATTCATAATGGATTTTCCGACAATAGCACTACAAATTTCTTTCATGTAAACTAATAAATTTCTCGTTATTTGTTTAATTTAAATAATTATAACAGTTTTGAGCTGGGTAAAATAGGCCCATCCCAGATTCTTGAGACCACCTCAGCCAAGAACATGAGATAACTCCAAACTTCCAAAGGTTTAACTAGGGTAAATGGGCTGAAATTCTCAATAGAGGAAGGCTTTTGTTATATCTACGTCGCTTTTTTTTCTAAGTACAATCCCCATACTATCAAATATTCACTATCATTCCAGAAAAATACATTCCAAAATACTATTTTAATTTTTATACTCTAGAAAGTAGTTTCCAGAATACAAAAAATTTAAACATCATTCCATAATGTACTTTCCATAATACACAATAATGTGATCCAAAAAGTACTGTCTAGAATACTGTTTAAATTTGTATATTACTAAGAATACTTTTGGAAAAAATTTAATAAATAAATATTATGCATTTATTCCAAAATCTTAAAGATAATAATCTCAGTAAAGTGTCTTACAAAGAGAGCATTTAATGTGTCTATACTCTACCTCTAACAAAATTACACATGTGCAAACTATGCCTGGAAATTGGAAGCTTGTGAGAACTTTTTCTAGTTTGTAACAAGACAATAAAGATTATTAAAATCAAGAAAGTGAGGAAGAAAGGAATGTTTTTTTGTCTTGGAAGTAACAAATAGAGTGAAAGAGAGGAAGGATTCTAATGAAAGAGAGAATATTTTGTTGTCATGGATGAGTGCATTGTTGGGAGGAAGTAAGTGACCGTGTGAGGGAAAAAGGAGAGTTTGAAACAAAAGGTTATTTAAGTCATTTGGGTTTATAAAAGAAGGGGAGTGCATTAGACAAATGGGAGTGGATAGCAAATGCCTAGAGGAATATTGAGAATAAATTGGGTCTGTCCAAAGTAAGGGATCATACCTTGAGGGTATTTCTATTCTCGCCACCAATTGCTATTTTCACCCCCACATGCTATTTTTTTTCTTACTTTTGTTTCGTACTTTTTGCACGCCCTCATTAATATAACAGGGACGTGTTTTTGTTTCGTACTTTATGTCCTCTTAAACATAAGTTTCAACATATAATATAATAAAAAAAGGTTTCCATATAATTTAATATTTAAATTGAGAAATCTACCACTAATGTTATGAGGAGAAAAAAAAAACTAAAAGGAAGACATAATAAGGAAGTCCAGTCACATTGCCTGCGCAAATCAAACAGATCACAACGCATGCATTCAGCTTTTAGCATGTCATGGTGTTCCCCAACTACCTCCTTGTTAGAAAGCAACTTAGTGCATTATTAAATAATTCCTTTTCTCTTTTCGTTCTTTTGTCCTAGTTTGTCTCCCAAGCAAACCTCCTCTCTTCCACATTAATTGTCTAAGTTTATACAAAAATCTCCATAATGTCATATAAGTTACTTTCCAATATGTGGCTTCCTTTGATTCTGATCTGAAAAATGAATCAAGGACACCTAAAAAATCGCCTTCACATTAGTACTTTGCGGACAATATCATGGTCACTAAGAATGGATCCTCTGGTGTTGATAATAAATCGTATTGAAAATTTATATCTTTATTTGCTTCTTATAAATATTAAATAGGCACTACTTTCTGAATTTAAAGGTGTCAATTGAGTAGATTCAGTTCGTCCAAGTTCTCTCACCACACATTGCATAAAATACGCGTCAATTTAACCCAACACACTCTTTTGGAAAATAAAGTAATTTGACTCAATTCATTATGGGCTAGTGAGCTAACTTAATTTATAAAAATACAAAATAAATATAGAAAAACTAATGAAAATAAATACAAGCTAACTTAATGTTTAAACTTTTTTGAATTTAAAGGTGTAAAACCGAGTAAATTCAATTTATCCAGATTTCCTCATCACACATTGCATTAAATATGGATCAATTCAATCCAATTCACTCTTTTAAGCTATCAACATATTATTCTACTCAATTCACTGCGACTTAGTGAGTTGAATGGATTGACTCAAGCTAACTTCATTTATAAAAATAAAAATATAAAATATAAAAAAATTAATGAAAATAATAAAACACAATAGCATATTAATTCATAATAAACTCAAGGTTTAGAAAATAACAATATTAATAAAATTTAAAATCAAAACGACTAATCTCGGTTGACCACTTCAACCCATGAATAAAGTGTGGGGAGTCAAGTCAACCCACAAAAAGTAAACCAATATTTTTTTCAATTTATTTAACTCATGAGCTGAGCTGAATCAGATTAACTCATGGCTTGAGTTCATTTTCACACTTCTCTTTATTGAACATTTTTATCAAGTGAGATAGATATAAAATTTCAACATCATCTTTGTCATGTTTAATTGGCTATCTATATAAGAAACAAAACTTGGTTTTGAACGTAAATCATAAATTCCGAGACTCCTCTAACGTGATTTTCTCAAAGGAAAAAATCTCACCTTTTATGAACGGAAGTCGAAATGCAGAATATACATGGCAAATATAACACGAAAGGATTTATTCCCACCATTAATCACACACTATTTTTGCTTATATATTGATATAGTATTTTCGTTATCTTCTTCTCTGCTCTTCTCTTCCTCCACTCCTTATCTCACTTTCTCATTATTGAGCTAATGATCGAGCTGAGTAACCAATTCCCTCTTATGCATCCACTAGGGCGTTCAACATAAGAATAAGAATCTAGTTATACAAATTTCATTCTTTTCATATAAAATTTGGTAAGGGAGCGTGGGGGCAATAAGAAAATCACATACACTATAGGGAATGAGACTAAAATATGGTTATAAATCAACCCATAGTTTTTTTTTTCTTTATCAAATGTAGAATAAAGCAAAGTGGTGCCTTGCTAGGCAACTTGCAAGAAAGGTGCTTCTTCTTTATTGAAGAGAAATAGTGAAGATTTTGTCATGTATCATGGTGAAACTTTTTAGGTGCCGTTTCTCCTTGCAACTTTTGGTTTTAGTGGGTAGGACCAAAACTGTAGGTACAAGCAGCATGATGGTACTATATGCCTCTCACAAAGGTTGGAAAAGCAACAACAAATTTAGTGCCGGCAATGAGCTACAGCATCAGCAAAAGAAATTGAAGAGGGAGTGGAAGCTATTAGTTTTATGACTTTCCATGTTCTTTGTTTTGGACTATCTAGACCGTAGGATTTCATGAAATAGATACTATGCTTTCTGAATATATTCTATTCTAACATATTGTGTGTCCATATCATGACCGAACATGAAAAAGCCCAATATTATATTTGACTGAACCTTTTTAAAAGTATATTACTCTTTTTACTTGGCTTTTTAAGATTTCTATTATGGTAAAAAGAAAAAAGATTTGTAATGCTTAAACAAAGCCTTAGTTTTCGATAACCATTGGTTCATAATTGGAAATCATATAAATATGATAAGAAAACATGTTATTTTACGATTGTAGACACTCATAATTTAGCTATAGTTTTTCATTACAAATCGCAACTTTTACAAGTCAAATGGAGAAGAGATAGAGTACTGAGTGCATATACTATTGACTGTTGTGTTTTCTTTAGTGGTATATGAAAAAATCAACCAGGATGCTCAAAATAAGTTAAAATAAATTTAATTATTTGCTAATATTTAGAGGTCGGGCAAAGTGGGGATTATTCAGAAAGCCTCCATCCGTTAATTATTTGCTATAAATATGAATTATGCTCTTTCCATACATAGCTATCAAATGATGGACATAGATTTTGTATCGATTGATGAATATTTCTTGCGTTTTGATTAACCAAAGATTCCTGTAAAGTCTACACCCTAAATTAGAAAACAGCACCAGATTTAAAAATGGGAAAAGAAATGAAAAAGTAAATATCATGTCAGACAACAAAATTAAAGAATCTCTATATATTATTATTCCTTACTAATGAACCATCACCTATTATCATCCATCATACCAAAAGTTGAAACGTGGAGCCGTTATTAACCTAAAAGTTATCGCTGTTAACAGAATTCACAGATTGGTCCACTGCAAGGATTAAGGTTCTGCTATTTATAGTGAATTTGGATACTGAGGAGAAGCATGATCTTATGGTTTATCTTAGTTAATGAGTTGCTTTGCTACGGTATCAAGAGGGTTTTCAATTTTTTAATTAACAAACATTAATAATTAGTTTGTCAATTTTTATTAACACGTACAAATGAGAATTTTTATATAATTTTTTTTAGTTAGAAGAATATTAACAACATATTCTTTCTAACATATTTTATTATTGTTTAAAATTTATTTAAAATTATCAAATTAGGAGAACAACTTATTGTATGAAAAGTAAGACCTAACAAAAAAGTAAAATTTATGATTCAGTCATTACTTAATGAATGCTCAAAAAAGTCTTTTTGTTAACATTTCTTTTTTGAGTAAATAGTTTTAATGAGTTTGGATACATTGAGAAAGAGAAAAGGAGAGAGCTAGGTTTCTCAATAAAAGTATCAAAATCCTTAAATTTTCTGTGGTATCATAAAATTTCTCATGTAATATATCGTAACTCATTTAAAATCAACTCATCCAATTTTAAAAGTAAATATTAATGGAATAGTTGGATTGGATTACAATTTCTAATCAGATCGATGAATGAACCATTTTACATTTTTAATTTATTTCGTCGACTAATTTAAAGTTTACTTATTGAACATAGGTTTTTTAAGGGACCTGGACTCTACTATGTTTAGGTACAAGAATGAGTACAATATTAAACTTTATTTTATGAAATAAGTTTTTTAAAAAATAAAACATTATATACTCTAAATGAATGGATTGGATATCCATCAAATAAAAAAACATTAATAGATAGTTTGAATTTTTTTATTAAATAAATCCTGAATTGATTAATTTTTAATAAAATATAATTCGTCTAATGATTTATTTATAAGTTATCTATTATTATTCGATTTAAACATTATCTTGTTCATCCGTATGATTAAATAAATACAAATCTTTGAAACCAGAGAAAATATAGGAACATCAACATATTCTTGTAAATTAAAAGGGCCACACGCTCAAATAGAAAGAAAAAAAATAGAATGCAGAACAAAAAAGGAAAAAAGAACTTTCATTCTCATGGAGAGAACAAAGTTAAAAGAAGCTAGAGTGGAGCATGAGATGCTCATAGTAGTGGCACTTAGTACATCTATGGTCAAGATTCGAGACTAAACTCAATCAATTAATTTCCATTACGAGATTAATTTATAATTTGCTTTTATCCCTTTTTATTACATCGTTTATTTATTTTCAGCATTTTCTTTCTACTTTTCCTTTTTTCCTGTTTGTTAAAAAATATTATATATACAGTATAATTTCTCATCCTTTATTAGTATTTTACATGTTATGGTGTAGTGGAGATTAACTAAGGCAACGTGGTACATTTTATGCGTCACTTTGCAGAATGCTGCGTGACTCAGCAATTTCGAGCCAAGCATATGATGACACGGTCTAGTGTCCAAAATAACTGCTTCCACTTGCCTACAAAAGCACGTGAATGATTCTTGACTTAGATCATTCCACGCATATAGATTCTGTTTTATTATCAATATTCAGTTGCCGCGTACGATCATTAACCCATTGGAGCCTAACTTAACACAATGAATTAAGACTAACCAGTGGACTTAATTATGGGAGTTGCACTAGCACAATGATTTATATTAGAATCGTGGACTTTAATTATTTAGAAGAAAGGTGTAATAGATTCTCCAACTTAACCTTTTACATGAGACAATGAATATTTTCTACGAGAGAAAATTTTTTAAGTTAAATAAAATTATCATGAATATGATGGTATCTAGCATGGACTAGCAAATTAAGAGTGATCTTTCGTGAAGTATTAATTTTAGATTTTAAATTAACTTGAAATTCACATTATCATGATTCACATTTGGTATCATATATTTTTTTGTTGTTATCAAAGTTTCTTTCTCTCCGTTTAACCTTGGTTATTTTTCTCTTGTAATCACCCATCTTTATCACAAAATAGTACACTCTTTAGCCACCTCTCTCCTGTTTTCCCCAAATTCCCTCTTCTCAACTAATATGAACATGCAAATCTTATGCTATGGAAACCAAACAAAAAAAATCATCAAATTAAAACCAATATGAATATGCAAATGCAACAACAACCTCGACCTCATCAGAGACACAACCACCATGGCCACACACTGGCGACACAAGGCACCACAGTCGTAGCGGCGTGGGACATTGTAAAAGCGACAACAACAACTTTGATCTCATCAAAGGGTGAGGAAATAGATCTCAAGCACAAATCCCAAAAGAAGAAGCAATATGATGCTTGCGAATTTGTTGTTCAAATTCTAGGGCAATAAAGAGAAATGACGATTTCGATCTTGCAATGTGATGAGAGATCTGTGACGCGAATTTCTTCATGGTAATTTGAAATTCGTGTTGGGTTGTTGGATGCAAGGGTTCGTTCACTATTGGGGTGAGGTTCAAAGGTTGTCTTATGTTGAATCAATTTGGAGAAGATGTGAATGAGCTTCGACAATGGTAGTTTGTGACCGTGCGTGGTGATGAAGAAGGTTACTATTTAAGGGAGTTTGGGACTTGTTGCGGCAGCAACGGAAGGACAATGATGTGGTGGCAATGGTGATGGTGTTAAGAAAGACAGTGGAGGTGTTAAGGAGGAAGACAAAGGTGTTTGCGGTGACAATGAGGGGTTCGTTGGCGTCGGAAGTGTCATCAGCGATGACAAAGGTATAGACGATAAAACAAAAGGGGGGCGGAGAAAAAATATGGTGGTGAGGGTCTACCATAATAGCATACACATGAGATTAATCCAACCATTAAAAGATATGATGTATGGTGGGGGTGGTCCACCGTAGATGTCATCTGAGTATTAATAAAAATTCCTTGAGTATTTAAGAAAATTACATATTTAAGACTAAAATTAGATATCATTAATTAAATTGAAACAAGTTTTAAATTATCCACGTGACAAGTTTTTTTTTGTCTTAGGTCAGAGATCACGAGTGTTGTCCAACTTACTGAATCAAAGACTAATTTTGCTCGCGGCATGTGACTGTCGTTGACTCAAGGAAATTTTGCATAGGTAGGAATCAAATACAGATTCTTCCGTTAAATAGATCATTCTCACCTATATAAACATAATAAACTTTTATACCAATACATCAATCATTTAAGTTTAACCACACGACAAATAATATTCTCTAATAATAGTGTGTGATTTATTAAATAAAGAAAATGATTTACCAAGTAACTAAACCAATATTATTAAGTGACTCAAATTTTACTCAATAATAACAAAACACAGGGTTTTTTTTTAAAAAAAATATGATTTTCCAAGTAATTAGACCAATATTATCAAGTCATATTTTAGCATGGAATATGTGAATCAAATTATTTGAAATTATTTTAACTTAATTAATAATTTCAAAAAATTAAGTCTTAGATATACATATGCTAATGACCTACACAAAAAGAGAAAAAAAAAGGTTAGATCATATTTCAAAAACCAAACCAAATGTTGTAGGTTTTTGACATAGGGTTATTTTTGTAAATATGATTTATTGCTTTTTAAAAGCTCTCTTACAAGACAAAAAGAAAATACAACTAAAGTCGAAACCAAACATTGTAAGCAGGATTTATTAAATGAAAATTAAACTTACAAAATATATATTTTTCAATATATTTTAATTAATAAAAAAATATGTAGTTAATATTAACAATTTCTTATTATTTAACTTAAAAAAATAAAATATTGAAAAAAAAATTAAATTATTGTGTGCTTAATTAATTAACAGATCAACATACGTGAGTCGATGTGTTTATGTTCAATTCCAATAAATAAAAAAAAGATCAACATGATTCATAATCGCGTATTGTGCAAAAAACGAAAAACACTACATATGGTGTTTGTTTTAGATTTATGATGAATAAAATAAAATTAATATTACATTGAAAATAATTAATTCCAAAATAAATAAATATATTTCATTTATAGTTCAAAATTAGTTTTATATTTTCAACCAACTAAAATCAATATTTCTCAACTTACTATTAAAATATTTTTCTAAATACAAATCTATTGCTTAAAATTATATATACTAAATTCATTTTTTTCAAAATTAATTCTACCAAAAGTTAAAACAATTAAAGTAAAATGATTCATTTGAATAATGTTTGAACAAGGATATAGCCAAAATACGGTTCAACCACAGCCAGTTTAGCCTGATGAGTTTTTTAAAACATGTAGGATCTTTTTGTATGTGGGGAATTGAACTTAAATACTACCTCATTGGTCACTACAAACTAGTTTATTAAACCTCTTAATTAATCTCTTTGTTACAAATTACATAATTGAGTATAATTGAAGGTTTAGCCCCTGTTTCATTGATTGTGTGAACTTGAAACAACATATATTTATGGCAAACACTAGGTTAAAGAATCAAAACTAGATTTTTTATATTAAGTATATTATTAATACACAATGCATCTTCAAAATGAATTCTAATAAAAACTTGCATTCGTTAGCAAAGCTGCAAAGGCCTATATTTATTTGAAGCATCAAGCATTTAAAAAAAAGTGAATAATCACAAACTCAAGGTAACTCCTCTCGTCCTATACGTTTTACAGATAATCCTTTCTGCCTAGGTGGAAGATGCATATCACTGCCAAACTCTGATATTGCATCTTTGGTGCCAGCACATTTAATATCAGAATACAATATGAAGGCTCTTCAAAGATTGAGTGATAAGGAAACTCGTGAATCCTTGAAATATTTACATAAAACCACCCTTAAGCATCTAAAAATCAATCCAACATCAATGAATAAGGTTTAGCATTTTAGTACCTTAACTTTAATCCCTGCATTCTATATAGTTCATTGATTTTGCATGGACGGCATTTGCATAATTGTATCATAAGGTCCAAACTGGCATCCACTGAGGAAATACTGCTCCTGAAGTGGTTTAGATCCATATGAAGAAATCCCACAAAGTGGTGTCATGAACATGTTTCCATTTGTGGAATTGAAAAGCATAGGCACAGTTTCACATGGCAATTTCCAATCATGTTCCTGTTTAATTACCATAGTAGTAGACAATCTTTGATTCTGGGATGGTGGATTCACATCCTTCACTGAGTGATCTGGTGAATAGGGTCTGTTGTTACTCTCTGATGAAGGAGATTTTGCTTCTGGGAGATTCACCATTGTGATGTCATGGATACTGGATCTCTTCTTGTCCTTTCCTCCACTTAGTTGCCTGATGAAATACTTCTGAGCATGACTTGCAACCTGAGTTGGTGTTCTTGTGGTCACAAAATTGCGAGAGATGTTTCTCCAGTCTCCTTTACCATACTTCTTCAGACCCATCAGAAATTGCCTGTGATGGTCCATTTAGCAAGTAACTCAGCATTAGACAGTAGTTCTTGCACAAATCAAAGGCTCAAGATAATATTAAATTAAACTCAGCACGGATTTCACTATAGACTTTATTGTTAATTTTAGAATTTAATTAGAATGCACCTTGTCAATACAAATTGTCAAATATGGTATGCTTGTTGGCTTCTTCAAATTTATTGTGCATGAAAATTAAATTCTTAATATGCTCTGAGTTTCTCATTGATTCAAGAGTAAAAGCCTTGGATTCAGGAAAATACGTATACACAAACAATAGACCATATTAAGTGAAGCATTTTTCATATCAATCATATATATACAGTAACCAGAACTGACTCAAGCATTCAACCAATAACTACACAAATGAATTGCCTAAAACTCAAAATTTTAAGCAAAATCCTTAACTTCAAAGTTGTTTAACACACAAGCCAAGCATGGATTATTATTCCTCCACTTTTTGACACACACATGAACATAATCATTATCTAAATAGGGATAACTTATGGGACAACAACACACACAACAAAGGCTTATGATGTGCAATTACCTGTGCTCCTCTTTAGTCCATGGCACACCTTTCTTCCTCTCCTGCTCAGATGGTCTAGTGGAAGCACCCCTTTTGCCAGTAACACCATAAAACTGCCTGAGCCCATCAAATCCTTGATTGTTGACCCACTCCAATGTAAAGGAATCAGCAGCAGTGTACCCTGGAAGTGGAATAAACCCTGATTCAATGACACTCACATCTTCTTCAAGTTCCCTATACTGTTTGATCACATCGCCGACCGTCTTGCCGGGAATCAAGGCCGCCACCTTCAGCCACCGGTCCGGAGTGTCCTTGTCAAACACAGCCAAAGCATTCTCAAAGAGCTTGTTCTCCTGTGGAGTCCACCTGGTCCCCAAGCTTTCTTGGAACAGCCAATTGGAACTTCGGAGGTATGAGGCTGGAGAAAGAACTTCAATTCCCCTGTTCATTGTTCTAGTTTAAGGTAGTAGTAGTAGTAATAGTAGCACTCATAACTGGCATGCCAAAAACATATCTATTATTATATGATCATAAAAACATACACACAAATACACAGTTATTACTAGTTACACACTCTCTTTGAAGAAAGTTCAAAGAGAGAGAAGATGTGATGAAGAGTAGTGGACTAGTGGAGCTGCTAAGAAGCATATAATCAAGAAGCATTTGCAAGGAATCTGCTACCCTTTTCACACAGCCACAACCTAAGGAATCTGGAAAAAAATAATAATAATTATAACAAAAAGAAGCTTTCTTTCCAAAACGCAAGGAAAATTCATAATCCCTCAGCTTATGGGCAAACTGCAAAGGATGTAGTTTTTTTTTTTAAACCCTGAAACTATTCAGATCTAAGAGAAGAAGGAATAATCACCAACACACACATACACAAAAGGAAGCAAACCCCAGATAGGAAAAAAGGTAAAAAAAAAAAACTAAAATGTGTAGAGAATTAATTGCATCTTACGAAGCTTATGTAGTTGACACAATAATTGGGGTGGCTAGCTTTTCGAGAGAGAGATATTTTTTTTTTTTACAATTGAGAAAAGAAAAAAAGGAATGAAGTATTAAAATGGAAAATGGAGAGTACGCTGAAGGAGAAAAGGATGGAGTGAAGTGCGGAGGAGTACAAAGAAGGGGAACAGGAATGTGTCAGGGTCTTTGTACTGTACTGGTGTTGAGTTGAGACAGCGATCTATGGAACAGGTTGGATTGGAGTGGGGAGAGAGAGAGACAGGTCAAAGGCACTGAGTTGTGATTGGTGGATAGGGTGCTTGTGGGCGCTGAGACCACACGATGGATACAACAAGTAGGAGGAGAGAGAACATCATCATTTGGATACAAGTTACACGAATTTGTGTTTTTTAATAGAGTAATTTAAGTTGATTATTTAAAATAAATTTGGATACAAGTTACACGAATTTGTGTTTTTTAATAGAGTAATTTAAGTTCGAATCTTGATTATTTAAAATAAATCGTATGAAAAATAGATATTTATCCATTTGTGTGTTTATATTTTTTAATAAAAATTAATCATCATTTTCAGCTTAGAATTATTCATACCAATACACAATGAGAAAAAAAAATAGTAGGAGGAGAGAGAATTGAAAAGGACAAGGGTTGATTTGGTGGTGTTGGGAGGGCGTGGACTGGTTTGGGCAAATTGGTAATCTACATGGAGGCCATGAACATTGACGTTTGACATGGTTGGCGAATCACGAATGAAGAAGGGGGGAGTTGTGGAGTAATTGAAGTAAAACAGTGGGAAGTGTGGGAAAAAAGACAAAAATATCATTTTGTGGAAGTGGACGTTGTTTTGGACTGAATTTGCGAAATTGCCACTTTATAATTTTCAGCAGGAGGCCACATTGAGATTGGGTATTTGTCGTTTGATGGTTTTAATAATGAATAAAAATACTAAAATATCATTTTGGATGCTCTATTTTTTTAGTGAAACTTATTTTATTTTTAAAATGACTAAATGATATATTTTATTTTTTTCAGTTTTATCATTTATCTTTTAATTTATTTTTCAATTTAGTTATTTATCTTTAAAAAGTTTAATGTGATCTTTTATCGTATTCTTTTTATTTGATTTGATCGTTTATGGTATTTTTTTTGTTTAATTTAGTCTATTATTTTATCTTTTTGTTCAATTTGGTCCTTTAGCCTATTTAAAATTGACGTCGTTAATCATTTAAAAATAATTTTTTTTGGTTCAGTTTTATCTCCTTTCCCTCTACTTTATTTTTAACCAAAAAAGTTCATCTGTAAATAATTAATGATATCAATTTTACAAAAATCAAAGGATCGGATTGAACAAAAAAATTATCAAAATAAATATTTTAAAAGATAAATGACTAAACTGGACTAAAAGAATAAGATAAAGGATCAAAATGGATTTTTAAAACATTAAAAATTAAATTAAACAAAAAATAAGATAAAATAGCAAATAGGTCATTTGTACTTTTAAAAATCCTCTTTTGTTCTTTAAGTTTATAATGTTGTTCAAATTAGTTCTTCCATTCGTTTGATACTAGTACTATTTGTATTTAAAATTTTAAAATAATTAATTTTAACAATGACAATTAAAAATTGTTATTATGTTTGACTAATTAATATAATTAATTCAAATGTAATGTCAATTTTTAATATTCACAATATTTTTTAATTAAAATTTTGAAAATAAAAAATCTAATAATCATTCCAAATAGAGATGTTTAATCCATCAACCTTAACCTATTTGTTACTAGCTCACATGGGCTAAGGCTAAAATTGGCCCATATGGCCAAAAAGCCCTTAAGGCCAAGGTCAATCCATGGGCCAACAAACTTTTAAAAATTAAAATTTAGAAAGATAAAATAATTTTCTCTTGTGAGCTAGGACTAGTCAATAGGCCTTAAATTTAAATAATTTGACCTAGATTTTTAATACTCTAGCCAAAATATAGTTGAAGATACTCTAGTTGAGGTTGAGTTGTAGATATTTGTGATCGATATTGAGTTAAAGATACTCTAATTGAGGTCGAGTTAAAGATATTCTAACTGAGATCAAGTTGAAGATATTCTCCTGGGTTGAGGTCAAACGAAAGATGCTTTGGTAGAGGCTAGCTGAAAATTTCCGTAGTTGAGGCTAATTGAAAGAAGCTTTGGCCAAGGTTCCACAAAAATCCTTGGTAAATGCACTAGTCGAGGCTAGTAAAAAAAATCCCTATACCAAGTCTAGTCGAAAGAAATCGAAGTCAAAGTTGGATGAAAGAATGCATTGATTAAGGATGACCGAAAAATTTCTTAACCGAGGTTGGCTGATAAATGCCCTAGCTAAAGTTAGTTGAAAGATACCTTGGACATGACTAACCAAAAAAAGCCTTTGTTGTAGTTGGCCAAAAAAAGCCCTTATCGAATTGGCCAAAAAATGTCCTAATCGAGGTTGGCTAAAAAATGCCCTAGATGAGGTTGACCTAAAGAAGCCTTTTCCCAAGTTAACCAAAAGAAGCCCTAGTTAATGTTAGCATAAAAAAGTCCTACCCAAGGTTGGCCAAAAAATGTTGGTTCAAGTTAGCCACAAGATATCGTGGGCATGAGCAATAAAAAATACCTTGACCGAGTTCAACAAAAAAGCTTTGACCGACTGAGGTAGATAAAAAAAAGTCCTAGTCAATGTTGATAATGTTGAAAAGATCAGTTTGTAAAGTGACACATCATTATTTAATTGATGATAGGGACTCAAAACAAAAGTTTCAATATATTGAAGCCTCAAAATAACGAAATTTTTTATTAGGGACCAAAAATAAAATCCGATCATTTATTAGGGGCTTTAAACATATTTAAACCTTTTTTTATTATTCCCTTTATAATTAAGTTTTATTAATTGATTAAAAACCTTTTGTTAAGTTTGACGCCATTTGTGTAAACTGGTTTTGTATATAAAATAGATAGAGATCTAATTTTATTAGGTGTCCATTCATTCCATTTGGGTTTGAATTTGATAGGATTATTAAGGGGACAACTTTTTCTTCTAAACTTTAACGTAACTATATTTCTCTTGTCAGTACCTAATTAAACTTACCAATTAGCATGTCATTCATGTTATTTAGAATCTTGTTTCTTTTTTATTTTTTAGATTTCTTGTATTTTTATTGGAGACAATTACATTTGAATGGAGTAGAATCACTATTTTAAATCTTGTTTAGGGCTATGTAATTTTCTTTTTCCGCTTTTGTTAAAAATTACATATATTCTTCATGCAAACACCAGTGAAAAGTTAAAATGAGCCAAACTGATCAACGATTTATCGAAGTAAATAACCTTTCTGTATTCCATGAAACAAACAAGAGTGTACACTTGTTGATTCCGATACATACACAATGCGTCTTAGAAAAATGAATTTGCAAGAGGAAAACCAAAATGCTCGCTCCATCTTATTAAACGTGGTTGAACAAATCACCTATTTGCTCAAAGAAAAATATTCGGGGATACTCGCTTATTAAATAACCTTTTTCTTTTCACTCACTCTTCTTTTGCCTGGCTTCTCTGTATCCCTCCAAAGCTTCTTTTGTTTCGGCATTGGAAGGCCTTTCTTTTGTGTATTGCATAATTAATTGATGATTGACGCATTAGCATTTGGGAAGATCTTTAGGTGGTGGTATCACTGATTGCTTTGGACCTTTGCCATTGTCCACCAAAAAGGCCATCTTTAGCCCCCATGTTGTGTGTACCTCCAAGTGGCAGTGCATGAACCAAACTCCTATCAAACACATACCCAACATATATTTTAGTACTGGGATGAGTTTGTTACACTCTTAAAAACAAAGGCTTCTAAGTGTGAAAGACTTTTTATATTGTGATCTAATTATGTATAGTAATATATGATAAATTTGTTGACTTTAAAAATAAATTTTGATGGTTGATATTTTAAGAATTTTTACATTTGACCATACATCACAATTAAGCTTTAAGTTTTAGGGATAATTATATCAATTTTCTTTGATGTTTGTAATAATTACTCAGAATTTTACTTGTGTTAGAAAATTATGCCAACCACACTTTTATCAATTTTGTCATTTGCACAATATTTTAGTCAACAACATGTAGAAGTGATACATAAAAGGGAGAGGTAAGTAATTTTCTAAACAAGTTGGTTGTTAATGTAATTAACACTAATTAAGAGTGTACTAATTAAGTTGACTCATGTTGTATATCAGAATTCATTTTTACCTGGATTATCTGCTCTAAATCTAAATGCAGTCCACCCTCCAGCTGGTACTCCAATAGTGTTCCTTTCAACAGGATCAACAAGGTTAAAGTTCTTAGGGTCAATTTTGGGGTTGAAATTTCCTACTCCTCTTCCAACAACAAAGAAATTGAACCCATGAAGATGAACTGGGTGGTTCTCAGGTGCAATGATTCCAGTATCTTGCAGCACAACCTGAACTGTGGCATTGAATGGTACCCGATAAACCTTTGTGCCAGTTTCGGTGTTCAAATTGGCTGGTCCAGGACCTGAGTAGTTGAACAAATGGGGTGGATTGGCAGGGAAATCAGTGGTGAACACCCCTTTTATGTTGAAATAATGTGCTTGAAGTAAGGCAATGGTTGGCATAATAAATGTCACATTGTTGATAGCAGCCACAACCCTGCTTCCATTTGCAGCTTTGCAAGATGGACAAGGGCTAATCCCCAACCCAACAGTGAAGAAAAGTGAGTGATCAACAGTTAATGGGACATTGACAGGGTATTTCTTGGAGTTAAGGCCTCTAAGAGAGGAGATGAAGTTGTTGGCAATTTGTGTAGAATTTTTGGGAGGTGGGGTGGTGAGAATTGTGGGAGTGGCAGCAAGAGTTCCTGTGTAGTGCAATGTTGCTGTGGCAGTCAAGTTGTCCACAGCAATAGGAGCATCCATGAAAGGAGAAGCTGCTACCAAGTACTTGCCAAATTTTTGGTCAGCATTTAAAAGAACATTGGTGGTTTGACCAGGGGCTATCAAAATTGTTTCAATCTTGAAGGGCTTTACATATGTGGCATCAACTTCTACCACTGTGAGCTTGTGGCCAGCAATTTTGAAGAAGAGCTCTTCATTGAGTGCAGCATTGATAATTCTCAACAGGTAGGTCTTTCCACTCTCCACGGGTAGGTTGTAAACATCTGGACATGTTTCCATAAAAAGAAAATAAACAAAAGCTTAGTTTGAGCATAAGGAAAATATTTTAAGAGTAAATAGTTTATGGATTGATCTTTACACTACTGTCTAGTCAAAAATTACTATGTATGATTTCTGATTGATTAACAGTATAAAATATTTTATACTAATAATGCATAAAAATTAAACTTGATATGTAAGTTTAGAGGTTAGAGAATTGAATAGAACAAAATACCTTGTGTAGAACAATTGGTAACTGCCCCTGGAAGGCCATTAATAGTATGAGCATCTGAGACATTTGGTGCCAATCCTGATTTGAGAGCTTCATTGATAATAGCTTCAGTATCGGATTTCCACCATTCTCCTACAATTTATCACCATAGTGAATTTTAATCTGAATACCAATTATTGAACTTTAAGTATGTATAGATCCTTCAGACCAATTAACTTAGTGAATAGGAAAATTTAAACGCTATTTGTTTTGGCTCACCTAATACCACAACCAATTCATCATCTGGCTTTGGGAAGGGATAAGGCACACCTCTCTTTGGCAAGATAACTAAGGCACCATGGAGAGTTGACCTTAGCCAGTTAACATGTGCATGATAAAGAAGTGTTCCTCTTTGCCCGGTGAGGGTGAAATTGTACAGATAGGTTTGCCCTGGTTGAATTGGGCACTGTGTGACATATGCAGGTCCATCAGCCCAACCAGTTCTCAATTGCCTCACACCATGCCTACCAAGATGACATAATCACTCCAATTAGCATTGAATTTGAAGATTGTGTTGATTAGAGAAAAAAATTGTTTACAATAACGTCCATTACCTAATTTTTTGTTCTATACTTTTTGTGACTTGGCATATAAAATATAGGCTTGTATTTTTTAGCATTAAATTTTTAGTTTTTGATGAATTTTATCTTCTAGAAATAAATTTGGTGTATTTTATTTAAATTTTTTAAAACATAATTACACTTTTTAATTTTTATCCCTCACTTTTTATAAGTTTGACAAATTTTATTCTCAATTTTTGTGCTTATTATTGGATATATGAATGAGATAAAATTTGTAAGTTTCTTACAAATTAGAGTAAAATGTGTCAAATTAAAAAATTAAGAATAAAATTCTCCAAACAATTAAAGATAAAAAATACAATTAAGTTAAAAAAATATATGATCTCTCACCAATGGATGGTAACGTTGTGGTTGACTTGGTTAATGACTTTGACCAGCACTGTATCATCTTCCCTAGCGTAAAGTGTGGGTCCTGGGAACTTCCCATTAATGGTGACAATAGATTTGCTTGAACACAATCTATTGGTTTGTTTAGACACCACCTGCACCCATTATTACCAAAATTAGCACATCATATGAAAAAAACTAATATAGAGCGTGCATTTGGTTGGAATGAACTGACCGATTAACCATTTTTAGGTGCTGATTTAGAGGTCTACCGTCCATGTCACTAGAATTCTAAATCTACTCATTATGTTCTACTTTGTGACAAAATTGTTAGCATCTACTAAGGATTAAGTTTAGGTGAAAATTAATGCTTCAAAACTAATAATAATTATTACAAGATGCCAGCAAACGTTGTGTACATACCAAGTAAAGGATTGACAGCTTATGTTAGTAATGTTACTATAATGTTTCAGAAATAATATTATTACGGTTGCCATTTTTTTTATCTTAGGTTATATGTTCATAAGAATTATAGATTTAGATGAATATGTCCAAAAAATATATGTAGGTGAATAATAAGTTCGTGATTAACATTAAGAGGGTTCCTGTCTCAAAAAGGGAATGAAAGCATTTTATTTCCCAAATAATTAGTTGAACTGTTGGTGCTATGTTATATTTTAATTAGTGAGTTCTCCTGTTCATAGCTTGTTTGCACCAGGGACACAATATTATCAGGTAGTATATATATGATTTAAGATAAAAATAAAACCACCACCTATGTCAGCTTAAATAATTTGGGTGATTAACAAGTTCACAAAGGAATAGAAACATAATTGCATTAATCTATTTAACATGAAAATGAAATATCCTAAGCTACTCTCGCAGTTGTCACAACATCATTCTAAATTCAATAAGAAAATAATCTTAACCTCTGCAAAGTCATACATCTTTATCAGAACTTGATAGAAAATTACTTAATAAGAGCTAGATGAGCGAATAAATTAAAGTACAAATCGCATGCATTTAAGTAGATAATTATTATTCGTTAAGCTTCCACTCTTAAAAAAAATAGATTCCTAGGTGCTTATGAACAAGGAGAACCTCCACATCATTATATCTACAATCTTAGTTATAACTTTCAAATATGATATTAGTTACAACATTATAAAAATGCAAGACACAAAATCAGTGCCCAAAGGTAATAAATAACGGTTTACTTACATGAAATTTGTAGTGCCTCACTCTGCATTCAACCAAAGCTGGAAGAATGCAAGCAATGAGAAGCACCATTCGAACCCAATGAGAATCCATTTCTCTTTCTCTCTGTATCCTATCTACAACACTTTCTCTTAGGCCCTGTCTTAATTTGTCGTACTTCTGATGTCCTTGTGTGTTGCCTTCACAAAGGACTGGCCAACCCACACTTATATAGACCGCAATGGGCATTGCTACCACGTCGTTTTAACTATGTTAGGTGAGTGATGGTGGCATTCTTGGAAATTAAGACTGAAATTAAACAAATTAAACTAGCTTATCTCATGATATCTTGCATGTCACATAAAGTGTATAATGGGAATCGGTGTATATATATTTTGGGATAGAAGTTATTAGTAACCTCCTTAATTAGACACATATATGTTATGATAAATTGATAATAGCTGTTTTGGATTAGTTGTGTTTTGACTTCCAAACATTTCTCAGTTCCCCACTAAGTGAGGTTCATCTAGAAAGTTAACCAATAAAAGTATGGTAATGTAGTTTAGTTAAAGGACCTGATTCGTCATTTTGGGCCTTAAACACCCTTTTACCAGAAGCCCTTAATTAGTAGTAAATAGTAATGTGATCTTGTATGATATTTATTTTATCTAGCCATTAAAGATTTTTTTAATAATAAGTACAATATTTTTCAGGGCAAGAGAGAAAAGTACAGCATTTAGCACATGTGAAACATAAGCACGCTCTCTTAGTATTTGTCTTTTCTAGTTTTAATATACAAAAGACATCCATGTCTAAGGAAACTTGGTAAGTTTAAGTGCAAGGAAAACGATATAGTATTCGATGTCACTTGAGTTAAGGTTTTTGTTCAATTACAATACTTTTCCCTCTAATTATTGTTGTTATTTTATTTTCTTCTTTCAAGAAGATATCATTCATTTTTTCCTTCTTATACAATAATATAAAAGAGTATCTAAGTAAAATTAAACTCAATTTCTTTAAATAAAATTTTAAGTTAAAAACTCATAAATTAAAAAAATATGATTGTAAAGAAAGATTTTATTAAAATTGATTAATCATATTTTTTGACGAAAATGAGTCATAAATAAAATTGATAAATACTCCCCAACAATATTTGAATTGTTTGATGTTTAAGCTTTTTTTTTTTGGTGAAATTCAATGTTTTTGTTGATGAATTTTGATTAGA
Source organism: Glycine max (assembly GCF_000004515.6). Classification (NCBI taxonomy): domain Eukaryota; kingdom Viridiplantae; phylum Streptophyta; class Magnoliopsida; order Fabales; family Fabaceae; genus Glycine; species Glycine max. The sequence goes on along the minus strand of NC_016090.4, from coordinate 20,566,159 downwards.
CAATTAAAGTTTAAAGTAATTTAATAGATTCGATTTATGAAAATTTTCAATAAGAAATGAGAATTTAGGAATTTTAGGCAAAAATAAATAAAAATTAATAGAGGACCATATTTGTTTATTTTTAATATTAAATGAACTTAATTTATATATTAAAAAAACAACATTTGATTTCTTTTAGGAAGAAAAACAAACAAACTTGAAAGATCGAAATAACACATTGCAAATTAAAGGGATTAAAAATTCACCCATAATGCATAGTCGATGCTAAGGAACCGGAATCTTCTTGTGAGGATCCTAATTGCTTAGTTCACAAAACAAAGTATTGTTGAGATATGGCTTTCAGAGTTTAGGGTCATTTATCAGGTAGAAACACATAGAGGGTGCACATCATGTTTGGTTTGAAAGCCAAGATTAAACCAACATTGGCTAAGTAACAACTCTGTCACCTTCCGGTCTCTCTTCTGTTCCGTACCTGCTTTTTATTTTATTTAATTTTTTAATGCTATTTTTTTCTTCCATATATTTGCACTTTTGCAGTAGGTAACGGACTAACACATAAGTGACTAGCTAGATAAACCGCAAACTACTTAACTTGATGAAATGTGTATTAAAATGATATTTAGGTACAGTGGTTTAAAGTCAACTTAGTTAGAAATGTACCTACATGATCTTGCAATTTGTTGATGTTGATCAATCGCGCCAAGGTAGTACGTTTTTGTTTAATATCTCAGATAGAATAAAGAACCGACAAATGGAGAAAACAATACATATTAATTAATTAATTATTAATAGTAGTAATAATAATCACAATTGTTTTTTTTACCATGGTTTTTAAGGTGTTCAAATTTGATTGATAAATGATTATTGTACCAAAAACTTACTCCATCATTTCCTTTAATTTTTAATTGTTGGATTTTTGGAATTTTTTTTACTTTTTATCTGTCATTTATAAAGTTTAAGATCACATTAATTACTCTTTTATCAATTATATATTCTTACTTATTTTTTTTATGTTTAATTAATTTACATATGCATTTATTGTGGAGTGAAAAGTGAAAGGAGATAAAATATGTAACTCTACAACTATTTTATTAGAATCAAGAAATTTATTATATTTCTTGGTTTCTACAAAATAACATTGAAAGACAGATAAAAAAACAGAGATAGCATTAAGGAAGAAATATTAAAAAGAATAGAGGTTTGTTGTAGCAATTTATAACTGTCATACCTTAATTTCGTCCGAGGATCATTTTTTGATGGCATGCAACCTTCGCTTGACCGCTTCGAGGAACTTGACACCCATCGTTAAGCAATCTGTGAAGTTTCACGACATGTCGGGAGTCGAAAGGAAACATTATTGTGCAATCCGTAAAGTTCCGTAACCTTCCAGAAGCCGAAGAGGGGATAGTTGCGTAATCCGTAAAGTTTCATGATATTATGGAAAGAAAACAAGTATCATTACGTAATTCGTGAAGTTCCGTAACGTTACGGAAAAAGAATCAACAAAAAAGGGGGTAAAGGGCGTGTATTTAGTAAAATGGGGGGTGCAAATAGTAATTTTCAAATCTGGGTCCTTCTAGAGGTTTCTGGGCAATTTCTTGCTTAAGGTGGAAGCAACCTAGCTCGCCTGGGCGAGCTAGATGGTAACCACCTCCCCCGTTTTGTTGAAAAATAGGCTTCCGGGGCTTCCGGGACACCCGTAATGCTTCCGTAAAATTCCCATAACCCTAAATAAGCATATTTCACTTAATATTGGTGAGAAGGAAGAGAAAAAAAAAAAAGAAAATCAAGTCCTATAGGCTTCCGTAACTTTTCCGTAAATTACGAAAGAAGTGGGTGAACTTATCAAAATGGGGGGGGGGTACAAATAGCAATTTTGAAATTTTGAAATGGGCCTTCCAGACTTTTTTTCGAAGCTGGATTGCTTCTGGAAGCAATACAGCTCGCCTGGGCGAGCTAGGCGGCAACCTCCTCCCCCTTTTTCCTATAAAAAGGCAAAATGGGGCTGTTCTAAGGGTCCCTGATCCCCCTGGCTATGCATTTCAGCTGTTTTGGGTGAAAAAAATTGTTTCCGTGAAGAAAATCCAAGCCGAGGTGCTTCCGTAACGCTTCCAAGATGTTTCCGTAAGCAAATCCGCGAAGGTTTTCCTCCGTTCTTCACCGTTCTTCATCTGTTCTTCATTCTTCAACGGGTAAGTTTCCAAATCCGAGACTTTTAATTCATTTCTTGTTTTTTTGGCTTTCATCTTTGTTTCGTTCACTTTCGGTTTCTTTTCTTCCATTTTTTTAACGAGCTTTGACCGATCGTTTAAGTCGTTTTCTCGCCTAACAAATGATAAAATGAATTTCAACCGATCATTTGCGTTGTAATCTCGTTTAATCATTGTTAAAACAAAATCTAACCATTCGTTCACGTTGTAACCTCGGTTAAACCAAAAAAGGCAAAATAATAATAAAATAATCAAAATATCCTTAAATAAAATAATCAAAAAAATCGATCGGACGTTTTTCTTTGGAAGTTTGCTTGAATGAATTGACTAATAACCAAAGTGAAGGCTAAAATCAACTCACAAAATCAAGCTTGTCCGCAAAAATCACTGAAAACCGTTTTAAGGTCCAACGCCTTAAACGGTCATCTTTGCTTTTATCGGTTAACACAGACCGTTCAAAAGCATAAAAATCAACACATCACTTATACTGCCTTCGCGAGAACTACGTAGGTCTGATTTCCTCTTCGATGGAGGATACGTAGGAGCAAAAGCCCTGCTTTTGTCGACCTCGTGAGATGGTTAGAGGTCCAACGCCTTAGCTTTTCTCACCAAGTAAAATGGATCATTTTAAGGTCCAAACGCCTTAAATGACCCCCTTCCAAGTAAAAAGAATCACTTGATTCGCCCCTTTTGAAAGAACTACGTAGGTCTGATTTCCTCTTCGATGGAGGGTACGTAGGAGCAAGAGCCCCGCTTTTGTCCACCTCAAAAATAAAAAAAGAAATAAAAGTTTAGATACATAATTTCACACAATTCTAATCTAAGGCTGTTGTCCTTTGGGACAAACGTGAGAGGTGCTAATACCTTCCTCAAACGTAAAGATAACTCCCGAATCTGGAATATTCTTCATGACCGGTTTCCTTTGGTTTTTCTAACGTTTTCCTTTCAATAAATGTTGGTGGCGACTCCATGCATTTTCCTCCTATGGAAGATGCACCCGTGAGCCTCGCCTCGCTCGCCCACAAAAGGGTAGGTTACGACAATAACTATATTACTGATGTAGTTTGTTGCAATTAAATAGATAATATAAGTTCATTCACGAGTGTGCCGCCGATGCTAGGGTACTCAAAGCGAGGAGTGTGCGCTACCATTGCAACCCCATTACAGTGCACCGCCATGACCCTGTTACGATGCACCAGCATCTTTCTCATGGAGCCTGTCCCCTTTTTTCCTTGGGGATTTCTCAATAAGCCATCAATATCAAGTCACCAAGAGCATACCTTTGTCCAAGCCCTCAATCATGTGTGTAACATCCCTCTCAACCAACTTCCCATGCTGTGTTTGAAGGGAGAGCCCATCTTAGTCACCATTTTGGAAGACAAGTACGGAGGTAGTCTCGAAGGGTGCAAGAACCATTTAAATGGACGTATCATTTTACCTAAAGGGGCCAAACCGATTTCCTTGACAGATTTGCGATTGAGATTATCAAAACTATGGCAGTCTCTGAAGCAATGGAATCTCACTCCGATTGGCAAGGGATTCTTCGAATGTGCCTTTTCATCTTAGGAAGACCAAAGAAGAGTGTTGTCAGTGGGGTCATGGGGTCTCTCTCCTGGTTTCCTTCGCCTCTACTTGTGGACGCTGGACTTTAATCCAAGTAATTTTTACCTCTCAAATACTCAATGTTGGATTCGAATTGCTGGGCTTACTTAAGAGTATTGGAAACCCACAATTTTGTTTGCAATTGCTAAGGGAAAGATAAGGAAAGGCAACAGAAACTTGTTAGGACTTTTGGCAAGCGTACCAATTGTTGTTGTAGGTTTCACAATTATAAAGGAGTTCGTCTCCACAGGTACTTGAGTTATTTAATTCATTCGGATAAAGGTTATTGGTTTAATAGTTATGTACAAATACAATCGAATGTCATTTGGTTTTGGTTTAACTAACTAAAGATAACTGAAAGTAAAACAATAGTAAAAATAACGGATTTACGAAAATAATGGAAATATAGAAATAAAGAAATTCAGTGAGTCAGAAATACGAAAATTGCGTAAATGATTTAAATTAATTCAAGAAAATATAGGATTGGATTTCATCGTTCATACCCTTAGTATCCTAATAAGATTAACATGTATAAATCATTTTTTAACATTACTGATGCACACATAGTTATCCCAAGTCGATTTCTCGCACTTGGAACCTAAGAATATTTATTAAATATTGATCCCTCGCATATGTAGTAAGTATCCCAGCATTACATTTATATTCTCGTGCTTTTTGCAATAAAAATGTTATGCTCTATTCCTAGCAACGCAATGTAAAGAGTAAAATCATTTGGTTCAAATTCTAAGATTACTTCCCAGTCTCACTTAAAATCCAATTTCATGACACTAGTGATTAAATAGAATCAAGCATTATGAGTAGAATGAAATTACCAATAATGAGTAGAAAAGATTAATACATATATAATATCAAAAGGGATACATAAGGGTATAAAGATTACATCCAATCCTTTAGAAAAACTAACCGATCATTGTGCAGAGCACAAGACTAACAAGAGAAATGACGAAGGAAGTGATCCACGGTCACAACTCACAGTGCCTCGGCTCCACTTCTCCTTCTTCTTCTATGTTTTTCTCTCAGCTTTCAGGTTGTTGGCTTTCTTTTCCTTCAACCATGCATGGCTATTTATAGAAAACAACCATTGAGTGCAGGGAAATTCGCCCAAGCGAGCTGTAGCTCGCCCAGGCAAGTTTATGACTTAGTGCTAAAGGCACTAATTTGCCCTGGCGAGTTAGATGCTAGCCTGGGTGAATTTAGGGTCAAAAACCTTCATTGAAAGACCATTTTGCCCTTCCTTTTGGCTTTGTTTCTGGATCTAACAAGCAACCATCAAAACCTACAAAATCATGGATGAATCTTTCGTATTTAAACAACAATATTAGTAAATGTATAATATATATAAACAACTAGATTTAATGGTAGTTTATAAGAAAACTATTACAATCAAAGGATAAGTGTTAACAATTTAATCCCAAAAACAACTAAAATTTTGCACTTATTAGGTTCCCTATTGTTGATTGATGATGCCACTAATAAGAGAACTTTTGGCCATTATGCTAGAGTTCTAGTTGATCTGGACTTTGCTAGAGTTCTTGGGGACCAAGTTTTAATTGACATTACTTACGAGCGTCTTCCATAATTTTGTAACATTTGTAAATCTTATTGGTCACACTATTGCAAATTGTAAGGCAATAGAACACAAGGATATTCCTTCTATTGTTGACAAAAATGGTGTTGTTGAGAACATGGTGAAGGGTTCAGTTCCTGTTCAATCAGAAAACACATATTAGGTAAGCCACTCTTCACCTGATATGATTTTTTCCTCTCTGAATCCAGCAAATACCCTCGTCCTCTCTAGGATCTAGAATGATCCCCTTATAGTAAGCCATATTTCCCTCCTTGAGGATCAAGATTTGGTGTAAGAGTGTGATTTAGACACAGAGAACATTTATGGTCCCCCTAAGCAACCCAAAGAGTTGGAGACTCATGTGAGGATTACATCCCATGTCTAAGAAGAAATCTCAAAGGATTTGATCCCATGTAAGGATTTCACCCATCATTGGATAGTCTTTAGCTTTGGTCCCCTTTCAAGCAAAAGAAATCTCAAAGGATTTGTGTATTGTCTCTAGGCTTTGGGCAGACATAGAGAATGAAGAGTTAGAAAATGAAAATTAGGGAAAAGCATGCCTTTTTGTTGATCCTGATTTTGAACTTGTTCTATCAAAATCTCAAGAAAAAAAAGAAGCTTAAAAAGAAATCCATGAGTGATAGCAACAATAGAACTCATAATACCCATCTTAAAAGGGGCAAATCTACCTGGTGCCCATGAAAATCTTGGAATGCAAGAGGGTTAGCTAACCCCCAAAGAAAGCAAGTTCTAAATCATCTATGCTCTTCTCACAAACATGATCTGCTTTTTGTTGCAGAACCTTGGACACACATCATAATTTGTTTCCTCAAACCTTTTGAATTTTTTTTTCCTTTCCCCTGTTGTGGTTAACTCCAGGGACGATCTTCCTCTCAATTTTTGGTGTTTTGCTCATTTTGGTTTGACACTTTCTGTTTTAAGGATTTTTTATCAACACTACTATTTTATTATTGACTTTTAAAATAAACTCGTTTTTGCTTTAGCCATTTTGTGGCTCCACCAGATTTGCAGATTGGCAATCCGAGCCCTTGGATATTCTTGGGTTATTTCAATGCCACCCTAGGTGCTCATGAAAAACAAGGTGGTCTCCCCCTGTACAAGCCTCTTGTTTTGATTTTTTGATTAGTCCAATTCCTTCAACCTGTTTCATATAACTTCCAGAGGTGTTGACTTTGTACAAATGGTCATTTTGTTCTAGACGAATTGATATTCGTTTAGATCGTGATATTTGTAATGTTGTTTGTCTGGAGGCTTGCTAGAGTGTTTCTTGATGCACCCTTCTTAGGTCTAGTTCTAATCATCACACTCTGTTATTGATCCTATGATTCCTTAAAATAGAAAAAAAGCCTTTCAAGTTTTGTGCAATGTGGTTAGAGCATTGGGACTATAGAAGACTCATCTTTGAGGTTAGGAGTCAATTGGTAGTTGGTTGTCCCATGGTTATTTTGAAGCAAGAATTCAAAAGTCTAAAATCTACTCTAAAAACCTAAAATGTGAATGTTTTTGGTATCGTTCACTATAACACCCTGTTTTTCGTAAAATAAGTAAAAAGAATTTTTAGAAATTAGATAAACGAGAGGAAAGGGTTTTTGTTAATTAAAATAAGGGTTTCATAGTATTAGGAGATAAATAGATTAAAATGATGTTTTAGAAAATAAAGGGATGTTTTAATTGGTCATTTATTTAATGAAAGAGTAAAATAAATTTCTTTTTTTCAAAATAATAAAATAAAGAAAAATAGAGTAAATAATAGGCTTAAAGTACCCTTGCTACAAATAGAGACATAACAGGTTAGTTTTTACAATTACGATACATCTCTACATTCTTTCTTTCTCCCAAATTCGTTCTCCCTTCTTCCTTTCTCAAAACCCTCTTTTTTTCTTGCATACACCCAAATCTGTCCCAGTAAAACTATGATCTCGGACTCGTTAACCGTTGGATCGTCCTGAAATTTAGACACCACCTTTGGAATTCATTTTTAAACATTCTTATTATTGGGATTTGTGAATTAATTTCTTTAGAGAGAGAGAGAGATTCCCCTTGCATGGAGACAATAAAATTGAGGTTTTCATCCCTTCTCTTTCTCTCTAATGCTTGGAAACCTTAGTAGAGCAACTAGAGGAAAAGCTTGAGGAATCTTAGGGAACCGCTAAAGATGTTGTTATCACTGTCAGACTACACACGTGAGCCCGCTTAGAGGTAAGAGATGAGTTTATAACAATTGGGGTTAGAGAGAACATGTGTAAGGATCCTTAGAGGATCAAATTGGGGTTAATTTTGGAGTGTTTTATGTGTTTTGATTTAGCCTGTACAACAATAACTATGAATTTCTCATGTTGGATGGGTCAATTCATGCCCTGATGTGAATTGGATGATTTAGTTGAGTGTTTAACTTTGAATGTTAGAAACCTAGAAATTTGGGAATTCTTGATTCTTGCATATTTTTTTGAAATTGTTTGAGGGGTTTTGTTTCCCATGATGTGATCACACGTGTTATTCATTTTGAATCTGGGTGTGTTTTGAGGTCTGAATTATGCCTCTTTCGCTTCACAAAATGGAGATTTTTTGCAAAGCATGACTGTGATTGGTGATAGCACACTCGTGCTTAGTAAAAATAAAATTGTTTTAAGCCCATACTATTTTCCTAACAACGTGAGTTAACTTTTAGCCTAAAAATGACTAAGAAAATGATTGAATTAGGTTTTGTGGTATTCATGAAAGTTGTAGCCCTGGATGCTGGCTAACTAATATCGTGTATTTCATCCAATTCAAAGTTATATAGCCACCCAGAGAGTCAAATTACTGAGGAAGGATTGAGTTGTAAGGATTAAGCAATGATCCAATGTTTACCTTAGGTTTAGACATAGTTAATGGTCAAACCAGTTTTTGTGATCAACTTAAGAGTTGTAGATGTCTTAAATTTCAAATAAGATAAGTATGAACTTAATAGGATTAGTACATCCCATGTACTTGTAATTTTACTCTATAAAGATCGTAGTAACTTAGGACGAAGTGTAAAGATATACTTATTTACTATACATGTATGTGTGGATACTATTAACTGAATGAATAAGTGAATGATTATATGTCTTAAATGTTGGAGTATTGTTATTGTATGATATATATATATATATATATATATATATATATATATATATATATATATATATGATTTGTGTCATGTAAATATTACTATTGTGTGATGTGTATATGATTCATGAGGCGTAATGACATGACGTTTTAGGATTATGAAATTATGATTAAGATTGAGTATAAGTGGCAAGTTGATCATGCATTAATTTGTGAAATACATGTGAACATGTGATGATGGATTGTGACGTTGTGAGATGTTAAATTGTGGACATGAAATATGGTTGTGAATAATTATTTGGTTAATACTTGATGTGATATTACTTGTGTTGTGAATTGTGAATTATACAATAACTCGACTGGTGTTTACCTGGAGAAAAGTGTTTACGTGCGAGGTGTTAAAAACAAAGTGTAGGGTTCCAAGTTGGGAACCTGAGGTGTTAAAAAGGAAAGTGTAGAGTTCCAAGTTAGGAACCTAAGGTGTTAAATTGTAACGCAATGTGTTAAACATGTTTGAAAACAAGTGTGAGGTCATGGGTATTGTATAATTCATGAGCAGTGCTTGCGTGCAAAAGTTGTTTTAGGGGTCAGAGTCTAGGCCATGTGGTAAATACACTCGATTTGAGTTCTCCTTTAAGCCTACGTTGTTCCCATATGGTTGGAGCATTCTCAAAAAATAGAGTGACCCTGACTAGTCACCTTATGATTTTACTTAATGAGAGTGACCTGACATACTCATTATGTGGCATGTTTTGTTTTGTACTCCTAGGCGCCCTGGTGTTGTTTTTCATTGACATGGTACCACATTGCATATAGGATTGAGTCTTAATGTATCAGTTGCATAACGCCTGTGTGATGATCATTGTGACTTGTTATGTGATGGTGTGTAATGAATTGTGTAATTGTGAGATGCGATATTATATTTGAGATGTGTTGCCTTAAATATGTGATTAACCGTGAAGGCGTGGAATGTGATTTGTGATTAAATTCTAGGACAATTGATGTTATGTGCTGAATGTTGAAATGATGCAAACTGTGCCAAAGTTAAGCCTTGTTATACATATATTGTTATTATAATTATATTATTTTTATATTTACTCCTCGTGTGTTATTTGTGTTTGGATCATGTGATGATCTCGAAACTTGTGTTCGTGAGAGTAGATGACTAGGTGGATTACTTTAAGGAACCTCGTGCTGGAGGACATCGGGACACAATGCTCTGATAGGATGTGACATTGGGGCATGAGTTTCTGTTTTAATTACATAATGTTCCGAACATGTTATTCAACTTTATTTTATTCTGCTGCTTAACTTGAGTTTTTTTGTAAACTTGAACGGTCTTGTTTTAAGTCAGAAATGTTTCTGATAAGTTTTATTTGGTAACAATGAAATGAATGTGGACCTTTTACCCTCGTGGAATTACTTACAATTTTATTGAATAAAATTGATTTAATTATATTCCGCATTTTATATGTTTTTCTCATTTATATGCATGTTAGGGTAGAGGGTGTCACTTTCACACCAAATTTTTCCTGTGCAATATGAGGGAATCTCTAATGAGCTTATTTATCTTGAAGCTAAGGTTCAACATGATCTACATAAGGCTCTTGTTTTGGAAGAGTTGTTCTAGAAGGAAAGGAAAAATATCACCTCAATTGGACAATTAACGATGATAGGAATACGTCTCTCTTCCATAAAGTTGCCAACTACCACAAGACCATGGAGCGAATGTCCATTCTCAAGGATGGAAATTGTATTCTCTAATCGCAACAAGCAATTCAAAATCATGTCATTTAGTACTATGATTCTCTATTTGCCTCAGACTGTTTGTTTTACTAATGATCTTATTGCCAAGCACATTCCTAATATGGTCTTTGATGAAGATAACCTTATGATTTCTAACCTGCATTCTTTTGATGAAGTTAAGATGATAGTCTTTTCCTTGAGTGGGAATAACACCCTTGGTCCTAATAGGTTTGGCGACCACTTTTACCGCATTTATTGGGATATCATCAGTAAAGATGCTTTTAACTTGACTCTCAATTTTTTATCCAAGATTGGATTCTCCTGGGTCTCAATTCCAATGTTGTTGCTCTTATTCGTAAAGTTCTCTCCACTAACAGGATTAACCAATACATGCCTATTGCTATGACAAACTTTCAATTCAAGATAATCTCCAAAATTCTCGTAGACAAACTTGCTACTATTTCTCCCAAGATTATTTCAACCCACCGTAGGGGGTTTATTAGAGGTAGAAGCATTGTTGATTGTATTTGCCTAGCTTCTAAAGCTACCAATCTTCTTAAAAATATTTCTTTTGGGAGGGAAGTTAGTCATCAAATTTGATGTTCGTAAGGCTTTTGACACTCTGGACTAGGTTTTCTTGCTTGACTTTCTTAGAGGGTTTGGATTCTATAGTAGTTTTTGTGGCTAGATTAAAACAATTCTTTACTTTGTCAAAATCTCTTTTGTAGTTAGTGGTTATCTGTGGCTATCTCTCTTGCAGAAGGGGTGTTTGTCAGGGGGACCCCCTCTCTCCCTTTTTCTTCTGTTTGGCAGAGGAAGTCCTCAGTTGTGGTATATCTTTTCTGGTGGAACAACAAAAAATTCTACCAATGGCCAACCCTAAGAAATTTGCTACTCCTCATATTCTTTGTGCAAATGGCTTTTTCATTTTTTGTAGGGGAACTAAGAAGGGTTTGGATTCTTTGATGAACCTTTTCAAGCTATATAGGGAGGCATCTGGCCAAATCATCAACCCTGAAAAGTGTCAGTTCTTTCATGGTTCTCTCTCCACCCATAGGGTGGCTGCCATAAAATCTTAATTGGGCTTTTCAATGGGATCTCTCCCCTTCACATACTTGGGAATCCTAATCTTTGAAGGGAAATCTCGTTCTACTCACTTGAGGCCAATTGTTGATCATATTAAGCTTAAGCTTCTTTCTTGGAAAGACTTTTTTCTCTCCATCATGGGTCATGCCCAATTGATTAAATAAGTGATTTCGAACATGGTTTTGTAATCTTTTCAGGTTTATGCATGGCCCAAATCACTCCTCAAGGAGGTTGAATGTTGGGTCCATAATTTCCTTTTGAGTTGGGACATTGCTATTAGGAAGTTGGTCACCGTGAAGTGAAACAAAATCTAATGCCTACTTGATGAACGTGGCCTTGACATTTCCTCTATCTCTTCCATTAATAGAGTGGTGTCTTTGAAGCTTTGTTGAAACTTTTGCCACTCAAAAGATCTTTAAATTCCTTAAAATCAATGACTTATTCTCTTAGTTATTGTTAGCAATTTTCAGCAACCCTTTCATGGTGTGGTTCCGCCCATTTTTCTTGCTAAGCTCCCTCAGTTACATGAAGCTATTGATCATGTTTCTTCTTCATCTTTCTACTTGGAATATTGCCTTATTTGGAGACCAACCACTGATGGTGTCCTTTCTCTCAAACAAGCTAAGTTGTTCTTGAGGAGACCACAACCTTCTCCTTAGGGAGGCAAGGTTTGGTCTTATGTTATCCCTTACTCAAGATCTTTTATTCTCTAGAGGTTTTTGCATGATATATTGCCAATGGACAATCACTTGAAGAAAAGAGGTTGTTTTCTTGCCTCTTGTTGTTGCCTTTGTGAGATGTCTAAAAATTCTTCTTAGCACCTATTCTTTCATTGCTCCCTTGCTCCTATCACTCCTTGCTTCTGCTACTTAAAAGGAAATGGAGTGCCCATGCTAGAGTGGTTGTTCTCTCCTTCATTGTGAATTATGTTTGGGCTATTTGGTATTGTAGGAATCAACGACTCTTTGCTCACAATACCATTTCTTTTGAGTCTGTTAGCCATCTTATTTTTGCTGCTACTTTCCTTGCAAGTTTGCGTACTGATGCAGATTTGCTTACTCTATCCAAGAGTTTTTTTTCCTAAAATGTTTTGCTATTGATGTTCACTCTCCAAAGAGTCAAATTATCAACCAAGTGTCTTGGATCCCTATGTTGTTTGGTGCAATAAAATGCAATATGGATGGTTTGATGAGGGGTTCTCCTGGGCATGCTATTGTTGAAGGTATTTTTCGTGACCATCTTGGTGGCATGTTGGCCTATTTCTCTCTTAATGTTGGTATTCAATCAACTTTTTTTGTTGAGATTTTTGGGGCTATTATTTCTCTTGAAATGGCTAAGGAGAACGATTGGAACCGCATTTGGCTTGAGTGTGATTCTACTTTGGTGATTCATGTTCTCACAAAACTTTCTATTGTCCCTTGGCAGGTTAGATGTAGATGGGAAAATTACTTATCTTTTTGTAAGCAAATAGTTTTCTTTTGATCTCATATCTTTAGAGAAGCTAATTCTAGCTTGTGTAGACAAACTTGCTTCTTTTGGTGTTTCATCTAGGCCTATTACTTTTTGGTTGGACTCAGTACCTTCCTTTGTGAAGGAGGAGTTCCTTAGAAATAGACAAATTCTTCCTAACTATAGGTCTTGCTGACTTTTTTGTTGGGTTTTGGCCTAGTCCCCCCAACTTTGTTTTGATTCTTCTTTAGTTCTTTTTAATATACTAGTAATAGGGTGTTGTTGGGTTGTGGTTTCTTTGGGGGCGTCAACCTAGTTGGGGTTCCCTTTTCTGCCATTAGCTTCATCCTCTCAATTTATATAAAAAAATTAAATAGATAATATTTTTTAGAAAGAATAGAGTGCAATCAATGATAATAAAATAGTTTTGTAACTTCATACCTAATTGTATATTTATTTTTTTTGGAAGAAAGGAGAGGGTAAAAGTGGTCAATGACAAGAGTAAAATTTTGGTTTAGTTTTATTAGAATTAAGTGGTGATCTAAAAAAATTAATGAACTAATTTAAGAACAAAAACTTAAAAGGACTAAATTTGATGATTGACCCCAAAGTCTTTGATGAATTAATTTTTCGAGCAATATTATTGAAGGAATTATTTTATAATGCATGAAATTTTGGAGGATTAAATTAAGAGCATTTTATTTTTATAAATTTCAACTTAACAGGCTTCAACATTGTTCTTATATGCATCAAAGTGTTCCATATTTTAGAATTAGAAACTAATTGATTCTAAAACTTTGAATGATCAAAATAAGCTTTGCCTTTTTTAATAAAATATATTTAATGCACATAATTTATAGATAAACTTTCATCAACCTACTTAAAGAAGTCAACACTTTAGTAATTGTGCCAAGTTTTATTGATACAAGCTTTTGACATTTTATTTATCTTCTTTTTTATTTTTTATTTTAACTATTGATCTATAACCGCTAATAATCAATTGTCTATTAATTCTACTATGATATATGATATTAGATTTTATTGGATTTTACTATACCAAAAAGGAGAAACAAAAGTAATGGTCTATGGTGAACTAAGGTTCAAAGATATGTTTAAAAAGGTGCTTACATTTAATATTCATTCATACTTTTAAAAAGATTTCTTTTGAAAAATAATACGTGTAGGAAATAAAAGAAAAAAGAAAAATAAAGAAAAAGAAAACAAATAAAAAAAAAGTTAAAATGATGTTTCAAAAGTATTTAAAAGCATTTTCGTGAGAGTGTTGTGTTCTCCTCTTTTGTGAGAGTGTTGCTATGAGTGACTTTGTCATTGGTTTGGTGAGTGTTTGAGGAGAATATGGAGTCAGGGGTTGAAGTTGAGACGGCGGGGCTTTTGTTGGTGGAGGAGGAGGAAGATGGTTTTGTCTTCAAGGTCCAAGAGGAGAACAACCAAAGTTTTGACCCAAACCTATGTTTGGTGGGGAGATTTATGACTAATCAACCCATGGCAAAATATGGATGTCGGCCAAGGGTGTGACAATAAAAGACGTTGAAGGAGGAAGGTTCTTATTCCAGTTCTATCACAAATTGGATGTTAAGAATGTGTTTGAGGGAGGTCCATGGTCCTTCGATAACTAGACTTTCATTTTGGGAAAGCTACAACCAAAAGATGTTCCAAGCTAGATAGATGTGGTCCATGTACCCTTTTGGGTTCAGATTCATAACCTACCAGCAGGATTTATGAATGAAGTGTTGGTGAGTATATAAAGTATGATCCCAAAAATAATCGGGATTTTGGAGGTCCTACATGCATCTGTGCATCGAAGTTGATGTTCGCCATCTATTGAAGACAACTAAGAAGGTGAAAAAACCTGGCGACAAGTGGAAGTGGGTGAACTTCAAGTATGAGAGGCTTGCAATAGATCAAAGGATAACGTGACAGAGGGAGTTACTGAAGGGGTATGTGGTAACAACACCAAATTAGCTAATCCAGTAATTGGTGGACATGAAATCATAGTTGTTGAAAGAAAGGGCCCTACTAAGAAGGCTACAAAAATTGTAAAGGGCAATCCCTATCCAATAGGGAGCATGATGTAGCTCCATGTGGAGCTTGTAGACCTTGGACCTTCTTCATCAATAGAGTCCTTTGCTTCTTGAAGATCAATGACAGCGGAATGGAGAAAGAAGAAAGATAATTGGAGACGCCACTTCAAGGAAAAGATCAAATGAGGTGTGAACTTTGAAGTGTAATTTTCAAATAATCAAAGTTGAAAAAAATGCACACGCAAGGCCTCTATTTATAGCCTAAGTGTCACACAAAATTAGAGGGAAATTTGAATTCCTATTCAAATTTCACTTGAATTTGAATTTGAATTTGTGGAGTCAAATTTGGAGCCAAAATTTCACTAATTATGATTAGTGAATTTTAGCTATGGTTCAGCCCATTAATCCAAGATCAAGTCCAAGATTCTCCACTAAGTGTGCTTAGGTGTCATGAGGCATGTAAAACGTAAAGGACATGCACAAAGTGTGACTATATGATGTGACAATGTGGTGTAGCAAGCAAATGCACATCTCCCCCTTAGGAAGGTCCAAAATTTAATTGGATTGGGCTTCTCCCAATTCAATTAAATTTCTCTCCCAACACACACATCAAATAGTGTACTTAATGCATGTGAAATTACAAAACTACCCTTAATACAAAAACTAGTCTAGGTGCCTTAAAATATAAGAGATGAAAAATCATATATTACTAGGGTACCCTCCCTATACTATGGAGCCCTAAATACAAGGTCCAAAAATAATGAAACCCTAATCTAATATGTACAAATATAAGTGGACTCATACTTAGCCCATGAGCCAAAAATCTATCCTAAGACTTATAAGAATCCTAAGACCTTCTTTAACTGTTCTGGCCCAATGAGAACCCTAAGCCTTGGGTAACTTGCGTGCAATTTCTCTAAATGCTAAGATTGACTTTTTTCATTGTGACTATCTTTCAAGATCTGTTGCACTAAATGTTGTCTGATTTAATGATATGATATGATATAAAAAGTTTTGGTTATAATGACCCTTCTCATTTCTTTCGTCAAACTATACAATAACTAATATATTAAAATATTTATTTAAAGTTATAATGTCACTTCAATTTTTAATATTTGTGGTCTGCAGATTGTAGATTAGAGTAATTAATGGAGAAAGATTGAAAAAAAAATGTACAAATACAATGGAGAATAAAAAATTTACACATCCATAAATTTCATTTTTCTTATACTTTTGCTATTGTGGTTTGTAGATCCTGAGAGCACTGAATTTTCAGCCTCGCTGCAAGATTCTAACAGCAATAGAGAATTAATTCAGATAATTAAAAATGACCTCAAGCATTATAATTTGAAACAACTAATTTGGTTTTTTCTGCCTTAAAAAGAAGGAAGAATTTTGAAGATAAACATCATGAATTTGAATTTTGGTAAGGTGATATACCATAATATGCTAAAAAAAATATAATTTGCCGTCCATTTCATATTTTTCTGTAAATAACTATTAATAAATTGAAAGTTCCTCATCTTTATGTTTTGGTTAATTTATGATTAATGAAATCTCTCATTAATTGCTGTTTTAAGAAGAAAAAAAAGCTTTCAATATATATTGTATTTATATTTAATTAAAATTATTTTTCACCAAAAAAAATAATTAAAATGTTCACAAATTGAAAAAAAAAAATGCATCGCATAGACAACCCGACTATATATATATTTGCTGAAAAAAAATGGTCAAGAGTGACCCATCATCCTTTCAGCACTAATGTTTTAGTACATAAAAAAATTTCAATTGCTTAGAAGTTGAGATAGAGGGTAATTATTTATAAACACCATCTTTTAATTCACTGAAGAGCCTATTAATTAATTAAGAACAAAAACATGACGAACTACCAAGTATCAAAGCAAATGATAGCTTAGATGCGGTAACCTTAATGATGCGAAAAAACTTAAAATCAAAACAATTTTCTTTCATTTTTCTAAGATCTAAACCATTCTTGCACTCACTAATTTGTAATTAAAATCATAGGCGCTAAAAACAAATGGTCTATTCCACTCGATGAAAAAAAAATGTTAATTTATGTTTAACATTCTTTTTGGTAAGCAAAGAAAATTTATTGATAGAAATGTATGGCTTAAAGCACAAGACGTGCCCAGCCACCCAAGTTACTAGACAAAGATTATAAATACGATTCCTCCCCTGGGCAAATTAAGTAATTAACAACCCATACCCTTAGGCTTAGTGGAAGTTTGCACCTAGATGTAGACACCGAGATGAAGCTGTCTATTGCACCCCCTTATGTTTAACATTAATCAATATAATTTATGAACTAGAATTAGAATGTAGAAATGACAAGTTCAAGTGTTGAACTGAATCTTTAACTAGGTATTTTCGGAAAATAACAATAAGAGTTCTTGAAAAGGAAAAACAGCAACAATGGGAAGTGGTAATATATACTTCCAACTTTTAGATGATATTTTTGTTTTCAAAATTAAGGCTGCTCTTAATTCATTCATTGAACATGCTCAATATTAATTAATTTGCAAAACTAATAGGACCAAATTAACACTCATTGTCATTACCAGATAAGCTATAACCCAATTGTCATTATCATCCCAACTATTTCTTGAATAGCCAGTTTGTTTATGTGGATGCCCAAGCTCCACGAGTATTTACAAATATAGGACAAGGGATCCTGTTGGCTGCGTCTTGGGGCATTAAAATTTCCTGCGTCATGATTGAGAAATAAAAACCTTCTCTTGGTCCTAGCCGCTTCCTTACTTTGGATTTCTAAAGATAAGAATACAGAGTAGATTATGATCTATGTTATATATGGATAAATATGTAGCTAACACAAGGTGAAAATACAGGCCACCAAACTCGATGTATATCATGCCTCTTATTTTATAATATTCTTTTGCTTGTAAAGATGTTTAAACTTACGAAAGAAAATTATACTAACATATGTTGAAGTTATAGTTTATTATGTTGAATATGTTACTTAATTAGAAAATGACTTTTGTATCGCTTTATGCATTTTCCTTTCATCGAATATCTTTCTTTATTTAATGAATAAATAAATGAATCTAGCTCATTACTCTTGCATTGTACTCTAAATATATTATTTTACCTTGTAAATTATAAAGTATTATGCGAGTGCCCAACGAAAAGGATGTCGAATATAACAAGCACTAACTTAGTCCATAAAATTATCCCTAACCTTAACGACGCTACAATGACAGGTATTTTTAGACATGAAACTTAATTGAATAATAAATGATGATAACTTGAAAGTATATTGAACAAAAATCTTATATATGGTTTATGCATTTTTTTTAAATAAGTTAAAATTGAACTAAAATATGATTTATCTTCATTCTAAAAATATTTTTTTCCGTCGCCTATTTTATTAAATTTTGTTTTGTTCTTCTATCTATTAGAAGATTTATTATGATCTTTAACTTTCAAATTTGGATAATGTTGTTTTTTCCATAACTGTTATCATTTTGATTTTGTTGTATGATTTTGAACCTCTTTTTTTATTGTTATTGCTTTAAGATGTGAAATTTTTCTCATCCTATTCAATTACATAAAAAGGTCATAAATATAGTAAAAATCTTGATAATAAATAATATTTCATTGATGGTTACTATTTTAAGGGTTTGTAGTTCCTTTCAAAATTATATTGTACTTAAATAAGAACACGAAAAAACCTTGATTTTTTTAAAATTATAAAAAATAAATTAATGAAAAATTAGTATTTGATTATTTAAGAAAAATTAGTAAAGTTAAAAATTAGCTTGACATCCTCTATTTCTCAATTTAATTTGTTTGCAAAATAAATAAATTAGTATTTGATTTTGTTAGCTTCTATTTTGGTCTATAGTCTTAATATTTGTGTTTGCAACTCGTTGCAACATTATATATTTTTATACTAATTTAAAATAACTAAAACGGATCTACAAATAATTAGTTTGGAAAATTTATTGGATTTATTTAAATTAGAAATATGTGTGAAAGTTTTGTATGTATTGCACATTAAGCAACCCAAGTAACCATGTATCTCACGTATATATACATCATCATAACAAGTTATATCTTTTATGTCCTTGGTCCTAATTTTTCTCATAGATGATCCATATGTATTAATTCAACCCAATAATATTTGATTCTCCCAAAGCTTACCAGCTTGATTCAGTAAAAAGAAGAAAAAACAAATCCTTTTTAAATCCTTTTTCTCCTTGGTGAAAGAAAATGAAGATGTAGGCTGTCCTGTCCTGGTGCCACAAGTATAAGCTGCCTTCTATCCTAAGAAAGAGAGAGAGAGTTTTCATTTTCTTCTTCCCGAGCAAGAAGTAGTCAATCTCCATTCTTATTTATCTACTCATTTTTCTTTCACTCGAATGCCTAACTTAAACCACCCAAATATATTAAGAATCCTTAATCTAATTCAATGTGACATTTTTATTTTGGACATAGAAAAAGAGGAAAAAGAAAATTGCATTCGACCATAGAAGGAAATGATTAAAAGGGATAATCATAAAAAAAGTAAACAACTTTTGTCAACTTTATATTTAATTAGAAAAATAATTAAAATAAAATATTATTAAGTTAAAAGTTACATTGCACAGGTTTCATTAGATTTATTAATTTTTTAAAACAATGGTTAAGATTTTTTGATCCTTTTTTATTTTCTTTTTCTCTTTCCTTCCTTGCTCCTTCCCCAAATTATAATAATGTTGTAAATCTTGTGTTCCTTCACCAATTTAAACATATGGATTTAATGTAAAAAATATATTAAACATTTTAAAACAAACAGACTTTTTTACTCCCGTTGATTTTATAGTCAATTTTAAAAATAAATTATACAAATATATGTAGACATGTATAATAATATTATTTAATTTTTATACTGAAATATTAATTTTAAAAAAGATATATAGCAAATATAATGTTTTTTTTTATATGATATAACAAATAAAGGTTACTACTTAATATTATCATTATTTATCATTAATAGTAATTAAAGGACAATTCATCAAATCATGTCAAGTTTTTAAAAATATTTAAAATTAACATAACGTTTCTAAGATTTTCTCTCATTAAATGATTTAAAACTAATTTAATACCAAAAAGAAAAAACTGAATGTTTACTCCTCTTTTTGCTATTTAGTTACTTCACGGTCACTATTTTTCAGTTACATTTTTTTATGCCACACATTTATAATTTTAGGGGGCACAAAAACATTATAAATATGAAGAAAAAGTTAATCATAAAATTTTGTTTTTTCTTGCATTTTGCATATTATTTCTATTAGTTTCTTAATTTCACACATACTAACAATGCCTACTTCCAATAATGATAAGGGAACAATGGGTACTCTCATTAGTTATCATGATTAAAAAAACAATGACTACTTCAAGCAAAAAAGTTGATACTTCCAAAACAATATTATGAAAGAGTAAGTAAAAATTTTATAATGTTCACAATTTTTTATAATGACTATTCCATTTAAAATCTATTTGAAGAGTCTTTGGACAGATTTTATAAGATGCAGAATTGTTGGGTGATTCTTTCTACTACCTTTCTATCTTCTAACAATTGGAGCACTTTTGGAGTTTCTAGTCAATTTTAGGCGTGCAAAAACGATATTCTTCTATATGGTAAACACTGTTTCTACATTATGTTGTTCTTAAATACTACTTTTCTCCTATTTTCCTATAAATTATTGTTTTCTTCTATGATAACATAACATACAATATTTTTTTTTATAAAAAAATGATTTTTTATTTCCAGCCATCATTTGAGTCTTTAAAGTTCTCCCTTATCAATTATGCTCTAATTTGCGTTATGAAATTTACTAGGTTTATTGAAGCCTAAACGGTGTTTAGGGTGACATTGGAGATCGAGGCACGATATGCATGTTATTTCTCTCATAAATTCTATGAACATGATTTTTTCAATATCATTTGCCTCCTCATACGCTACAATTTGAGTATTTTATTTTATTTCTATAATAACAGGCTGAAAATGAGTATATTATTATTTTTTAAAAGAAAATGGCTTCCTTTTTGTTGTCTGCATCTATGATTTGAGTCTTTAGAATAAGTAGTTTCAATCTTCATTCCCTCAAGGTGGACAAAGGTCCTATTTTGGACTTTATATTTTTTAAAAAAAAATGTTCAAATTTTAATTATATTTTAAGATCAACTACTTAATTCTTTATATGCTACTATTTGAGTATTTTATTTTTGTATTAGTTTTTCACTGAAACTAATCAGATTTAATTGACCTAATTATATTAAACTTCAACATGTTCTTATATATTTAATTTTTAACCAAATGTCCAAATAAGATAAAAAAAAATAGTGAACTATAAGACAATCTGATTTTTTTTATTGTTATAAATTTAGAATTGAAAGTATATAGTACATACTCATAAAGTATCATAAATAAAAAACAGTTGTAGTTATTACCATTAAATATTTTTCCCTGAGAATTCACTCAGAATGAGAAAAAAATTACTACAAAAAAGAATGAGAAAATAAATAGTAACATAAAAACTAGCATTTACACATATAAATAATAATTCTTATAGATAAGTAAGAATTATCATAATAAATTATGAGATATACAATTTGAAACATACAATAATTCTTATACATAAATAAATTTAAAAAATAACAATTGATGAAATAATAATAATAATAATAATAATAACTTATGTCATGATGAGATTAATCAACTCCAAATTTCAACAATATAGTTATAATTAATATCTTTGAAAGGATAAAAAATCATTCAATTTCAAAAAATTTAAAATATTTTTAATTTTACTATATATAAATACATTTAAATTGTTTAATTATAAACACAAAAATAATTAGATGATAAATAATTTCCATAATATAAAAAGAACACGCAAGCATAATATTCATATTTATTCGATCTACTTTTGTATTTAACATACTACTATAAATTAAAAATTAAAATTTTTATTTATGTACATATTAAAAAGTTAAATAAAAGTATTAAAATTTATAATTTAAACAAATTCGTGCAACGCACAAGTTTAAAGTAGACTATCATGATTATTTTAAATGGTAATTTTTTTTAAAATTTAACTTATATGTAATGTAAAAAAATGTATAATGTGAAAAAATAAAGTTACATCCAAAGTGAATTTAAACAGCTTAAAGTTAAAAGTATCTTAATTCAATCTAATGAAGAATAAAGTGTCAGTTTCTCATTTTATATATCTCTTCACTTATAAAAATTTATAATTTTTATTAATGATTTTTTGTACTATTATCATTAAAAATAATAGTCAAAGAATAATTTTTTTTTATAAAAACATTATATTTAATATTTTACCGATACATCTTTATCAATATTTTCATTAGATGTTTTTTAAACAAAAAATGTTTACCAAATATAATAAACCTGTAATGTTATTCTTCATAAGAAAGATATTGAAAGGATATTAAAATAATACCCTCATTTAATATTAAAGATTTAAAATTCCATTTTTGTGTCATATATTGGTAAAAAATTACATTCAATACTATGCGTTAATAAGGTAGCTTTAATTAATTAAGGATAAAATACATCTAATAAATGAAACTAATTAATTCATGAATTTATAATAAAATATTTTATCATCAATTTTAATTCTACAAAAATAAATATTTATCTTATGCTACCTTGATAAAAAAAAAGTCAATGACTTCTAAAAGGGTCTCAAAGAATGTTGAAAATACCTTGTTTGTGCTTGCAAACACGGAACACCCAATCCTTATGCCTATTTAATCGGACTTTCAAACTCGATCAACGTTGTACACACTCACACATTAAGATTTTTTTTAATAGAAGAAAAATATATTTTAATAGAAGAAAAATTAAGATTTTTTAATAGAAGAAAAATATATTTTTATAATATTAATATAAAAATATATTTTAATAGAAGAAAAATTAAGATTTTTTTTAAGACTTAAGAGTATAAATGTCAATCGAGAATTACTCAAGAAGCATATGTTTTCATATTGTTGGAAATTAAAAGAAGAAGAAATGTTGTGTCATAACAATAGTCACTATCTTACTTAGTAAATTTTGGTACCATCTGAATTTGTGTCTAGTAGGTGCTTAAATTAGTAAATTTATATTTTTTGGTGATGTATTTTTTGTAGAAACACATAATAAGACTTGGAAGAGAAGTTGAAGGTCTAGAGACTCTCGCTTAGCGCATCATACGCGCTCAATGCGACACAGTTGCTCCACAGACAACATTTGTTTAGCGTAAAGAAGTCACATGGAGAGCCTAATATCATATGAAGGCGCGCTTAGCGCAAGTCGCTCGCTTAACGTGTGACCACTTACTCCCCGCTTAGCGCGCAATTGCGCTTAGCATGAGATCACAAAAAATAACATAACAGAGCTGCATTTTAAGGGAAAAAAGAAAGGAGCAAAAAGAGGATAATTCGGCATCCCATAGAGAGCAAAGGCTAGGGTTCGTGCAAGAAGAAGGAACATCAACCATTAGGAGTCATTCCTTCCCTTCATCTCCATTCTTCTCCCCTTTCTTTACTCCTCTTCACCCCTTTTTGCAAATGTAAACCTCTCATGACAATGAGAAGTTGACCAAACCATTGTTCGGAGTTTAGCAACCAAACATTTTTTTGTAATGACTCTTACTATCTATTTAATGTTATTTCAGTTTCATTGTCTCTTTTCTGTGCTTATTCTTATGCTTGTGGTTTGATCATCCATATTCATGCTATGTTTTAGGGTTTGTGCATTGAAAAATATTTATCTCTTAAGAACTGAAAAATGACATCCAAATAATTCATCTCTAGGGATAGAATGATGTTATTTATCCTATTGTATGCATTTATGTTAATAATACAATTTAACTAGTTTATCTCTTAAGGGATTAGGAGAGGAATTTGATAAATTAGGCTCTTTCGTTTGAGGAATCATGACTAGAGTATATGAGTAAATGTAGGTGATAATTGTAATAATATTAAATAGAGAAAAATCGTTAACATCACATGAGTAGTTTCGGTAGGTTAAGCCCCAACATATTCATATTTTGCATCAACCGTCGCTTCACCGCTTCGAGTGTTTGGTTTTCTCACCTTGCACGTGCTAGATAATTAGTTTAATTTTATGTTAATTTAATTTTAATATAACGTATCTCAAGTATTTGAATCAATTCATTAATTGCTTGAAAATTGGATAGACACAACTCTAAGTACAAATAAAGTCCTTGTGGATTCGACACTCTTTACTTTACTACTTGGACGAAATGATGTACTTGCCAATAAGTTAACAAATACTCTATTCTATGTTTCAACTATAAAGGTAAGTAACTTTCAAGTAATATTTTTCATATTTTCCAATGCTCAGAAAAATAATCCATGACATCTTAAAAACTTAAAAAATTTTAAAAAAAAACTTATGGAAAAGAAAAAGAAATTTTGAAAGAAGCCTATCCTTTTGCTTCAACCACCATCCACCAGACCCATGAATTCCAAGCCTTATTGCCACTAGCTACTGGCTTGACATGATTCCGGATAACATTAACCTTAATCCAACAGCCATCTTCATCTTTTGAAATGTTTTCGTTTTCTTGTCAACAACTTACATCACGGGTACAGACCAAAAAATAGAAAATTATGCAAAAATGTTTGTCACCCTAAAGCTTATGAAACAAATAAAGATTAATCAAATGCACGATTAAAACAATAAAATATTAGACAAAAAGTCTTAAAACATATGCATCTGATTCCACTAGCCTACCTAAATCGTGGAATCAAGGCACTACTTATTTGAGTAAGGTACAATGCATGAAATTCTTCAGTTGAGCTACATGTAAAACATTGCTTTCATAATTCAGTTCAAAAATAACCAAACTTCACAATAAATATATACTTTCAAAGAGGCATGAAAATAATGAGAATCGACAAGATCTCACTAAAGTGACTTATTGGAGCATTGGTTCATTAGATTTTGACTCATGATCCAGTGTTCTTACTTTTATAACATATAACGCACAAGGCCTATTAGAGTAGTACTTAATGCCAAGCTTTCTTATCTTCAATCGATGACCACTCAACGAAAACCTTTAAGCCTTCAGTAAATGGAGCCCACACAACTTGGTCACATTATTGGAAAAAATGCTTTCTACATTGGTTAAAAGACATATTCGACGATGATTATTAACCGTCGTTGTAGGCAACATCGTAAAAAGTCTTCACTAAGACTTTCTACGAAAGTTTCATAAAAAACGTCTTAGAAAAAAAGTACTCTTTTAAGACGATTATTAGCTAAAAACTATCTTGGAAAGATACCTTTCTAAGATGATTCTTAGTTAAAAACCATCTCAGAATGATAGACTTTCTAAGACGATTTTTCAGAGAATCGTCTTAGAATGTATTTCTTTTTTTTAAAAAATAAAATATATTGAAGATTCTACGACAATTTTCTCAGAAGATGGTTTTCTTAGAAAATCGTGTGTGTGTGTGTGTGTGTAAAGCTTTGATTTTCTTAATTTACAACTATGACATGAAAGATAACTGATTAAAAACACTAATACCTCAGTGCCTATAATGAAAGCATGAAAAGACAATTACTTATTATAAAAAAATGTAAGTCAGATCCTGGCCAAATTTCCTCATCAGGCGTACCTAGGGTTCGAAAAATCTATAGACATTTGACAAACATATGATTATAAAAAAACATTCATAATATGAAATTGTTAAAGTAGAGGTCCCAAATTTATTCAAACCTGTCATAATTTCAGGGCATTATTTATTGTAGTGTTCTAACAAAAAAAAAAGCGGAAAAAACATCTCTTTTATTCATAATTGATATCAAGAACTAGTACAGTTCCTTGTTTTTCAGATTACTGAAATTCATCTCTTGAGATTTATTGGCTTTTGAAAAATGCTACCCCAAAATGATCCAATTAAATACACTTAATCATCTTATTGTTTTACTAATAGCCTGCAAAACAACCAATAAAGAGAAGTATAATCTGAAAGGCCCTATTAATATTTCTAAGTCTTAATGAAAATTTACATGCAGAGAGTATTTATTTACCTTAAAAAGATTCATATTATGCTTATATCATTGCCAAACATAAGAGTAGTAGCCCAATTGATAGCTACATAGAACATGTAGAAGATACGTGAATGAATCAAACCATACATAAGTTTTTGAAGCACTAGAAAAAGCTTAAAAATGAAAGTCACCTTGCTCTATCTAAGGTCCACTAGAGCTTTGTAACTCCCTATAGATGCCATGCTTCCCATGTGCTTGTAAACAAATTGATCCCCAAAGTCTACATCTTTTGCACTGTTTGCACGACCTCCATTGGCTTTACCTATTTTGTTTAGTAAGATTGCTAAATATTTACCTTGCCTCTCTGCCACCTGTGGTTCAATTTCAAATTGGCAAGAATAAGCTTTCAACACATGCAACATCACTTCCCTCACGAACCACTAACAGTAAATATAGCAGTAACACATTCAGAATGAACCACTAATGAAATGTGTCAGGGACAAAGACCTCGGGTAAAATCAGAACTACAATTGGCAAGAATTTAAGAAATGAATTTGTATGTAGGAGAAACTAATGAAACCAATGTCATGTACTTAGGCTAAAGCCGGTAGTGGTGTTTTTCTAGTACTTTCAACAAATCCATTGCAGTCACCTATTGAGAAGATATCCTCTACTGTAGGAACACGAAGCCACTCATCAATGCCAATATTGTGAATAAGAAACTTTAAAAATTTGCTTCATGGAAATGCAGTTATTTATAGTTAAAAGATACCATACAACAAAGCAAACATGGGAGCAGAAGAGAAGACAAGTGCACATCAACTATGTCAAATACAAGGAAACCTAATACATCTATCATGAGCTTAGGATGGACAAATGAATAAGAAAGCAAAATGTAACTACATATATGTAGTTTAGATGTCAGCCTTAACATACTTACACCACAATACAACTACCTTTTGAATCCAACCATTGATTTATAGGCTTTCTATGTAATGATTTTCATGCCAAAGTTTTGAAGATTAAAAAATGAGTAGATAATTGTCGCAACCTACCCTTCGGTGGGAGGGCGACGCGGGGCTCACGGGTGCGTCTTCCATGGGAAGAAAATGCACGAAGTCGCCACCAACGTTTATTCGAGGAAAACGTCGAAAAAATCGGAAAGGTGTGGTCTACGAACTTTAAGTGTGAAAGGTTCGGGAGTTGTTTTTACGCATGGGGAATGTATTAGCACCCCACGCGTCCGTCACAAGGGACGACAACCTTTAATCAAATGTGCAATATCATGTCTTCAATTTGTTTTATTTTCCCTTTTTTACGTTTTTATGTCTTTTTATGGCTTTTGTATTTTTTATCTTTTTGTGGTCGACAAGGGTGTTTCCCTCGCTCCTACGTATCCTCAATTGCGATGAGGAAATCAGACCTATTTAGTTCTTTTAGAACTAAACGTTGGTTAAGTTGTTTTGATCTTTTTTCGCAAGATCGATTTTAACCGAACAAAAGTTGTTTAAGGCGTTGGACCATTAAACGATCTTTTGATTTTTGGAAAGGAGAGAAACGTTAAGGCGTTGGACCATTAACGATCTCTTGGTTTTGAAAGGAGAGAAACGTTAAGGCGTTGGACCATTAACGATCTCTTGGTTTTTGAAAGGAGAGAAACGTTAAAGCGTTGGACCATTAACGATCTCTTGGGGTGGTCGACAAAAACGAGGCTTTTGCTCCTACGTATCCTCAATTGCGATGAGGAAATCAGACCTACGTAGTTCATGCAAAAGCGGTAAAGTTACGTGTTGATTTTATGCTTTTGAACAGTCCATGTTAACCGATAAAAGCAAAGAGGATCGTTTAAGGCGTTGGACCTTAAAACGGTTTCAAGTGATTTTTGCGGATAAAGCTTGATTTGTGAGTTGATTTTAGCCTTGGTTTCGCTTTGATTGTTAGTCAATTAATTCAAGGAAACTTTCAAAGAAAAACGTCTGATTGATTTTTCTTGATTATTTTTTATTATTATTTTTCAAGATATTTTGATTATTTTATCATTATTTTTCTTTTTTTGGTTTAACCAAGATTACAGCGTGAATGATCGGTTAGATTTTGCTTTAACAATGAGTAAACGACATTACAACACAAATGATCGGTTGAAATTCATTTTATCATTTATTAGGCGAGCTAACGGCTTAAATAAATGGTTAAAGCACGTTAAAAATGGAAGAAAAGAAAATCGAAAGTGAACGAGATGAAGATGAAAGCAAACAAAACAAGAAATGAATTGAAAGTCTCGGATTCGAACACTTACCAGTTGAAGAACAAAGAATGAACGAAGAACGGACGAAGAACGGAGGAAAATCTTCACAGATTTGCTCATGGAGGAAAATCTTCCCTTTCACCAATGTTAAGTGAAATATGTTTACCCAAGGTTTTCAGAAATTTTACAGAAGCATTATAGAAGCCATGGAAGCCCCGGAAACCATTTTTCAACAAAACGTGGAGGATCTTGTTGCCCAGTTGCTTCCTCCTTAAGCAACCCAACTTCCAAAATGTTTCGGAAGGGCCTAGATTCGAAGTGCTATTTACACCCCTATCTTGATAAGTTCACCCCCTGTTTTTGTGGTTTTGGCTGTTTTCTTTCCAAAATCTCAAGAAACTTTATGGATTCCACTGTGATGAGTGTTAAGCCTTTCGAAGCGATCAACAATGGTCCTCAGATGAAATTAGAGTGTAACAGTTTATTTACACACACCCCACTTTGCTAAATACACTCTCGTTTGCGTGTTTTTGACCGGTTTCTTCCTGAAACATCTTGGAACTTTACGGATTTCACAACGATGAGTGTTGAACATTTTGAGGTGGTCAAATGAAGGTCGCATGCCGACAAACAATGATCCCCGGACGAAATTAGGGTATGACAATAATTTGCTTTTCTTGTTTTCTATTGAACCATTTGGTAAAAGATCATACTAATCTCATGAAATATCAAGATCTATGTAAGGGATTGATCTTCATATACAGATTCAGAGATCAAATCTCTAACTACATATTTTAGAGGTATGATATTTTAAATTTGAAACTGTCAATGAAGTATTCCAACATTAATTTGATAGAAATTGATCAAGAACAATGATTACACAGACAACTTGGCAATTTTGGCTTACACCAGAGTCAACATTTTTTTCTTTTTTGGGTACATGAAAATTTAAGGGAGAAAAAGTTTCTTCATTCCAAATTCATGGCATAGCACAAGCCATTAAAAATGGTACTTACAACTACAAATGACATACCAATGAGAGGCAATTTAAAATGGTACTTATAGTTACAAATGACATACCAATGAGAGATCACTAGCATGGAAAATCTTGAATGTCCTCATACCCTCTTGCCTGCAAAATGCACAGATTTTGGTCAATCATGATATGAACCTCCTTGTTGGAATGAGTAGAGAAGGTTTCTAGATTGTTTAGATCTCAAGCAACTCTTAAGGTCCTAAAGCCTCACATATTTGAAAGTTCAAAATTGAATTGTGTAAAATGTGATGTTCTTAACTTTATTTACTTTTTTTTTATCTCAGCTTTATAAAGTCATTAAGTGTGACATAAATTGAATAAAGTAACTAACAGGTTGCCTAAGCAAGTTGAGAAAAATTGAAAGAAAAGAATCAATACTTGAGGAAAGAGGCGAAATGAGAGAACCAACAACTTAATGCAATCCCTTGGCTAAACAACATGATTCAAAGCCCACACCAAAGCATCCCTTCAAATATCTCTAGAAGCTTTTACTGCAATCACAACCACTTTACCGGTACCCATCTCTTCTTCATGTTCATGATGACCCTTTTGGCTACTCATCTCAAATTTCTCAGCTTGCAACCCCAAAAGCCATTTGAAACACTAAATTGGCCAAAATATTGCAACTTTGCAGCAATGAATAGTGACAATAAACACCCTCAGAAACCAAGGTTCTTCTTTTGCATCGTCCAGAGCCAGAAGAGAAAAAGCAGAAGGACACACACACTTCAAGGCACTTTAGTTAAGCAACCTGCTGGTTAAAGCACACACAGAGACAAGTAAAAAAAATCCACGTTTTAACATTGAGCGTCAGTCTTTGTTACATTACATTTCATAAAATTACAAATCCTAAGGAAGAGGAACTCTCGGAGGTTCCAACATTGTCCTCGTCGCTATTGTTGGGAGCGTCGTTCCTCCTGTGGTACTCAGCCACACGAAGGCCATATGGATGAGGCACTGTAGCGCGTAGTCGCAGATCCACCAACAAATCGGCGTGTTGGGGTTCTCCTTGATGGTGCAAGCGAGCATCACTGCTGAGACCACCACAAATGCGGTGTTCCATGTCATTTAAACGCATACCACCGGCTTTGAGTAGATCCAATCAGCATGGCGCTCCTCCAAGTCATGCGTCGCAGTCTACTGGACCACGGAGGAGTGGCTACGATGATCGAGGAGGAGCACCAGGATGGGGAGGCAGGTGGCGGCATCGGGGTGCAAGAGAAAGAGCGGTGTGTGGGGTTGAGGCACGAAGTTTGGTGATGACATACTGATGATGGCTAGCTATATAGAGAAATGCATAACTGAAGTTGAAAAAAATACATACAAGATGGAAGCGTTTCTTCAACTTATTTGGATCTCCAAAGCTTCCATGCACAACCCGCACGACCTGAACTCCAAAGGTCACAATCAGCGAAAAGCCTTTCATCATTCTAAGACGGTTTTCGCAAAACTGTCTTAGAAAAATATCATTTTAAGACGGTTTGTTGAAAAACCTTATATTTACAAAATTGTTACTGCGTTACATACTAAAACGGTTTTGTGAGAACTGTCATTGAAGGTGCATCATAAAAAGTATTTTTTTAGTAGTGCCAATACTCAAAGATTTGTCAATTCCTTTGTCTTTTTGTACGATCTAATATACAAATTTTTTATTTAAAGTAAAAAAATTCTTAAAATTTGCTTTAGGCCTCCTTTCTTTTCCTCATATATTTCTCCCTAGCCCTCCTCCCAGTTCCCTTGACAAACCCGTAACCCAAATCCTTTCTAGGGAATTAGGGATATAAAAATCCTTCTCCATTCGAGACGAGCTCCAAATCTCAAAGCAACAAGGAGCTTCTGTGACACCCTCTACCCCGACATATATATAAATAAACAAAATATATAAAAATATCGATAAACAAATTCATGTGGGCAAAAGGTTCACATTCACTTCACTATTATCAATTAAAACTTATTAAAAACATATTCGGCTCAAATTAAGGCCGTCAAAATTTACAAAAATATTTTGTTAAATCAGTGAGGTAAAATAAAATAGACTAACATCATACAATTAATATAAAAACTTATGCCCCAATGTCATATCCTATCATAGCATTGTGTCTCACCATCCTTCAGCACAAGGTTCCTTAAAGCAATTCACCTAGTCATCTGCTCTCCCGAACACAAAGTTCAAGATCATCACAAGATCCAAACACAAATAGCACACAGGGAGTGAGTTATCACATTCCTAACTAATAGAGAGAAACAAGATAACATGTAGGTATAAATATCATATAAAAAAACTAAAACTTACTTAAACATAACTCACGTCATTTTGCCATTTTGTCGTCCAACATCACATCACAACACAACACATTGCATTCATTTTCACAACATTCTCGTACTCAAGGATCAAAACACAATATCATCTAGTCAATCAATATCAATCAATACACAAGTGTTATGCAACATATACACTAAGACTCAATCCTATATGCAATGTGGTACCATGTCAGTGAAAAACCACGTCGGGCGCCTAGGAGTACATGACAAGACAAACCACACACTAGTAAGTCAAGTCACTCTCACTAGGTAAGATCATAGGCAGACTAGTCAGAGTCACGGTGTTTTGCGAGAATACTCCAACCATATGGGATCAACATAGACTTAAAGGAGCACTCAAACAGGGTGACCCCCTAGGCCTACACTCTGAAGAGTCCGTCAGGGCCTCTCCCTCCTGATTAAGGTCCAACCCAGAAAACATTTTAGCACACAGACTCTATCTATGAACTATACAAAACACACAACTCCTCAATTGTTCTCAAATAGCTTATCTCGTTGCCCTTAAAGAGTCTTAGCATTAACTCGTCGCCCTTAAAGGGACTTAACATTAACTCGTCTCCCATAAAGGGTCTTATAGTCGTGTGATTGTACAATTCATAGTTCACAACTCAATGCACACAACATCTCAATCACATACATACATAATTTATCACATACATTCGATCTCAATCACAATGATATAATCTCAATTAACACGTTATCACACCTCATGAATCATATACACTTTACCTATGAACTATGCAATACACACAACTACTCAATTGTTTTCAAAATCTTTTTAACTCGTCGAGTTTCCACAATAGATCCCATCACAATACTCGTCGCCCTTAAAGGGTCTTCAATTGTGTGATTGCATAGTTCATAGCTCACAACACAATACACACATCTCAATACACATCTATTTCACCATTAATCATAGGTTCAAATTATCACATACTCACAATTTGAATCATCATTTCATAATCTCAATATAACAATTTATACAAAAAGTTTATCACAACATAGGGAGTAAAACCCCTTAAATAATTTCACAGAATTATACCAAAATCAATTAATCAAAATCATAGATATAAAAAAAAAAAAACACCAAGATCACTCTATTTTGTCAACCAATTTGCATAAGGACATCAATATTGTATTTGTAATAATAAAGGAAAAATTTTAATTTAATAAACATCCAAGAATAAACCCAATTTAATTTTCTAAGGATCCTACACATGTTCATTCTAACCCCAAATGCGGTAAACTCATCTCTTACCTCTAAGTGGGCTCACGTGTCTTCCGACAGCGATAGCGGCATCTCTAAAAAGTTCTTGAGATTCCTCAATTTTTTCCTCTGATTGCTCTGATAGGGTTCCCAAACGTTAGAGAGAAGAAGGGATTGAAGCCTCCATTTTATATTGTCTTCATGTGATTCTATTTTCTCTCTCTGTGGATACTAGTTCGCAAATCCCAATAGTGAATGTGTGCAGAATTGAATCTTTAACAACATATTAAAATTTTATGACAATCCAACGGTTAACGAATCCGTGATCATAGTTTTACCGATACAATTTTGGGTGTCTGTGGGAAAAGAAAAGGTTACGATGCAAAGCATATTTTTCTCAGCTCCAACATGATTTCACAATTCCGAACGGTAAGAATGTTTGGGAATGAGTTCCGAACCTGGTGCTCAAATTTCACAACGATCCAACGGTGAATGAGTCCGAGATCGTTGTTTGTCTAAAACAGGTTTGATGGTATACGGGAAAATGAGAGGGTTTTGGGAGGAGGAGAGGAGAAAACGAAAGTGAGAGGGAGAGGAGGCGTAGAGGGTATCGTTAGTCTCAAAACTGACCTAAGATGTCCTTATTTATAGCTAGGATACTCATAACCTATTATTTACTCTATTTATTTATTTTTATTTATTATAAAAAGGAACACTATTTTATTTTCTATCAAATGAATAAATCAAATATATTTTTTTTCTTCAAACCATTATTTTAATACAACTATTTCTCCTTATTTATTTAATTACAAAAACCTCATCATTTTTTAAAAACTCTATTTATTTATAAATAACAATTTTTTTTAATTAGTTTACAAAAAATGAGATGTTACAATTTCATCCCCCTTAAAAGAAGTTTCGTCCCAGAAACTTTGCTGAAAGATCAAGAAAAAGATATTACACATATAGTTCTCAAAATCAAGTTGTGTGTCTAGTTGAAACTCTTTTCCGTGACTTCGATCATAAGACTCCTCTGCACTTAGCAACTAAATCCGGCGATTCTCATTTACTCAATGATAGTATTGCATAAGTTAAGTCTTTTCACGAGAGTGACATGTCAACAATAATAGAATGTGAATGACATACTATTTGGAGTAGGGTAATATCATAGGAGACATGGATGACAATTTGAAACAAACAAACAAACATACACAAAAAAATGCAACTGACCACATGGTCGATCTTTTTTGAACATGGAACAATTCAAGAAGAAAAAAAAAGAGTTTCAAGACTCTCACACTCTACCAATTCTAGTTCACAAATGACTATCGGGAATACATGACTTGCCAACACAATTTTTCTCCCTTTCGTATACTTGAGTCATAACTCTCACTTAGGTTCAAGAAATTGTAACAGTTCCAATATAATGTTTCCTCCTGATACTAACTAGGTGCTAGCAAAACAGATCATTTCTCACTTCTGTAAACTTGTTCAAACTTAAGGTTTACTCCCTACAGAAATTTCACAATAAAACTTAAACTTACTCGAGTCATCTTTAACAAAGGTTAAGGTTAATTCAAGGAATCCTAGAATAATTTTCTGGTCCAGCTACTAGTTAAGGGCATTTCATCATAATCTTAGGTTTCTTCTTATTTCAAAACAACTTCTGCCCAAGAAGGATTTAAAATTATCTCTCACCTAGACGTAGCATACTCTAAGGGTCATCATCATCTAACTAAAATGCATAACAAAACTCTTAGCACAAAACATGATTCCCAAGGGTCTATAACAACCTTAAGATACACCCCATAATTCAACTTAATTGGAAACATACTAAACACTAATCATCGAAACCACAACAAGAGCTAACTCAGGGTGGGAGATCCTGACCATGCATCCCATGATCACACAGGGGCATTGATCTTGTCAAGACATGACCAGGTACACGTAAAAGGCCACGAAAGATACTAAGGTAGTCATTGGAGCATCCTCTGACTTTTCCCATATTAAGGTAAAGAGAACTAAGATTTATCTCGTTAATCATACAACTATCATTACTAATCCTTTAGGTCACCTACCTTACGCAAGAACACTCACTCTCGAATCCTTCCATGCTTAACAATTAACATCCTACTAACTATCTTACACTCTTCTTAAAGTTTCACACTAAACCTCTTAATTATTCTTCACAACTTTCCCAACTACTTTATATTCTTAAACAACTCTATACCTGACATTTCCCAAAAATTGTTGTTACAAGTTTCTATAGGTACTACACCTAGAAGATTTTCAATCTCACACTTAGGTTGTAACTAAGCACATCCTCAAGGAACACAGGTACATGACTTACTAAGTTTGACTTTCGTCTACTGGTAACAAGGATCATGACTGCTCAAGTATTGCCTCTCAAAATATCTTAACGTGATTGACAAGGGTGAAGTCTCTCTCTATTCGTAACAGAAGTAACAACATGACAATATATCAAGCAATTTAACAAGACATGATTGGAAGATGAGCAACCAATAACAAGATGAACACTCAATTGATTAGGAGACAATAATTTTTAAATCAAGAAGGATCACTCATCTTGAATCAACAACAGATATTCCAAATGAATTCTATAAACGAAAATATGACCACAATGTACACCCATATGGAGACATCAACAATCATCTAATTGTGACAGAAACATCAGTAATCCAATTGTTTGTTGTAGGCTCATAACACAAAGAATGAATTATACTCAAGCTTGCAAGTGTAATCGAATTACTTAACTTAAGCACGCAACATAAAGAATTTGTTGCACTAGAATCAGATGGTATGGTCAAAAGAGTATTCTTTATGAAATATATCTCGATATGAGTCATCGAACTATAGAGTATCAACATCGCTAAGAACATGAAATCACAAACAACCATACTATCTATGCAATTAAGGAAAAACACCATACTACAAGCATACATAGAATTATAAGGTTCCCATAAAAAGTATATAGCATACATATAAGAATAAAGAATTGAATAGTCACTAAGTGTGTATTTAAGGAATCACAAGTTTCAACGATCATGCTTATTGTCACACACAAAGAAAGAAAAAATTTTGTCAACACATGTTAACACATTGATTAAACACACTCATTCATAAAACACCTGCAAGTTCAAGGTTTTTGACAACATTAATACACACATCAAGTTTTCAAGACCACTTGTATCACTTAATGGCTTGCCATGACATCCTATCGCACTTCACAAATTATAGAGATGACCAGTCTCATAACTCGTGACTCAACAGTGGATTTATGGTATAACAAACATTAAGGATGCACCACACATCACAAGCATCATTCAATCTCATTTAATTATGCAAAGGAAAATACAATTAATAATTGAACCATGTTCAACAAAAGCATTAATAAGTAATCACACAGAGTGCACACCAGAATATGGTAAGCACATAACACATTGGCCAAAAGGTTCGACCTGCTCTGATACCACTAAATGTGACACCCTCTACCCTGACATATATATAAATAAATAAAATATATAAAAATATCGGTAAACAAATTCATGTGGGTAAAAGGTTCACATTCACTTCACTATTATCAATTAAAACTTATTAAAAACATATTCGGCTCAAATTAAGGCTGTCAAAATTTACAAAAATATTTTGTTAAATCAGTGAGGTAAAATAAAATAGACTAATATCATACAATTAATATAAAAACTTATGCCCCAATGTCACATCCTATCAGAGCATTGTGTCCCACAGTCCTTCAGCACAAGGTTCCTTAAAGCAATTCACCTAGTCATCTGCTCCCCCGAACACAAAGTTCAAGATCATCACAGGATCCAAACACAAACAACACATAGGGAGTGAGTTATCACATTCCTAACTAATGGAGAGAAACAAGATAACATGTAGGTATAAATATCATATAAACAAACTAAAACTTACATAAACATAGCTCACGTCATTTCGCCATTTTGTCGTCCAACATCACATCACAACACAACACATTTCATTCATTTTCACAACATTCACCTACTCAATGATCAAAACACAATATCATCAAGTCAATCAATATCGATCAATACACAAGCGTTATGCAACATATACACTAAGACTCAATCCTATATGCAATGTGGTACCATGTCAATGAAAAATCACGTCGGGCGCCTAGGAGTATATGATAAGACAAACCATACACTAGTAAGTCAGGTCACTCTTACTAGGTAAGATCATAGGGAGACCAGTCAGGGTCATGATGTTTTGCAAGAATGCTCCAACCATATGGGATCAACATAGGCTTAAAGGAGCACTCAAACCGGGTGACCCCCAAGGCCTACACTCTGAAGAGTCCGTCAGGGCCTCTCCCTCTTGATTAAGGTCCAACCCAGAAAACATTTTAGCACATAGACTCTATCTATGAACTGTACAAAACACACAACTCCTCAATTATTCTCAAATAGTTTATCTCGTTGCCCTTAAAGGGTCTTAGCATTAACTCGTCGCCCTTAAAGGGTCTTAGCATTAACTCGTCGCCCTTAAAGGGTCTTAGCATTAACTCGTCGCCCTTAAAGGGACTTAGCATTAACTCGTCGCCCTTAAAGGGTCTTATAGTCGTGTGATTGTATAATTCATAGTTCACAACTCAATTCATACAACATCTCAATCACATACATACACACACAATTTATCACATACACTCGATCTCAATCACAATGGTATAATCTCAATTAACACGTTATCACACCTCATGAATCATATACACTTTACTTATGAACTATGCAATACACACAACTACTCAATTGTTTTCAAAATCATTTTAACTCGTCGGGTCCCCACATTGGATCCCATCATAATACTCGTCGCCCTTAAAGGGTCTTATAATTGTGTGATTGCACAGTTCATAGCTCATAGCTCAATACACACATCTCAATACACATCTATTTCACCATTAATCACAGGTTCAAATTATCACATACTCACAATTTGAATCATCATTTCATAATCTCAATATAATAATTTTTATAAAAAGTTTATCACAACATGGGGAGTAAAACCCTTCAAATAATTTCACACAATTATACCAAAATCAATTAATCAAAATCATAGATATAAAAAAATAAAAACACCAAGATCACTCTATTTTATCAACCAATTTGCATCAGGACATCAATATTGTATTTATAATAATAAAGGAAAAATTATAATTTAATAAACATCCAAAAATAAACCCAATTTAATTTTCTAAGGATCCCTACACATGTTCATTCTAACCCCAAATGTAATAAACTCATCCCTTACCTCTAAGCGGGCTCACGTGTCTTTCGAGCGACATCTCTAAAAAGTTTATGAGATTCCTCAATTTTTTCCTCTGATTGCTCTGATAGGGTTCCCAAAGGTCAGAGAGATGAAGGGATTGAGCCTCCATTTTATATTGTCTTCATGCGATTCTGTTTTCTCTCTTCACGCTAACAGTGAAGTTGTGCAGAATTGAATCATTAACCACATATTAAAATTTGATAACAATCCAACGGCTAACGAATTTGTGATCATTGTTTTATCGAGAAAGTTTTGGATTTCTGTGAGAAAAGAAAAGGTTATGATGCGAAGTGTATTTTTCTCAGCTCCGATTGGATTTTGAAATTCCCAACGGTGAGAATGTTTAGAAATGAGTTCCGGACATGGTGCTCAAATTTCACGACGATCCAACGGTAAATGAGTCTGAGATCGTCATTTTTCTGAAATAGGTTTGGTGGTAGAAAAAATGAGAGGGTTTTGGGAGGAGAAGAGGGGAAATCGAAAGTGAGAGAGAGAGAGAGAGGAGGTGTAAATGGTATCGTGAGTCTCAAAACTGACCTAAGATATCCCTATTTATGGCTAGAGTACTCATAACCTATTATTTACTCTATTTATTTATTTTTATTATATTATAAAAAGGAATACTATTTTATTTTCTATCAAATGAATAAATCAAATATATATATATTTTTTTTTCAAACCATTATTTTAATACAGCTATTTCTCCTTATGTCATGTAATTACAAAAACCTCATCATTTTTCTAAAACTCTATTTATTTATAAATAATAATTTTTTTTAATTAATTTAAGAAAAATGAGATGTTAGAGCTTCATTCTCTGAATTTCGAATGACGTAAGGATTGAGAACCAGAATGCGATGGAACAATCATAGACATGTCGAACATCTCTACTAGAAACGGAGCCCACATAAAGTTCACTGAAATTTCACTTTCTTTTAGGATGCTGCAGGACACGACCGATATGGTTGCAAAACTCTTAGATTTCTTTGGATATCATGTTATAATTAAATTTTTAATCATTTGGCCATAAAAATTCTCTTAAAAGCCTTAAGTTGTCACATCTTTTAATTGAACTATATGCAAATTGGTCGTATCCTTGATTTATTGTATTTGAATGCTTAGGACAAGAAAAGCAACAGTTAATTGACACAAAAAATTTCTCCAAAACAACCAATCCTATATATACCCGAATTTCTAATGTTTGTCTAACTAAATTAATAGGTATATTCTTGTTTGATACAGGCTCCAAACGCGCCAACCCGAGGATTTTGTAAGTTAGCTTGTTTTGCTACTTAGTCTCTCAGAAATTTCTATGTTGTTCAAAGTAAAACCCAAAAGTTAAAAATATTTATATAATTATTATATAAACTGGTCAGTGCTCACTCGTGATCATAAACCAATCCCAAAAATTTAGATGATCTCCGATAACAATATTTATATAATAATTTTTCCCCTTCCGTTAAATTTTTTTACTTTCTTGAAATTATGTAAATGAAATGTAAATTTTAAATTAAGCCTTCTATTAATTTCAGGGGCAGTGCAGGCGTATTGGAAAGCCAAAATTTAGATGATTTTGTGAGTTTTCTGCTTGTTTAAATAATGCTGCATTGTTCATTGTGCATTATGTATAAACTTATTTCATACAAGTTGTAAGTGATAATAGTCGTTTCTTTTTTACTTTTTGGGATCTACTTTGCTGGCGAGTCGATGAATTGTACATATAAGAACTGTGGTTTTATCTGCTGATAACATTAATTACTGAATATAAACATTAATATATATGTTTGTTAATATCTGTCATAACCCAATACATCACTGATGGATTTGTTAGATTCTATTTATTTTGAATTTGCATAACTAGAGTCTCAGCAAATGTTTTGTAGAATTGCTAAATTCTATAAATATTTTGTAGTAGAAACTACTAAATGAAAGTATGAGCCAAAGAAGAATAACATTTATTGGAGGTATTTTTTTCCTGGTAACTTTTGTTCATAAGTCTAACTTATTGTAAGTCTAACTTATTGAATTTGAATGAAATGGCTCGCAAAAGATATTTCTTCTAAATTTATAATTTTATTCAAGAGGCATGAGTCAATTCACCAAGAATGTAGCATTGGAGTGGGCAAACGATAACATAGTGCAAATGCTATAGCGCCAAGAGGGGTTATGACTACACTCTTGGAGTCTTACATCGTAATGTGTCTTCCCAATATTGATTGGCAATGAGTGCATCAATAATATTTAAGATATGAAATGGATTATGATACGTAGAAAAGAAGGTGAACATGAGTATCCCCGTTCTCAAGTTAAAATTTATGGCTTATTTATATTTTTTACTTCTAATTTTTTTTAATGAATTTTATTTCTAACAAGTTTTACCTTCTGTTGTTATGTTTGTGGTGTATTAAAATATTTTTTGTTTGTGGCATATTAAAATAATTGTACTCTTTACTTTCTACTTTTTACTTTTTTTTTTTAATTTTATCCCACTTCATTTTCTTGTCTCATAATTATTGATTATTTTCCTTAGTTATTTCTTTTTACTTATATATAGGGCTATAAATAAATATAATTTCCAGCAATTTATATACTAATATATTTCTTCCTTAATAACTCTCAATAGTTTAAATTTCATATTTAATGGAACACCAATAATGTAAAATATTACTTGTGAAACTTTGTGTAACATGAAAATAGGCTCAACAAAAAATAAAGAATGATTGATTAAAGTTAATTTTGGTTAAAAATGAAATGGGTATTAATTTGAATATCATTTGATATACCAACTTTAAAGGACGGTTTCTAAGACGGTTGTTAGCTAACGATCGTCTTAGAAAGTAGACATTCTAAGATGATTGTTAGCTAACAAACGTCTTAGAAAGTATCCTTTCTAAAACAGTTTTTATCTGAGACTGTCTTAGAAAGTCTTAGAAATAGTACTTTCTAAGACGGTTGTGAATATCATTTGATATACTAATTTTATAAGATGGTTTCTAAGATGTTTGTTAGCAAATGATCATCTTAGAAAATGGACATTCTAAGACGGTTGTTAGCTAACAACCGTCCTTTTGCTGACAACCGTCGTAAAAAGTTAGACTTTTTTATAATGGTTGTTTTATAATTGTCGTTAAAGATCTCAAGTTTCAACGTCGTTCGATAAAAAGACGGTTTATAACCATCGTTGAATGCGTCTATTAACCGTTGTTAAATGTCTTTTTTGCAGTAGTGACTAGCTGATTTACAGGATAACTTTTTATATTATACGTTGTTTGATGATTGATGCATAGTACAAGTAATTTGTATTGTATTTTATTTGATGTGTCTATGTGCGAGATAAAATAATATAAATTTTATTATAATACCCTTTGTATTGTGCAATGTTTGGTTTGCACTAGAAAAAGATATAGAATAAGATTTTGAAACTTTTTAAATTATTTTATTATTTAACTAAAAATTTGTTATCATATTTTACTAATATTTATAATTTATTAATATTGTGATATATTTTAAAGCATTATTTTAGACTTATTGTTATAAAAAAATTACAATTTATTAATTATGTTGATATATTTTTAACTATATTTTATAAGTATCATATTATAAATTAAAAAATAATTCAAAATAAATTAACGAAATCCATAAGTAAACTAATAATAATTTATC
The DNA here is from genome assembly GCF_000004515.6 of Glycine max. Lineage (NCBI taxonomy): Eukaryota > Viridiplantae > Streptophyta > Magnoliopsida > Fabales > Fabaceae > Glycine > Glycine max. The sequence continues at coordinate 20,524,468 of NC_016090.4, read as the reverse complement.
ATATCTTATATTTGTTAGACGATTTGTAAGTGCACCAAATTGTTATAAGTAGTAAAGTAAAATGAAAGTCTAAGTGTCGAGCCCACATGAACTTTGTTTGCACTTAGGTAGATGAATATTTAATTAATAATTGATTTAAATAAATTGATTTGAAAAGGTTGTGAGAAAATAGTAAAATAAATTGACAGAAAATTAAATTAAAATAAATAAGGAAAGAAATTAAACATGAATTTAAATTAATTAATTAATTAAAAACAGAAAAGACAAGAAAAGACAATATTATAGAAGTTAAATTCAAAAGATGAGAATGTTGAGAACTTAGCCTACTAGGACTACTCTTGATGTAATATTAATGATTTTTCTATAATTATGTTTATTCCATTTTTACACCTGCATTTACTCATATTCTAACAAAGATCCCTCGAGTGAAAGAGTCTAACTTATCTATCTTCTCTCCCAAATCACTTTGCAGAGATAAAATAGTTAAATTACATTAATAATAGAGATATATAATAAGCTAAATAAAATCAATGTATCCCTAGTGATGAAGTTATTTAAATACTCTTTTCCAGTTCTATTAGAGAATAACACTTTTCAACGCTACCCCTAAAACTTATAATGCAAATGGGTAATCAAGCCATAAACAATAAAATTAAATACAGGAAAAACTAATGCAAAAGTAATCACTACAAGAAACAAGCTCGTTTGCCAGGGGCGGATTCCCTGGGAAAAGAACAAAAAGCCCTGGGAAATGGACGTTTGCCAGGGATTTTGCCAGGGGCTGAATCCCTGGGAAAAACGCCCATCGCAAATCAGTTTGCCAGGGATTTCACCCCTGGCAAAAAAACGAGGGGCTGACCCTGGCAAAATCCCTGGCAAAATCCCTGTCAAAATCCCTGTCTTAGCCCCTGTCTTCTCACTGACGCATCTGCACACTTTTCTGACGCGCTGCTGTACTGACACAGTTTTATTATACATTTTTTTCTCTAGTTTTAACATTTTTTCTAACTAAACTGTTTTATAAACAGTTTTAAAAATGTTAACATCATATATTATATATAAACAGTTTTATATAAACAGTTTTATTAAACAGATCATGCAAAATTAAACAGTTTTATTAAACAAAAAAATTATACAGTTTCTAATTAAACAGTTTTATTAACAACAAAATTCGAAATATATATAAACATCATATATTATAACACATCATGCAAGTAGAAACATCATATTTTCTTTGACAGATCATGCAAAATTATAACATCATATATATAAACATCATATATCTAAAATTATAAGTAGAAAAATTACTAACTTGTTGAAGCTTAAGAGAACAAATTCAGAGAGCAAGGAGCAGCAGGAGGAGGCAAATTTGGACACTGATACAATAAAAAATATTTATGTTAATAAGTAGTAACAAATAAAAACAGAAAAATATAATAAGTGAAAAGAGTGTTACCAAATTATAGAACAAGTGTATGAACTGAATGATAATGGACTGAAAATGAACTGGTGAGGATGGAAATGGAAACCGAAAATTTTTCTAAGTTTCAAAAACACAACACTGAGCATGAGGATAAACACGCGGTTTGGCTATATAGTGTAAAAAAACCCAGGGAATAACTCACGGAATGCCCCTCGCAAAACAACAGAGTCAAAGGCTAACCTCCTAGCTTCAGCTATATGAGCAGAACGGTGTAGCTAGGAAAGCAGGGATTCCTTTTTGCCAGGGGCTGCAAGCCATTTCCGAGGGGTAACACCCCTGTCACGTCTGGGCCGCACAGCTTTTTGCAGTGCATGGTCATGTCGTGTTGACTTATGGGAAGATTCCGTCAGCTTTACAGAAAACGAGGGCATACCCGTGTGTTTGGCTGTGTGAAAACAACATGCTGTTTTAAAATTCATTTCCCGCTCTTTTTTTTGCCAAGGCTTTTGTATTTTTGCGAGGGACAAACCCCTGTGTAAATGTAAGTGGTCCCAGCCTTCTCAAATGTCATTTTGCCAGGGGTTTCCTTGGCTTAGTCCCTGGGAAATTTGCCAGGGGTTAATGTCCCTGTCAAAAATCCCTGGCAAATGGGCATATTTCTTGTAGTGAATATTCATAATAGATAGGAAGAGAAATTATATTAAGAGCAGTTGACTGATAAGTTCCCAACAAAGGAGAGTTTAGCTTGTCATTGTCATAGGAGGCTTTATAATTGCAAGAGGAGAATATTTAGTAAAAGGGGAAATTGAAAAAGGGAATTGAGGGAAGGAATGACTTCTAATGTTTGCGTTTGCTTCTTCTAGCCTTTGTCTTCTATAAGGAATTGTATTTTCTGTGTTTTTTCCTTCATCTCTATCCTTCTTTTATAAGTGCGAATCAACTTAATTTTTAAGCAACCTTCGCACTGAGTGCACTTGTGTGGTTAGTGAGTGGCAGTAATCGCGCTCAACACGTGTCTCACACTAAGCGTGCCTTCACTTTCTTGAATTAGCTTGCTTTCCTAAATTAGTCCTACTTTTTGATGCGCCACTGAGCCTGTACATCGTGCAGAGCGCCTGGGGCATGCTAAGCATGTATCTTCATATCACCAATTTTCTTTTTTGGGCTTTACTTTATTTTTCTACTCTAATTATTCACTAAGTATCATAAATTCATCAACTTTTAATATTTTCTACATAAAAACTTAAATGATGTTAGAATTCCAATTATTTGAACAAAAAGGAAGAAATAAGAGAGAAAAATTACTAATTCCTATATAATTTAATCCCAAAATATACCTATACATAGCAGTTATCAATATCTTAGCATGATTTATTTTAATTCAAACTAGGCCCGCCTTTCCTACCCATTTCATTTTTTTTTGGGCTAGGGTTGGAACCGGGCAGAGCGACCTAGACTAACCCACAAGTAAAGGGATTCATTGAAAAATTCTAGGTGAATTAGCAACACTTTGACGACATAACAAAAGAGAGACACCTTTAAGAAGGAGGCATGACCCCTGATGCCACTGGGTGCAGGGCCTTGCGGCGTGAGGCCGCCATAAGGTCGTGATGATGGTGGTCGCGGCACGGCCTCGTTGGAGTTGGCCAAAGAAAAAAAACATAACAAGAAGGAGTAAGATGATGATGGGAACATTTGAATAAATTAACAATGAAAAGAAAGAAATAATGAGCAAAAAGGAAACAACAAAAGTCCATACGACTCTCGCCGACAAACCAAGGTGCCCACTGGAGAGGTGAAGTGAAACAAATGAGTAGAAAGAAGGTGTGAGATAATCAAAGTAAAAAATAGGAATAATATTGTATTTTTACTTTTTTTAGACACTGAACAAAAAGTTGTATGAGATTCAGTGAGTTACAAGTTTTTAGGTTTTTGTCCAGTTCATCATTCTTTATTTTGTATTGTCTCTCAGCCATTTTTAAAATCAAACGTTGGAAAAATATTTTTGTGTTGTCTAGACCCTTATTTTTTAGCGAATCAAACGCACCCTAAATATGTAGTTGCATTAAATACTTAGAAGAAGAGTTTTGTTTTCTATGATGGTCCTATTTGGCTAAAGAAATATTATCATTGGTAAACTATCTCTGTTTTCTTTAAGAAAAAAAATGTACTTCCACGGAAAATACGAGTTAGAGCCTTAGAGGACTCCCTCCTGGCTTCTGGTTACTATACAAGCGTGTGGCTTCAGAAGAAACTCACAACTGCAAACTGACAAGGTTCAGGTACCAAGTGACAAGTATCTTTTGTATGAGATTGGAGATGAGGAGTTTGATATCAGAGGTAGTCGCAAACTTAACCATACACAACAACTTAGGTATGTTTTCATCAACTACGTAACATGCATATATAGAGTATCTAAACTAAGGGATAAATTGTACTTACATTGAAAAAGGGTCATGGAAAAAATACATGTTTATAATGTCATTAAGGAATGAAATCTCAAATTTGTCCACTTTACTTTCTAAAAATGACTAATGTTGGTCATATTATCCCTTGAGGTATATCTAGGAGTGAGATTTTATCCAAATCTAGTGTTTGATTGAACAAGCTACAAGTGGGTAATATGAATTTTATCCAAATCACAAATGGTTGGACTTTTTCCAAGAAGCAATAGGCAACATTTCTATTAACTAGTTTCATTTGTTTTTATTTTGTGTTTCTTTAATCCCCCAAATTCAGTTTCTTTGACAAGGCCAATGTAGTGACCCCATCATATAAAATAAAAGGCACAATGAATCCTTGGAGACTCTACTGCACTGTGTCTCAGGTTAAAGAACTCAAATGCATTTTAGAATTGCTCCCCATATGGGTGATGTGTCATTATTCTCCTATTTCTTAACCCTTTTTGTCACTATTTTAATTACTGATTAGCCTTAATTGTCAAATTAATTATGCAGTTTTATCATTTGGGCCTACTTGACTAATTTCGTATTTTTAATTTAATTTCAGAAGAATTATAAAAAATTGGGCTTGAATCCGGAATTGGGCTTGGACTTGAAAAGAGCAGACAATTTTATTTTATCAAATCTTATCTTATCCAGATTTTATTTCGTCCAGATTTTATTTCATCCAATCTTATCTTATCTTGTCCAGATTTTATTTTATTTCGTTTATGGGTTTGGACTGAAAATAGATTTGTAAGCTTTGGGGCTGAGGACCTATATAATAGCACCAGGGTTTTAGTTTAGGGAGTTTTTTTGGAGAGAAGAATAATTTTAGGGTTTTGCAATTCCAGTTTTTATTACTGTTCATGCACATTGTTCACATAGAATAAAATTCGTTTTCTACAATTTCGTTTTCTACTGATTAATGGAAGGCTAAGTCTCCAGCGTTGTTTTCTCTTGAGAATCAAGCACAACTCTCTTTGAGGTTTTGTTATTACTATTGAATATTGATCAGTTTTTCATCTCCACCAATTACTCTGTATTTGTTGCTACTAATCCATGCATGCTTAGTGCTTGATTAATTATCTTTGCGCTTAATTTATGTTGATGCTTAATGATCGATTTTGTTCATGATTAATTGGTGTATGTGTTGCTTAATCATATAAAGACAACCTTATGTTAATTTTCGCTTAGTAATTTAATTTAGGGTTGGATTAAGTGGTTGAACTGGTTAGGGATAAATCCTCCTAACCTAGGATAAGAGACTTGCTTATGAATCAAGGGGAAATAACATGTTTTAATTCTGTTATTTTCTAATTAAAATTTGCTTGTTGTTTAAATTACAAAAACAAATACCCCCCCCCCCAATTCGTTATTGTTTTATCACTATCTATTATGAACATTGGTTGACCATTGCTCGTTGGGAGATGACCTAGGATCACTTCCTAGATACTGCATTTTTAATGTTTATTTGATTCGGGTACGACCTCGATCAAATTTGGCGCCGTTGTCGGGGAGCAGTGGGCCAAAGGTTCATAATAGTGTTTAGTTGTTTTGTTTTGTGTAGCATTCTGTTTTGCATTTCAGTTGCGTCTCCTGTTTAGCGACTGTTTAGCGACTGATTCAGTTGGTGTTTTGCTGTGAACAGTGATTAGTGACTAGGAATTAGCGACTGATTTTGCAATTTAATTAGCTATTTTTGTTTTGATAGTTAGAGTTGTTATTTTTGGCTGATTTTTTGTGTGAAAAATACTAGGAGCACTTGGTGTGGTTGAATTTGAGAGAGACAAAAATTTTGGGAACTAGATTTTAGCAAAACTTTCTCATATTGTGGCATTTGGGGTAGAAAAAAATTTCTCATATTGTGGCAACCCGTTTTAGCCGGTTGGAGTCTCCCAAACTCGAAAAATCAGCTGTTTACTATGTTTTTTTTTATTTTTCAAGTATTATTGTCCTATTTTTCTAAACTTTTCTTAAGTAGTTTTCATAGTTAGACTTTGAATTTTCGTTTGAAATTTTTTGTGCTATCTTTTCATGATTTTAGGGTGCTGCTCACAAAATTTCAACTCATTTGGATATCATTTGACTATAGTTGTAGTTTTAACCCTCCCTTGGTGCTTGTTTGAGAACACATTATTTGCTACATATAGTGCATGACTAGGGGCAATCTAGGTGATTTATAACCCTTCGATCCTGAAATAGATAGAACCTTTCATAGATTAGTTAGGCATAGTGTGCATCCTAATCATTATGTGCATTTTGAGCATTTTGAGCATTCTGAGTATTTTGTTTCTGGTGATTCTGAATATTCTGATTTTGAGCATTCAACTACTAATTTTCATACTGAGAACATGGCTAAACCTCCACCTCGTGAGAGGACTCTTAGGGAGATGGCTGCACCTGATTTCACTTATGAAAACTTGTGCATTCAATATCCTGATGAGGGTGTTCCATATGTTCTCAAGACTGGACTAATACATTTGCTACCCAAGTTTCATGGTCTTCTAGGTGAAGATCCTCATAAGCATCTTAAGGAGTTCCATATTGTTTGTTCCACCATGAAGCCCCCTGATGTCCAAGAAGATCATATCTTTCTAAAGGCTTTTCCTCATTCTCTGGAGGGAGTGACAAAAGATTGGCTCTACTACCTTGCTCCCAGGTCCATTTTCAGCTGGGATGACCTTAAGAGGGTGTTCTTGGAGAAATTCTTCCCTGCATCTAGGACCACTGCCATCAGAAAAGAAATTTCAGGCATCAGGCAACTTAGTGGAGAGAGCTTGTATGAGTACTGAGAAAGATTCAAGAAATTGTGTGCAAGCTGTCCTCACCACCAGATTTCTGAGCAACTCCTTCTTCAATATTTCTATGAGGGACTTAGCAACATGGAGAGGAGTATGATTGATGCTGCCAGTGGTGGAGCTCTTCGTGATATGACCCCTGCTGAGGCTAGGAATTTGATTGAGAAGAAGGCTTCCAACTCCCAACAATTCAGTGCAAGAAATGATGCTATTGTCCTTAGAGGAGTCGATGAGGTGGCCACAGATTCATCTTTATCTACTGAAAATAAAAAGCTTGAGGGAAAACTTGATGCCTTGGTCAACCTAGTAACTCAGCTTGCCATGAATCAGAAATTTGCACCTGTTACAAGAGTCTGTGGTATATGTTCTTCTGCAGATCACCATACAGATCTTTGTCCTTCTTTGCAGTAATCTGGAGTCAATGAACAACCTGAAGCTTATGCTGCAAACATTTATAATAGACCCCCTCAACAGCAAAACCAACAATAGCAAAATAATTATGATCTTCCAAGCAACAGATACAATCCAGGTTGGAGAAATCATCCAAATATGAGATGGGCAAGTCCTTCACAACAACAACAGTCTGTCCCTCCTTTCCAGAATGTTGCTGGTCCAAGCAAACCATATGTTCCTCCTCCAATACAGCAGCAACAACAACAACAGTCACAACAAAGACAACAAGCAACTGAGACTCCTCCTTAACCTTCCTTAGAAGAGTTAGTGAGGCAAATGACCATCCAGAATATGCAATTTCAGCAAGAGACAAGAGCCTTCATTCAGAGTCTGACAAATCAGATGGGGCGGATGGCTACTCAGTTGAACCAAGCTCATTCCCAAAATTCTGACAAATTGCCTTCACAAACTGTGCAAAATCCGAAAAATGTGAGTGTCATCACCTTGAGGTCTGACAACCAAATTCAAGTACCTCCACCAGTAGCAGCACCCGCACCTGAACCTGTCAAGCTTCATTCTACACCTGAAAAAGAGGATGAGATAGTTGCACAAAAGAGAAAGCTTCCTAACAAAAATTTTCATGCAGGTGGACCTTCTTCTAGTAATTCTGACTTACCGCAGCCTCTTATCCCTCTTCCATTCCAACCTTGAGCAATTCCAAACAAAAAAAATGGAAGAAGCAGAAAAGGAGATCTTGGAGACCTTCAGGAAAGTAGAGGTGAACATACCTCTGCTAGATGCCATCAAGCAGATTCCAAGATGTGTCAAGTTTCTAAAGGAGTTGTGCACCCACAAAAGGAAGCTCAAAGGCAATGAAAGGATTAGCATGGGCAGAAATGTGTCAGCATTGATAGGTAAATTTGTTCCTTACATTCCTGAGAAATGTAAGGACCCAGGTACTTTCTGTATACCTTGCATTATTGGGAACAGTAAATTTGATAATACAATGCTAGATCTAGGAGCATCAGTTAGTGTCACCCCTCTGTCCATTTTCAATTCTTTATCTCTTGGACCTTTGCAATCTACAGATGTGGTGATTCATTTGGAAAATAGAAGTGCTGCTTACCCCGCAGGTTTCATAGAGGATGTGCTGGTTCGGGTTGGTGAACTTATTTTTCCTGTTGATTTTTATGTTCTTAATATGGAAGAGGGATTTTCCCATGGTTTAGTTCCAATTATTTTAGGCAGACCATTTATGAAAACAACCCGAACCAAGATAGATGTTTATGCTGGCACATTGTCTATGGAATTTGGTGATATTGTTGTTCATTTTAACATTCTTGATGCCATGAAACATCCATCTGAGGATCATTCTGTTTTTCGTGCTGAGATAATTAATCAGATTGTTGATGATTATATGTTCGATTTTGATTCTGTTCTTCATGGTAGGAAACATCCATTTTTATCTGATCTGCATACTTGTCATTCCTTATGCATTGAATATGAATCTGAGTTTGAATTTGATCATGTATCCGATTTTTATGCCGAGAGTGAATTTGAATTTGAGTTTGGTTCTGATTTTCTGGGTGTTGTACCTCTTGATGTTGATTTTTTAGAGTCAGAAAGTACATATACTCCTGACTTGCTTTATGAGGTACAGGCTGAGGAACCTTCTTCTTCTCCTACCCTGGTTCCTCCCACTGTTCAGCCACCACTCACACCAGAGTTGACGCTCTTACCAGCAACCCTTAAGTATGCTTACTTGGAGGATAAGGGAAAATTTCCAATGATCATCTCTGCCTCCCTTGATGCTAAGTAAGAGGAGAAGTTGTTGCTAATGCTCACGAAGCACAAGAAGGCCATTGGATGGACTTTAGAAGACATTCCTGGTATTAGCCCATCTACCTGCATGCATAGGATACTTTTAGAGGATGGAGCTAAGCCAGTGAGGCAGCCACAGCGACGACTCAACCCCGTCATTCTAGATGTGGTGAAAAAGGAAGTGACCAAGCTCTTACAAGCTGGAATCATCTACCCCATTTCTGATAGTCAGTGGGTGAGTCCAGTCCAAGTGGTTCCTAAGAAGACAAGCCTTATAGTGATTAAGAATGAAAGGGATGATCTTATCCCCACAAGAGTGTAGAACAGCTGGCGAGTCTGTATTGATTATAGGAGGCTGAACCAGGTAACAAAAAAAGATCATTTTCCCTTGCCTTTCATTGATCAAATGCTTGAGCGCTTGGCAGGTAAGTCCCATTACTATTTTCTTGATGGTTTTTCTGATTATTTACAAATTCATATTGCTCCTGAGGATCAAGAAAAGACCACATTCACCAATCCCTTTGACACTTTTGCCTATAGGAGGATGCCCTTTGGCCTATGCAATGCCCCTGGTACCTTCCAGCGGTGTATGCTTAGCATTTTCAGTGATTTTTTAGAGAGTTGCATGGAGGTGTTTATGGATGATTTTACTATTTATGGATCCTTTTTTTATGCATGTTTGGATAGTCTGGATAGAGTTCTTAATAGATGCATTGAAACTAACCTTGTGCTGAATTTTGAAAAATGTCACTTCATGGTAGAACAAGGTATAGTTTTAGGGCATATCATTTCCAGTAGGGGCATAGAGGTAGACCCTGCAAAAATAGATGTTATTTCATAATTGTCTTACCCCTCTTGCGTGCGAGAGGTTCGTTCTTTTCTTGGTCATGCAGGGTTTTATAGGCGCTTTATCAAGGATTTTAGCAAAGTGGCATTTCCACTATCCAATCTGCTGCAAAAGGAGGTGGAGTTTGATTTTGATGACCGATGCAAAGAGGATTTTGATTTCCTCAATCGTGCGGTGACTACCACCCTTATCATTCAGGCACCTGATTGGACAGCCCCATTTGAGGTAATGTGCGATGCATCCAATTACGCATTGGGGGTTGTCCTTGCTCAAAAGATTGGTAAGCTGCCTCGGGTGATCTACTACGCTTCTAGAACTTTTGGATACTGCTCAAGCAAATTACACTACCACAGAGAAGGAGCTATTAGTGATAGTTTTTGCTCTTGAGAAATTTTGTTCATATTCACTTGGTACTCGTGTTATTGTTTATACTGACCATGCAGCTCTGAAGTACCCGTTAAAGAAGACTAAATCAAAGCCTAGATTGATCATGTGGATGCTTTGGCTCCAAGAGTTTGATTTGGAAATTCATGATCGGAGTGGTGCATAGAACCTCGTGGCTGACCACTTGAGTAGGATTGAGCGTGCCTTTGAGGACTCACCCATTCGGGATGATTTTCTGGATGACCATTTGTATATTCTGTATAGTATTTTTGATTCCTTCCTCTCTCCTTGGTTTGCTAATATTGTGAATTATTTGGTTTCTTCTGTTTTTCCTCCCTTAGCATCTAAAGCTCAAAATGATAAAATTAAGAGTGATACTAAGCATTATATTTGGGATGACCCCTATTTGTGGAAGTTGTGTAATGACCAGGTTATTAGAAGATGCATTCCAAACCATGAGATTGACTCGGTCCTGCAATTATGTCATTCTTCCGCACCAGGTGGCCATCTTGGCATACAGAGGACAGCTCGCAAGGTGCTTGACTGCGGTTTGAATTTGTAGCACTTGTGAGCCTTGTCAGAGAGCAGGCGACTCACTTTCATGGAGACAGCAAATGCCTCAACAACCCATGTTATTTTGTGAGGTGTTTGATATCTGGGGTATAGATTTTATGGGGCCTTTCCCTGTCTCTTTTGGTTTTGTTTATATTCTCCTTACTGTTGATTATGTTTCAAAATGGGTGGAAGCCAAACCCACCAGAACTAACGATGCTAAGGTTGTTGTAGATTTTGTTAGATCTAATTTGTTTTGCAGGTTTGGAGTCCCTAGAGCCATCGTTAGTGATCAAGGCACCCATTTTTGTAACAGATCCATGTATGCCTTGCTCAAAAAGTATGGGGTCATGCACAAAATTTCCACACCTTACCACCCCCAAACTAATGGGCAGACTGAGATTTCAAATAGGGAGATAAAAAGGATCTTAGAGAAGATTGTGCAGCTGAACAGAAAGGATTGGAGAATCAGGCTGGATGATGCTCTTTGGGTGCATAGGACTGCCTACAAAGCACCCATAGGAATGTCGCCTTATCGGGTTGTCTTTGGCAAGGCATGCCATCTTCCTGTAGAGATAGAGCACAAAGCCTATTAGGTTGTAAAGACCTGCAACTTCTCTATTGATCAGGCTGGAGAGGAAAGGAAGTTGCAACTAAGTGAGCTAGATGAGATCCGTTTAGAAGCCTATGAGAATTCCAAATTCTACAAGGAGAAGACCAAGAAGTTCCATGACAACTTGATAGCTAAGAAGGACTTCGTGGTTGGACAAAAAGTTTTATTGTATAACTCTAGGCTCGGACTCATGAGTGGTAAGTTGAGGTCAAAGTGGATTGATCCTTTTGTGGTGACTAATGTTTTTCCTTATGGTACAGTTGAGATCAAAAGTGAATCCACAGATAAGAGCTTCAAGGTCAATGGAGATTGTTCTTTAATTTTGTTGATTTTGTTGGGTATTCTAGATTAATTTTGTTGGGTTTTCTAGTTTAATTTTTTTTAGGTTTTCTAGGTTAATTTTGTTATTTTGGTTTTATGTTTTATGTACAACATTGCATGTTTCTCTTTGAATTATAGGTTATGTGCAGGTAATGGGTAATTGTTTTTGAAATAGAAGTTTCTTGGCATTTTGTGAATTGAAATCCTTGTTTTTCTCTGCATGTCAAGTTAGTTTTGAAAGTTCGAATTGGAAGTGATAGATTTACCGTTGGTGAGAATTTGAGCCATCATCATCTATTTTATTCGGTGTGTTTTGCCCCATTGATTGTTTGCACAATTGCCTTGGCTTGACTCTAGTTGATACTTCTTACTTCACATGCATGTTTGGAGATGATTTAGGCATTTTGTTCTTATAAGCCTCTAGCCAAATGAGTCTACCTTGAATTAATTCCTTTGATAGCCCCTTTGAGCCTATGTCCCCCTTTCTTTGTTTTGAAGCTCATTACAAGCCTTAAGTGAAAAACCATGATCTCACCCTACCCTTAAGGAATTTTGGAGCTTTGGAATTGTTTTGGGAATAAGTGTGGGGGGGTATGTTTCATTGGATGATATGTTTTTGTTGGCCATGCTTGATGATGTATTTTGGCCATGCTTGATGTATATACATATATTGCCTAATTGTTGCTTTATTTTTCAATTGCTTTCAATTGCTATTGTTCACGTTAAAAAAAACGAAAAAAAAAGAATGAAGTTGAATACATGAGGTCTTGGTTTGAAGACTTGGATTGGTTTGAGGACTTGGTTGACTTTATTTTGGGTTTATTTTTTATGCTTAATTTTTAATTTTGGTTTTGGGTTTACTACTTTTTCTTAGTTCTCACTTATTCCCCATTGCTCCTCTATTCCTTTGGGTTTTAGCTACTTATCCCATACTTTCCTCTACCTTGTCCTTGGCCCCATTACAACCTTAAAAGACCTTTTGATCCTCATATGCATGTGTTTGTGGTGTGGTTGTCAATTTTAGAGTTTTGTCAAGTCTATGTGGTGTTTGTTTTCATGGGTGCTCTGAGAGTAAACAGTAGCCTGGACACTTGAGAGATAGAGTGAATATCTTATGAGGCTTTATCACTTTCCATTCTTGAGCTGATTGACTATCTTGCCATGTTTGAGATGCTTGGATGATTTTCATGACTATCTTGATTCTTTAACTCTCTACATGTTGGATGTTGCCTATTCCTTTCATTCCTTGAGATTCATTGAGAAATATGTAATTGTTTTTGTATTTGTTTGTTTCTCTTTAATGTTTTTGGATTTGTTCCTTGCTTTGCTTTTTGATTTTTCCCAAGAGTACAAAAGGCTAAATGTGGGGGGATTTGATGTGTCATTATTTTCTTCTATTTCTTAACCCTTTTTGTCACCATTTTAATTACTGATTAGCCTTAATTGTCAAATTAATTATGTAGTTTTATCATTTGGGCCTACTTGACTAATTTTGTGTTTTTAATTTAATTTCAGGAGAATTATAAGTAATTGGACTTGAATTCAGAATTGGGCTTGGAATTGAAGAGAGCAGACAATTTTATTTTATCAAATCTTATCTTATCCTGATTTTATTTCATCTAGATTTTATTTCGTCCAGATTTTATTTCATCCAATATTATCTTATCTTGTCCATATTTTATTTTATTTGGTTTATGGTCTTGGACTGAAAATAGATTTGTAAGCTTTGGGGTTGAGGACCTATATAACAACACCAAGGTTTTAGTTTAGGGAGTTTTTTTGGAGAGGAGAATAATTTTAGGGTTTTGCAATTCCAGTTTTTATTACTGTTCATGCACACTGTTCACATAGAATAAAATTCATTTTCTGCAATTTCGTTTTCTGCTGATTAATGGAAGGATAAGTCTCCAGCGTTGTTTTCTCTTGAGAATCAAGCACAACTCTCTTTGAGGTTTTGTTATTACTATTGAATACTAATCAGTTTTTCCTCTTTACCAATTACTCTGTATTTGTTGCTATTAATCCATGCATTCTTAGTGCTTGATTAATTATCTATGCGCTTAATTTATGTTCATGCTTAATGATCAGTTTCATTCATGATTAATTGGTGTATGTGTTGGTTAATCACATAATGACAGCCTTATGTTAATTTTCGCTTAGTAATTTAATTTAGGGTTGGATTAAGTGGTTGAACTGGTTAGGGATAAATCTTCGTAACCTAAGATAAGAGACTTGCTTGTGAATCAAGGGGAAACAACATGTTTTAATTCTGTTATTTTCTAATTAAAATTTGCTTGCTGTTTAAATTACAAAAACAAATAACCCCCCCCCCCCCAATTTGTTACTGTTTTATCACTATCTATTATGAATGTTGGTTGACCATTGCTCGTTGGGAGACGACCTAGGATCACTTCCTAGATACTGTATTTTTAATGTTTATTTGATTCGGGTACGGCCTCGATCAATGGGCCATTGGCATAATCTTCTCATATATAGGCAATTAGGGACATTCTTTGTCCTTCTGGACAACATAATGAACCTCCACATGGGACCCTCCTTTGAAATTCTATCTATCTCATTCTTTTTTTCTTTTTTTACATAATTAGTGTCATTTTCTGGGTTCCAGTTTATGACTGTTTGATTATTCCCTTTGCTAGAAACATCACAAGCCACAAGAACAGTTTCACACAGCTTTTCAAAGAATAGAAATAGGCCTAGTAATCTCCATCTTTGCCATGTTTGTGTTTGGCACATTGGAGTTTCTAAGGCTAAGGGAAGTCAAGAATTACAACTACTATAATCTCAAGCACATGCTTATGTCAATTTTTTGGCAAGTGCCTCAGTACTTCATCATAGGATTTGCTGAGGTGTTCACATTTGTTGGAAAATTGAAGTTTTTCTATGAGCAAGCTCCTACATGCAATGAGAGTCTTTGTTCTTCTTTGTCTCTCACAACAGTAGCACTTAGAAGTTATTTGAGTATTATGCTTGTGAATGTTGTGACGGATGTGAGCACTAGACATGGTGGAAGTGGCTAGATACCGAATAACTTGAACTATGGTTATCTTCACTATTTTTTCTGGCTCTTGGCTGTGTTTAGTGTGTTGAATTTGGGAGTTTTTCTCTGGTGGTTAGCTGGCACTAGGCCAGTGAATCAGTGATAACATTCCTGGAAAATTATTGTGTTCAATCAATGTACCTTATCTGTTCATGGCACATTAGCACCTCAAATAAATAATAGACATTAGCAAATTAAGATCGCATCTTAGTTTTGGATAGTAGCTATATTAAAGAGCTGGAAAAAACCAACAGTGTGATAATCTGTTCAACCTTGTAATCACAAGTTACTAAAATGCAATGAACTAGAGTCTTGAGTTAATTAGCTAATGTTGGGGACTTAGTTACCAAGTTTTTTTTTGTAAAAATCAATGTCGTGAAGTTAGGTCTAATGTAATGGGATTGAAACATAAGTTTGTGTGATGTTCGATAGTACTTTAAAATCTTGAAACATTGCTAAGTGAGGATGACAACAAGAAGAAATTGTGTCTCTTATAAGGTGGTGATAGTAAAAGAAGTTGTGTGCAGCCTTTTATCATGACATTGGTTAAACCCCTCGGATGGATGGATTTATAAATTGTTTTAATAGAAATGAGTATTACCGAGAAGAAGTGCCAGAACATTCTGGCCATAAAATTTGTTAATTTAGGATGAGGAGCTTGATGAAACTAATTTAGACAAAAAAACATTTCGAATATGTAGGTTAGT
This sequence comes from Glycine max, assembly GCF_000004515.6. Classification (NCBI taxonomy): domain Eukaryota; kingdom Viridiplantae; phylum Streptophyta; class Magnoliopsida; order Fabales; family Fabaceae; genus Glycine; species Glycine max. The sequence continues at coordinate 20,509,107 of NC_016090.4, read as the reverse complement.
CAACCCAATGTTCCAAAATATTTCCAATCATAACCCTAAGCAGAACATATGAACTGTTGATCATTGCAAGGTATTGTTGGTTTTTGTTTTAGGAGAAAAGAAAACGTAGAAAAAGAAAGTAGTAGAAAAGGGAACGCAAGAGTATTTTAGAATCGCAGGAGCTTATATTTTTATTGAACGAAAATCATATATAAATACATTGAGATAACTGAATAAAAGATAACATCCCATGATTTTAGGAGACACTACTAATAAAATTTGAATATAAAATCAGAAACTAACTTCTCCATAATAGCAAAACAACAAATTTAACTTATTCAAACTGAAATTACTTTGGCAGCATCTCAAGGCACATTAAAAATTATGATCAATTTGAAGAACATACAACATATTAAAAATTAATTTTATACCCTCATTAAATTTAGTACTTGCATGTCTCGAATCCTCTCGTCCCTTTCATATTCTTCCTTCAAATAGTTCCAAATCTCTTTGGATGTCTTGAGAATGATGATTCCGGTAAGGATCATTTGTGAAAAACTGTAAAGTTTTTGAATTATGCTTGAAAGAGATATATTAAGTGAAGATAGACAACATTAACAATAAAGAAAAGGTTTTATTGTCCAATCAAAATAGTGATCCTTGTTGACTAAGAACCTCAAAGACATTAAAATATGAACTCACACTCTGAAAAGTGCAGATTAAATTCATATATCATAACGTAGACTTTAACAAACAGGAAAGATTCCTCTTCAAATGAACTTACAAGGACATAGATAGTTGAGAAACTAGCAATTTTCCAGTATCTTCCCATATTTGAATAAGCTAAAAAGGCCCCAAGTAATGGGGTGATATAGCACGTCCTTGACTGTTATGAGCAGTGGTTCTGCTCTATGAATCCTAGCGTTTGAGGTCTAGGTACCTCTAGAAAAGCAAGGTAAGGAAAGAAAACTGAATATTATTTCTTTGATATCCATTACAAACTAAGCATCCCTTTATAAGGCCATGACCAGCAGTGCTAACCCGAAATAGAAGGTGCTAGAATGCACGAGAATAACAGAAAATGGGATACTTGCGATAATTGAATAAAACAGAAACAAAATATGCAGTGCAGCGTTGCATGGTGCCGCAAGATGGGGAATAAGGGCTGACAGTATATTCCTCATGAGTCAATCCCTCCCTGCCAGCTCAGCATTCTTGTAACAGAATGGATTTACACAAAATCGCTTAGGTGTTGTGGTGAGGTCCTTTAATGCATTCTAGTGCTGGTCGTGCTTGGTTGTTTTATGTCCGCTGGTTGTGGCTGAGTTTCCTTCTTCATAACACTGACCAGGTTGAGACATTAGTTGCAGCAGTTGCATTTCCTTGATGGAAACGGGTCTACAGATAGTTCACTAGGTTTGTACTCATGCCATAGTATGCCAATCTTTCACAAAATTCATTTCCTCACAATTTTTTTGGCACCTCAGTGTGATTTTAATACAGAAATATGCTTCTTGTTCTCTTTGTAATCTAAGAATGTCTGTTTGTAGGGTGCTAGATACGAGTAAACAAAATAATCAGCAAAACATAGAGGAAGATTAAACATATTGCTATCATGGATTTCATATTATAAATTCTTAATTTAAGGGTGTTTATGAAGTAGGAAATGCAAAGAGAGGTTCAGAAAAGCAATGAATATGTGATCTCGTTAAGCTCCAATCACAATCCTTGCCAAACACATTTGGTGGCAACATTGTGATTTGGGATTATTAATGGTACAAAGTGATAGTTAAAATCATAATGAATTAATGTAGCACTGCATGGATGAAGGAGAGAATCCTTACAAGCTCTGCCAATTTGATATTATTAAAAGGAAAGCACAACACTATTAAGAGACACAAAACCAGTAATGGAATTTAACTTCTACATGACATTTTAACTTACAATTTGCAATCACAAGAACATATAAAGTTTTATGACAATGGCCCCTTAATTTCAAACTTCAATCAGTATGGGAATAGAAAATTTCTGGTTGCAGAATGCGTGTAATGACATCACAAGCACCCAAAATACAAACCAACCGCATGATAGCTACACCTACCAGAAACATAACATATATGTAGAATCTAAAACTCACTTTCTCTATATACCAAAATCAATATACAAAAGAGAGCAAATGCTTGAAAAGTGTACAAAAATCTTCTCCAAAAGAAAATTGACAATTTTCCCTTTCATCACGAGTGAAATGGTAGAAACCCACTAGGGTCGGTCTAGTGGTGAAAGATTGGAAGATTTGAGTAGTTTGCATGAGATCTTATCTTGTAACCTCATTGCCATATTATACATATAAAAAGAAAAGGCAGATCTCAGATTAACCTGAGGGTGATCATGTTTCTCTTCATACTTAGAAATAGAAATAAATGTCAACTATAATAATAAGAATTAAAACCATGTTACATTTAAAATTAAGTGAAACATAACCATTTGCATGCCCGAAATTCATTATTTTTACAAATTCAATGAAACCAAACCAAACTCTTGGATGATGTGAAAAAAAAATACAAATAAGAACCTTAGAACAATGTGCATGCAAATGTAGATGACATAGAACCATGAAAGTTGAGACTCTCTTACCTAAGATGAGAGAAAACGGATCCTAGGCATTTATGTAATGGCAAGGCAATAGGAACCTTATTTAAATGTGCATGTTAGCTCTTTAAATTATAAATCCTTTAAATAATAACTTATTATATGTAATCGTTATATCGTGTCAATTAAGGCGCATAAGCCACAAAGGACTTAATAGTAACCGTTCTGACACGCAACATAAAGTCTTTCATTTTGGCAGAGGCCAAAAAAGGACTTGGAAGCTAGTATACCGGATAAAGTATTTGGTCCAATCCATTTGTGACAGGAACACCATTCAAAAGGAACAATAGTTGAGATCATACGTGTTTTGTGTAGCATTCTTTTTGAGGGACAAATACAATTTGTTTTTAATTTATTGCATGAATTAGAGAACTTCTCTATCATTTTTTTAAGCATGAAGACAAATTATTTTTATTCAATGAATAATTTTATTTTTTTTGCAATTAGGAGATGTCTGATACTTTTATATTTGATACTCAACTAATCTCCTCCCATCCCATAGGTCATTTTGAAATAAAATGATACCTCTAAGTGTCTTAGTATAAATATAATAGAGTAATTTAGTATCATTAGCAACAATCTCATCAATTTAGTTGTGGAATTAACTATCCACAAGGTCTAGCACCAGCAATTTAAGAATGTTCAATATATTTTTGTCACGAGAACAAATAATGTAATTTTGTGTCCTTTGCAATAAAATAGAAAAAATTGTATAAAACATTGCGTCTGGACAATTGTATAGAAATAAATTATGGGCAAAATGCAGTTGCTTAAGAATAGGATTTTGAACTCGGTTGAAAAGTAATCTGTTTACTAAATTAAAGGGAGCATTTGTAGAATCTTTATTGGCTAAAATATATTTTTCATAACAGAGAAAAAGGAAAAAGTACTGGCCAATTAAAAACTAATCAACGCGCTGCAGTAACCGTGGAAAGCAACACACGTTTTGAGGGGTGAAAGAAAAATTTCGAAGATTCAGTGAATTCCAATTTTGAACTTGCGTTTGATTCTTGAGTGTTGACTTTTGACAGTGGCCAATGGTGCAAATTGGCAAGGCATCCAACGTAAATGAAAGGACACACAGAGAGTGACAAATAGAACTGATAGGTTCTTCCTAAGACCACCCCACGCAGATGGTGACATATAGCATGGACTTGTGAAGAGCTTCTCCATGGATGGACCAATCCTTTTAAAGCCATAAATTTATTAGACTAAATTACATTTTTTGACTCAATTTAATTATTTAATTTTAAAATTTTAATTTAATCCTTTATCTCTTATATTTTATGAAATTTGCTCTTTCTGTTAGTTTAGAATTAGTGCATTAAAGTTTAACATTTTTTCTTACAAATATTTAACTTTAACATAATAACGGTTAAAAATCCCTACAAAACAATACTTACAAGCCTGAATATTTTCCCATTCATGTAATTAACAAAAAGGAAGTTTTTAACTGCCATAGTAATATTTATAATTATAAAAAATAGAAAAACCCTTTACAATGAACAAAAAAATTTGTTTTCTCTCATATGATTTTGTAAATCTTAAAATTGATTGAGTTTTTTGTACTCTCTGTATTTCAATCCATATAGTAAAAAATCAAATAATTTTGTTAAAGTATATGTAAGAAACAAACATTTTCAAGTCATGGACTTCACGAAATATAACTTTAAAGTTTAACATTTTGTACTCTATGCATTAAAGTTTAACATTTTTTCTTACAAATATTTAACTTTAACATAATAACGGTTAAAAATCCCTACAAAATAATACTTACAAGCCTGAATGTTTTCCCATTCATGTAATTAACAAAAAGGCAATTTTTAACTACCACAGTAATATTTACAATTATAAAAAAATAGAAAAACCCTTTAGAATGAACAAAAAAATTTGTGTTTGATTTCTCTCATATGATTCTGTAAATCTTAAAATTGATCGAGTTTTTTGTACTCTCTGTATTTCAATCCATATTGTAAAATATCAAATAATTTTGTTAAAGTATATGTAAGAAACAAACATTTTCAAGTCATGGACTTCACGAAATATAACTTGTGTTGATCTATGCGAGTCCATGTTTTCTGCAATTGATTGAAGGATTGAGGTCGACTCTCCCTTGCAAGCAACATATTAAAAAATTGTTGTATTTCGACTAAGAATGAAACAAAATGAATTGGTTAAGTTTTTTATCGAAAAAATTTGTTTTCTATAACATAGGTCTAACATTACTAAAGCTAACAAAATGGGCCTAGCCCGATGGTCCAATCCAATCAGCCCGTAAATTGGGTCAGGATGGACTCTAAAAAAGGTTGCCCGAATAGAAATTAGCATTTTCGGCCAATACATTTACCCTAATTGGGCAATTGGATTTGGGTCGGGCTGGCTCAATGGCAAATATAAAAATTTAAAATATATCATAATACAATATACTAAATTATTAATATTAAGTTAATAAAAATCAACATAATAAATAGGTGAAATTGTGAAAATTATGTGTCAATTTGATTAGTGAAACATAAAAGAAAGTATACTAATATACTATATTGTCAATGGAAGAGTATTTATTACTTCCTTTGTTCCAGAATAAATGATGTTTAAGATTTTTTACACAGATTAAGAAAAATAAAGTATTCCAAGACAAACATTATTTATGCATTGTGAGAGTTGTTGAAATAAAACCTGTTTCCTGAATCAATAGTATTTTAATGCCTACAAACTTCTAAGAATAAATTTTTTTGTGCTAAGGAGGGGAGAACCCCAAACAACTACAAAACAAGGCGACAAGGGTAAGAAACACCCCTTACATCATAATTAAGGAAAAAATCACTCCCAACCGGTGGTGCATGCAACAAATGCAACCCAATGTCCCTATCATGAGTAGACGATGCCAAGAAATTTGCCAAATATTGGCTTCATGAAACACATGCACAATCTGTAGGTCCCAACCTCTTGACCACCAATGGTGAATTGCCTCCACCATATATAGATCAGTAAGGATGAATGTTACTTACTCCTTCAAGGATCAACTAGGGAGTTACTTTTGAATTAGATTCTATCATGAGATTTCACACACCAGTATCCTAAGCTGCATGTAAAACAGACCAAAGTCCTCAAAGTTCATATATTAACACATTGGAGGACCCTACTCATCTCCCATGCACATCTCTAATGACACTCGCACAAGAATCATGGCAACCATTGTCTCTAATCAAGCCATCTGTATCCGCTTTCACCCATCCCATGGAAGGGGGAGTCCAAGAAACTAAAGCAGACCCCACTCAACTTGAGTCTGCCACTAATTGTTTGTCTTGAGTGCTTAAAAATACAAGACTCTTAATCTAAAAGCATGGAAAAGTGTGAAGCATGGGCCTAGAGTGAAGGTTTTCCAAGATCGGGGTCTATCCAACTTTAGAAGCAAAATACCAAAAGAAGAAGGGCAATCATGTTTTCTATGCCAAAGTACAAATATCAAAATTATGTATAACTAGAAACATGGTTATGGAGAATTTTATAACAATCTAAAGATAAGGTAGCCAATGGTGGCTGACACAACATAATTAAGCATAGATTAGTGTTTCATTTTCAATACATTTGACATGCTTTTATGAATGTTTTTTTTTACCCTTTTAATTGAGTTTTGTGATATTGGGCATTATTGGGCCCAAGTGCTAACTTTTCTTAAATGTTGCATTTTTCTCATTTTCACATTGTTTTTGTGTACAAAGCATAACTCTATTCTCAGAGATCTGATTTGAGGGATTCTTGTCTTGCTGGGAGGACGAGAGGAAGCTCTAAAATTTTATGAATCACAAGCTTGAGCTGATTTAGAGGTTTAAGGGGTCAAAATCGAGCTACAAAGTCTCAATCCTACACTTTGAAAATTTCAATTTTGCATTTTGAGCTCTAGTTTTGTGTTTAGTGGCCCAATGGTAGTTTTAATTGGTTTTTAGTTAACTAAAGTCTCGTTCGGGGTGGTTGTGAGTTTCTGGTTTTCAGTTAACTAAGTTTTAATCTTTACCCTAACATTTACTTTCCCTTCCCCTTTGACGTTGACTATTTCTTTCATGGTGCTCACACTTGCTGCTATTTCCCTCTCTTTGTTGATATACTCTGGTCATCATCGTTGTCGCTAGCCAATCGGTGACGGTCATCATGGTTGTTGGTTGTTGTGATCTTGTCTTGCTCCTCACCTCACTATTTTCCCTCACGTTCTTACTTTTCCTTCATGTTTCTACACCGCCCTTGGTTGCCTCGATGTTTTCCTGACGTTGGTCAGCCACCAGCAACGATGGCAACAACATCGAACATAGCAAACGATTAACAAATTCGTTATCCTTGAGGATATTAGGTTGTTGTGGTGCTTAGATCTATGACTAGTGCTTAGATATGAGGTTTGCATTCAAATCCATTCATTACAATGGTCTTCATGGCAACACTGGCAAGCCTCGACAAGTGGGTGCCTTGTATAACCCCTATGTGAATTAGCCCTGTTGGCACAGGTGCTAGTCGTGTACAAGATTGACAATGTCATGGTCATTTGTGAAAACCTTCTCAATGTAGGGGTGAAGATAGGGCAAAGAGGTTTTTTTTTTTTTTCTATGATTTTTGAAAGTGAGTGTTTTTTTTTTAATTCTTGTTTAAATTTGAGTTTCTCAAATGGCATATGGATAGGGTGGATTTTTGATGAAGTGGTGATGTTTCATATTCTAGTACACTGAGTATTTTTTGGTAATGACTTGGTGTGATGAGTCGGAGAGGAATGAGGTGGATGAACTTATGCAGCGACAGAGGCAGTGAGAAGAGATTGAGACATTGAGGTTTGGGAGCATCATCTTTGTTAGTTATTAGCATTTCATATTTCGGTTTGATAAAGAATATTGGGTTTAAGTCGAGCTTGGGGTAGAGCTTGTATGTATAAGAGCCAAAAGTGGTAGCGAAAAATACTTGTAACTTTGATAAGTTAATGAAAACTTGGTGGATTGCCAAGAACTGAACTTATCTCGAGTTTGAGAGAAACCAACATAATTCTCTGTGTGCTTTTCTATTTTGCTTTAACTAACAAAGGGTTTGAATTTGTTTTTAAATCTTATATCTTGTTTTGTTTTACAAAGAAAATTATTTTTCTCATCATCTAGTATAGTGTGATGTTGAAGTATTCGTTGTCTCACAAAAGTTGGATTTTTCACTCTGCTCTTTGTCTAAAGTCTTGAATCCGTTGGAGCATTTAATGCTTGTATTAAATGCATGTCCCTTCTTCATGAAAAGTTCATGCTAATAGGCTAGCTTGTATTGTACCCCATCAGGGAAGTCACTTCTTTCATCATAGCAGGTCTGCAACAATAGAGCATGTTTTTTGATGGGGATCAACATCTTCCATATTGTGGATTTTATTTATTCTTCGTAGGACTTTGATAGATCCTAGAAGAATGTTTTTTGCATGAAAGAATCTCAAGCGCAGAGTATTAAATGAAGGCATTAAATGGGCTATTTAGATGCTATACCAGATCGTCTAATGAGTGCATCATCTGAAAATACAGACGTACAGATATATCATGATCTGATAGCATATCAGACACAACTTTTACCATTTGTATTTATTTGCATCAAATCAAAATAATTAGGAGTTCTAATTCGTCTTTAAGACATAAATATCTTTTGACTTAATAAGGAAGAACCCCTAGAGAGACACACCACAAATCCAACAATTTCAAAATCAAAATTGAAATTAAAAACAAAAATACATAAATTGGATTTAATTTTTAAATATTTCAAAACTAAAAACAAAAAATCACCCCAAACAGGGCCTAAGTGAATGGGTTTTTGTTGGTATTAATGGCCCACATTTTTTTTATTAGTTCTATTGTAATAAATAAACTTACTCTCTTGTAGAGACATTACATTACACTTGCATTTTATAAAATTTCAATTCTAAGTTTTTGTGTTCTCTTCTCTCTCTTCTTCTCCCCTTCCTCTCTCTTCTTAATTTTTGAATTAAACCCCTCAACAAAGATTCTCATGGAGTTCTAAGTTTTTCAATCCTAGGATCTCAAGGCTATGGTAAATTTGAGTTCCTCTATGCTTTAATTTTCATTTTTTATGATTTGTGCTTTTTTCCCTTTTTTGTTTTTTTAATTTTCTGAGTTAATGCATGATTATGTTGAGATTTGAGAAATTGAATTTGGGATTAGGGGTGAGATTTATTAATCCTTTCATAGTGATCAATTGATTGCTTGGTTCAATTTGAATTATGCTTGAATTCATTTTAATTGAGAGATATTTCTAGCTTGATAAAAGAATAAAGAAACTAGGCAGACAAAGACATCAACTTATAAGAAACCAAGCTTGCTAAAATAGCTTCTTAAAGCTAGTGTTTCCATCATGGAAATTAGGGATGTTTATAAAATGTCTCATCTCATCATCTCAATATGGCCCGAAAGGATTTTTAACAAGTTTAGGTGTAAAAAATTAGATCCGATGTATTTTAGGATGAGTTTAGGTTATGTTTCAGATTATTCCAACTTAGTTAACATCATATATTCTCTTAAAAATATATTTTTTTAAATATGTATTAATAAATAATAATACAACTTCTTGACTTAATAAATAATGTTTTGTGTAATATGGTATATTTTTATACTCATAATTTATTTTAAATTATATATTATACATATACTTTATTTGTAATTGTACACCTCTTTAATTCTATGACTTTTTTACTGCTTTAATTATACGATTTAATTTTATATATAACGTTATGATTATATTGTGTAACAAGTCAGGTTGATTCAATTTTATTTTAAATTTTGTTGGAACTTACTCCTATCGACTTTGGGTATATAAAATTTACCTAAAAAAAATCAATAGGAATGAGATATACATAAATTGACTAAATCATCATTTTAATCTCTAAAGTTATAATGCAATGTCAGACTAGTCCCTTCAATTAAGAAGAATTCACATTAATCATCGAAATCAAAATTTGTTAGTTATGTTAGTCATCGCCACTAGTTCTTTATTTTGTGATTACAATGATGGCAAGTTATAAAATTTAAAGATTAGAATTATAATGAATTTTACATATCGAGAAATAAAATAACAGTAATTTTCAATTTAAAAAATTTATTTAACACTTTCCTAATTTTTTTTAAAAATATAATAACAGCATTTCACTATTTAAACAAAAATAATAGTTTATTACAAGTAAATTCGTCCTAACTCATCCCACAAACGGCCTACTGAAGTCCGTTGCCTAATTGATGTCGATGTCGACAAGACTATCGTGGTCGAAACACAGACATGCGCTGAAACCTTAAATGATAATACTTCTGTATTATCACATATGAAGCACGTGGGTATCAGATGCAGTACTTCTCTATAACTAAACTGAATTTTTTTATTTATTTCTTTCTCATTTCTATCCATACACAAAATATATATTTGTAAATTATATTTCTCTTTTATTTCTTCCCTTATCTAAAAGAAGGGAAAGACTATAATGACAACAAATTAAAAGTCATGTTTATTATTCCGAATATCAATTACATTAATTGAGCACATTTCATCTCAAATTTAATTTTATATTCATTTTTTTTAGTGAATTTTATTTTTTATTCTATTTTAGAAATATTCATGTTCTTACCAATTAACAAGAATGAAGGATAAATTATGAATTTTAAATTATAAAATAAACAAGGATTTAATAATTTTTTAGTCCGACAACTTTTTAGATTTAAATTTATAGTGCTTCAATTTTTTTTTGACAACTTTTAGTCTTCCAATAATTTTATGACAACATTTTTATTTCCTCAAAAAAAATTGTCTACTTTTAGTCCTTCATTTATTTTTATTGCTAAAATATTAGTTCAAAATATATAAAAATAAGAAGTAAAAATGAACAAAATAAGGATTAATCTTAAGCAATAAAAAAAATGAAGGAATAAAAATAGACAAAAAGATTAAGAGACTAAAATTACCTATACAAGATTAGGAGAGAACTAAAATTTGTTAAAAAAAACTTTAAAAGACTAAAAATTGAAATCTAAATTGAGGGACTTAAAACTTAATTAATCCAACAAACAACCATATTTCTTTCACTGTTTAACAATAACTATATTAAAATTTTAGAATGTTAAATTACCAAATTTCATATATCACCTTCTCATATGTAATTCCTTTAAAATAATTAAATACGCAAAGTTAAAAAAATACCCGTATCCATCATTAATTAGAGTTAATTAAGATTATGCTTTTAAAAAAGAATTAATTAAGATTATAAGATATTTTAATGAAAATTAATTGTAAATACGCTCTTACTTTTAAGTTTATATATAAATGTTAAAAATGAGTTTTAAACCTCTAGGATTATTGATTCCAGTAGGTACACTCTTACTTGTTCGTGTTATAGATTACTCAAACAAAATTCCATTTCATCAATATACTGTCTTTCAGTTAATAAAATAGAAATTGTGTAATAAAATAAATTACACAAATTCTTACTTTTTTATTTTTATAAAGTATCCAATAACATAAAACAAATGTCCTCGTTAGAAGTAGACATATTTGTAAACCGGGAAGCGAAAAAATATAAACGTTTAGGGTGACAAATATAAATGTTCACTCTATTTGAGGGTGGGAGAAATAAAGGGAAAGAGAAAAATAATAAATAAGATAAGTGATGAATGAAATAAAAGAAAGAGTAAAAATGAAATAAAAGAAATAAATATATAATTACTCGAGGACCGTCCAAGCCTCTCATTCTTCGTTCTCATGGATTTCCTTTTGCGAAAAGAAGTTCCTAGTTTTAGTGGTGTCAAAAAGTCAAAGGACTATAAAGCTTCAGTGATCAAGTAGAATCACCTCACAACTAACAAGCTGTGGATGTATCATACATATCCGTGAGAAATAAGACAAGAAAACAAATCGAAAAAGTGGTCGGTATGCTACACGTGCACAAAAAATAGATCTTGGCCAAGTTTATTTTTATTTATTTTTGTGCTCATGCATGTTTATGTAAATAGTTTTTAGAATATAACACTAATATAATATAATTAATAGATAATCTTATTATTTATATATGTGACAAGGGTTACAATATGTAAGAAAAGATGTCAGTCTTTAAAATAAATTTTAATAAATCAAAGAAATTAGTTTCTGAACTCTCCTCCCCAAAAATATTATAATAAAAACAAACAAAATGTCACAACTTCTTAAAAATAAAAAATAAAAATTGTTTATAGTCTGGATATTTTATTCAAATGCGGTTAAAATCTATGCACTTTCATGTTGATGAATTTTGTTCCTCGATCAGATTTTTAAAACCATGCGGTGGTCTTTCATAAGTTAAAAAAATATCATAAATCCTTAGAAAGTAGACTAAATATGCATTTTTTTTATAGTTTCAGAACTAAATTATTTAATATTAAAGTATAGAGATTTTAACCAAATTTGACCGAAAGTATAAAAATTATAAACATAATTTTGAAATTAAAAATAATATATATATATATATATATATATATATATATATATATATATATAATACTAAATATTAAAATTAAGAAATGCAAAATTTTTGTATCTTTATTTTTATAAATATTTAATAAAACTATTTAAATCTTATAAAATCAAATTTTAGTTTTTTTTTTTTGTGTGTGTAGATTAATAATAATGAAGTTTGAATTTAGGAACCTGACCAAACTATCCAAACATCTACCACTAAGTTATCTTAACATTAAAAATAGCGAATAGATGATGATAATAATTACAAATAGTTATCTTAATTATATATATTTTCACCGTTCTCTTATATAAACAAAAAAAATATTTTTCTCAAATATATGCAAAATTTAACTATTTTTACCTTATTTAATAAGATTAATTATGTTCAGAATATCCTTTTATTTAATACGAGAGTTGTGCTTAATATTAAGTTTCAATGAGAAATATTTTAGAAAAAATGATTATTTTTTAATTAAAAATGACACAATTTAATGAAGTAAAATAATTATCTTAATAAGTGTAAAATAAGTTTTTTTTTGCTTATAAAAAAAAACATAGTGAATAATAATGAGACTAATGATTTTAATTATTAGCTTTATAACATGGATGCACAAACACACATATAGGGAGGGGACCAACTATTATATCATCAATAATTTTATATAGAATGTGTTTTCATCAATAATTTTATATAGAATGTGTTTTTTCATGGATTCAATAGTTAAATTATAATTATATATTACCTTATCAAATTATTCATATTTGTATATATTTAAAAAGTATAAAATATTTAATTTTGTTTTTGTGCAAAAAGGTGATAGAATGGGGAGCAATTTTAATACTACCAAAGAAGACACCCATGACATATTAGGATTGCAAGTAGAGGTCAATTTTGATGATTATTTCACACATTCGAATTGGAAATTAACAATGCCACCCAAATATAACTACTTAATTAATTTCTATGCGCTAGAAGATCTCAGTGAAAAGAGTTGCCAATCAAATGAGAAAAGTAACTATTTAAAACTTTAGAACTCACATATCCACAAGGAAGTGGGAGTTTGTATCCAATTCTTAGCAAATTGTATCAATCCACATTAACAAGTTACATCAATTTTAATGCATATAAATGAGGTATTAAATATTTTTTATTAATATGAATTTTTATTAAATAAACAACGAGGTGCTTTTACAATATATAAAAAACGTGATATTAACACATTTTCAATCAACCCAAAATAAATTTTTAATAGATATTTTTTATTTTAAACAAGAGCTTATATATAAATATGCATGTTAGGGTTTTTTTTATCAAAATATATAATCTTTTTATTTTATAAAATCTATAACAAATATTTATTTATTTATATATCTAAAACCTAAAGTTTAATAGGGTCACTCTAAAGCCTACCCGTTCTCGATTAATAAGGACATGTCATTAATATCAAGTTAATAAATATAAATGATTGAAGTTGAGTTCATGATCTCTCTCCTCTGTTCCCTTCATCATTTTTTAATGGATCAACTTTATATCTTCCGATAAATAACCTATTCTATCTATGAAATTAAATATCCATCTAAACCTTTTATTATAAGTTATGTATGGACTAATTTATCAGTAAATAATATAGTTTCAATATTATTCTAACATTAAGTATCATATATATATTAAGATCAAATTATCAATATGTTAACTATTAGACTAATTTGCTGTAACATTTTTTATATTTATAGATTAAATTGATCATTTAAAAAATGTAAGGATTAAATTGTCAATAAATACATAATTGAAGAAATAAATAAGTTATTTATCCGGTTAAAAAAATCATCTTTATACAATATATATCTTACCGTTATTAATTGTTATATTTTTAATTTTGACTTATGAAACATGTGCTCAAGCTCTTGTCTCTTTCATGACAACCATTCACAAATTTGCGGTGCCTTTCTTCTATGTCTTGCGTAAGACTAACACGCACTCCACTGTGGTTTGGGATCACCTGCAGTTCGAAACATAACTGCACCGTCCTGCAGGCTGCAGCTACATCCAACGGAAGCATATAATATTGCTAACTATACTTTTCTATATTATAACTATTATAAGAAAACAAAATTTTAGTGGATAACATTGTGTTCATCCTCATCTCTGTAAACACCGTTTCGATCTCCAGTGAGGCATGCCACTACAATGATAATAACACCACATTAGGATTAATAATTTTTTAATGAAGTTTTTTTTAATGTAATAATTTTATTTAATTTATAATTAATTTTGTATTTCTAATAATCATAATTATTAGTTAATAATATATGAAGGGAATCAAAATTACTAATTTATAAAATTAAAAAATCAAATGTTATAATTAAAAATCAAGAAACTAAAATTATGAATTTAAAAAAAGTAAAAGAAACAAAATTACAATTCAGCAAAAAAAAAAATAAGAAACACATAAAAAGTTATTTAAACCCTTCAACAAATTGTAGACCTATTATAATAATAACTAAATGTAGTTGTTTTAATTATGAAAAATAATTAGATTTAATAATTAATTTTAAAATAATTAATTTAAAATAATGTTATACATTAATTATAATTATCTATTTTTATGAGTCAAATAAGGATCTGCTTTTACATTATAAAAGTGCTGGTTAACATGGGCATCAGTGTACATATTTCAGTTTCAACATTAAACTTAATTAAAAAATAATTCATCTTTTTATAAAAAATAATCAGTTTTAGGTTGTTTAACTTAGTAGTTTTTTCCTTTTACTTATTTCTGTAGACTGTAGAGTGTCTTGTCCTACTGTTATCCTGAATTTTGACTTATGAATCATGTGCTGGAACTTTCTTGTCTCTCTCTGACAATCATTTGCTAATTTGCGGCGCCGTTCTTCAATGTCTTGGGTTACACTGAGACACACTCCACTATGGATTCCATCAATAAGCTTCGACTATATATATATATATGCCCCCCTAAGCATTGAACTTGCATTCGAATCCAACCCTCGGAATCATTACAGTGTAGAGTTTGTAGGAAAACCCTCAGAATCATAACCATGCTCATTTTCTTCTTCACTCTTCTAGTGTCCTTCTCAGGGTTTCTCCTTCTCTTTTTGGACACACAACCAGAACAACAACGTAGTCATAATTATAACCATGCACCTCTTTCGCACCCAATCATTGGATGCCTCGTCTCTTTCTACCAAAACCGCCACCGTCTACTGGATTGGTACACCGAACACTTAGCCAATTCCCCGACACAGACCATCGTCGTGCGCCGCCTCGGAGCACGACGCACGGTGGTGACGGCGAACCCTCGCAACGTGGAGTATATTTTAAAGACCAATTTCGGTAACTTCCCCAAAGGCAAACCCTTCACCGAAATCCTCGGCGACCTTCTCGGCTGCGGCATATTCAACGTCGACGGCGAGCTGTGGCACACCCAGCGCAAGTTAGCGAGCCACGAGTTCAGCACGCGCTCCCTCAAAGACTTCATCGTGAAGACACTTCAAGAAGAGACTCAACAAAGGCTTCTTCCATTGCTGGAGCATGCAGCACGTGAGAGCCACGTGATCGACTTGCAGGACGTGCTGAGGAGGCTCACGTTCGATACTGTGTGCAGGGTGTCGCTGGGATACGACCCCAGCTGTTTAGATCTCGCGAAGCCCCTGCCGCCTCTTCTGACGGCGTTCGACACCGCGTCGGAGGTCAGCGCCGCTCGTGGCGCGGCGCCGGTGTTTCTGGTGTGGAAGATGAAGAGAATCCTCAACGTTGGCTCAGAGAAATCATTGAAGGAAGCAGTGAAGCTAGTGCACGAGTCCGTGGTGAAGATTATAAAAGCGAAGAAAGATAAAATTGCATTCAATGAAAGAAATTGCGGCATGGATTTGCTTGATAGGTTGTTGAAAGCAGGACACGAGGAAATCGTGGTGAGAGATATGGTTATAAGCATGATAATGGCGGGGAGGGACACCACTTCCGCAGCAATGACGTGGCTGTTTTGGTTGTTATCAAAGCATAGAGAGCAAGAAGCATCGTTAGTTAAAGAGTTTTCTTGCGGAGAAAACGAAAATAAGTGTTTGGATTATGAGTGTTTGAAAGAAATGAAATTGTTGAAGGCATGTTTGTGTGAGTCCATGAGGTTATACCCGCCAGTGGCATGGGACTCGAAGCATGCGGGTGGTGCTGACGTGTTACCAGATGGGACCCACGTGGGGAAAGGGGATAGGGTGACCTATTTTCCGTATGGGATGGGGAGAATGGAGGCTCTGTGGGGGAAGGATTGTTGTGAGTTTAAGCCAGAAAGATGGTTTGATGAGGAGAGTGTGAAGAAAGGGGTTCTGAAGTGTGTGAATCCTTATAAGTTTCCGGTGTTTCAGGCTGGGCCGAGAGTGTGTATTGGGAGGGAAATGGCTTTCATTCAGATGGAGTATGTGGTGGCTTCTATTCTCAACCGCTTTGTGATTTCGCCTGTTTCTGATGACTATCCTCGTTTTGTTCCTCTTCTGACGGCTCATATGGCTGGAGGGTTCAAAGTGAGGGTCCACTACAGAAATGGAACTCAAAGAATCAAGCTAGAGTGAATCACAAGTGGGGCTGAAATTATAAGTTAATTAATACTGTCTCCTGCTTGGTTGGACGGTAGCATACACTATCTTTCGTTTTTAGTTGTGGTATTGGATTGGCATGCTTGCTTCTTGGACCAAAATCATCTTCTATGTAAAGTAATCTTATATTGTTTGATGTGATTTGTCTTTATGCACCTGATTATAAATTTATATAAGGTGTAAATATATTTTTAGTTTTTTTAATTTAAGATAAGTTTCTTTCTAATCTTCTAAATTTAAAATTGATATTTTTTAATTATTGTAATTTGGAGAGCCCAAAACCTTATAAACCCCACACTAAAATCTCATACTTCGAGGGTGGGACTCAAGCATCATACCTTACAATTGGATACTGACACATGATATGGACCGATCTAGATTAATGAAAAAACAACAAGAACTTAAAAGAAATTCCTTATAAAACCAGTAGTAGGTGCACTTTGTGATAGTAATGAGATGAGCACCCGAAGGCTGACACTTGCAGTTGGTTGCAAAGCTAAAAATTATGGTAAGGTGGCGGAAAATGCATTTTTATCACTGAAAAGCCAAATGACAGAGTAACAATACAAATCATATCTTATCCTATGTCAGCTTAGCTTGAATGTAAACACAATATTTAATAACTAGTGTTATCAATACACAAGATGCTTAACAATGTTCACACAGATTCTTATCAACAAAATTGACAAACATGCATTCACATTTACCTCGTTCCTTAGCAATATTTGTTCTACTGGAATTCAAGCACCTGCATGTCTCTGCAAGATCTCATCAATTATGTTCTGTTTCAAATGCCAGGGCAACTTAACTGCCACAGTTTCACTCGAAAACTCCCCTTCTAAAGCCTTCACCTATATTAGAACAACGATTTCACAACATTAACTTCAGCAAGTGACTAATGGAAGCAGATACAATACAAACGGTTCACACCTCTAAGTCTTACCCACTTAATTAACTCCACAGGTTTAAAGAAAAGAGGGCAAATCTACAGGTATGCCGAGTCACGAGATTGTAGGAAGAACACTGGAAGGGGTGTGTTGAGTCACGAGAGTGTACGGGTGTGTCGTCGTGGAAGGTGTGAGCTGAGTATGACCACGAGATTGAAGATGACGAAGGAGTCACGATGATTGAGGAAGGGAGAGCTGAGTGACGATACGAACAGAGTGACGAAGGCTAGGACTTGCAACTCAGTCTTCAGAGGTCACCAAAGTGTTGTTCGAGGCACATGACTATAATGTTGCGCCAACGACGACGGTGTTTACCAAACCAATATCGTTGAAGTAAAGTTTCCGAAATTCAAAGACGGGTATCCAAACCACCGTCTTTGTTTGCTAACTTTATAATTATCAAATTGCCACCGCTTATTATACCACATCGGTTTAGGAGGACCGATGTGATTAGTGTGTCGTAAAAACCAATATTTTTAGTAGAGCAAATATCATGTGGTAGGGTGATTAAATTTAATAAGAATATAAATTAAAATGGTTTATGTCATAAGTGACTAATTATTTGTTAGTGGGTAAGCCAAGTCTGATCACATTAAAAAAATACACACCAAACATTTTTTGGGCAAGACTCACAAAGAGGATAAGTGATCGATTGGGCATTGAAGTCCCTTTGTTGAGAGGCGCTGCCTTGTAGGAAGACAACCTCTAGTCATTCTCCAAATCAAGATTTTATTTTATGTGGAATTTTTTAGGGGCCAAATAGACATCCAATCACCATTAACATGGAATGCTCCATTATCAATCATATCCTTCATTATTTGATAGTAAGTAGTGGACTTAAATGAAAAATTCTCTTCCTACAAAGATTCCAAATGGCTTTATCTTCAACATTGATGGAAAACAATAGGCATCATATACATAGAATTTGGTGAACATCACAATGTTTAAAACATCATGAATAAATTGTGAATGCCATGTACCACTTGATTGGTCAATCAAATCACATACTTATAGATGTTCCAAACCGACTGTAATTTTAGAATGGACATAAGGGTTGTCCTTTGCATGTAGCAATAGGTCTTTCCACATATTTATTTTAACCACTGCCATGTGAAGTGTAAATGTTATATCATACAAAATTTGGGTTATGACCCAAATGGTCACGCAGGAAATTTTATTTAGATAATATTTGGCTTTGAAAACATATATTATAATTTAAGAAAATTTATGATTTTTAAAAAAATAATTTCAAAATTTTTTAAATCTACTATGGTAATTTTGAAAGAAAAAAAAAACTCCTTCTTGGTAAAAAAGCTAAAGTGTGGGATGAATATGAATTGTATCTTATATATTCCTATCTAAAGATGGTCAGATACTTTACTCATTGTTGTGTCCTTTACTTCAATGTGTTTTTCCCTGGTGTTCGAAAAGTAATCCTTCAACGGGTAAGATGCCTGCAAAAGATACTTTGACCCTCAAGTTAGTTAGGTCTTGACGGAGAAAGAATATTGAACATTGTGAATGAGAGTGGATAGAATAATCTTTGTTACCTTGATAATCTAACCTTTTATATGCATATATTTATGAGCCTCAATATTCATGGGCCTTACCTTTTAATTAAGAAGATGTAATATGAAATTACTTGACAATGTTAATATAGTATTAAGATAAACTAAATTTTTTAACCTCCATGGGGTAGTGGTCAAGATGGTACTAGGCAATGATCGAGAGGGTATTAGGTCGGGTTGAGTCAAATACCTAAGGTTTCTTCCTACCAAAGAGGGTAGAAATTATTTGATTATTCGGCCTACCGAATACTCAAGTTCTTTCTTTGTTGAGGGAGTACTAGGTCGTGGTTGAAGGGGTTCTAGGTTGCACAAGTATAAGTACCATAGAATATTATGATCGGATAAGATCTATAGTTGGTGTTTTACATTTTTTTTATTGTTACTATTGCAAAGAATAACCAAATATAGAGATTAGAAACGTTTTTATCTTTAAAACATGTTTGAAAATCTTAATTGATACAAAGCATCACTTAAATAGTTTGCATAAACTATTCTAATAAATACTTTGGTTTTAAGAACTTTTTTTTTTTTAAATAACTTTTACTTTAGACTATCTAGGCGGTAGTGAAGGTTGATGTTATTTTAAAAAATGCCATCTCATGTCTAAAACACTACTAAAAAAATATTTATATTACATCACCTAGTTAACATCAGCTTATACGAAAACTAATGTTAACAAATACGCGGTGACATTTTTGTAAATTATTAAAAGTTGTTAAGATCGGTTGTAAGAGAACCGATATTAAGTATTGTACTCAATATCGATTTTATGTAGAACCAATGTTGAGTGTCATGCATCAACATTGGTTTTTTGAGAACCGATATTGAACTTGACCTAAATATCAAAGTTTTTGGTTTCACAAAAGAACATAGCAGATTTATTCTTGCTTTTATTTCATGCTTTGTTGTTACTTCTCTTATTTATTGTTTATTTTATTATTTACTGATTCCTTTCAATGGTTGCCCGGCAGCGGAGAGGAGGTCTTGGGGGATGGTGAGGGAGCATTTGGTCTTCCAACATAAATCCCTAACGAAAGGGAAGAGAATTTGGTGCAGACGCAGGTTAGTTCCGAAAATAGGTTCTTCTTCTTTTCAATTTCAGAAAATAGGTTCTTCTTCTTTTCAATTTCAGTATCCAACTTTTCCCCAATGTTTACATAACATGCCCTTCCCTGCTTCTTGTTTCTCTGAAATTTTTTAACAATATTGTTGCAGTATTTATTTATTTATTTTTTACGAAGCAAACATAGATATACAACAACACAAATAACTACTTCTCCGAAGCAGGGTCCTGGAATACTTGAATGTGAAGAACAGAACAAGGGGCTGCTTCCAAGAGTTGTAGAAGGACTTTTTGATTCCATAAATTCTTTGGATATAGAAAAGACATATTCGGTTAAATTGTCAATGGTACAGAGTAACTAATTAAAACCACACATGACTGGCAAAATCATCAGGTTAGAGTAAATTATTTTTCTGATTTTGTTTATGATTTGTCCAGGTTGAAATCTACATGGAAAAAGTAAGGTATGCATAGAAAAAACCAGTATGTTTGCCCCTATATAGGTACTTAGAGCATATTCCATTGGTTTCTGATTGACAAATTTCTTAACTTCGTTGGAGAAGCTAATTTTGATGAATCTTCAAAATAATTCTCTCTTCTTATATAGGGATCTATTTGATTTATCAAAAGATAATATACAAATTAAGGAGATTAAATCACGAGGAATAATTCTACCTGGCGTTACAGAGGTTAGTAGCATATTATCTCAATGCATTCCGGTTATTCTTTTTATGAAATGGTTGTATTTTTAATTTTTTTAATGAGAATTGTGTCAAAACTGTATGAAGCATGGAATTGTTAATTTTGAAGTTTTTGATTGAAATTCACATAACAGCAATGCATGGGGTTTCTAATCTTATTAGTCGTAAACATACCAGCTTGCCTAAATAAGCATGGTACATATCATTATAGGTAATTGGTGAGGTCTTATCCTAGTGACAACTATTTTTATTTTGCTCCATTGGCTTATATTTTTAGCCATTCTCTTAGATACCAAATTCAACGCTGTAAAGTAATTATAGGATTAAGTTTAAATTTTATAATAGGCTGGAGGGTAATTATACAAAGTATGGGAGGCGTAATTTCTCAAATAAGAAATGTGTCAAGTGTAATGAGTACTCACCTAAGGGAGCTTCTTGTAATTATCCCTTTATTTTGGTCTTAATGTACAATTGGACGACTGTGTATTTACCACACTAATAGCTTTCTGATTCTTAGAGACTTCCATCTTCATTCATTCTTGCCACTTTTTTCAAAAATAATTGGCAAATATGAAAAAGATCTTAGAAATTGATCCCTTAAATGATCAAGCTAGGAAAGTCATTCAGCCACTAGAGCCCCTTGCTGCAGAAAAATGAGAAAAGATGATGGAGGAAATGATTGGTTAGTATGCTTTTTTATCTTTCTCTTGTATTTTTAATATTTTTAAGATGATGGACATTTGTTAATTGATTAATCATGTGAAGGGGATTGATAATGAGTTGGTCATTATAACAATCTCTTTTTAGCACTATTGTTGAATGAAATTCTAGCTAGGCTCGGTAATAAAGAGTGGGTCCAGGTTATCTAGTGACACCAATGTGAGATTTAACTTAATAATGGATGAAGTGTTGAAGCATTTATAATTATTTTTGTTTTTCTGTTTGTGTTGCTATCGTATGTGGAATTGGTCTCAGCAAACTAAAGTAGTACAAATTAGAAAAATTAGTGCTTTACACTGGATATTCATTGAAGTAGAGTAGCAGAGTTGTGAGCTTAAAGTTGCTGTATATATGTTATGTTGTGGGCCCGGTGAAGGTGTGTTTACTGGTTTAGGCTCAAAGTAACCTGTATATTTGTTAGACATATGGATGTACCTATTCAGTTTTAGAAATAGAAAGTAAATAAATATTTATTTATGTATCTAATTTTTTTTCTCGGCAAAAATAGGATATATATTATAGATTAGTACCAGAGGTACTAAAAATGCATAAATCTAAAATTAGATTAATAGAAAGTATGATTACAAAAATATAAAGACCTTAATTTAAAGTTTAATCAAAATATAGTTTAGATATCACGTATATTATATATTGTTTTATTTTTTTATTTTTAAGTTTCAATGTTGGTAAAGACTTGTGCAGTTTCTTATATCATTGCTTGAACATACGTACATTGATGCTTACTCATTTTTTAATCTTTGTAACATGGAGTATCTATGTCCCTTTGAGACTTATTATGTTATTCTCTTTGACAAGTGTTTGGTAACACATTTTTTGAGGGTGCAGTATTTTTTAAAGGCTCAATTTCACTTTGACAAAGTAATATTTTAATTTAAATTTTTTATTTAATAAATAAGAATATATTTAAGATGTGTACGTTAGTAAAAATTAAAATTATTATTATTTGATTTGTATTTAGTCTATGTCTAATTCTTATTCAAGATGTGTACATTAGTAATAAGAATATATTTAAGATGTGTACCTAAGAATGATTTTTATACCCTTTCCCCCCTTTCACATTGTTCTATATGCTAGAAGTCATCCTTAAATTCTGTAAGGTTGGCGGGCAAAACTTCTGATTTTATATTAGTGCCTCTATCAAGTTAAGGCCTTAGGGATTGGGAGTTTAAGCCTTTTCATACTTCCTGCTTACAAGCTGTTTTATCTTCCTTTGTAACAATTGTATATTTTGTCTATAACTCATTAATTCTCAAGCAAGATAAATTATTTTAATTTTATCTATTTTAGGCAACGCATGCTGCTCCAATGTACATTGCAGAGACAGCTCCAACACCAATACATGGACAACTAAAATCTCTAAAAGAGTTCTTTATAGTACTTGGGATGGTTGTAAGTTCCTGAACTTTCTTCGGCTCTTGAACTTTATGGGATTCCTTTAAGTATTTTTAGCTTTTATTGTTTTTTTTTTTTCCGCTGATTATGTTATGCTTATTTACTAGTATTTACCATAACTATTTTTAGTAGGTTAGTAGCATTATATTTGTATACTTGGTTGTCTCCACGGGCTTCACTTATGCCACAACGGAGTTTGCTACTCAACGGAGGACTGGATACTAGTTCACCAAGTCCATCAATTTCTTAGGAAGGTGTTCCTCCAAAATTTATTGTTTTTATTTCACAATCTGATGATTTCAGTTTTCCTTGTAGTTAAATCTGTTGGTCAATTAAATTGTCACAATCATGCTTAAATGTTTGTAGTGGTTGATTGAACATCCAAATTTTTTATCAACTGATGTTTACATTGGTGGTGATTCATACTCTGGCATTACTATTCCAGCAATTGTTCAAGAAATTTCTCTAGGTAAAAGACTCGTATTCAACATGTACTGCAAAATTAGAATGACAAACATATGTACAAGTTGGCTAGTAACTATATGAACCACTATTAATCATGCTAATTGGCAATGGAGGCTTGTAACTGGTAACTATTTTGTTCCACAAATTTATTTGTGCTTACTAGTGTCTTGTCTGTTTTGGGATATTTTTATCCTTTTAAAAACCATTTCTAGTGCATCAAAATTTACCATGCATGTTTTATGGAATTGTTCAATTAAAGAATAGACTGATACGTATAAACATGTTATTACCTAATTCTACCATGCTTGTTTTATGGAATTGTTCAATTACAACATAGTTCACTTTTTAGTAAATATTAAAATGAAAGTCTACTTGTTTTACCGAGATAAATAGATGTTTTGCATGGTTGAATTTTGTTAATTAGTGTGAGCTTGAAGATGTATGCTAAAATGACTCTGTTATTGGCTAAATTTGGCAAAAAAAAAAAATCAGCATTCTACATTTACATCGGTTGTAGATAAAAAACGATGTAGAAACTCTACATTCTACATCAGTTGGATCTCATAAACGATGTAGAAACTTCACAATTCTACATCGGTTGCACCTCAGAACCGATGTAGAAACCTCACATTCTACATCGGTTGCACCTCAGAACCGATGTAGAAATCTCATGATTCTAAAACGGGTCTGACATCATGCCCGTCTTCGTAACCATGCCCTTTTAAGACGGTCTTTCAACCGATGTTGTAGGGCCTAGCATTTTCAACGACTCCTATCTACAACCACGCGTCAAAATCGATGTAGAAAGGCTCTCAGAACCGATGTAAAAGGCCTATTTTCTAGTAGTGCACACAAACTATGTGCTGAGTTTTGCTTTCTTGACCTTTCCAGCCTGCCCAAAGAATATATCTGTCTAGTGTCTTCAAATATAGTGAGAAGAATAAGGAAACAATAATTGTAATAACTCACATGAAGTATTCTTACCGCAACAAACTTGTCTAGCATAGTCTTGGAGGGAACTAGATGATTCAAGTTCAAAGGCTTTAACAACAATTCCACATTTTGCAAACAAAATTTAACTTCAGATTTTGTCTTAATTTTGAGTTTATTTTGCTGGATGAAATAAGTAATTCTATGAACAATGTGGCCTGTGATTTCGATCCAATTTTTCAATTTTCTTTCCTTCATTAACTTAATCGTTCATGTAAATCTTTCTGGCCCATATAGCAATGTTCAACTTCAATAAGCAATAATTTGTTTCACACTTCATAGATAATTAATTCTTTCAACAGTGGTAGTCACCATCAAACACGGGAAAGGCTGTAGTCATGTTGGAAAATCAAACTTGAGACAATATTTAATCCATAATAGCAAACCTGTTGTTGTTTGTTCATGTTCTTTAAGTGTCTTCATGATGAGTGTCTTGAGTAAGTTCATCACTTGAACCACATGCATCAGGGTTGTTAGAGGATCAGACATCTGTTCCAAGAAACATAGATGAATTAGCAATAGACCATTTTCAAGTATACATAGTTTTCATGTGCATAAGAGTAGAATAGCCTATTGTAAGTAAAATATGCAAGTTGTTTTGGTAATGAAAACTGAAGATTGCTTATGTGAATGAAGATATGAATGATAGATTATTTTGTTTTAAGGACATACCATTTAGCCAAAACAAAGAAGGAAAAGGATAAACTAGGATAAATTACTTTGGAAAATAGGCCTAAATATCTGCATAAGCCTTTTTTTAGTATCTGAAACTTTGGTTTTTAAAAGATATGGATATTATTCTTATTATCTAAACTTAAAGATGATATCCGCTTGATTGGAAGATTAAGATGTGGTTAGTATTTGAAATTTGTGTTATACGTTAGCTCCATGTATAGAGACAAGAAAGTAAAGTTAAAGCACCTCTCTTCATAGCATATCGCTTCTTTTAATAAAAAAATTTCACATAAAAACCAACAAATACAAATAGAAGAACATTAAGCAAACATTGACAATTTTAACATCCACTGTGTATGTAAGCATACATGAGTCATGTTTGGAGCAAAAACCATTGCAATATTCTAGCATTCATTTTGTTAAATTCCTCCTCTTCTATAACATCAACCATGAGATCAATAGCCCAACTGGGTAAAGCAGACTCGGCTGGCTTTAGCTGCTTCACAAGCTCAACAAATTCTTTTTCTGTGTTGCACTGAAGAACTTGCTCAAGGAAAAGTCCATCTAGCACTCCTAAAGGTAGCTCTTGGAACCAGGCTTTGATCAACCTTGCTAAATAGTGGACATCAATGTCATCTGGTACAATGCCTCTATTCAACTAGTCCCTCACATACTCCTCTTGACTATTTTTGGGGTTTATACGAACCATACCCTCAGCCTAAAGATTGATTGAAGAGATAAAACAAAAGGATAGTTGGTATTAAACTCACTAGTCACTACTTGCAAAAGCTTAGAGCTTGGTGTTACAAATGATGCCAAAATATATACAGTCAGTACCTTTAAACTTCCCTGTGAGTATAAATGGTCCTGCATTAGCAAGAGAATAATGGGGACACTGTTTCCTTTTGGATCATAAGAACATTGCATAGATTTTGCTGAGACAACAAACACAGTTACACTGCAAGCATATATGACAAGAAATCACAAGTTAAAATGATGCTACAAACATGGGAAAAGACAACAAAAGAAGAAGAAGAAGAAGAAAAACTGCTAGAAGAATAAAAGTTAGAAAACAAGGTTGGATTATAATTTCTAAAACATGTAATAGCAACAAAAAAGAAAAATAAGAAACTCTAAATAAGATAGAACATTTCATTTCGTTGCTAACTATGTACGAGTATTTGAAAGAAACTTGATCCCATTCTGTATTCATTACATGGCTAACAAAGCATTCAATGGACATGTGCCCCGAATCCCAAACAATTATGAAGTTCCCCATTTTGCAACTATACATTTAAGTCAAGACTCTACAGGATCAGGACCAAAGTTAAAAGAATAAGGACCGACCTGAATGCACTAGTTTGAAACAAAGTTATGGTTACATCATCTTCTTCACTACCATTCATGAAAGTCTTGCACTTTCTTTCTCTTCTACACACACACACACACAGAAACATAAACATCAACACCAAAAGCTCTTCCAAGCAAAAAAAAAAAAAGAACACACAACAAAAAAGAAAGGCTTTTAGCATTTGAAGCATAACCCATTTGAAATCTAACAAAAAATGTGTTTTTTTAGAAAGAAGAAGAGAAGAGGTAGTTTACCTAGCACTAGGAACCATGGCAGGGATCTTGACTTGGAACTCATAGGGAAGACCGAGGAAGTCGTTCAAGTGGTTGAAGGTGACATGAGTGATGTGTTGGACATTGGTAAAACTTCGACTGACAACAGGCCAAAATTCAAAAGACGAGGGTACAAATCTATTGGGCTTAGTGTACCAGATGTAATCAAAATAGACTAAAAACACTCAAAAACTGGCTTAATAACAAGAAAAGCATTATGGCAACAAAGTTGAAATTTTATTGATAAAAAAGAAGTAAGAAAACCGAAAGCCCCAACCTACTATGTATAAAACCCAAGAGGCAAAACCGCGGACGACTCGACCCTCTCATAATGCTAAAAGAACTCACACCTTGACATGTTGGGATTCTCCGCAGCCACCGCCCAGACCCATGAGGAGGTCAGCTTCCGATAGTCAACATCTGTGGAGTCGTAATTCTCGGTGGTGAGAACCCGTGAGTTAGCACAAAGATTCTTCCTAGATGAAAGGCCGAGGGCGAGGATCTCGAAGGTGGGGCCGAGGTGGTAGAGCTGATAATCATGGAGAAGATGGAGCTCAGTGAGCATCTTCTCCATCTCATGGACGGTGTTGTTGGATCGAGTGACCTCAGAATAATTAAGAAGAGGGGGTTGAATTAATTATTCCTAAACCTTTACTAATTAAAAATTTACTCTTCTAAGGCTTTTACTTATGTTGTTAAGAGAATAAGGAGTAGAAGAGAAACTTAACCAAAAGTAAAAGTGGAAATTAAAATGCACAGCGGAAAGTAAAAGAGTAGGGAAGAAGGAGACAAACACACAAGAGTTTTTATACTGATTCGGCAACAACCCGTGCCTACATCCAGTCCCCAAGCGACCTGCGGTCCTTAAGATTTCTTTTCAACCTTGTAAAAATCCTTTTACAAGCAAAGATCCACAAGGAATGTACCCTCCCTTGTTCTCTTTGAACAACCTAGTGGATGTACCCTCCATTAGAACCGATCCACAAGAGATGTACCCTCTCTTGTTCTCAGTCAAACCCAAGTAGATGTACTCTATACTTGTACCACAAAGGATGTACCCTCCAATGTGTTAAGACAAAGTTCTCAGGTGGTTAAACCTTTGAAACTTTGTGAATGGGGATACAAAAGAATTCTCAGGCGGTTAGTCCTTTGAAATCTTTTGTATATGGGAAAGAGAAGAATTAAAAGAATTCTCAGACTGTGTCATTTTGAATTCTTTGACAAGGGAGAAGGGAGACACAAAAGAATTCAGGCGGTTAGTCTTTTGTTCTTTTGGAAAAGGGAGAAGAGAGACACAAAAAGAATTCAGGCGGTTAGTCCTTGGCGAATTCTTTTTGACAAAGGGAGAAGGGAATGAAAAAGATGAATAGCACAAGTTTTTGAACAAAGAACTTTTCTTGGAAGAGAAAGTTTTGAACAAAAACTTTTAGAAAGATGAAGAGAAGATGAAACAGAAAAACTGTTGAAAGAGATGAAAGAAAATATTGAAAGATGATTGAAAGAAATGATTGAGATGAATTAAATTGTTTCATGCCAAGGTCACATATTTATAGTTTCTTGATGACTCAAGTCAAAACTTGTAACTCTTGGCAATTCCTTTAAAACTAATCACTTAAAAAGACATGACTTTTGAAAGAATCTTCAGAAATAAGTCACTTGAAGAAATGTGACTTTTGGAAATGAATTTTTCAAAAACAGTCACTGGTAGTCAATTACCATAAAGGTGTAATCGATTACACATCAACAGATGTGACTCTTCATTTTGAATTTTGAAAATCTTAACGTTTTAAAACCACTGGTAATCGATTACTATAATCTGGTAATCAATTACCAGAGAGTAAAACTCTTTGGTAATGATTTTGTGAAAATTTCATGTGCTACTCAATGTTTTAAAAAACTTTTTAATACTTATCTTGATTGAGTCTTCTCTTGATTCTTGAATCTTGATCTTGATTATTCTTGATTCTTGAATCTTTGCTTGAAACTTTGTTTAACTCTTGATTCTTTGGCATCATCAAAATAACCTTGGAAGGCATTGCTTCCACGGGTGTCGGTGCAATATAGGAGTTTAAGCGGGGAATGAGGCTTAGAAAGGGCGTAGCTTGTGATCAATGAGAGGAGTGTGATGATTTTCGTTGTGTCGGTGGGCATTTCCAGGAGGCAATGGCCCTTGGTGTCGAGGAGAAGGTGGAGAAAGGGTATCGGGAAGAGGAGAACAAGAAGACAACGAGTGAGAGGAGAGGAACGACTGCACATTCAAATTTAAAATTGTCCAAATTCAAAGACGGTTTCGTGAAAATCGTCTTTGAAATTTTGATAGTATTTACAAAATTTCCACTGCTATACAAACGATGACGGTTTTTTGACAATCGTCGTTGAGATTGCATCGTAAAAATGAGATTTTTTAGTAGTGGGAGAGGTTTGGTTGTGCGATTTGGTCACGAAGGGTGTTCCTCACCAACGAGATTTGGGTTACAATTAGAATTAAATGTAGTGAAACCAGATCTGGAGGTTGAGTCATTGACGTCGACGTCACTGAAGAGGATGGCCCTGACATTGAACATCTCAGTGTGGTTCCCACAGTAGCGTTGCCCCACTATCTGCAAACCACCAAACAAACCCTTTTCATCAAAACATTTATGTTTTATCTGAACGGGTTGGAGCTCCTGCTCATGTTGGTTTGGGCTGTGGCGAATCCAACCCAACTGCAACCAAGCAATTGTTGGTGTGAGAAGGAGGGTGAACTAAAGATTTGATTTTGGGGTGAAGAGAAACAAAGCAAAGCCATGACAAACCATTCTAACTTCAAAAATTACTGGAATCCATGTTTAACTATGCATCAGCCTTGGGCTTTTCTCCTCATTTACGAAATCAAACGCATCGAGGGCAGGTCATGGGCCACTCCACTCACAGGTTTCTTTTTTTTGTGTGTTTAATGTTATTATTGTATCAAATAAACAAACAAACAAAGGCATTGTTGACCACCTATACATGCCCTCTGTTTTGATTTTGTTTTTTTAAGGTTGTCTTTAGATTCATGTTGCCAGCAAAGTCCTAGAAGATTCTACAATCAAAGCAATGGAATACTTCTACAAGGAGATTTATGCACTCAATGGCATCACTAATATCCAATTTCCTTAGCACTACCTTGTTTCTAGGATTTTGGGTACAATACCACAACCTTGTTCTTTGTTAAATGTTAATTCACTTCAATTCATCGCTCACAAATTTGAATGCTTGATAACATATGTGTTGCAATTGTTGGCTTCTTAACACGTGATGAGCTAGCATGCTGGGAGATGGTTCCTGAAGGGGTACCATGTCAATTACTATACTTTTCTTTTTAACTATTCATTCCTAATTATACACATTATGTTCACTTAAGAGATTCCTATGCTTATTAGATTAAGAATAGTTTGTGTGTATGTTGAACAAGTGTTAAGTGTTTTTTTCCTATGCTTAATTCGGAAATTGTTGATTTCATTTGAGATGCGGCGGTACCAAGGTGTTTATAACTAGGAAAAGAAGGTATTATGGTTCTAAGTCTCTCGCTTGATTTCTGTTTTTTTCTTTCTTGGAATGAAGGCTGATTTTTCCTACTTGTTAAAAGATTTATGAAGTTGCAGTTAGAGGTCTGTCTCCCATTAATAGTTCATTTCCCATGAAATTTTTGCTTCCAGATCCACGAAATCCACAGAAAACATGTATCGGTCATCAAATAGAAGCTAAACATCTAATCTTATCCAAAATATATGGTCTAAAATTAAATCAGTCAACAATATAGTTATGCTCCAACTAAATGCACTATGTTTGTAAATTGCTTTTTCCTCTTATATTATTATCATGCCACCTATTTGATTATACTTTTATTTCCTCAACTTTTGAACCTCAGTTTTGTGATAGATGCTTCAATGTCTTCATTTCATGGTCCTTATATGCATATAACTATGGTGACCTATGAAAAAAATTTCAGTTCTCTTTTTAAAAGGGAGCCCTTATTTAGGGTACAAAGTGTGAGCAGTTTTAAAATATTATATAATATATTATAATTTTTATATTTTTTGGATATTTTTAAATTATTTGATGGGATTTCATAATTTCCTGATATACTAATGATTTCTGTTATATTCTGGTTCTTTTAAATGTTAGTCTTATGTACTGCTTCTAAAAATGAAATTGAAATTCATATTAAAATAAAAGAAACCTGTACTCCTAACAAATTTTGCGTATTGATCACACTACAACTAATATACCCACGAACTAAAATCTAGAAAGGTTATGTGAAGGCATATGCATGGTTATATACTTTTATAACATGTCCAATAGTAGTTTTTAGATGGATAGCATCGCTAGGAAGTTTGAAGGTATGAATTATAATTTTATAACGATTAAAGAGAAAGGAGAGAAGCATGGGTGGATTGGATTATTAGATCTTTGATTCAATTTTTTTAGCGTAGAATATGTTTTTGGTCCCTTATTTTTCTTGACTTCTGTTTTTTAGTCCCATATAATTTTTTTAACTATTTAGTCCCTCATAAATTGTTTCGTTTTTTTAGCCCCTGATGTTAATTTCAAATGTTAAGTGATGGAATGACAAGCATAAACTATGTGAAAATTTATGTTTTAAGTTTTTTGCAGCTATTAACCACCACAAATTTTCTAGTGGTCTAAGAATGTTTATTTTTGTAACGTTTCTGGTGGTTTCAGAAAATCTAGTGTTCGGGGTTTTGATTTTCTTTTTTGAAACATTTTTGGTGGTTTTAGTCTATCAGAAAACTTGTAGTAGTTAAAAACCACAAGAAACATAAACAAAAACATTTCACGTGCAAATTCTGCTAGCTGCTTTTAATTGTATTTTTAAGAACAAAGTTGTCTTTTCTTCCTTCACAAATACTTCTTGCACTTTTGAATGTTGTATATTATAGAAGTAAAGCCAACCATCTATTGGATTTGTATAGTACAAAGTATAACATAGGAACTTTTCAGTCCAAAACATATTGTTCTTGCTTTATCATCCACCAAGTTAAATAAGATCACAAGGCAGGCCTACTAACATGACAAGGCAGGATCCCTCTCAGACCTCCTTCTTCCAAGTTGGTAATCTTTTGTGTGTAGAATTTAGGGGTGGTTGATTTGTTTTGGTAATTAAAAACTATTTATGAAATTTTTTAAATATTACTGTGAGTAGAAGTGAGGCAAGCAAAAACATTATTAACAAAACCAAAACAAACTTACAGATTTTTTGTAAAAGGAAAATGAAAACATATTATTCTTTTTTTTTTACTGAGGATGACCTCATTGAGAAGTTTGTAGCTAGTGTCTCAATGGTTACTTCACTTTCATTGGTTAACTCATACCCAAGACTTGTTGTTGCACCACACATGTTTGTGAATGCCTACAAGAATGTTCTTGCTGTTGTGGTTGAGACAAATTATTCTTTGCCTAAGGCAGATAAGGTCAAGGTGTATTTGAAGGTATTGGCTTTGACATTTTGAATATTATAAACTGAGTATCCAAGTGCATAGGTTCACCATTTCTTTTACTCATTTCTCCATCTCTCTCCTTATATTCTTTATTTTATTTTTCTTTAAATTAAAAAGGTGCTTACATATTCAAAAATCTTTTATTTGCAGTTACCAATATATTTTCATTTTGTTATTTTCTTTTAATGCATCTCTTGTTATAATTCTAGGAAACTTCTAGACAATCACAATTTAATGGTAAGTGAGTCAGTAAAAATTCTATTTTTCTTGTTTGTGGTTTCTAAAACTATCATATTTTTAGGTTAGCATAGTGGAATCTTTATGGTAACAACCATTTTTTTGAAGCGAAAGAAGTTGATTTTGTTTTGTAATTTGACTACCGAAACCTTGCTTCACGAGAAGGTCCGATGTTGCCAATCCCAAAATTGATGCTCAAAGGGAAGAAGCTCCGCGCAAGGGCAAGGGCAAGACCGATTTAGGTAAGGTCAACGTAAGCGTAGTTCTCTATGATAATTTAGCTCCCTTACCTCTAGGTAAACTAAACGTATTTGCTTTATGTTTTCTCCCCCATTATTTTGTTGCCTTTTAGATAGAAGAAACTAATAAGCTTTTGGACATTTAAAAACCACTATTATTAGGTATTAGTGTTACCTTGATATAGTTCCAAGATTATGCACCTTCTCCTGAAGTTTTTCCATCTGAATGCTACCTTGATCCTCCCTTGAAAGCAAGTCAGTCCTCGTTTGGTTCTCTTATCCTTGCATTGACTCATATGTTGTTGCTGTCTTTGACTCCTTTGGTTGTGCTCCTTGTACCCCTGGCATCTTCTTTCAATATATTTTTGTTATATAATCACAAATTTCCACATCTTTTTGTTTTTATGTTTGTTTTTGAGATTCATGTCTTTGTTTGCGTGCCTATTTATATAGAGTTTGGTTGTGATAGCAAGACAAAATATAATATAATAGATATAGACATTAATGTAACTCTACTATAGCAAGATCAACCCATGTGGAATCATAACATGAAATGGAATTACACGTGTTCTAACATTGTACTACTTGGCACTTGCAACCCTTATTTTTTGCCATGTTTTGTGGCTTTTTAGTATAGAACCTACATTTTACAAATGGTCATCGATCAACAAATATTATTTTCTATTTCTTATAATGTCTTAAACTTTTTAAAATTGAGACACAAATCTAATAAACCTTTTAAAAATATTTACTTCTCAAAATTTAGTAATTAAAATTTGATTTTTTAAAAAAACAGACATTCTAAGACAGTTCTTTGAAAATCATCTTAGAAAGTCTACATTTTAAGATGATTTTTGAGAAACCCATCTTAAAATCCTTAATTTTTAATTTTCTTTTATAAAAATAGATTCAAAGATGATTTTTTTGAAAAATTGTCTTAGAAATTCTACATCTTAAAATGATTTCTATGCAAAATTATCTTGAAAAAACTATCTTAGAAATTGTACCTTCCAAGACGGTTTAAGAACCGTCGTGGAAAGTCTTAACTTTTCACGACGACAACTACAATTAAGATTGAAAACTGTTGTTAAAAGACCTTAAACACCGTCGTAAAATGTCATTTTTCTAGTAATGTTTTTTTTCTAATCTTCTAAATTTAAAATTGATATTTTTTAATTATTGTAATTTGAAGAAAAATATTGTTTCATTCTCTCTCCTCAACTACCTTTTTCCCAAATATAATGCGGTAGGATGATCAAATTTAATGATAAGAATATAAATTAAAATGGTTTATGTCATAAGTGACTTATAATTTGTTAGTGGGTAAGCCAAGTCTGATCACATTAAAAAAAAACACACCAAACATTTTTTGGGCAAGACTCATAAAGAGGACATGTGATCGATTGGGCATTGAAGTCCCTTTGTTGGCAAGCGCTGCCTTGTAGGAAGACAACCTCTAGCCATTCTCCATATCAAGATTTTATTTCATGTGAAATTTTTTAGGCGCCAAATAGACATCCAATCACCATTAACATGGAATGCTTCATTATCAATCATATCGTTCATTATTTCATACTAAGCAGTGGACTTAAATGAAAAATTCTCTTCGTGCAAAGATTCCAAATGGCTTTATCCTCAACACTGATAGAAAAAAATAGGCATCATATCCATAGAATTTTCTGAACATCACAATGTTGAAAACATCATGAATAAATTGTGAATATCAAATCACATACCTATAGATGTTCCAAACTGGCTGTCATTTTAGAGTGGACATAAGGGTTGTCCTTTACATGTAGCAATAGGTCTTCCCACATATTTATTTTAACCTCCGCCATGTGAAGTGTAAATGTTATGTCATACAAAATTTGGGTTATGACCCAAATAGGCACCCAAGAAATTTTATTTACAAAATATTTGGCTTTGAAATCATATATTATAATTTCAGAAAATTGTTGATTTAAAAAAAATAATTTCAAAATTTATTTCCATCTTTGTTTTCAATAATGACTAAATTAAAAGTACAAAGATGATGATAATCTATGCTTTTATATTCTTTTTTGATAGTGAAATGATCGCGACTCAACTAGTAAATTAACATGCTTGGACCAAGATCATGATCCCTAAACAGTAATCTTATATTATTTGGTATGATTTATTTTGTGCCCTTAATTATAAATTTATAAAAGGTGTAGATATATTTTTAGTCTTTTTAATTTGAGATAAGTTTTTTTTTAGTCTTTTAAATGTAAAATTGATATTTTAGTTATTTCAATTAAAAAAAAGATAGAATTGTTTTAGTCCCTCTCCTCAAATGCCTTTTGCCCAAATGCATGTGTTAGTGTCACTACTAGATAAGTGGGCTAATACTTAGCCCATGAGCCCAAAATCTACCCTAAAGTTCATGAGAACTCTAGGACATTCTCCTGCATCTTATTCGCTGGGTCGCCCAACTGCAATACTAATCAGCAAGTGTACTGAGTCGCGCAAGTAATATAAAATGATAAGAATCGAGTATCGAATCACAGGGAGTTTGTTTCATTCAGAAAAGTGTTCGTTCAATAAGCAGACATTTGTATGGAACCAGAAAATATAACAAAAGATAATTTTTTTAATTCTAAAAATAACTACAAAATTGCTATCTAATAGTGAGAGATAAACAAATGATTAAAACGTTGGGTCGTTCTACTGAACAACTTGATGTAATTATGTGTTTTTCTCTATTTAAGGTTGTTTCTGTGTTCTATGCTGAGAGCAAATACCCCAAACACCGATTCCTCGCTTGAATGGACTAATTCTATTTAAACTTCATTCTAGGATTCCTCGTCGAACTTAGCCTAAACGAATTGCATTAAGATTACAGTGTTAGTATAGAGCAATAAAAGAAGAGAAAGAAATAAAGGGAAGAGAGAAAAGACACAAAGTTTAACGTGGTTCAACATACAATGTATGTACCTACATCCACGGCTACACTAGGAGAACTTTTATTACTTGCACACATATAAAAGCTTACAAGGTGTCTCTATATATAACACTAATGAGACACAAGTTTTTACAAATCAAGCGATGTGGGACTAAGACTACAAAACTCTAACAATCCAAGCGATGTGGGACTAAGACCACAAAACTCTAACAATTCTCCCACTTGGGGTCTAAGTTCCAAACTCTAGCAACTCCTTGTAAGCGATGAGTTCATCGACTCTTTACCTTGTGTAGCGCCTTCATCTTCAATTATCCTTGAAGGCCAACTGAGGCAATGCAAAGCCTCAGCTTGTCAGTTGTAACAACTTTAGTCAACATATTTGTTGGATTCTCTGATCCTAAGATCTTCAACAAAGATAAGTCTCCATCATTTATCAACTCCTTGATAAAATGGTATCTTAATTGAATATGCTTGCATCTAGAATGGAAGACTAGATTCTTAGCAAGACTTATAGCACTTTGGCTGTCACTAAACATTGGAGCATTATCTTGTTCTTTCCCTAATTCATTGAGAAAATTCTTTAGCCAAATCATCTCCTTAGTTGCTTCTGAGATAGCTATGTACTTGGCTTCCGTGGTTGAGAGAGCAACTCTATTTTGAAGTTTAGACTTCCAACTCACAGTAGTACCTCCCAAAGTAAAAATGTAGCTTGTGGTGCTTTTCTTGGTATCAAAATCTCCTCCCAAGTCTGCATTTGAAAATCCCTGTAAATTGAGATTGCCTTTTCTGAAGCACAAACACATCTCTGAAGTACCCTTCAAATATCTGATTATCCATTTTACGCCTTCCCAATGCTCCTTTGCTAGATTTGATAGGAACCTGCTGACAACTCTCATTGCATGTGCTATGTCAGGTCTGGTACACACCATAGCATACATCAAACTCCCAACTGCTAATGCATATGGTACTCTTGACATGTATAATTTTTCTTCATTTGTCTACAAAGATTTCTTCTTTGAAAACTTCAAATAAGATCCCAAAGGGGTATTCCTGGTCTTAGAATCTTCAAGGTAAAACTTGTCAAACAACTTGTGTATATATTTCTCCTGAGACAACTTCAAAATTCCTTTTGATCTGTTTCTAAGAATTCTCATACCAAGGATTTGTTTAGCTGGACCAAGATC
This sequence comes from Glycine max, assembly GCF_000004515.6. Lineage (NCBI taxonomy): Eukaryota > Viridiplantae > Streptophyta > Magnoliopsida > Fabales > Fabaceae > Glycine > Glycine max. The sequence goes on along the minus strand of NC_016090.4, from coordinate 20,472,145 downwards.
CTTCATTTCAAAGTTTTCTGCCAACTGCTGCTTCAACCTGTTAATTTCTGCCATACTAGATCCTGCAATCAACATGTCATCAACATACACGACAAGGATAACATAACTATTAGTATATTTCTTAACATAGCAGCAATGGTCCATGTCACATCTTTTGAATCCTGAGTTGCTCATAAACTCATTAAACTTCTTGTACCACTACCTCGGTGCTTGTTTCAAGCCATATAAACTTTTGTGAAGCTTGCATACAAGATTCTTCTTGCTTGGCACTTCAAAACCTTCTGGTTGGGTCATATATATGTCTTCCTCTAAATCCCCATGCAAGAATGCAGTTTTAACATCTAACTACTCCAAGTGAAGATTCTTTGTAGCTACAATACTTAGAATAACTATGATGGTAGTCATCTTTACAACTGGAGAGAAGATCTCTGTGAAATCAATTCCTTGTTTTTGCTTAAACCCTTTCACCACAAGTCTTGCCTTGTATCTTCTTCTACCGTCAGATTCTTCTTTTAGCCTATAGACCCACCTATTCTGTAACATTTTCTTTCCTTCTGGAAATTTAGTTAAAGACCACGCCTTATTCTTCTAAGGGGATGTCATCTCATCTTTCATCGCTAGCTCCCACTCAATAGTTTCATTCCCCTACGTAGCCTCACTGAAACATTTTGGCTCACCAGCATTAGTTAACAACAAATAATGCAATGAAAGGGAATACCTATCTGGTGGTACTGAAATTGTGCTGGATTTTCTTGGAGGAGTTTATGGTTCTGGTTCTGACTCAACCTCTACGCCTGTACTCTAGTTTCTGTTGGCTACATCACTTTCTGAAATTTCTTCAAGTGTTGCTTTCTCAGAAATTTCTGACAGTTTACCTGCACATGTAGATTCTGCAGAAAATTTGTCCTTATAAAATAAGTTCTCATTAAAAGTAACATTCCTACTTCTGATAACTTTCTTGGTTTGGTCATCCCAAAACCTGTAGCCATACATGTTAGATCCATAACCAATAAAATAACACTTCCTCGCCTTCGGATCCAATTTATCTCTACTATTAGAGTTTGTCAATATATATAAAACACAACCAAAAATTCTCAAATGTGAAAGTTTTACCTCCTTTCCAAATCATACTTCTTCGGGCAACTGATAATTCAAAGGAACCGATGGTCCTCTATTGATGAGATATGCTACTGTATTTATTGCTTCTACCCAGAATGCTTTAGGCAAGCCAGATAGGATCCGTATACACCTCGCTCTCTCGTTCAAGGTTCTATTCATCCTTTTTGCAACATCGTTTTGCTCAGGTGTTCCTGGTATTGTCTTGATCATTCTGATCCCATGTTCTGAGCAGAAGTCTTTAAAATCCTAACTATCATACTCCCCGCCATTGTCAGATTTCAGACTTTTAACCTTTAGACTTTTTTTATTTTCAACTTTTGTTTTCCACCTTTAAAACACAAAAAACACATCAGATTTATTTTTAATAAAATAAACCCATACCTTTCTGGTAGAGTCGTCGATAAAGGTGACATAATAGCGTGAGTTTCCAACAGATTTCACTGGGGCTGGCCCCCAAACATCTGTTTGCACCAATTCTAACTTTTCAACTTTAAGAGTCTTCCCTACCCTTGAGAAGCTGACCTTTTTCTGCTTTCTAAGGATACAATGTTCACAAGCACCAACATCAACATGCTTGAGGCTTGATAGCTTACCCTTTGCCACCATAAGCTTTATTCCTTTTTCACTCATGTGTCCAAGTCTTTGATGCCACATGGTTAAATTATTGACAACCTCAGTAACTACTACCATATCCTCATATGCAATCATGTAAAGAGATCCTCGCTTCTTTCCATGAGCCACAACGAGATTGCCTTTTGTTACCTTCCAAGCTCTATCTCCAAAAGTGGTGTGATGTCCCTCATCATCCAACTGCCCTATAGATATTAAATTTCTCTTTAAGGCGGGAATATGTCTGACATTGTGCAATGTCCATAGGGATCCACTGGAGGTCTTGATGTTGATATCACCTCTTCCGACAATGTCAAGAGATTTTCCATCTGCAAGGTAAACTTTCCCAAATCTTCCAGAAATATAGTTAGACAATAAATCTTTAGAGGGAGTGGTGTGGAACGACGCACTTGAGTCCATGATCCATGAATCAATAGGACTATCCAAACTGCAAATTAATGCATCATCAAGTTCATCAATTGTTGCATTTGCGGATTCATCATCATCACGCTTCTTGTTTTTGTGCGAATTTTTCTTCTTTGGTGCCTTGCACTGATTGCTAAAGTGACCTTTCTTGTCACAATTCTAGCAAGTAACATCACTTTGAAATTTTCTCTGACCTTTCCCTCTTGACTTTGATCTGCCTTGACCATTCTGACCCTTCTGGGTAGTCTTTCCCCTACCTTCAGTATTCAATGCTGAATTGGAAACATGACTGAAGATTCTCCTGAATCTCTCTTGTGAACATCTTCGCGTAAGATCAAGTCACGGATGTCACTAAGCTTTAATGTGTTCTCCCTCGTGGAACTACTAACTGTAGTAACAGTTGCAGCCCAACTATCCGGTAGTGATGACAATGGAATCAATGCCTTCACCTCATCCTCAAATTTAATCTGCACCATTCCAACTGGGCAAGAATAGTATTAAATTCATTAATATGATCAGTTACAGAGATACCTTCTCCCATCTTGAGGTTGAACAATCGGCACATCAAGTATACTTTGTTGGCTGCCGACGACTTCTCGTACATATCTGATAACGCCTTCATTAAGCCTGTAGTAGTCTTCTTGTTTATGATGTTGAACGCGACATTCTTGGCTAATGTCAATCTGATCACGCCAAGAGCCTGTCGATCCAGCAAGTTCCATTCTTCTTGCTTCATGTCGTCTGGCTTAACCCCTAATAAGGGCTGATACAGCTTATTCTAATATAGATAATCCTCTATGTGCATCTTCCAAAAGCTGAAATCTCTTGCATCGAACTTCTCGATCTTCACCTTCCCCTCTTCTAATGCCATTGCTCCCACTGCCTCCTCTAAACTGAGAAGACTCCCACTAATTCCTTTAAACTAAGGAAATCTCATGGAGTAACCAAAAGCTCTTGATACCAGTTGTTAGTATAGAGCAATAAAAGAAGATAAAGAAATAAAGGGAAGAGAGAAAAGACACAAAGTTTAACATGGTTCAGCACACAATGTATGTGCCTACGTCCACGACTACACTAGGAGAACTTTTATTACTTTCACGCATATAAAAGCTTACAAGGTGTCTCTATATATAACACTAATGAGACACAAGTTTTTACAAACCAAGCGATGTGGGAATAAGACTACAAAACTCTAACAATCCAAGCGATGTGGGACTAAGACCATAAAACTCTAACATACAGCATATTAAAAACTAAATCCCTGCACTGCGTGTCCAGACATACCGTTCTCTAGCCTGCTCTATCCAGTTGTAAGGATTTAAAAAATTTTCCAATGCTAAAAATCCTAACTTTACACACAAATGGGTGATCAATCCATAAGCATGCAAGAACTAATTGCAGATAGAAGCAATGAACACATAAAAACAACTTTAAAATAGATAGTGAAGAGCTTTACATCAAAGCTCAGCAGAAATCCCCAATAAGAGACTTAGCCTTCCATTGGAAGTTATCACCTTTCAGCAACAAGATGAGGTTTTTGAAGTAAAATTAAGATTACACAGCGGTGAGGATGTCTCTTCCACCTCTAGAAACCTAAAAATCACTCCTAAACCTAGAATCCTCTTGAAAGTTGAGATCTTTGGTGCTTTCTTGCCCTATTTTTCTTCTGCTACGTCTCTCACGTATTCCTCTATTGTTTTTTTTTTCCCAAAAACTCTCTCTTTTTTCGCCAACTTCAGTCTTTTAAGGGCTTTCTAATCCTGAAGGCTCGCTTAGTGTCATTTGCTCGCTAAGTGCGAGTTAGTGAATTTTGGCTTAGCGAGCTGGGCGCTCTGAGCGCCAGAAGAGACAGATGACTCGTTGGGCGAGCTGATGGCACATGCATGCTTGGTAGATTCTCTTGTAGATTCTCCCAACCCGCTAAGCGAGTTGAGTGCCTCGCTTAGTGGATGTTACTCGCTAAGCGCATATGCCTCGCTTAGCGAGACACCAATTGCTTCAACCTTCTTATTCTTCATCCTTTCTCCTAAAACTGAAGTTGAACCATAATCATGGTTTTATTGGTGGGGCATTGAGAGATAATGTGTCCTCTTCCAAGACATTTAAATCACTTTATAGAGCTAGTCCTCTCTTGCATACTAGCCTTAGGGGGTTGTTTTTCTATTGTCTTCCACTTATCATCTTTGGGCTTAGAAGGTGCTGCCCATAAGATGTCTAGACCTTGGTCTTTCTTTGGATAAGAGTGAGAGCCGTAAGATTTTGAAGTAGACTTTCTTTTAAGTTGTTGCTCTACCCTTATTTCCCAATCTAAGTAAGCCTTTACATTGTCCTTTCCATGGAAGTATGGGAGGTTAATGTTAGCCTCTTGAGGCTTTTTTTCCTTCTCTCTCTTATAGGAGTGAGGTCTAAGATATGACCTATGCCTTCCTTCATAATAGTCACAAAATTCTTCACTTAGGCTCTTACAAGAGTCATGACTACTATAGGTGACATGTTTTTCTTTTCTTAACTCTTTTAGTATTTTCCTTCTTTCTTCTTCCCTTATTTGTTCCCTTTCATCTTGATTTATTTTTACCCTCTGCTTTCCTTTTTTTTTCTTTCTAGTTTTTCTTTCCATAACTTGAGGGAACTCAACTCATCTAAGATTCTAGATAGAGGATCCTTATGACTAGTACTCTCACCATTAATACTAGATGAATGATGATTCATGTTGGTTCCTAAGTTGTGGTTCTTTCTTGTTGGGGGTTTGCAAAAAGGTAAAAGATAGGGTTCTAAAAGAACTCAGGATAAGTGTGATAAGCAAGAAGAAAGTATTATGCAATAACAAGATAAACTAGGCGTGACTAGTAAATAAAATAAGCTATGAAAGTAAGCAAGAAATTAAAGTGCAAGAAATGTAAACTAGGCGAATCCTAAGAGTGTTTGGATGACCACATTTAAGGTTCCCAATAAAACACTCACTATCCTAAGGGAAAATTGCCTAAAATTATTACACACAAATGAAAGTTTGGTAACCTATTGGAGGCTCCCAACACACTTCCAATGAAAGGCCTTTTTGTTACAAAATTTGAAAGCAATGAAGGTAAGTAAATTGCCAATTACAAAGTTACAAAAAAAGCCCTCAATTTTGGTGGTTGTTCTCTTTTTGGTGTTTCACTCAATTTGGAGTGCTTCTTAGTCCAATAGCTCTTAAGGTGGTTGACCCCTTGCTTCTTGACTCAAATTCTTCAAGGGATGACACCAATTCTTCTTTCTAATTCCCTATATGGCAACTCACAAATAAGGAAACAAAGAGACAAGCAATAACCAAAGACCAAAAAATGAAATGAAAGTTAAACCAATAGAGTTTTAACAAGACAAATTTTCAAGGATTATTCAAAAATTAAAGCAATGAAAAGCACAAAAAAGCAAGCTAGGACTCAAAGAGAAACCTAGAATGGCTCTAGAGTAGAGTAAAAAAAACTATAAAAAAAAGACTCAAGAAATCTCTAGTTTTGGAACTTATTTTCACACTAATTTTCAATTGAAATTTCAGAACAAAGATCGGTATAAAATAGGCACCAATTATAGAACAAATTTTGAGCCAAAACAACAAGCACACTTCCCTTTGACTTTTTATTTTCTGGACACTGATTTTCCTGCCAACTTGTGTGATTTTCCTTATTTTTTACTTTTATCAAAATCACTTGGTTCTTTTTTTATAATTGTTTCATATGTCTATAAAATTCAGTAAAAAAGTGTATCTCAAAATTCGTAGTGACCAATTCCCATTAATTTTTACAAGATCGTATGTTCAAGTTGTCAGCACCAGCGATTTCAACCTAGAAATCAAGAGTAGTGTTTATGTTGCTTCTTGAAGATCAATGGCAGTGGAATAGAGAAGGAAGAAAGATGATTGGAGATTCCACTTCAAGGAGAAGATGAGTCAAGAATAAGCTCACCACCATAGGAAGCCATGGATAAGAGCTTGAAGGTAGGAGAAGATGAGTGGATGGAGAAGGAGCACGAAATTTTATGCCTCAAATGAGATCTGAACTTTGAAGTATAATTCTTAAATGATCAAAGTTGAAAAAATGCACACACAAGGCCTATATTTATAGCCTAAGTGTTACATAAAATTAGAGGGAAATTTGAATTTCTATTCAAATTTCACTTGAATTTGAATTTCTATTCAAATTTCACTTGAATTTGAATTTGAATTTGTGGAGCCAAAATTTCACTAATTATGATTAATGAATTTTAGCTATGGTTCAGCCTAATAATCCAAGATCAAGTCCAAGATTCTCTGCTAAGTTTGCTTAGGTGTCATGAGGCATGTAAAACATGAAGGACATGCACAAAGTGTGACTATATGATGTGGCAATGGGGTGTAACAAGCAAATACTCACCTCCCCCTTAGGAAGTTCCAATATTTAGTTGGATTGGGCTTCTCCCAATTCAATTAAATTTCTCTCCCAACACACACACATCAAATAGTGCACTTAATGCATGTGAAATTAGAAAACTACCCCTAATACAAAAACTAGTCTAGGTGCCCTAATATACAAGGGATGAAAAATCCTACATTACTAGGATACCCTCCCTACACTATGGAGCCTTAAATACAAGGTCCAAAAATAATGAAACCCTAATCTAATATGTACAAAGATAAGTGGGCTAAAACTTAGCCCATGGGCCCAAAATCTACCCTAAAGCTTATGAGAACCCTAGGGCCTTCTCCTGCATCTCTAGCCCAATTTTCTTGGAGTCTTCTATCCAATGCCCTTGGGGGGTAGGATTGCATTAGGCTGACCTAACCTATTTTATATTTTTATAGTCTAAGCCGAAGTCTTATATCCATTACAAGGTGGAGATCTATTAATCAATAATTTCATGTTTATTGTCATTTATTTTCATTTAGTGGCATGCAATTATAAATGCATTTGGTAAATGAATAGTAGTGGGAATTTATTATAGCATTTCAAGATTAGCCTATGAATAGGGAACTCTTGTACCCTCCAAAGGCAGAATTTGAAGATTAATGAAATTTGAGAGTTTCTCTATTGTGAGAATTTTTCTTTTGTTCTTGGGTTAAGAACTGATAGTGTTGGTTCTACCGGCAGGTCGTGGTTAGGGTCACGCTCCTTTTGATAACTTTGGTTCTACTGGAAGGTTGCGGTTAAGGACAAATTCTTTTTTTTATACATGTTTTTAAGACAATTATAAGTGTTCTCTTATCATCTAACCTAAAATCGCCACTTTGATTCATGACTTACTCCTGGTTGGGAAAATCTACCCTCATTTGGTAATTTTGAAAGAAAAAAATACTCCTTCTTGGTAAAAAAAAAAGCCAAAGTGTGGAATGAATAATTGTATCTTAGATATTCCTATCTAAAGATGGTCGGACGCTTTACTCATTGTCATGTCCTTCACTTGAACGTGTCTTTCCCTAGTGTTCAGAAAACAATCCTCCAACGGGTGGGGACCTTCAAAAGACACTCTGATGCTCAAGTTAGCTAGGTCTTGGCGAAAAGAGAATAATGAGCATAGTAAATGAGAGTGAATAGAATAATCCCTATTACCTTGATAATCTAACCTTTTATATATTGGTGGGCCTCAAGGTCCATGGGCCTTACCTTTTAATTAAGGAGATGTAATATGAAATTACTTAACAATGTTAATATAGTATTAAGATAAAATAAGCTAAATTCTTTAACCTCCATGAGGCTGGTCAAGAGGGTACTAGGCCGGGATTGAAAGGGTACTAGATTGTGGCCGAGAGGGTATTAGGTCAAGCCGAGTCAAATACCTAAGGTTTCCTCCTACCAAAGAGGGTTGGGATTATTTGGGTATTCAGCCTATCAAATACTCAAGTTCTTTCTTTATCAAGGGAGTACTAGGTCGTGGCCGAAGGGATCCTAAGTTGCATCGGTATAAGTACCATCGAAGACTTTGATCGGATAAGATCTATAGTTGGTGTTTTACATTTTTTTTATTGTTTCTATTGCAAAGAATAACCAAATATAGAGATTAGAGAGGTTTTTGTCTTTAAAATATGTTTGAAAATCTTAATTAATATAGAGCAAGATAAACAACGATCAAATAGTCTGCATAAACTTTTCTAATAAATACTTTTGCTTTAAGAACTTTTTCTTTTTTGTTCATAACTTTTACTAGACCTTCTAGGCGGTAGTGATGGTTGATGTTATTTTAAAAAATGTCATCCCGCATCTTCATCTGTCGTTTTTATCATGTCTTCCAATCAGTCAATGGTGTGTGGGAACCCTAGTGTGAAGTTTCACATGCATTCGTGTTCTCCTCCCATAAAGTTAACTAAGCAAGTATTCATTCACCCTTTCCTTCATTCTATTCAATTCTCAAACCATTAGGGGATTTCTATTTTCTATTGGAGAGCTAGAGCCTCACCAATAGTACATAAATGAATCCTAGCAGTGAAATAAAGGATGGACAAAGCAGCATCCAATTCCAACTATTCCTGACGCCCAAGACTGCGAGGGTTCTTAAGCAATCAATTGTGATGGCCTGCTAGAAGAACCACAGCCAGGTGACACCTCTCCATGTGGCAACCACACTTCTTGATTCCCTTTCGGGATTCCTGCAACAAGCGTGCCTAAATTCAAAGCCAAATTCCTCTCACCCCTTACAGGTCAGGTAGCTGCCTTCAGGGCGAAAGTATAAAGTGTTTCTGAGTTTCAGAGGGGAAGACACACGAGCTTCTTTCACTTCGCATCTCTATGCATCTCTTCAGAATATTAGAATCATTGTTTTCAAGGATGACAAGTCACTTCCAAAGGGAGATCACATTTCATACTCACTATTGGTGGTAATCCAACAATCTCAAATTTCCATTGTTGTTTTCTTAAAAAATTATGCAAGTTCGCAATGATGTTTGAAAGAATTGGAGAAATAATGGAGTGTCACAGAACCATAGGGCAGGTGGTAGCTATGAAGCATGGGGACGAGTGTTAGGTGGTGTTCCCCATTTCCGGTACTGCACGGGGACAGGGACGGCCAGGGGACACTGTTGACTTATTGGGTACGACTGACTAAGAGGACGACGACTTCATTTTGTAGGGACGTATTGGGGATGGCAGTGGCCTACACGTGCGTCCCCATGGTCCAAAATTTATCGGCTTTCTGTTTTTCACTCTCTCTCTCCTCGTTGGGCTATTCGCCACAATAGCCATTGTCGCCACACACCGAATCTCCTTCGCATTGGTCGACACCGGCAAGGGCAACCACCATGCCGAGTCAGCGAAGTTGAGACACGTTGACTTACATCAAAGCGTGAGTGCAGCAATGTTGTGTGCACGTGTGGCCATCTCAAGCATTGGATACGTTCCAAGCCAAATCCTAGTGGACTTGTCATTGGGAACACAAACCTCGTAGACCCACTTGTTGTTCCTCTGCCACACTCCTCTGTACATAGGAATGGCCATCACCAGGCAAACCACCAGGCAAATCCTCATGGACTTGTTGTTGGTGGTGATGCATTTGATTCAATGGAGGATGTGAGATTTTTAGAGTTTGTAGAACTCTCACTCGATGAGCCAAAATTGGAGAATGAGTTGATCACCGAGAATGTTGACAATGCTTGATATTTTATTTTATTTATTGTTTTAGACATTGAACTAAGTTGTTTGTAGTACTTTTAATGTTAATTTTGGACTTTGTACCTTAATGTTATATTTTGGTAGACCATTGGATTATCTTTAAGTTTATAATATGCTAGTGTTGTTACTTATTTCTCATGTTTTTTTTAATTTTTCAATTTTTTTTAAATAATAAAAAATATTTTAAAAAATTGTTGTTTCCTAGTTGTACCCGTATATTGAGATTTCTAGATTTATCGTTTTCTATCCCCATTCTCATACCCGTATATGTCCCGTGGTCGTTTTAGTGCATCCTTGGGTGGTAGTGCCAGTGTTCTACGATGTTGATCCTTCTGAAGTACGTCATCAAACTGGCCACTTTGGAAATGCATTTCAAAACCTTTTGAACAGAATGTCAATAGACCTAAATTCCAGGTAATTTAACACTTGCTGCTTTTGAGACTTCTACTGAATACTTTCTCTAAAAATAACATTTATCAAATTCATAACAGTGGAGAAATGGAGATGGTGATTAATAATGAGACAAACCTCCACGGAAAGCGTTGGAGGGAGGCACTTCGGGAGGCTGCTGGCATTTCGGGGGTTGTAGTCCTCAATTCCAGGTAATTCAAACACTTTGTCAGACTTCAATTTTTTATGTACTGTATTAACCAATAAAATTGACACTTTAAACATGTAAAGGTATAGGAAATAATAAATATAAAAAATATTGAGATTTTCTTGTAATTTTTAATGTCGAGAAGTCGTGTTAAAATCATTTTATAGAAAGGAAAAATATTTAAAAGACGAAACAGAGGAAATATGTGGCAGAGTTTGAGAATTGCAGTAATAAGTGTTTACAGAAAATTTGGTAAAAAATAAATTGTTTATAAACTTAAATTTCAAATTAATTGATATTTATAATTAATTAGAAATTAACAATGATAATCTGATAAAATAATAATTCTTATTTAACTGTATTTTTCGGAAATCAAACAAAAGTTGTTAAAAGTAGCAGAGCAATAAAAGCACATTTGTTTTTTGTTTTTGAAAGAAAAAAATGCTTGATTAAGTTATTTCTGAAAACCATTTTTTTATAATAAACCCCCTCATGTTCTATTACAGTATTGCTCATGGTCTTCTTTGTGCTACATCATCTTATTCCTCCCTTACTCTCTTCCGTCCCATTCTAAAAAAATAATTTTTTAGAATTGTTCTACAACTTACTTTTAAAAAACCAAAAAAATAAAAACACAATCTAACATACTCCAAGAATCATAATAGATGTATGTTACTTCTAAGGTTATCAAATTCGAGAGTTTGCGTAGACTTGTGAGAATTCGATAAACTCGACTCGTGAACTCAACTTCTAAACTCGAAAGAGTTCACTTCATATATAAATAATAACAAAATATCTATACATAACATACTTATTAAACATTTCAACAATATAGTAAAGTAAAATACTAAATCATAAATTTCACAATATTTAAATAACTAAGTCTAGTAATGCATCACTACTAGATAATAACTTGTAGGTGTCATACTAGTGGTAAATCATTTCCATCGAGGGTTTGATGTAATTAGAGAACAAGGGTTTAATGTTATTAAAGGTGAATTTTTTTTATTTGAGAATAACACATTAATTGAAGGTATGTTGAATACTAAAAAGACGGAAAACAACCAAAATAACTTACATTTTGGTCTAATTTTTTTAACTTGTTGACTCGTTGACTAGGTGGTAAACTTGAGTGTCCACCGAGTTTACTTAGAGTTTATAGAGTCTACTCAGAATATGCTAAAAAAGAGTTTACACATGAGTCAACTCACAGAGAGTAAGTGGACTCGTAAACTCGTAAAAGTTAATGAGTTAACTTGAGAGTTTAATAACCATGCACACTTGTATCCAATTATAATTTTTTCACTCAAATGTGCCACTGATTTTGATGTGTGTGTGTGTGTGTGTGTGTACCAGAGATCAACGAAGAGGAATCAAACAGACAAAAGAAGTTAGAACAATAATGAAGTAAGAAAAATAACAAAGACAAAATATAAAGAAAATAAATGGTATGAAGACAAATTAGATAAACATGCAAAGATTTAAATCAAAAACATTAAAAGAAAACAGAAACGGCAGAGCCGCACTGGATCTGTTGGGGGGAGGAAGAGAAGAAACTGGAGCGACCGTAGAGCCGTACAAGATCAGTCAAGAGGGAGAAGAGATATGAAAGAAAGAACTTGAAAATTTACTAACGAAAGAAAAACTTACAAAGAGTGTTTCCAAGAGCTTCTCTCTCTACAATCTGTTTGACTATTCTATCTCAAAGGGTGCCTCACAATGGACTTGAGGACTCCTTTTATAGAAATTTTTTATGTACTGTAGCTACAATACAGGTAACAAAATTGGAACTGTGACTACAGAAACCGGTAAAATTTATACATCATCTAAACAAATACCAAAACAATCATCTTCATTTTGGTAGAAATCATCATCCTTTTCAGAAGAGTTGGTGTCTTCTTTCTTTGAGGAAGAGCTTCCTTCTTCTTGAATTTAAAGTAATTTTATAACTTCCTTTAAGTTTTTGGTGAAATGTTCTTTGGAGTTGGATCCTGCCAGGAAAATAGTTAGTTGGGACTTTTGATTGAGGAATAAAGAAGTCTTTGGATCAGCAGCTTTCAGGAACCCTGGATGGGTTTTAAACCAGATCTGGTTCGGCCTTTGAGGCATCAAACTGATTCCACCACTTGACAAATGCATGTCGCTATAGGGATGGAAATTGCTTGTTGTTTTCCGTCTTGCTATACCTGTATTGCCATGAAAATATCCAAGACAAAGCAAAACTAGAAAAATATTTTAAGTCTACGAAAATTCGTGATTCCCGAGAATTAAACATCTTGTTAAATTGAGCAAATCCACGTTGAACTTGTTCTGGATATATTTCTAGAATTGGACCCAAAAAATCCCACCATTGAAGGAACCAATTTGGAAAATTATATATTGTGTTAGTCTTGAAGTAAATGAGCCATGAATGTTTGTATTTGTTGTTTTGATGCCAAAATACTTTGGTCCAGGCATCCATATAATCCCAATAGGTGTAACCTCTAGGATCAAAAGGTAGAGAAATTTTTTTTATTTCATGTAAATTGGGTCCAAATTGTCTGGGTTGCATGACCTTTAAAATTTGGATTGTTGAATGGGTGTTTAATGACAGATCATTTGGGTCTTTGAAGTGTTTGATGGACACTGAGTTTGAGTCTATCAAAATGAACTCATAGAAAGTTCTAGTTTTGTTAATTGTTGTTGGTTTGAAATGGAATCCTAAAGGAAACGCCTTGGCTATAGCCTTGAAGGGATTTTTATCCCAATACTCCGGCTCCATCTGCAAAACAGTTGAAAATTTATTTTTTGAAATATAAACGTTAGTAGATTTTTGGGCTGGTGTTGCCCTTTTGGTTGTTGGGGTCAATGTTTGTTCCCCTTTTGAAATGTTACAGACAACTTTGGATTCTTTGGTTATTTGGATAAGGGTTTTTAAATCAATTCAAATTCATCGTCTGATTCTGAGGCTATGTTAACCCATGTTTTCTTTGGAAGTTTGGTCAGGCCAATTTCTTGAAGGGCCAAAAGTGTTTGTATTGGGAAGGCATAGTCAACCTTGGTTTGTTTTAATGTTTGTTTTTTTGGGAGTTCTTGAGTGGATGACTCAAGTTTAATTGAGACTATTTGGGTCGATGACCCTTTTGCTTTTGGCTTCTAGGTAGATGACCCAGCCTGGGTTGGTGACCCAGAAGATGATGGTGAACTCTTTTTTGGAGATGGCTTTGGTAGAGCCAGTTTGAATCCTTTTCTTGTACTTCTTCCTCCCCTCAGGGAGGTGCCAGATGCCCTAGGAGGCATGGGAATTTCTCTGTAAGAATTCACGGATAAGATAGTCAGGCCGAGAGTTTGAAGTGCCTTTGATATACTCTATGTCAAAATCAAAAACACTTAAAATTGCTTGCCATCTTGCAAAAATTTGTTTTGAGGCAATATTTTTGACATCTTTTTGTAAAATATCTTTGGCTGACTTATAGTCCATCCGTATTAAAAACTCTTGATTTAATAAATCAGATTGAAATTTGGAGATGCACAAAACAATTGCTAAAACTTTTTTCTTGACAGTTGAATATTTCAACTGTCCAGAATTCCAATGTTTAGATGTGTATGCAATGACATTTTCTTGGGTATTGACTCGTTGTTTGAGAATACCACCATAACCTATGTGAGATGTATCTGTTTCGACAATTTTGAATGTCTGCGAAACTGGGAGATATGGACATTTTATAGATTGGACTTTGAGTTTAATATCCTTAACAACTTGGGTATAAATGTCAGACGAAGGAGGAGGAATTTTTCGCAACCTATAATGCAGTGGTTTGACACTATTATTTAAATATGGTTCAAATTCTTCGACATAATTTAAACAACCAAGGAATCTTTGTAACTGGGTTTTATCTAAAATTTGGTTGGGGAATTTGTTCGCAAACTCAATTGACCTATCTATTGGTATGATTGTTCCCTGGTGTATGTTGTGACCAAGAAATCTGATCTTTGTCTGAAAAAGATTGATTTTCGATTGGGAGACCGTAAGACCATTTTGTTTGATAATGTGAATGAAGGTCTACAGATGTTAAAAATATTGATCAATATTTTGAGAAAAAGTTAAAGCATCATCTATATAGATAATGAAAAATTTTGAATAGGGATTAAAGATGTCATTCATGATTTTTTGGAATTCTGAAGGGGCATTCTTCAAACCAAATGGCATAACGTTCTATTCATATTGCCCGAAAGGTACAGTGAAGACAGTTTTGTACCTATCAGATTCTTGTATTTGGATTTGCCAAAATCCTGACTTCATGCCAAATTTGGAGAATATCTTTGCAGAATTCAATCCAATGAGTAAATCTTTTTTGTTTGGAATAGGATACCTAATCCATTGTAAAGCTTGATTCAGTGCTTTATAGTTTATAACTAGACGCGGTGTACCCCATTCAAGTTTGGCTTTTTTGTTGACATAGAAAGTAGCACAAGACCGTGGGCTTTTGCTCTTCCTAGTTAAATCCTTATCAAGAAGATCCTTAATATCCTTTTGGTAATATTGAAGGAGTTCTTCATTCATTTGGATTGGTCTGGCTTTTGTGGGAATTTGTTTTTCCCTAAAGTCTCTCTCATACGGGAGATCAAGTATGTGTTTTTTCCGGTTCCAGAATGCATGAGGCGAATCTGAACAAATGGTTGATTGAATATGTTGTAACAGAGATTGGATTTTTTCCTTTAATTGAGGCTTTTCCAATTGTATTTGAATATTGTTAAAAGAAACTTCTTCTTTTAAAAAATTGATCTGGCTAATCTTCTTTTCTAAGAAGTTTATGTTTCTTGAAATAGGTTTAGTAGAAATGTTAAATGTGATTTTTCTTCCTAGATGGGTAGTGGTTATTCCTTCCTTAGATATTTGAAGGGGTAATAAAGATGTGATGAAGGGTGTTCCTAGGATAACTTCATTCTTAAGGTTTTTTACCAAAAGAAAATTTGTTTCAATCCTAAGACCCTGATTTTCTATAATTGTGCTTGATAACTTATAATTAATTTTTAATTTTGAACCATTTGTTGTACTCATCTTTTCTGAGGTTTTCTCAAAGAATTTTGTAGGAACTAATCATTCCTAAATACAATTTGAATCAGCCCCAGTGTCAAATAGGGTCATTGTGTCTAAAAAAATCATTTATAATGATTCTAATATTAATATAAAATTTTTGGATTTTAATCTTGTTGATTAATCCCATGAACATTTCATCTTCTTGATCATCATTTTTATCTCATTTTCTTCACTTTCTGAATCACTGTGTTCTTTGAAATGAGATAGGATGATTTGATGAAGTTCTTGTTGTTGTCTAAGTTCTTTAACCTCTTGTTTTAGGTTGTTGATTTCTGTTTGGAGATCTTGGATTGTGGTAGGTTTGACGGAAGTGTTTTCCAGTCTTTTGAGAATATTGCTAACATCAAATTTGTTATTGGTAATGAAATCTTTTGGCTTAGGTTTGGTTTCCAAAGTTTTTTTAGTTTATTCAAGAAAACCTTCTTTTCCCAAGGGTCTGGTATGGAATTGATTGGCTCTAACAAAAGATCCTGATCTCTTGTTAGGGTGTTAATTTATTGGGTATCTTCATCATCTGTAGATGGTGGTTGATCATCCCGTTGAATTAGGTTAAGATTTTCTTCAGAGGATACATCTTCGGTTTCTTTCTCTGAGGTTTCAATGAGTAGATTATTAATCTGCTCTTCTATGGATGGTTCTAGGTTGAGGTTTCTTAATTTCTTCTTCAACCAACAATATTTGCTAATGTGACATTGTTTTCCGCAATTATAACATACTATTTTGGTTTTTGTATTAAGTTTTTGAGTATCGGTATTTTTGCTAGTTAAGGTTCTTGATTATATGTGGTTCTAGGTATACTAGAAGTTGTATCTAATCCTTGAAGGTTTATACTAGGAAACTGGTTTTTGTGACTCGGATCTAGATCACCCTACTAGAATTGACTAGGTTCTTACCGAGAAAGACCTTCTTGCCGATTCATACTCGGATCTTGAGGCTTCTATCTTAAATGAGAAAGAGTTTCTCCTTTTGAAGGTTATTTCTACCTTATCAGAATTATTCTGCTTGATTTGTTCTATGGTTGGAGCGGGTCTGGGGACTGACGGTGTGGCCTTGTCCATGATCCATTTTTTAGGAAGAGTTACCTCATCCCATTTTATGGTTATTGGGAGAGAAACATTAGCCTTTGTCATATCAGTGATCAACAAAGTTGTCTCTCCTCTTTGAGGTTTTAGAAGGACTCTTGATGCACAAGTGTTCATGACCTTATATTGGATCCTATAAATTAAGGCTACTGGAATTGATCATTCTTTCATGTCAAGTCCATGAAAGTGGATATTTAAGAATAGAGAGTCAAGAATGTTTCTATCCATCAGACTCGCCGTTTAGTTTGGGTAACAGTTGAAATAGACTGGTCCTTGATATATATATATATATATATATACACCTTTCCTTTTTTTTCTATAGGAATGAAAGTGAGGCTATCAAAAACATTGTTGAATATGTTACATGTTTGTTAGAAGAGACAGAGTTATTCATTGTCAATAATCTAGTGGGAGTAGAATCTCGAATACAAGATATGATTTAACTACTAGAACACAAACTATCAAACAATGTTGTACTATTAAGGATATGGGGAATGGAAGGCATTGGTAAAACAACCATTGCAACAACCATTTACAACAAGATTGGCAACAATTTTGAGGGAAGGAGATTCCTTGCACAAATTGGGGAAAATTGGGAGCAAGATGCTGGCCAAGTGCATTCATAACAACAAATTCTACTTGATGTTGACAAAGAAAAAAAAAACAAAGATACTTAACATTGAATTAGGAAAAAATATATTAAAGAAAAGACTTCACCATAAAGGGTACTTCTTATAGTTGATGATGTGAATAAATTGCACCAGTTGAATACTTTGTGTGGAAGTCATGAATGGTTTGGTTCAGGGAGTAGAATAATAATCATCACAACCAGAGATATGCATATACTTAGAGGGAGAATAGTAAACCAGGTGTATACTTTGAAAGAAATACATTAAAGTGAATCTATTGAGCCTTTTAGTTGGCATGCATTCAAGCAACAAAGTTCTAGAGAAGATTTAACTGAACTTTCTAGAAATGTAATTGCTTATTATGGGGGATTACCACTAGCTCTTGAAGTCCTTGGGTTCTATTTGTTTGATAAGGAGGTAACAGAGTGGAAGTGTGTTTTGGAGAAACTCAAGAAAATTCATAATGATGAAGTACAAGAGAAGTTAAAAATAAACTTTGATGGTTTAAATGATGATACCAAGAGAGAAATATTCCTCGATATAGCTTGTTTCTTTATTGGGATGGACCGAAATGATGTTACACATATACTAAAAATGCCAGTGGACTTTTTGCTGAAAATGGAATATGCGTCCTCGTAGAGCGAAGTCTTATTACTTTTGATGAAAAGAACAAGCTTAAAATGCATGATTTGCTACGAGACATGGGAAGGGAAATCATTCATGCAAAATCATCAAAGGAACCTGAGGAGCGTAGCAAGTTATGGTTTCATGAGGATGTACTTGATGTATTATTAAATGAAAGTGTAAGACCAACATTTATTTATTTATTTTGGATGTGCAACTAGAATCCATAGTTTTATTTTACATTTTTTTCAATTTGATTTTACAGGGAACAAAAGTTGTTGAGGGATTCACTTTGATGCTACCAAGGACTACTAATACAAAATGTTTGAGTACTCTAACTTTTAAGAAGATGAAGAAACTCAGGTTGCTTCAACTTTTTGGTGTTTGACTTGCTAGAGATTTTAAGAACCTTTCGAAAGATTTGAGATGGCTATGTTGGGATGGATTTCCTTTAAAATTCATACCAGTAGAATTTTATTAAGAAAGTTTAAGGTGTTTGGTTTGCATTTTTATTTTCTATTTTCATTTTCTAAAAAATGTTTTCATTTTCAAAAGATTAGAATTCTAAAAATATGTTTGGTTTGACTTCTTGTTTTCTGCTTTCAAGAAATAAAAACACTGAAAATGCGTTTTCAAAAGGAAATGTATTTTTAGATTTGCTTAAAATTACATTTTTTGCCACCGCGTTTTCATTTTACCCAAAATGAGGTTCCTGGTTTCAACTGAAAACAAGATTTTATTGTTTCCAGTTTTTGGTTCGTTTGGGAAAATATTTTCATTGAAAATGAAAACAGAAATCCAATCAAACACATTTCCATCACCATTTTCTATTTCCAATGAAAATGAAAACAAAAAACAACCAAACCAAACACCCCCTTAGTTTCCATTGAGTTAGAAAACAACAATGTCAGCCATCTGTGGAAAGAGGCCCTGGTATTTATTTTGAGTTAAGTTTTTGGCATTTCATGAATTATCTTTTATTTTCTTATTGATTGATGCAATCTAAATTAAGCAGTTCAAATATTAATATTATTCAATTATGTGATACTTTTAGACCTAAATATTTTCCTTGCATTTTCCTCCCAATCTTTCTTTCAAGTACTTTGAATAAAGTTTACCAAATAATGAATTTCTAACACAACATTTTTTCTTCAAATTTTTTAAATTAAGGTTCGTCAACATTTTCCAATAGTTTTGTATTTAGGAGATGAGTTCAAATATGATTATTGTCAATGTCAATTTTATTAGTACTATGTTTAAATGATGTGTGTGAACCCATCATTTTAAACATAAATCTCTTACAAAGTGTTTGTAATAATTAAACTTTAGTAATATAAATTAGTTATGCTAATATAACCTGGAACTTTATATATTTAACAAGCTCTAACATGAAAATTCTTTTTTAGTACCAAAGATAAAACATATAGCCATCTACATCTAGTGCAAAAACTTTGAATGAATAGAAGGGAGATGTAAAGATTGTTTTGAATACTTGGTTAAAGTCCCTCTAATCTCAAATATCAAAACTATCTAATATTTATTACTTGTTATCCCTAAATTTAAACTCTCTATAGTATGCCAACAAATTGTAGCCCTTGTAGAAAAATTTGAAAGCAAAAGTAAAACTAAACCAATTGACATTAAAAATAATGACACTACATAAATGTAAATATTTTTCTTTCTACTTGCAAGGTTATTGTTGATGCATCATAATTGCTTCCATCTAATTGAAGCTTCTATATATATTTTCTCTGTAACATTTCTTTTCTTGCGATTGATGGAAAAGCTAAAAATTCTCAATCTTAGTCATTCTTATTATTAGACTCAGATTCCAGACTTTTCAAACTTACCATATCTTGAAAAGCTAATACTGATAGATTGTCCAAGACTATATGAGGTTTCCCATACATTACTAGAAAATAGGCTTTTAAAATTAATTTTTTTCGACTTTCAGCATCGATTTTTAACCGATGTTGAAACCACTGACGTTAACGAACTCCATGTTAACATCAATTTTCAAAAAATCAATGTTAACATACACAACACAACATCAGTTTTTTAGAAAACCGATGTCATATAATTAGCAATAAACCAAAACAAATGTAAAATATGCAAAACACATCGGTTTTTTCAGAAAACTGATGTTGTGGTACATAAATAAACATCGGTTTTTAGAAAAATCGATATTGTTGTACACCTAATAACATTAGTTTTCCTAAAAACCGATGTTGTGGTATATAAATCAACATTGGTTTTTAGAAAAATCAATGTTTTCATACACCTAACAACATTGGTTTTTCTAAAAATTGATGTTGTGATGCATACAGCAACATCGGTTTTCTGGAAAACCGATATTGTGAGGGCACCACAACATCGGTTTTTCCAAAAATCAATGTTGAGAGTGCACCACAACATCGGTTATTAGGAAAATCGTGTTGTCAGGCATAAAACAACATCGATTTTTCTAAAAACCAAATGTTGATTTATGCACCACAACATCGATTTTTAGAAAAATAGATGTTATTTTTTGCAATTTTTTTTAATACTTGTTTTGTTTTTTTTTTAATATTACCCAAACCTGCAAATTAAAATACAAACCAATCTAGACAGTATAAATTTTTATTGAATAATTACTATCAATTGTAAGAAATAGTTAAAGAAAACAATAATATCAATACATAAAATCATCTACTATAACCGAATATAATTAAACTATCTATAAAATTGTAAAATTCCTTAAACACCTAGTATTTCATTCTTAACTTTGAGATAACATCTTGCCCACATAATGCAAATTGCCTTTAATGTCTTTGGTTCCCATGGTCTTGGATCAGTAAAATATTGCAAGATATAATAAAATATAACTTAATAAGTATAAATAATAACAAGTATAACAAATGAAATTAGTTTTAAAGTAAACAATTATCATTTCCTAATTATCCTTGAAACCTCTTAGGACTATCGTTGACATCCAATGCATCTCATAATAGCTACACTTAGTGTTTCCTCTTTGCTTATTACACAAAATTCACTAAGATATTCAAAGTTAATCAAAAATTAGTGTACATAGTAATAAAATGTAATTTTTAAGATATTAAATATTGTTTAAATGACTTACTTTAACTTAAATTTATTTAGCAGTAGCCTTGGATTTACTTCCTTGAATATCGTTGAATCCCTTCAAAGCACTGGTTAAGAGAAACATGCATGCCTATTGTATGATTAAAATATTGATGTCTTGCAAATGATAAAGTAAATGTCTTACAAATTACATTTGACATGTTAATAATTCCTTTCAAGTAGTTGTCAGGCTTATTGTGCAAGGAACAAAACCAGACAACAACATTGTCCTTAGGACATATAACGACCTGTTGCTAATGTGCACTGCATTGGAGAATCTCTCTATGAATTATGCATCCATTTCTTAATATAATCCTCATATTCAAATTGCAATTGCCCAAATCTCTGTATGGACTGTGACTCATGGAATCCATACACAAAGGCATTCTCCGATCCTAGACTTAACTCATTCATATGCCTATTGCTGCTAAAATAAAGTAAATTATGCATCAATTTAAAACAATCAGTTATGTAATGGACTATAATGTAAAGTAACTTATAGAATCCACATTTGTATAACAAAGATGTTAAGACATTGATCATTGTGTGCTATTTCAGAAAGATCTTCATGTTTTATGTACAAGGGGACATTATCATTATACACCTCAAACATAGTTGAATCCTATGGCACCTACATAGGCTTGAGGAAAAACTTTGGGATCATTAATCTTATTTGGTATAGGGGATCATCATCAGGTTTCGCCCTATCTACAGGTTTCACCAGTCCTTCAGCTCCTTATTTATCATATACATTTAATAAACATAAGTCATTGATAGTCAACACTTTATTTGTAACAAATCATTTTTGTAATAATAACAAACACAAGAAAAAGAAATACTTGTTCTAAAAAAGGATGTAAAAGATGTGTCGGCCAAGCAAGGAAGGTGTTAAGGGTCTACCCCACTAGCTGAACCTCTTGAGTGGGTACAGGGACGCAAGCATTAGCATCTTGAACTTCCTCAACACTAACCTTCACTTGATCATTGCCCAACGGGACATTGTAGATGGTTGTCGACCCCTAATAAACTCTTTCAAGGGCAACCAAGCAGGGATGATTGTCATCAACATACAACCCACATTTCTCTTATTCACACGTGTTTGGGTCATGCCTCGAGGGATCGAAAACACTTCCCTTTGTGCTGACACGGGCAACGGAAGGACCAACCTCAGACTCAGGAGGCAGTACGAGTCCATGGGATTGCATATGCGATTGCATCTGGTTGAAGGACAACATTAGTTGTCGAGTCACCTTTTTAGTGATCGACTGCTCCAACTGGTCCCTGATTTTTTGTGTCAATTGCTCTAGCTCTTTGGGAGTGATGGATGTAGAAGTGCAGGAGCTTTTTGAACCTGGTCCAAAGTATTGTTTGATCGTGACACCTACTCCAACAACACGGACACGATCATAGTACTTTGGTCGCCCAATGGCAACAGTCAGCACATCCTAACGTCCATGGGTGACAAAGCTACCCTGTGTTGAGTGCTCTTTAAGGGAATCCTACAATCAACAAAATATTGCATCAGTCTACAGACTATTATCGTTATTACAAAAATTGACCATTGAAATCAAAAAATAACTTACAATCCTATTTGCAATTTCGTGTGCTACTTCAGATGTCATCTCTCTAGATTTTTTGGTGTGAGTCATCTTCCACTTCATGTGTCGTCTAATGGGAGATGGAGGATCAACAATTGTTTCTGTGCTCCTGGATTAAGCTGCTTGCTCCAATTGTTTCTTTTGTTTTTCCTCCATTAACTTTTCTTCTAGTAAATTATAACCCCCATGAGACAACACGTGAGGGGCAGTGTTGAGTTTCTGGATGACCTGGGCATTCTTTCTAACATCCTGTCACAATTAGACAAAAACTTGTCAACAAAATGCACTTGAAAATAATGCATAACTGTCAAATTCATAAACAATGCAAGTCAACTAACTTTCCATGAAGGTTCTCTACGACTCTGACAAAATTGTTGCCACTTTTCTTTGCCAATATCGTCCTCCTCCTTGCCTTGTTCTAGAGTCAATTTGGATGTCAAATCTGACTTAAACTTCCTCCATCGCTCTCCTATCGTCTTAAGGATTTTCTTCTTCGTCCTTTGGTTGGATGCTTCTGGAATATCAAATTCACCATGCGATACGAAAAATACATTTAATAGTTAGTCAATAACATTCAACATTATAACACTTTTAGTAAAACCAATTACAATAAAATTTAATTCAAATACTTGAATGTCCTTCCAAATCAAATCCATCTAAGCCGCGAGAACTTCTTTCCAATTAACAAATGTAACGTCCACCTTGTCTCAAGCGATGATCCCCAAATACATCCTTAATTTCTTTCTGTAAGGACCATCAACTTTCCCAGTGTTAGGATCCATATAAACCACTGATCTCTCCATTCTAATGGGTCTGGTATCCAAGGATCTGATCTGTGTTGCTTTTCTAGTCTTCTTCGGAGAAGACGACGAAGGTGCTGACTCAGAAGGAGGGGAGTTCGGTGGTTTAGTCATGTGTCTGTTAAAAAATAACATTAATTAAAATCAACTCAAAAGACTAATTACGTTAATTATTACTTAATATTAATGGGGAATTAAAATTTATAATAGGATGAAAGACTTTAGAAAAAACATTTAACTACTTGTAAATGACTAATATATTTTTTTCTAGGTAATCGATATTTGTCTAGAAAAATATATAGTAAATAAAAAATGTTTTCAGGTGCCTTAAGCCTGAGTTTTACTCACTTTATTTGCTGAAGGGACAAACCTAATAATATTAATTAATCTTTTTCTATAAGTAGAATGAACAAATATAATGAATTGAGTTTATGGGAGGTTAGATGATGAATAAAGATTTGAATTTTTATTCAAAGAAATTTTCATATTTAACTTATTTAGTTTTTGTTCTTACATATATATATATATATATATATATATATATATATATATATATATATATATATATATATATATATATATATATATAATTAAATTGTTACAAAATTTAAATTTTTTATGATAAATATCTTTTTTTTATTTGCTAAAAGATTTCATTAATAAAACTAAACCTGTAACACCTTGAAATTTCACTAACTATAAATCGATGTTTAATTTTATTAATTGTGTTATTTGATTATATGATTTATTTGAATGAGATTTCAAATTTTACCTAAACCTATTCGGGTAAAACTGCGATCTTGGATTTACTAACCGTTGGATCGTCTTCAAATTTTTACTATAGGTTCCTAACACATGTCCCCACGGTTTGACTATTGGGATTTTCAAAATAAAAATTTCTAACCTCTCATTTAGTGTGAGAAGCGTACTAAGCACAATTCTTTAGTGTGAAAAACATG
The DNA here is from genome assembly GCF_000004515.6 of Glycine max. Lineage (NCBI taxonomy): Eukaryota > Viridiplantae > Streptophyta > Magnoliopsida > Fabales > Fabaceae > Glycine > Glycine max. Next base: position 20,447,888 of record NC_016090.4, on the reverse strand, counting down.
ATTTTTCGCTCGTCTTCTCTCCAAACGCCCACCCAAGCCCTAACACCTCCTCCTCCACCACCCATGACCACTGGTGGCCACCAAGAGCCATCGTTGCTTGCCGCCAAACCACCACACCAAGAGGAACATTTTAATTGAAGCGAAATCCTCATAATCCACCTCAAGGATTTGGTGGAGAACAATCCCTCAATCCTTTCTTTCATAGCTTCTCTAAGGTAATCTTGACTTTTAAGCATTTCTCCTAGTTAGTTTGAGCTTCTCTTAGTATCTCTTGTGTTTTGGGTATTGTAATAGGGTGTTTTTACACTTCCTTTGAAAAACCCTTGAAAATGAGACGTTGTAAAAGTTATCTTTTTATAAAATTGATGTTATTTTCTTGACCTTCGTTGAACCCTAATCACATTGGCGTGATCGGAATTTCAAAATGACATCTCTTTTTAGTAGAATCCGAAACACCCTTTAGCCCTTTATGTTTTCACAAGGGCAATTGACTCTGAATGTTGTTATTAACCTTGTTTTTGAAGTCTATACTAAATTTTCTTTGATTTGGTATATAGAATGACGTGTTTGAACTGATGAACGTGAACGAGAGAGATCTCTAAATGACACAAAGAGGAATTGATGGAGAGCTCACGACAGGTGAAATGAGTTTATTATAATTTACGGCTTTTGATACCATAGTTGGGGTCAGGGAACCTAACTATGGGGATGTATGTCTATCTCTGTTGCATGCTGGTTTTCAAGAAAAATAATGTTTTTGACTAATGAGATGCGATACATCTGTTATTGGTAAATGACATTATTATTTTTATTAGACTTGTGTTATCTGAAGACCTGGGGAGTGTGAATCTTAGGCATAAACTATATATGTATGTATATGAAAAATGTGATTTACTGATGATATTTTTATTGTTGATATTAATTAATATGAGGTGATGTTGATGTTTATGATAATATTGATAGAGAATGATGTTGTTATTGAAGATGATATTGATAATAATTGATACGAGACGATGTTGGTGTTTATGATAATATTGATATGAGATGATGTTGTTATTGATGATTATGTTGATATGAGATGATGTTGTTGTTGTTGATAGTCATTGAGATGAGATGATGTTGATGTTGAGAATGACATTGAGATGAAATGATGTTGATAATGACATTGAGATGAAATGTTGTTGATGTTGAAAATGTCATTGTGATGATGTGTGATTTGTATGTACATGAGGGGTGCAATGACCATGATGGATATCCCTGGTGGGGGAAATAGATTGGTTAAAGAGTTTTAAGCATCTCTAGAGGGGGGTGGCTTTGAACCTTTAATTATCCACGATTAGTACATTGATGGTGCCCATGTTTCATACTTCATATTGCATGGAAATAGTATAAACTTTGTGAGTAAGTACTTGTAGTTTCTCATAAGGGGGAATACTTGTACTTGGGGGCATGTCACTTGGTTTGGAACTCCCTTGAGACTTAGGCTGATCAACATTGGGGGGGGGGAGGAGAGTTGCCTGTGCACGACAAGGTGACCTCAACACTTGTTGCCTAGTTTTCTTAAGTGAGAGTGTTGCATGTACACGTTTAGGCCATTTCCTGATGAACGGTATCACGTTGCATTTGAGAGTTGAGGTCAGGTGCATGCATCATACTGAGCATGATTGATTGGAATTATGGACGAATGATGACTACTTGTTGAGTGTATGTTGGACTAATGGATGTTTGTGTATGATTATGGTATTTGTTAATGCTTTCTTACTAATCATAGTTATTTGATTTTTGAGTTAATTTCTTTTATAATAAACTCACCCTTGCAATTTTTGAACTGTGTGGTTGGTACCTGTGATGATCACGAACCTTCGTTCATGGGAGCAGACGGATATCAGTAGAGTACGTGAAGTGAGATTCTTTTGTAGAGCCACTAAGCCGACATGATGACGTTGAGATTATTTTGGAAGAGAGTTGTGTTTTATTAATCAACTCCTTTGTAGCTGGTTCTATAATTTTTTTTAATTGAGGATGTAAATCACAGATTCAATTATATGTATGAACTAATTTACTTTCCATTATGTAAATGATGTGTACTTAGTTAATATATATATATATATATATATATATATATATATATATATATATATATATATATATATATATATATATATATGTATTCATTTAAGTCATTGTGGGTTGTTTGGTGAATGTACATCGCGAAAAAAAAGTCTCATTTTTCATAAGCAAATTAACGGAGTTTTCATTTAAAAAAATTAAAATTTACGTGGTTTAGAGTAATGATATCGTAGCGACGAGGCGGGTCGTTACAAAACCTGGCACAAGGTGTGATCAAGATTAGATAAAAAAAAATTTAAAAAAAAGGATTAGAAATTATGAGACCAATTGAATTTTGAAAGATGGCATTTAAAACTAAAGGACCGTAAAAAGAGATAATTTGACTTAATAGGGGTTGTTTTCATGAATTGTTCCAAGACAAGGCAAATTTTATCTGCCATTCCGCAAGACAGATTTCAAGATATAGATTACCCTTGTTTCCATTTCTATTTGTATTATCCAACATGCATAACACTATCCCTACAACATAGATACACTAAGTCTCTTATGCTTCCTTCACTCAATACTTAGTAGTTTCTTCATTCATGTTCATAAGACTATAAGTCATCTAAACTAGACTCCCGCATGATTAGATAGTAGCTCATTTAAGAATAAAATACTAACCCTCTTCACATATGAATACCCAAGATTACATTTTGCACACAAATTTCACTAATGACCATGTTGTCATGTCCAATCATGAATAACATGCCTTAAAAGATGATATTGGTATAAATTGGAGATAAAAGCAATTTTAGTAGTTTCAAATTCTATAGAACAACATTAATTAAATCTATTTTCAACTAAAATACAAACCAAGTGTCAACATATTCAAAACGTAGAATTTTATTGCTTTATTATAGCAGCCACGCAGTAAACCACTCAGTAGGACAAGTTACACTATAAAAATCATCAAAAAATGTACAAAAATAAAAATGACATGGGATCAATTGCATCACAAAGAGGACACACGCGCCTACAAAAATACCAAAGGGCATTAAAAACCAAGATTTTTGTCAATCACAATGCAGCTTGTATCACAGGGCAGAAGTGTAACATGTTTTCAGAAACATATATAAGCACCTATGTTGCATAACTTACATAGTGTATTAATATGTAGAACTTAGGACTTAGATAATATACACTTAGGTTTTGTTTTAACATGACCAGTGGTAAGGTATATCATTCATAGAAGGTTAAACTCACTTAATTTGCACACAAATACAGTCAAAACCTAAGCTCATAAGATAGTAAGATACACACATTACCAAGAGTGACAAAGTGTCTTAATTCAAATGCAATATGCATATAAAAAAGAATTTTCATGTTTGTAATGCACTATAAATTCAGATAATAGAAGGAACCATCCCTAGCTTCTTGCTTACTATCACCATCAAAACCAAAGACAGAAACAAGCATTTATAGAAGACTGACCTTTCATGACCGAGAACGAGAACGAGAACGCAATAGTGAGTAGAGTTGTGAGTGAGAGCGAGAACAAGAGCGCAAGAGTCAGAGATGAGGGGTCACTGTGCAGCTACAAAGAGTGTGTGAGTGAGAGTGAGAGTGAGAATGAGAGCACGAGAGTGAGAGATAAGGGGTGTCGTCGTGCCGCTGCAAAGAGTGTGTAAGAGTGAGGGCGAGAATGATAGCACGAGAGTGAGAGATGAGGGTGGGAGATGATTTAGAGTGAGCACGAGAAGAGGAGGAGACAAATTTAACTAAAAGAAACACAACATCAATTTTTCAAAAAACTGACGTTAACATGATTTCGTTAACATCGGATTTTGAAAAAACTGATGTTAACATGAGTTTGTTAAAAACCGATGTTGACATGAGTTTGTTAACATTGGTTTTTTTAAAAACCAACGTCAACAAACTCATTTTATTTATGAATATGTCATTGTATTTTTGTTAATATCGATTTTTAAAAAAATTAATGTTAACATAACGATGTTAAATCTATTCTTTCTAGTAGTGATACCATTGGATATCTGAGGGTAGTTGTGTTGATAAATTTGGAAGACTGTATTTGCCTTCGTAACCTTCCAAGAAGCATTTATAATTTGAAATCTCTGAAAACTCTTATTCTTTCTAGGTGTTTGATGATTGACAAGTTGGAAGAGGACCTAGAAAAAATGAAATCTTCGACAACACTGATTGCAAACTGATTGTGGATAATACAACAATAACAAGAGTGCCTTTTTCAGTAGTACGATCAAAAAGTATTGGGTATGTTTCTCTATGTGGCTATGAAGGATTATCACATGATGTATTTCCTTCTATTATTTGGTCTTGGATGTCACCAACAAATAATCCCTTATGCCTAGTTGAATCTTATGTGGGCATGTCATATCTTGTTTCTTTTGATGTACCAAATAATGGTTCCTATGATCTTTTAACTATTTCCAAATGAAGGAGGATCAATTGGTCCACACATATCGATGTGCATAAGTTGGAAATGTACCTTTGCTCTTGATTCAGCTCCTTTGGCAAAAAACTTCTTCTTGCATGTTTGTCAAGAAGGCATGCTTCGCACAATTGATCAAGATGGTTGATGTGAGGCATCCCTTTCACCATCTTTTCATCACAAGTGGTCAAACCTCATATGCCAACACCATGCTTCATCTTTCATGCTAGCCTTTAAGCATTTTGCTTCATTGGTCTTAATGCTCAAAGTGAACATTTTATTTCTTGACATAAACACCTTGGCAATCAAATTAGAGTTTTGATCTTTAAGCCACAAACAATTATCTTTCATGAGAACTTCATACCCCTTCTCAAAAAGTTGTCCTAAACTCAAAATATTACTTTTTAGTTTAGGAACATAATAAATATCCTTGATCATTTTGTGAGCACCATCTTTTAAGGAAATTACCAAAGGAAACATTTTATTTCCCTTGGACTTGCACCTTGGAAGAATCACCAAAGGAAACATTTCCCTTCACCTTTTCAAGCTCCAATAATTTCTACTTGTAATCACACATTTGATTACTTGCTCAATTGTCAAGATACCAAAGTTCTTATCATTATTCTCTTCACTATTATGTGCTAGCAATAGTGTTGCCTCTTCATCTTCTTCTTTCTCATCAACAAGATTAGCTTTTTCTTCAACATTGGATTTACACTCCCAAGAAAAATGGTCATACTTATGGCAATTATAGCATTCAATATTGGCTTTACACTCCCATGAAAAATGACCATACTAATGGAAATTGAAACATTCAACGTTATATTTATCATACCTACTTTCATTTGTTCTTCCAAAATTGTCTCTACCTCTTCCTCTTTCATAACCTCTAGTGGGTTGATAACTTTTTTCATTATTATCACAATTGTCACGATCTCCTCTTCCTCCACCATGTTCACTACCTCTTCCACAAGCACATCCTCTTTGACTTTTTTCTTCTCCATTTTATTTAAAAGAAGCTTTGGCTTTAAGAACTTGCTCCAAAGGCTCATTATTTCTTCTTTTGAACCTTTCTTCATATGCTTGAATTAAACCCAATAATTGGTCCGCAGTCATTGATTCGATGTCCTTTGACTCTTCAATTGCACAAACCACAAAATCAGATTTTGCAATTAGAGAATGAAGAACATTCTCTACAAAACAAACATCTTTCGTATTCTCCCTATAACACTTCATTTGGTTCACAACCATTACCACCCTATTTCCAAAATCCAAAATTGACTTGAATTCCTTCATGCACAAGGATTCAAACTTTCCACAAAGAGTTTGTAGACGCAACTTTTTCACCTTGTCAACACTTTCAAGGGATGTCCTTAAAATCTCCCATGCTTCTTTGGAGGTAGAAGCATTGGACACCATCTCAGACATACCTTCATCTAAACCTTGACAGATGAAGGTAAGTGCTTCTTGATCCGTCTTCTTCATCTTCAACAAAGTTAACTTCTTGTTTTGTGGAAAAGAATCCTCATTTTCAATTTGTGTATAACCTTTCTCCAAAGCATCTTGGGAACCTAGCAACCTTTATGTGGCGACACCAATTATAAGACGAGGGAATTGAAATAAGTTCAAGCCATTGCTGGTCATCTCTTACCTCACTAGTGTTTCACTATCCTCACTAAGTGTTTCACTCCCCTCACCAAGTGTTTCTCTCAATTCAAAACCTAAGCTCTGATGCCACTTTGTTAAAAAAAGAGAAGAGGAGAATAAAGAATATTCTCTTCATTTGGCACACTTGGATACGTGGTTTGGTGCTCAATTTATAGTAAAGCAACCCATAGACATTACATAACTCTTCATTAAGACACTAAATGAGCATAATGTCATATCCCTTCAAATAAATAGTGGTTACAAAAATAATGCCCTTTAATTCTTATTAACTCACACCCTTTCATTATCTAACACTAACTCACAACCCTTCATTTTCTAATTATTATTATTATTATTATTATTATTATTTCAAACACTTTCCTATACCTAAAGAGCTCCTGAGAGGTACAAGTTTTCTGACTCACCGGGTCCACAATTTAAAACCATGGTACCATGTGTTGTTAAATTACAAAAACAAACATCATCATTTTTTTGTTGAGGTGCGAGTGAAAGGTTGGGTTCTTATCTTATACCATGTGCCAATATTCTTAACTTATATTTTTCATGTAAGTCCACCTACGTACTATTGTCACAACCTACCTTACAAAGGGACGACGAAAGCAAATAAAAGAAAGCACGTTCGTCTCCTAAGGAGAAAACGAGTGGGAGTCGCCACCAACGTTTATTTAAGGAAAATGTTAGAAGAATTTTGAAAAGAAGGATTCGGGAGTTGTTTATGAACAGGGAAGGTATTAGCACCCCACACGCCTGTCACAAGGGACGGAAGCCTTTAATCGAGTGTGCAAAATGTGACTTCAAAATTATTTATTTTCCTTCCTTTTTTATTATTTTTTTTTAATTGACAAGGGTGTTGCCCTTGCTCCTATGTATCCCCAGGTGAAATGAAGAAATCAGACATACGTAGTTCTTTACGTCTGAATGTTTGTGTGTTGAATTGATTTTATGTTTTTTTGAAGGATTTATTTTAATTGCAAACAAAGAGTCGTTAAGGCGTTGGACCTTGAAACGACGTTTTAAATTTTGAAAAATGGAGGGAGTCGTTAAGGCATTGGACCTTGAAATGATCTCAGGAGATATTTGAGTAAAAAATATTACATATATAATATCAAGAAGGATACATAAGGGTACAAAGATTACACCCGATCCTTAAGAAAAACTAACTAATCGTTGCGCAGGTCACAAGGCTAACAAGAGAAAAGGTGAAGGAAATGATCCATGGTCACAATTCTACAGCGCCTCGGCTTTACTTTTCTTCTCCTTTTCCTTCCACTTTTTCCTCTATTTTCTTCAGTTCCATACCCTTAAACCCTTCCTCGACATGACTATTTATAGGAAAAGGCCATTTGTTGCAGGGGAAGCTCGCCCAAGCGAGCTAGTTGCTTAAAGCTAAAGGTATTAGCTCGCCCAGGCAAGTGGCTTGCTTAAGGCTGAAGTAATTTCATGGCCCAGGCGAGCTAGATGCTAGCCTGGGCGAGTTTTGGTCCAAAAAAATCTAAGAAATGACCATTTTGCCCCTTCCTTGTGGCTTTTGTTTCTAGAATTGAAAAACAACCATCGAAACCCTACGCGACCCCTTAGCCTTGCGCTATAACTGGTGTCAAACACCATAATTCGATTAGCAATGATCAAAACATCATATCTGAATGATAAAAGCATTATACCCGGATGAAATTAGGATCTGACAATTGCCACCTCTTTACTTATCTTTTATTGAAAATAAAATATAAGTAAAGATAATGACACTAATTTCATTTGAGTGATCTGCCTATTCAAAATCCGACGCCAGAGAAAAAAATGAAACTGAAAAAACAAAAGGACATTAAAGTCCTGTAATACCAAACAGAGGACTTTGAAGTCCTATAAAACATAAAATTTAGGACATTGAAGTCCTATAGGGCATAAAAGCATATGACATTGACATTGAAGTCTTGTAAAGCGTAAAAAACAGAAAACATTGAAGTCTTTGGAAAGCATAAAAGCAGAAGACGTTGAAGTCTTTGAAAAGCATAAAAGCAAGAGACATTGAAGTCTTTTAAAGCATAAAACAGAAGACATTGTAGTCTTTGAAAAGCATAAAAGCATAAGACATTGAAGTTTTGTAAAGCATAAAATAGAATGCATTGAAGTCTTTGAAAAGCATAAAGATAAAGGACATTGAGTCCTATGGAAACATAAAGGCAGAGGACGTTGAGTCCTATGGAAGATAAAGGCGGAGGACATTGAGTCCTATGAAAACATAAAGACATAGGACATTGAGTCCTATGAAAACATAAAAGCGAGGACGTTGAGTCCTATGAAAGCATAAAGACAGAGGACGTTGAGTCCTATGAAAAATAAAGGTGAGGACGTTGAGTCCTATGGAAACATAAAGGCGAGGACGTTGAGTCCTATGGAAAATAAAGGCGACGATGTTGAGTCCTATGGAAAGATAAAGGTGAGGATGTTGAGTCTTATGAAAGATAAAGGCGAGGACGTTGAGTCCTATGAAAACATGAAGGCGAGGATGTTGAGTCATATGAAAGCATAAAGATAGAGGACATTGAGTCCTATGAAAAATAAAGGTGAGAACGTTGAGTCCTATCCTAGTAGCAGTACTCGCAGCAACAACTGTAGTAGTGTTATCCTTCATCATCTTCCTCATGCTCATCATTGCTTCCATCATCATTGTCATTTGTTCCTTCATGGCCTCTATATCGGCCTTCATTTGTTCCTGTACTTCTTTGATTTCACTTATTATTCTGGCCTTGGCACGTGTCTAGTAAGGGTGCCGTAAAGCACGATCTTTCTCTTTGGTTACAATGATTATGATTCTGATTTCAAGGAAAGAATGCAATGAGCAATGCAACCAAAGTGGAAAGACAAACTAGCATGAATGCATGTGAATGATGTGTTGTTGAAGTATTGCGAATTTCACACAGGACATTCAGTAGAACATAGGGTCGAATCAACTCTAATTTTCATTAAATCTCATCAGAGTCAAAGTGCAACTAGAAATAAAACATGGGCACATCACTGATTCCTAATTTTGTAAGTTATTAGCTCAATCATGTGTTGGAAGTAGTCAAAGAAGCTATGTAAATTTGACCCATCTTTTGCCTCAACTTTCACAAGCTAGTTACTTCCATACTTTGACCTTGACTTGATTAAACCCTTTTCTTAAAAGAATGCACTCGGTTCGACCATATGTTCATAGGAATAGAAATTTTGATCACCAATATTTCAACATAGAGGAGATATGATGAATGATCGGGGCATAGTTATGCTATGCATGACAGATGTATTTATCAAACCGACACAAGACGCCCAAAAAACCACCCTTTCTTGTTAACAATGCATTAGGTACCATGTTCATGTGATTTCAATCATTTTCGAGAGATAGGATTATATAACCCCAACATGGTTTATTTATAGCTATTACCATGGTACCCAACACATGAAACCAAAAACGAAGTGTAAACTTTCACACTTCATTGTGACTTTTGGCGACGAAGAAGGGAATGCAAGGCATGAGCAACTATACGGTAGGATTATGCATAACATGCGAACGATGATAACATAATGTATGCAATTGGCTGAACAAAAACATGCTAAATGAATATGTATGAAATGCAATGACTTATGTAAATGCAATGCATGAATATGATGAATGATAAATGCAGGAATGGTATGTCTATTATGATGTCATGAAGAGATGCATGATGCGATCAAGGAAACCAGACATGGTGAGTTTGCCCCGTGTCCTTAATTCAAGAACCTAATGGAAAGGATCCAAAAGTCCACTATCTAGTGACAACTCCCAAGGGTATTTTCATGTAACCTTACTGGCCTCTAGAGATATCATCCTCTTAGGTAATACACTATGGTGATAGGGACTATCAGTGACAATGCATCACCTAAAGAGGAAAACTCTAGATGATGCTTCACTATTATCAAGCGAGTCGGGGACCCAGCATGACCACAGATCGACCTCCACTCCCTATGGCTAACACAGACCCGGGTATAGGGCCTAATATCTCAAAGTGTGTGCAAAAAGTGTAGGTGTCACGTGTGAACGGAGCAACCTAAGAATTACCCAACCCCACCTGCAAAACAACAAGAAAATTCTCAGGCAGACACAAGTATAGCACATGTCATCTATCCTAGGATTCAATGGCACAATTTATTTCTAACTACAAAGGTAATAGATACAAAGATACGCACCAAGAAGTAACAACGTAGCAAAGGTTATATACAAACATGAGCGAAACAATGAATAAAGGAAACGAGTTCGAAGCTAAACCACAAAATGAATGGTAACGGAATGAAACTTTAACGAACATGAGCACAACACAAGGATTAAAGAGAAAGGGAAAATAAATAAATAAAAGGTCACGATAAGATTGCACACTTGATCAAATGACTTAACTTTCTAACGAGTCCCTAGTGGAGTCACCATCTCTCATAACCTACCTTATGACGGGACGGCGAAAACAAATAAAAGAAATCATGTTCGTCTCCTAAGGAGAAAACGAGTGGGAGTCACCACCAACGTTTATTTAAGGAAAACGTTAAAAAAACCAAAAGAGGTCTGCGAATTTTGAAAAGAAGGGTTCGAGAGTTGTTTACACATAGGAAAGGTATTAGCACCCCACACGCCCGTCACAAGGGACGACATCCTTTAATCGAGTGAGCAAAATGTGACTTCAAAATTATTTATTTTCCTTTCCTTTTATTATTTTTTTTTTGAATTGACAAGGGTGTTGCCCTTGCTCTTACGTATCCCCAGGTGCAATGAGGAAATTAAACATACGTAGTTTTTTAAGTCTGAATGTTTGTGTGTTGAATTTATTTTATGTTTTTTTTAAGGATACATCTTAATTGCAAACAAAGAGTCATTAAAGCGTTGGACCATGAAATGATGTTTTAAATTTTGAAAAGTGGAGGGATTCGTTAAGGCGTTGGATCTTGAAATGATCTCAAGAGATATTCGAGTAGAAAAGATTACATATATAATATCGAAAGGGGTACATAAGGGTACAAAGATTACACTCGATCCTTAAGAAAAACTAATCGACCGTTGCACGAGTCACAAGGTTAACAAGAGAAATGGCGAAGGAAATGATCCACGATCACAATTCTGTAGCGCCTTTGGCTTTACTTTTCTTCTTCTCCTTTTCCTTCTGCATTTTTCCTCTATTTTCTTCAGTTCCAGACCCTTAAACCCTTCCGCTGCATGGCTATTTATAGGAAAAGGCCATTTGGTGCAGGGGAAGCTCGCCCAAGCAAGCTGGTTGCTTAAAGTTGAAGGTGTCAACTCACCCAGGAGAGTGGCTTGCTTAGGGCTGAAGAAATTTCATGGCTCAGGTGAGCCAGATGCTAGCCTGGGCGAGTTTAGGTCCAGAAAAATCTAGGAAATGACCATTTTGCCCCTTCCTTGTAGCTTTTGTTTCTGGAACTAATAAACAACCAGCGAAACCCTACGCGACCCCTTGGCCTTGCACTGTAACCGATGTCAAACAACGTAATTCGATTAGTAATTATCAAAACATCATATCCGAATGATAAAATCATTATACCCGAATGAAATTAGGGTCTGACAACTATCAAATGAAGAATATATATATATATATATATATATATGATTGATAATGGAGCAATCCATGTTAATGGTGATTAGATGTCTAATTGGCACCTAAAAATTCTGCATAACATAAAGATCTTGATTTGGAGAACAGCTAGAGGTTGTATTCCTACAAGGCAACACTTCTAAACAAAGAGGCATCAATGCCCAATCATATGCCCTCTTTGTGAGTCCTTCCTAGAAAATGATTGGCATGTATTCTTTTAAGATTCTGATACTACTATGTATATGTATATTTTGGAATTAAATTAGGTAGGAATTGTTAATTTTTCTCTCTTATTTCTTCCTTTTTATGTGAATAATTAGAATTTTAACATCATTTAATTTTTTGTGCAGAAAGTGCTAAAAGTTTATGAATTTATAGTGCTTGGTGAATAATTGGAGCATAAAAAACAAAGTAAAGCCTAAAAAAGTAAAATTGAAGATCTGAAGTTGCTCACTCAGTGCGTCTCAGGCACTCAGCGCGATGCACAGGCTCAATGGGCAAAGCAGGCTTTGCGTTAGGAAGTATGGAGAGGTCTTGATCTTGAAGGCGCTCTTAGCATGAGTCACGTGCAAAGCGCGAGATTACCGCCATACTCGCTAAGCACAGCAATCGCGCTCAGCGCGAAGGTTGCGTGAAAACCAAGCTAATCTGTACCTATAAAAGAAAGAGAGAGAAGAAGGAAAAGACACAGAAAATTCAAGAGAATTCAATTCCTTACGGAAGGAAAAGGCCAAAAGTTAGAGAGACAATCATTATGAGTCATTCTTTCCCTTCACTCCCTTTCTTAAATTCTCCTTTTTCTAAATATTATCCTCTTGCAATTGTAAAGCATCATATGACAATGAAAGGCTAAACCCTTTTTGTTGGGAGCTTAGCCGCCAACTGCTTTTGATGTAATTTCTCTTCATATCTATTTATGAATATTACTTTTTCTCATTATCCTTTTCTGTGCTTAATTTTATTGCTCGTGGCTTGATCACCCATTTGCATGGTAAGTTTTAGAGGTAGGGTTGGGAAGTGTTATTTTCTAATAGAACTAGGAAAAGATATCTAAATAATTCATCACTAGGGACAGGTTAATTTTGTTTAGCCTGTTATACATCTCTATTCTTAATACAATTTAACTATTTTTATCTCTGTAAATGGATTTGGGAGAAAAAATAGATAAATTAGGTTCTTTCACTTGAGGAATCATGGTTAGAGTATATGAGTAGATGCAGGTGAAAATTGAAATAAACAAAAATAGAGAAAAATCACTAATATTACCTCAAGAGTAGCTCTGGTAGGCTAAGCCCCCAACATTCTCATCTTCTGAATTAACTTCTGCAATATTATTGGCTTTCTCATATTTTTTGTTTTAATTAATTAATTCCCTTTTATGTTTGTTTCTCTTTCTTGTTTATTTTAATTTATGCCAATTTATTTACTATTTTCTTCACAATCCTTTAAACCAATTTATTTATTGCTTGAAAAATTATATACTCACTTACCTAAGTACAAACAAAGTCCATATAGATTTAACACTCAGACTTCCGTTTTAACTTTACTACTTGGGACAATTTGGTGCACTTGTCAATCGTTCAAGAGAGTCATAATTTTTTAACACACCTAAATATCAAACAACCATCAATATTCCTAATTTTTTTCGCTTCTCTCCTATTACATCATATCATCTATCTTATCAATATTTCTCTCTCTTATCACTCTTATATTAGTTTTGGGTGTCAAAGAGTTTTTTTCTTCTTTTAAATGAGATTAGACTTTGCTTACACAACTAACAAATTATAAGTCACTTGTATAAACCACTTTAATTTTAGAGAAGTGATACACATACAACCATTTATATAATATTATATTTTGTGTGTGTCTCTCTTTCATCTTATCATTTATTACATTTCAAATTCAACTTTATGGTAGGAGAACACGAATGCGCGTGAAACTTCTTACACTTGGGTTCCCACACGCCATTGACTAATCCAAAGACATGGAAAAGAGACAAATGAAGATGTTTCCACTACTATAAAAATGACATTTAACAGCAATTAAAAAAGTCATTTCACATTGATTTTAAAACCAATGTCGTATCTAATAATGTTTAAAATCAAGCACTTTCAACATCGATTTTAAAATCAATATGAAAAACACATTTCTACATTGGTTGTTCCTAAAACCAATACAGGAAGTGTGTCAAAATTTATAAATCTACCAATTCCATAGCGGTTGTGGTTTTAAGCGATGTAGAAAGTATAAATACAACATCGATTTTTCCTAGAATAGATATTGTATAATCACTTTCTACATCATTTAAATGCATAACTGATGTAGAATATCATTTAAAAAAAAAAGAAAAATATGACCTATTCTCTATTGTCCTTTGCTCTACTGGGAGTACATGCACTTTAATATAGATAAATAAAGGCTATACTTTATTCCTTTGATCAAGAGAAGTGGCCTTTTTCCTGCCCCTTAGAGCTCATATATTAACTGCATGTGCTATATTACTGAATAGTCCTATGGGTCACTCATACTCATTCTATAGCAAGTTATGATTGTAACTTTCAATCAATAATGAAAGTTCTGCTCATTTAAACTATCCATGTGCTATATTTTTTTAATTCTAGTGATTTAAGGACCGTATGGTTTAGTTTTATGGTGCCCATTGCCCCATTTCTTTTGCTTAGGCCTTAACAAACAGATGGTAACTGATACCGAATCAAAACTAATTTGTGGACTCCACAAATAAATTTAATTTACTTTAATTTAATACCAGTAAAAGTAAGGGATAGAAAAGAACAAAATATAAGTATAATTAGTGGTATCATACGTAAGAGATACAGAAGTATATGAATTTTAAGAAATTTGTTATTTTTCCAATAAATCGTGGTATATTTCGATCCAATTAATAACCCTAGCACATGATAAAAACTAAAATCATCATTAGAAATGAAAGTAAAACTTTTCAGGGAAAACTATATTTTGAAGTTTCTAAACGTTGAGAGGAAGATTTAAGGATTCCATTTCCTTAAGCTTGTTCTGGTAATCTTGTTCAAAACGTTCTAACAAAGTTAGCTCGTAATATAATTCCTATGTAGAAAAAAGAAAAGGTTATTTAGAGAAAGAACTAATAAAAATTCAAAAATAAAACTGAGCTTTAAGCACATCAACTTCAAAATAATAGACTTAAGACTTTATATGTAATGCACAATTGTGAATCTAACTCATTACGGCCAATATTTGGATTATTGTAATATTTTTCATCACCTAGTTAGAAATTTAATTTAATTCACCTTTTAAATAGAAAAAGGAATTTGGGTTAATTAATATATTATTCCCACCTTTAACTAGCCTCCTCCCAACTCTCTCTCTCTCTCCTTGAATTTTCAACTGAAAGAATTTTTCTATTCAAATACTCATTCCTCATCTTAGTGTAAGCATTTGTATGAAGATATTACTTGCAAAAACAAAATAGAAAGGGAGATTGAGAAAAACAGGGGAGCTTCTAAATTGAAATATTGCAACCATGTTTAGGAAGTACCTTGGTAGTTTTTTGAAGTAAAAGGAATACAAACAGAAACTTAGTTTTAGTTGAGTTTTTTAGGATATAAAATACGTAATTTTATATATAGTAAATAAGAATTATATATGGACATAATTCTTATTAATTTACTTATTTTAGTTAATGAACTAGTTAGTATTCAAGTACTGTGGAGAGAATATTATAAGTTTCCCATGTTGAAAATGAATAAATGAAACAAAATGATGCACAAAAATGATTTTCTTACGTGATACTTTGTATTAACTTAGAATAAATATTACGGGCACATAAAATATTAAGAGTTTTACACTCTTATCTAATCATAAATTGGCATGTATAATAAGTTTGTAATAACTACCTTAAATGCCATATCAACAATATCATTTTGATTAGTTACCCATGTCAAATTTTTTTTGCACCAAGAATCCATAGAAAATAAAGTCATAACTTAATTATCACGTTGGTTCAAAATAAGCCTCTCGAATGTCTTTGTCAAGTGTTCAATAAAGCATTAATGTGATGCAAACAAGATAACGAAATTCCTAAAATTAGATTCACTTTTTATTGGCATTGAAGATAAATAAATTTATATCATAACTCGCATGCTTACCTATTCCACTTATCTTCAATGTCTTCTGTTGTTCTCCAACTATTTCCCATACTTTTGGCCCAAGTTGCTGGTTCTTTTGATCCCGTGTTTGAGAAAGCAATTAATAGTTTAAAATAAAGTTATCTTTTCTGGCTTAGAGGAATAGTAAAGTAGATGAAATGCTAATTAATTGTACTTTCTTCTAGCTATATAAATCAGCAAAATTTATGTGAAACATAATCCCCAATTTGGCTTACCATTCACACAAAGAGAAGAATATTGACCTTCCAGTGTTGCTAAAGCTTATCAATTCCTAGATTTTAGAAGCATGTAATTTGTTTGTGTGCATTTGAAGGTCACTAATACCTTTCTTTGGGGGCTTATATTGTTATTCTCACAATTATCATACTTCAAGTAGTCAATCCCCTAAAGTAACATTGGAAGTAGATCTTAATTAAATTACATAGGATAGAGTTTATGAATGCAAAATGACTTTGAAATGAATGCATGTTACCCAGGATGCAAATGTTTGTGCATCTTGTTCTTCATGTCCTAATGATCAGGCATAGTTTTACTGCATGTTTGATTTCTGCAGAGAAATTGTCATAGTTAAAAAAATGGTTGAATAATCATAAATATATAAAAATCAAAGTTTAAGTTTAATATGTGATATACCCTGCATCAGAATAGATCCCCAACTTCAAACCTTTTTTATGAACATAATCAGCTAGAGCCTTCATTCCTGAAGGAAATGTTGAGGCTTTGGGAACCAAATTGCAATGCCACAGTTTTACATTAGCCAAACTAAATATATTACAGAAAGTGGATATTATTATATTGTGATATTCAATTTTATAGGTCGACCATGCATATAAGTCTCACGTAACTAAAAAAATCAATGAAAAACAATTAAGTAATTAATACAAAACCTGATAATGTATGTAGAAAGAACAATAAAAGTTGACATAATGCCAAAAAAACCTGTTTAATTTCAAAGATGGCGTTAATAATAGGAACCTTGTAACATTTCTAAATTACACCAAAATATCATAAACAAAGTCATTAGGTTCTTGTCAACAAATTAGTGTGCTTCTTTAACATGTCATACTATAAATTCTAGTCACAAACACTACAAAACTCACACACTTGCTTGTTCAGTCAAAGTTGTTTACTTACGATACGCCTTCATCAGCTAACATGATGCAATCCTTCCAAGGATGGGACCCATCACCAGAGTCATGACTAGGAGACTCCAAGAAGATTGGGCCAGAGATGCAGGAAAAAGTCCTAGGGTTCTCATGAGCCTTATGGTAAATTTTGGACTCATGGACTAAGTATGAGCTCACTTATCTTTGTACATATTATATTAGGATTTCATTATTTTTTGGCATTGTATTTAGGGCTCCATAATATAGAGAGGGTATCATAGTAATATAGGATTTTTCAGCCCTTGTATTTTAGGACACCTAGACTAGTTTTTGTATTAGGGGTAGTTTTGTAATTTCATATGCATTAAGTGCACTATTTGATGTGTGTGTTGGGAGAGAAATCTAATTGAATTGGGAGAAGCCCAATCCAATTAAATTTTGGATCATCCTAAGGGGGAGGTGAACATTTGCTTGCTACACCCTATTGCCACATTATATAGTCACATTTTGTACATGTCCTTCATGCTTTACATACCTCATGACACCTAAGCACACCTAGTGGAGAATTTTGGACTTGATCTTGGATTAGTGGGCGGGCTAAACCATAGCTAAAATTCACTAATCATAATTAGTGAAATTTTGACTCCAAATTTGGCTCCACAAATTCAAATTCAAATTTAAATTCAATTGAAATTTGAATAGAAATTCAAATTTCCCTCCAATTTTGTGTGACACTTAGGCTATAAATAAAGGTCTTGTGTGTGTATTTTTTTCAACTTTGATCATTTGTGAATTACACTTCAAAGTTCAGACCTCATTTGAGGCATAAAATTTCGTGTTGCTTCTCTCCTTCTCCCTCCATTTATCTTGTCCTACCTTCAAGCTCTTATTCATGACTTCCTATGGTAGTGAGCTTGTTCTTGACTCATCTTCTCCTTGAAGTGAAGTCTCCGATCATCTTTCTTCCTTTTCCATTTCGCTGCCATTGATATTCAAGAATCAAAGGGCTCCATTGATGAAGAAGATCCAAGGCTTACAAGTTCCACATGAAGCTACATCACAACACCTTGTCATCAAGTCTAAATTCATGCATAACCCAATCAGTTTGATCTCCCTTAGGGCTCTACCAATGTGAAAACCCAGTGTTTTTATCATCCCCACGACTCTATTTTTATGTTCAGTTGCTCTATCCTTCCCAATAGTCTTCCAATACCCAACCTTTGTGGCCCGATTCAAATCCCACTAGTCGAATACATTTTTCCCTAAGGGCAAAAGAAGTACCAATTCATATCCCCATTCTTGAGCAAAGACATATCTGCAACACAAACAACAAACAAAACCTCATTAAAAAACACACACAAAAAAAGAGAAAAAATAACACAATAGAGTACTCCATGAAACGAGTGCAAATGCAAACTTGGGAGGTCCCATGGAGCAAACTTGTACAAGTCAAGTTTAGCAATTATTTCAGAAGGGAATTTCTTACCCCGAACCTTCCTCTTCAGAAAATACTCAATCAGCTCAACGTCTGTTGGTTGAAACTGAAACCCTAGGCATTTTTGGTTTGGACATCCAAATAATAAAAAATAAAAATGAAAATGAAAAATCGAAATATGAATTGCTTCAAAATGTAGCAGCCAGAACGAATCAAAGAGAAAGAAAACTCGTCAATGGAGAGAGAAGAAGAAACGTGTTTTTTTCCTTAGGAAAAAAATGGAAGAAATAGATAACCCTGATTCGGGGGTAGGGTCAAGTCTAGTGGCAGAAGAAGAAATTCCAAGAATGCCAAAGCCTGCCCAAGTTCTCTTTCTCAGAAGAAAAGTCATATGACAGTGAAACCCTAACACATATCAAATTCAGTTCATATCAGAAATCATTCACAAAAACACAAAAAGGGGTTAAGGTTAACAATGATTATTAGGTCATTCATTCATTCATTCATTCTTACCAGGGAAGGTGGAAGAAGGAAGCGCGAGACGCCGTAATTAGGTTTCAAGCTTTGGCAATTTTGGACTAGCGGATTGACCAATTGAGTCCACCACATTCGATGAAGAGCCCCTCCAAAGCCCCTTTGATTTCGATGCGAACACTC
This sequence comes from Glycine max, assembly GCF_000004515.6. Classification (NCBI taxonomy): domain Eukaryota; kingdom Viridiplantae; phylum Streptophyta; class Magnoliopsida; order Fabales; family Fabaceae; genus Glycine; species Glycine max. The sequence continues at coordinate 20,428,731 of NC_016090.4, read as the reverse complement.
TCAAACCTGCACCCTATGAATTCCACTCTCAAATTTTAGTTTCTTGAAAATGAACATGAGCAAAACTTTGATATTTAGGTCAAGTTCAATATCGGTTCTCAAAAAACCAATGTTGACGCATGACACTCAACATTGGTTCTACATAAAATCGATATTGAGTACAATACTTAATATCGGTTCTCTTACAACCGATCTTAACAACTTTTAGTAATTTACAAAAATGTCACCGCGTATTTGTTAACATTAGTTTTCGTATAAGCTGATGTTAACTAGGTGATGTAATATAAATATTTTTTTAGTAGTGTTTTAGACATGAGATGACATTTTTTAAAATAACATCAACCTTCACTACCACCTAGATAGTCTAAAGTAAAAGTTATTTAAAAAAAAAGAAAAAGTTCTTAAAACCAAAGTATTTATTAGAATAGTTTATGCAAACTATTTAAGTGATGCTTTGTATCAATTAAGATTTTCAAACATGTTTTAAAGATAAAAACGTTTCTAATCTCTATATTTGGTTATTCTTTGCAATAGTAACAATAAAAAAAATGTAAAACACCAACTATAGATCTTATCCGATCATAATATTCTATGGTACTTATACTTGTGCAACCTAGAACCCCTTCAACCACGACCTAGTACTCCCTCAACAAAGAAAGAACTTGAGTATTCGGTAGGCCGAATAATCAAATAATTTCTACCCTCTTTGGTAGGAAGAAACCTTAGGTATTTGACTCAACCCGACCTAATACCCTCTCGATCATTGCCTAGTACCATCTTGACCACTACCCCATGGAGGTTAAAAAATTTAGTTTATCTTAATACTATATTAACATTGTCAAGTAATTTCATATTACATCTCCTTAATTAAAAGGTAAGGCCCATGAATATTGAGGCTCATAAATATGTGCATATAAAAGGTTAGATTATCAAGGTAACAAAGATTATTCTATCCACTCTCATTCACAATGTTCAATATTCTTTGTCCGTCAAGACCTAACTAACTTGAGGGTCAAAGTATCTTTTGCAGGCATCTTACCCGTTGAAGGATTACTTTTCGAACACCAGGGAAAAACACATTGAAGTAAAGGACACAACAATGAGTAAAGTATCTGACCATCTTTAGATAGGAATATATAAGATACAATTCATATTCATCCCACACTTTAGCTTTTTTACCAAGAAGGAGTTTTTTTTTTCTTTCAAAATTACCATAGTAGATTTAAAAAATTTTGAAATTATTTTTTTAAAAATCATAAATTTTCTTAAATTATAATATATGTTTTCAAAGCCAAATATTATCTAAATAAAATTTCCTGCGTGACCATTTGGGTCATAACCCAAATTTTGTATGATATAACATTTACACTTCACATGGCAGTGGTTAAAATAAATATGTGGAAAGACCTATTGCTACATGCAAAGGACAACCCTTATGTCCATTCTAAAATTACAGCCGGTTTGGAACATCTATAAGTATGTGATTTGATTGACCAATCAAGTGGTACATGGCATTCACAATTTATTCATGATGTTTTAAACATTGTGATGTTCACCAAATTCTATGTATATGATGCCTATTGTTTTCCATCAATGTTGAAGATAAAGCCATTTGGAATCTTTGTAGGAAGAGAATTTTTCATTTAAGTCCACTACTTACTATCAAATAATGAAGGATATGATTGATAATGGAGCATTCCATGTTAATGGTGATTGGATGTCTATTTGGCCCCTAAAAAATTCCACATAAAATAAAATCTTGATTTGGAGAATGACTAGAGGTTGTCTTCCTACAAGGCAGCGCCTCTCAACAAAGGGACTTCAATGCCCAATCGATCACTTATCCTCTTTGTGAGTCTTGCCCAAAAAATGTTTGGTGTGTATTTTTTTAATGTGATCAGACTTGGCTTACCCACTAACAAATAATTAGTCACTTATGACATAAACCATTTTAATTTATATTCTTATTAAATTTAATCACCCTACCACATGATATTTGCTCTACTAAAAATATTGGTTTTTACGACACACTAATCACATCGGTCCTCCTAAACCGATGTGGTATAATAAGCGGTGGCAATTTGATAATTATAAAGTTAGCAAACAAAGACGGTGGTTTGGATACCCGTCTTTGAATTTCGGAAACTTTACTTCAACGATATTGGTTTGGTAAACACCGTCGTCGTTGGCGCAACATTATAGTCATGTGCCTCGAACAACACTTTGGTGACCTCTGAAGACTGAGTTGCAAGTCCTAGCCTTCGTCACTCTGTTCGTATCGTCACTCAGCTCTCCCTTCCTCAATCATCGTGACTCCTTCGTCATCTTCAATCTCGTGGTCATACTCAGCTCACACCTTCCACGACGACACACCCGTACACTCTCGTGACTCAACACACCCCTTCCAGTGTTCTTCCTACAATCTCGTGACTCGGCATACCTGTAGATTTGCCCTCTTTTCTTTAAACCTGTGGAGTTAATTAAGTGGGTAAGACTTAGAGGTGTGAACCGTTTGTATTGTATCTGCTTCCATTAGTCACTTGCTGAAGTTAATGTTGTGAAATCGTTGTTCTAATATAGGTGAAGGCTTTAGAAGGGGAGTTTTCGAGTGAAACTGTGGCAGTTAAGTTGCCCTGGCATTTGAAACAGAACATAATTGATGAGATCTTGCAGAGACATGCAGGTGCTTGAATTCCAGTAGAACAAATATTGCTAAGGAACGAGGTAAATGTGAATGCATGTTTGTCAATTTTGTTGATAAGAATCTGTGTGAACATTGTTAAGCATCTTGTGTATTGATAACACTAGTTATTAAATATTGTGTTTACATTCAAGCTAAGCTGACATAGGATAAGATATGATTTGTATTGTTACTCTGTCATTTGGCTTTTCAGTGATAAAAATGCATTTTCCGCCACCTTACCATAATTTTTAGCTTTGCAACCAACTGCAAGTGTCAGCCTTCGGGTGCTCATCTCATTACTATCACAAAGTGCACCTACTACTGGTTTTATAAGGAATTTCTTTTAAGTTCTTGTTGTTTTTTCATTAATCTAGATCGGTCCATATCATGTGTCAGTATCCAATTGTAAGGTATGATGCTTGAGTCCCACCCTCGAAGTATGAGATTTTAGTGTGGGGTTTATAAGGTTTTGGGCTCTCCAAATTACAATAATTAAAAAATATCAATTTTAAATTTAGAAGATTAGAAAGAAACTTATCTTAAATTAAAAAAACTAAAAATATATTTACACCTTATATAAATTTATAATCAGGTGCATAAAGACAAATCACATCAAACAATATAAGATTACTTTACATAGAAGATGATTTTGGTCCAAGAAGCAAGCATGCCAATCCAATACCACAACTAAAAACGAAAGATAGTGTATGCTACCGTCCAACCAAGCAGGAGACAGTATTAATTAACTTATAATTTCAGCCCCACTTGTGATTCACTCTAGCTTGATTCTTTGAGTTCCATTTCTGTAGTGGACCCTCACTTTGAACCCTCCAGCCATATGAGCCGTCAGAAGAGGAACAAAACGAGGATAGTCATCAGAAACAGGCGAAATCACAAAGCGGTTGAGAATAGAAGCCACCACATACTCCATCTGAATGAAAGCCATTTCCCTCCCAATACACACTCTCGGCCCAGCCTGAAACACCGGAAACTTATAAGGATTCACACACTTCAGAACCCCTTTCTTCACACTCTCCTCATCAAACCATCTTTCTGGCTTAAACTCACAACAATCCTTCCCCCACAGAGCCTCCATTCTCCCCATCCCATACGGAAAATAGGTCACCCTATCCCCTTTCCCCACGTGGGTCCCATCTGGTAACACGTCAGCACCACCCGCATGCTTCGAGTCCCATGCCACTGGCGGGTATAACCTCATGGACTCACACAAACATGCCTTCAACAATTTCATTTCTTTCAAACACTCATAATCCAAACACTTATTTTCGTTTTCTCCGCAAGAAAACTCTTTAACTAACGATGCTTCTTGCTCTCTATGCTTTGATAACAACCAAAACAGCCACGTCATTGCTGCGGAAGTGGTGTCCCTCCCCGCCATTATCATGCTTATAACCATATCTCTCACCACGATTTCCTCGTGTCCTGCTTTCAACAACCTATCAAGCAAATCCATGCCGCAATTTCTTTCATTGAATGCAATTTTATCTTTCTTCGCTTTTATAATCTTCACCACGGACTCGTGCACTAGCTTCACTGCTTCCTTCAATGATTTCTCTGAGCCAACGTTGAGGATTCTCTTCATCTTCCACACCAGAAACACCGGCGCCGCGCCACGAGCGGCGCTGACCTCCGACGCGGTGTCGAACGCCGTCAGAAGAGGCGGCAGGGGCTTCGCGAGATCTAAACAGCTGGGGTCGTATCCCAGCGACACCCTGCACACAGTATCGAACGTGAGCCTCCTCAGCACGTCCTGCAAGTCGATCACGTGGCTCTCACGTGCTGCATGCTCCAGCAATGGAAGAAGCCTTTGTTGAGTCTCTTCTTGAAGTGTCTTCACGATGAAGTCTTTGAGGGAGCGCGTGCTGAACTCGTGGCTCGCTAACTTGCGCTGGGTGTGCCACAGCTCGCCGTCGACGTTGAATATGCCGCAGCCGAGAAGGTCGCCGAGGATTTCGGTGAAGGGTTTGCCTTTGGGGAAGTTACCGAAATTGGTCTTTAAAATATACTCCACGTTGCGAGGGTTCGCCGTCACCACCGTGCGTCGTGCTCCGAGGCGGCGCACGACGATGGTCTGTGTCGGGGAATTGGCTAAGTGTTCGGTGTACCAATCCAGTAGACGGTGGCGGTTTTGGTAGAAAGAGACGAGGCATCCAATGATTGGGTGCGAAAGAGGTGCATGGTTATAATTATGACTACGTTGTTGTTCTGGTTGTGTGTCCAAAAAGAGAAGGAGAAACCCTGAGAAGGACACTAGAAGAGTGAAGAAGAAAATGAGCATGGTTATGATTCTGAGGGTTTTCCTACAAACTCTACACTGTAATGATTCCGAGGGTTGGATTCGAATGCAAGTTCAATGCTTAGGGGGGCATATATATATATATAGTCGAAGCTTATTGATGGAATCCATAGTGGAGTGTGTCTCAGTGTAACCCAAGACATTGAAGAACGGCGCCGCAAATTAGCAAATGATTGTCAGAGAGAGACAAGAAAGTTCCAGCACATGATTCATAAGTCAAAATTCAGGATAACAGTAGGACAAGACACTCTACAGTCTACAGAAATAAGTAAAAGGAAAAAACTACTAAGTTAAACAACCTAAAACTGATTATTTTTTATAAAAAGATGAATTATTTTTTAATTAAGTTTAATGTTGAAACTGAAATATGTACACTGATGCCCATGTTAACCAGCACTTTTATAATGTAAAAGCAGATCCTTATTTGACTCATAAAAATAGATAATTATAATTAATGTATAACATTATTTTAAATTAATTATTTTAAAATTAATTATTAAATCTAATTATTTTTCATAATTAAAACAACTACATTTAGTTATTATTATAATAGGTCTACAATTTGTTGAAGGGTTTAAATAACTTTTTATGTGTTTCTTATTTTTTTTTTTTGGTTGAATTATAATTTTGGTTCTTTTACTTTTTTAAATCCATAATTTTAGTTTCTAATTTTTAATTATAACATTTAGTTTTTTAATTTTATAAATTAGTAATTTTGATTCCCTTCATATATTATTAACTAATAATTATGATTATTAGAAATACAAAATTAATTATAAATTAAATAAAAATATTACATTATAAAAAACTTCATTAAAAAATTATTAATCCTAATGTGGTGTTATTATCATTGTAGTGGCATGCCTCACTGGAGATCGAAACGGTGTTTACAGAGATGAGGATGAACACAATGTTAACCACTAAAATTTTGTTTTCTTATAATAGTTATAATATAGAAAATTATAGTTAGCAATATTATATGCTTCCGTTGGATGTATAGCTGCAGCCTGCAGGACGGTGCAGTTATGTTTCGAACTGCAGGTGATCCCAAACCACAGTGGAGTGTGTGTTAGTCTTACGCAAGACATAGAAGAAAGGCACCGCAAATTTGTGAATGGTTGTCATGAAAAAAACTTTAATAAAAAAATTATTAATTCTAATGTGGTATTATTATCATTGTAGTCGCATGCCTCACTGGAGATCGAAGCGACTAATTTTTTATTCATTTTTTAATAATTAATGATTTTGATTAATTTAATAACTCAATTTGTCATAATTATTTATTAATAATGTATTAGAATGATCAATATCACTAATTTATAAGACTAGGGAGACTAAATTTTGCAATTAAAATTCATGGGATCAAAATTATGGATTTGAGAAATTATGGAAACCAAAATTATAATTTAACTTTTTTTTTATGCTCTCTTATATTTTTCATAATAAATATTTTTTATTTTAATTCATTAATTTGTTTCTTAAGAAATTGGTTAACAAGATCATTATTTTAATACCACTTGTATTATTGGTGGAGGTTTGGACACTTTGTATGGATCCTAAATTCAAACCTCATTATTATTGTACACAAAAATGCTATAATTTGTTTTGATAAGATTTAAAGAGATTTATTAAATATATTAAAAATAAAAAAATATTGGATATATAAATTTAAAATATATTTAATATTATATATTTTTGTTGTAAATTTTAAGATGTTCTGACACTTTATTTGTTTTTATGCCTGAGAGTGAGTTTTCCTTCCATGAGAGAATAAGTTCTAAAGTACTATTAATTTTTTTTTTACTAGTATTCTTAATAGATGTCATTTTATATTTTCAATGTAATATTAATAATAAAATTAATTTTGAAATTTTTTATTATCTTCCATACATTTATTATTTTTTTTAGTTTATGTAAAGAAAACTTAAAACAATACTTATTATATAAGACAGGAAGTAAATAAATATGAGCACAAAAATAAATATAAATAAATACGTGGCCAGTAGATCTAAATTATTTTATGCACATGTAGCATGCCGACCACTTTCCGACTTTTTGTTTTTTTCTTATTTCTTTCGGATATGGGTGGTATATCCTTAGCTTGTTTGCTGTGAGATGATTCTACTTGATTAGTGCAGCTTTCTTGTCCTTTGACTTTAGTTAGACCACTAAAACTAGGAACTTCATTTTCGCAAAAGGAAATCCAAGAACGAAGAGAGAAGCTTGGACGGTTCTCGAGTAATATATATTTTTTTTTCTTTTTTCTTTTATTTCATTTTTACTCTACCTTTCATTTATTTCTTTCTTTTTTATTGCATCAGTTTTTTTTCATCAACCGCAAATTCACCCCAAAATAATATGAACTTTATATTTTTCACCTAAAGTTTATATTTTTTTCCCTAATTTACAAAAAAATTAATGATTATGCCCTTATTCTACACGATCATTTAATTATAAATTACTTGTTAGTTTTATTTTTTAAATAATTTCTATAAATTATCAAACTTATTATGCACAATAATTTGTGGTATATAATATCAATACCTGGTACTTTTTCTTGTTTACAATTTACAAATATGTTTATTCTTAACGAATAAATTGTTTTATTTTATTGGATATTTTAAAAAAAATAAAAATGATCGATGATTTATGTAATTTATTACAGAAAATCTCTATATAATTGACTATTTTTTTTCCAGGAAAAGAAGGTTGGCATTGCTATTCTAGAACCAGAGAATATCTCAGAATATTGTATCAGCAACTTCAAAATATTGTTTTTTTTTTCGATACTTCAAAATATTGTTTTTGAGTCATATATGTTTCGTCCCAGATAATGCATTATCGATCTTCATTAATTATCAACTTATCTAAGGGGATCTTTCAATATTGCAAGTAGATCAGAATATTCTTATAGCTAGGTATTGCAAACCTTGAGTATGTTTGGCTGCCACCAAGAATTAATAACAGGCTGCTACTCCTCTTGAATCAACAGTTGGACCAATTTTGATCTTATTGCCGCATGAATAACCCTCCATAGGAAATGTTTAGTTACTCCATATCCATAAAAGAAAAATATTCTTCCAAGGTAAAATTGTATCATATATTTGCCATTAACTAGATAATATTTAAAATCATCTCATTTTTAATTAATAGTATTGTTAGAGTATCTTTTATCAAAATTTCTTAAGTTATTTTTTTAATTCATACATTACTTTTTGTGGTGTTATATTATTATAAGAAATTCATATACAATTTTACTCTAATAGTAAGAAACTTTAGGAATTTTTAAGAAGGTGTTTGGTTTGGTTGTTTCATGTTTTCATTTTTACTGAAAATAGAAAATGGTGATGGAAATGTGTTTGATTGAATTTTTAAAAATATTTTTAGTAAAAATATTTTTCCAAGAAAACCAAAAAATGAAAACAATAAAATTCCATTTTCAGTGTTTTTAGTTGAAAATGGAAACTTCATTTTGGATAAAATGAAAACGCGGTGACAAAGAATGTAATTTTAAGTAAATATAAAAATACATTTCCTTCCTTTCCTTCACACGCTTCTCTCCTTCTGTATTTTTCCTGAAAGTAGAAAATAAAAAATCAAACCAAATATATTTTCAGAATTTTAATCTTTTAAAAATGAAAATAGTTTTCAAAAAATAAAAATAAAAAATAAAAACAAAAAATGAAAATGTAAACCAAACACAACCTAAAAAACTTAGTTTTATATTTCTTTTTACTTAATTATGATTTAATTAGGACATTATTATGTGTTAAATAAATATTATTTTTTATTGCTAAGAAACCATTGCTTGTGGTTTCTTTCAAAAAATATAAATCTTATTTTTAAGAAACTTTCTTTATCACATGGATTTATTCTAATGAAAAATAAATTGTAAAAAACAGTTTTTTTACTTAAGAAATTTTTCAATAACCCTTATTGGAGAAATGGTCTAAGGATATATAATTACTGATCAAAATTCATGTATTTATCATCAAAATCATGCAATGCTCCGTCCTAAGTAACATTACTACATCATGAGTTGGTAAGCGTCAAACACTGACATGATGACTTTTGGAAGCAAAACTAATATCTAGCTAATCTTAAGTCTAAAGATGACATATGAAAAAAAAACCATGATGAATGTAAGTTGCACACTAGGAATGATACAATTGCATTGGTCGGTGCATAAATCTTTCTTCAGCTGGCTATAATTAAATCAGTTACAATTAAATATTTTTTAATAATATTTCTAGATTATATTTTAATTTTCTTTATCGTATGAAAAATTCTCTAATCAAATAATTATATATTTTTAAATATGGCATTAATTATAATTATAATATATAGATATAGTAATCCTTGGCTATTTTTACTCTATTTATTTTATGGTTTAAACAGATTTTTATTTTATGAATTACTATTTATAATGCTTAATTAATTTCTTGCTATATTTAAATGTGTTATATTATGCACCAATTGATCATGTCCCCGGATCATTCCTTACTGGTTTCTGAGACATGACTCAACCCCAACAGCTCAGGCCTCCAATTTGTCTAGTTAGTTAGTAGGAAGTCATTCTCGTTGGCGTACATAAATCCCCCCATGAAAGCACCCATTATTCGAGAAGAAGTTATACTTTGTACATCAAATTTTACGATTAAAAGAGAAAGAAAAAGGAGAAATTTAAATATAATAAATAATTATTCCTGTAATTAAGTCGTACCTTATTAGAGGAAAGAAATTTAGTCCAAATACATTCAAGTATGTAGTGTAATCCGTCCCCTAGGTCAGGTAGTGAGACATTTATAAGGATATACTATAACGTATTGATCCACATTCTTGAGGAGAGGGGATGGTTTATCGTATCACGATGTAACAATCACTCCAAGATCATTGGGCGTATAAAGTTCTAAAGTTGTTTAAGTAACTTAGGTGTGGCAAGGATCCTCGGAGCAGTGTGTGTCAGGCTGTGTGTGTGGAACCCTAGACCCTCAATCGGTTGATGATGTTGGTACTTTGAACTACCTCCGACTAAGACACATGAAGGGGTACAATAATAAATAATAATGTGACGAAGAGAGATGAACAATGAAATAATGTTGTATAAACTATTATAAGAGTAATTATGTTGGTGAGTATTATTTCATTATGTATTCTTTCTCATTTTTATTATAAGACATTTTGGACATAATCACATATACTAATAAAAAGAGTTAATGTAGTTAATTTTATTGATTATTTAAAAAATGTTACTAATATATTAATTTTACCCTTATCAATAATCATTAAATTGTTATGGATAATATGAAAATATTAAAAAACTAAGAGTATTATGCATCACTATCAATAAAAAAACAAAATATTTAGAGTATTTAATAAGAGCAACTGATTAAAATAAATTAAATGTTGTATAAGAATTATAAAATATCTTATAAAAATACTATTAATTCTTTCTAAAGGATGCTTTATAATAAGGGCAGAGGAAGTATAGGAGGTGAAGGAATACAAGAGCAGAAGCTCCCAGGCTAAGATAACGCTCTTTTGCCCCAAAAATATTCTGGTTGCAACTTTTGAATACCCCCCTCCGCTCCTTTCCTATATAATTTGTTCCTATTTTCTCCATCTGTATCCAATTCTGTCTCCTTTATTTGCTGAACCAACTAATATTTGCTGATTAAAAATATTGTCTCCTTTGTAGGCTATTGTTTCTTGCACCTCTAAGTTGCTTCCTACATCCCCTTTATGACTTTTGGAATGATCAATCCAGAATGCAAAATTACATTCTGGAATGTACTCCTTTTTTGACTTTTGGAATGACCAATCCAAAAGGAAAAAAAAAATAAAAACATTCTGAAAAGGGTGCAAGAAGCAACTTGAGGTGCAGGAAGTAACAGCCTCTTTCGTATCTGACTTGTTGCATAAGGTAAGTTAGGGGCCACGACTGTTTTCGGCCCTCGGGAATAAACCAAGAGGGGTTTAGGAGCCTTAGGATCCACAGGTATGGGTTCCAATAATCATATAATTTTAAAGATATAAACATAAAATTGAAGTATTTGGAGGGTCAATTTCATTTGAAAAAAGTGTACACAATAAAAATCATCTACAGAGTACACTTGAACTACTTATCAGCAACAAACATATCTGCCACAACAATGCAAGTTTGCTAATGAACAATTGGGGGGCACCCAGTAAAACGAAAAAAGGCTTAAGAATTACCATAGATTTCAATACCATCCATGTAAGGGAAATCATTAATTCTAAAGGAAATTAAGAACGATATGAAGTCTGGATTCCTTTGGAAACCATGTTCATCCCTCTGGCATCAGCCATGCTACAAGTAAATCTAGCTTTAACACTCTTCACTGCAATAGAGCATTTAATACTTTTAAATTTTAAGCTTGACAACTCTACTTGACTTGTAGCACAAACAAACATCAATTTTCTGTACAAATTGAAATCACCTGCTAACACAATTCTGAAAACTGCAGTAAATTGAATCAGCCCTCAAGTGGAAACTCACCAAAATTCAGTGCATAAATCCAATTTTTTCAAATAACTACAGTACTTAAACTCACCATAAACAAAAAAAAAAAAAATTAAAATCCCGCTCGATGAATAAATTGAGACCTGGTTTAAACCTAAATCACGCATAGATGGAATAAAAAATCCACTTTCAGCTAATCACAACAGTAATTAATACAGATTATTAAAAAAACAAAATATCAAACAAGGAAATGTCTAGAGTGCCAATTGGAGTAGTAGCATTTACAAAAAGTCTAGTTGTGCTATAATGAAAAACATAAGGAGATAAATCCTAAATAGTCTTTTGCATTAGTCATTCAGTTGAAATAACTATTCAATTTTTTTTATAGAAGCTCAAAGTTTATTTAGCAAAGTTCATGCAAAAAATGGTGTTGCATTGAAACGAGACGAGTTCAAATCCAAACTATAGTATAATAGTTTCATGTAATGTACTGAGATTGCCAAGTTTATCAGCATGTTTAATGAGTTCACTAAAAGCAAGATTGATCCACCCGCCAATTGTATTTAAGCATACTATTCATTTGATTGATCAATTGTCAGTATCTACATTATACATATCTTTTTCACCTTAAAAGATTAAAAGCAGAGCTTCAGAATCAAGCTCAAGTTGGACTCCTCTAAAACCAATAACCCATGCCAATTAAGTGGACCCAGGAACCCAACGCTTTAGCTACTAGAGCATTAGTAGCAACCAATTTACATGTAAAATCACTGATCCCAATTCACCCAACAAACAATAGCAGCAATACAAGGTTTGCAGCCTCCCATAAGAATCAATTTTCTCCTAAACATTCTTTCTTCATCTTTTTGGAATCAACTTTTCTTCTTTTCTGTTTTTGCATTAAGTCATCTGAGGATTCCACTTGACCAGAACAAATTGCCCTAAAGGGGTTTCTTTTAGAAACTATTTCCCATAATGGGTCTGTTTCTAAACAAATACCAACATGGTGTTGTTTTTCTATGTAAAATCCACACAAAGACATGCAAACCGCCAGTCCCATTGGCGAGTTTGCCCTGGCTACGACACGTGGCGTTTGTAGTGGTCTCGTCACTGTCATTGACGATTTGGCCATGCAAAGGGGTCTAGCCAGTTTGACTAGCGATTTGGCCATGCTAGGGCGCAGTAGACTTGTAGGGCTAGGCACGAGCAACAGGTTGCAGGCTTGCAGCGCTTTTCAAACTGGGAATCACCAACACCACTGGCGACTTGTGCTTGGATGGTATCGCCAACACCACTGGCGATTTGAGTTCGTTTTATGAATCCCTCCCCCCTAAACACACGAAGCACATTCAGTTAAACGCAAGAAGCACATTGACTTGGTGAGAAGCTTTCCCATAAAGTGTTCTTCCAATTTTCTTCCACTTCCATTTCTCAAAAGTTGGTAAGTTATTTAGTACTTTTTTGTATTTTATTTGTTTGTGTTCTGATAATTACATTAGTTGTTTTAAATATTATAAAATTTGTATATAATCGAATAGTTTTAGGTATCGTAAATTATTAGTGTAAGTTATTAGTTTTATATGTTACCTTAATTTTAGTTCTTAGTTTTAAATTGTAAATTAGGTTTACTTTTAGTTTGATATACTACGTTCGTTTTAGTTATTGTAAGTTATTACTTTGATATGCTATGTTAATTAGTTTTAATTGTTAGTTTTATATGCTATGTTAGTTAGTTTTAGTTCTTAGTTTTATATGTTACATTAGTATTAGTTTTAATTTTAGTTATTATTTAAATATATTTAAATTTTGTATGCTACATTAGTTATATGATATCTTAGTTTGTATTAATTTTGTATATGTATATTTTTTTAATTTTTGGTTGCAAATATATATATATATATATATATATATATATATATATATATATATATATATTATGTTATTTATTTAAATTTGTGTTTGCATGTAATTTAATTTATTTATAGAATATATTTAAATAATGTTTTATATTTAAATTATGTTATATATTTAAATTTTTCTATGTTATTTAAATTTTGCTATATATTTAAATTTTATTAGTTGTATAATACATTTTGTTATTTAAATATATACATTCTGTTATTTATTGAAATTTTAATTATGTGGTATATATATTTAATTAATTTTTTTATAAATGTAGTTAATTTTTTTTTCTTTACAAGTAATGTATAAATTTTATTGTCAATTTATTATATTGTATTTTATTTTGCAGTATCAATGGTATCTTCTTCGTTATGTTCATCAAATATACAAAGTAAGTCTGGTCCAATTGATGGTGACATTTTATGGATGCAAGCTAAGTATGTTTCAAAACATATTTAGAATGGGAAAGAAGACAGAAAATTACACATCAGACGAGTTGTTCCCACGTATCAAGGACAAGAACAAATACCAGAGGAAATTATTCCTCTACTTCGGCAATCTGATTTTTACTAGATTATGAAGATGTGATACTTAAAAATAAATGTGTCATTGATTAGTGTCTTGATTGAAAGATGGAGACCCGAAACACATACATTTCACATGAGATGTGGAGAAAGTGTACTCTTACTCTTCAAGAGTGTACTATTACTCTTCAAAATGTGTCTGTTTTGTTAGGTCTCCGTGTGGATGAGGCACTAATTGGTCCAACAAATCTTGATTAGTCTGATTTATGTGAAGAATTGTTAGGAGTCAGACCACAAGAAGGTGAACTTCAAGGCAGTGTGGTTAAATTAAGTTGGTTGGCTCACCATTTTTCACAGTTAAATAACCATGACGGTAATGTACAACAACTACAAAGGTTTACCCGTGCATGGATCCTTAGATTCATAGGAGGTGTCATATTTGTTGACAAAGGCAGTAGCAAAGTTTCCCCTACAGTACCTGTAACATCCCATTTTTTTCGTATATAAAATTTTAGAGAATAATGATGTTTTATAATTAAATAAATAAAGAAAAATAGTTATAATAAAATAATGGTTTGAGAGAAAATAAGAAGGGTGTTTTATTATTCATTTGATGGAGAATAAAATAGAGTTTCTTTTTTTATAAAATAATAAAAATAAATAAATAAAGTAAATAATAGGTCGTGAATACCCCTAGTTATAAATAGCTACATGCTAGGTCAGTTTTCAGACTGACTTCTCAGTCTCCTCTACCTACCAATTTCGTTTTCTCTCTCTTTCTCTCCCAAAATCCTCTCTTTTTTTTCGCAGGCCATCAAATCTGTCTCATAAAAATGACGATCTCGAACTCATTCACCGTTGGATCGTAGTGAAATTTAAAAAGCATGTTTGCAACCCATTTCCAAACATTCTCACCGTTGGGAATTTCGATATCACGTCTGAGCTAAGATAAATACCCCTCGCATTGTAGCATTTTTCTTTCCCGCAGAAACCCAGAGCTGTCTTGGTAAAACTATAATCCCGGTTTCGTTAACCGTTGGATTGTCGTAAAATTTGTATATGTTTTTCGAAATTCAGTTGTGCACGCTTTGACCATTGGGATTGGCGAGACAGTGTTTGTGGAGGGAGAAAAAGGAATCGCATGAAGATAGTCCAAATGGAGGCTTTAATCCTTTCTCCGTTTCTCTGACGTTTGGGAACTCTATCGGAGCAGTCGGAGGAAAAACTGGAGGAATCTTAGGAAACCGTTAGAGATGACGCTATCACTGTGGAAAGACACGTGAGTCCGCTTAGAGGTAAGGGATGAGTTATTCACAGTTGGAGATTGGTGAGAACATGTGTAGGGATCCTTAGAGGATTAAATTGGGGTTTTATTTTGGGATGTTTGTTAAATTGCAATTTTTCCTTTATGATTATAAATAAAATATTGATGTCCTAATGAAGATTGCTTGATAAATTGTGCTCTTGATATTTGTATATTTCGACCTATGATTTTGATATAATTGTGTAATATTATTTGAGGGGTTTTAGTTCTCATGTTGTGATAGTCTTTTATATAAATTGTTATATTGAGGATATGAAATGATGATTCAAATTGTGAGTATGTGATGAATTGTAGAATAACATGTTGCTTTGAGATTATGATATTGTTATTGAGATTGAGTATAAGTGTAAAGTTGAACATGTGTTAATTTGTGAGATACGTGTAAACATGTGATGGTGGATTGTGACACTATGAGATGTGAAATTGGGAATGAGTTCTAGTTGTGGATAAGTGTGTAGTTAACACTTCATGTGAAATTACTTGTGTTGTAAGCTATGAATTGTACAATAACCCGACCAGCGTTATCTTGAGAAAAGCGTTAATGCGCAGTGTTAAAGATAAAATGTAGGTTTCCTATTTAGGAACCAGTGTTAAATCGTAGCGCAATTGTGTTGAACGTGTTTAAAACACGAGTGTAAGGTCGTGGGTATTATATAATTCATGAGTAGTGTCTGCATGCAAAAATTATTTTAGGGGTTGGACCTGAATCAGGAGTGAGAGGCCCTGACGGACTCTTCGGAGTGTAGGCCTTGGGGGTCACCGGGTTTGAGTGCTCCTTTAAGCCTATGCTGATCCCATATGGTTGGAGCATTCTCGCAAAATATCGTGACCCTAACTGGTCTCCCTATGATCTTACTTAATGAGAGTGACCTGACAAACCCATGGTGTGGTGTGTCTTGTTATGTACTCCTAAGCGCCCCAGGGTGGTTTTTCACTGACATGGTACCACATTGCATATAGGATTGAGTCTTAGCATAACTGTTGCATATGCTTGCTAATTGATGTGTTATTATATCTTGACCGAAGTGTGGGATTCTTGTGTAATGTGATTGATGATTGAAAAGTGAATTTTGAATGACAAAGTGGTGAAGTTACGTGAGCTATGTTTAAGCAAGTGGTATCTCATTTATATAATATGTATATTTAATTGTCTTGTTTCTCTATTAGTTAGGAATGTGATAACTCACTCCCTGTGTGTTGTGTTTGGATCCTGTGATGATCTTGAACTTGTGTTCAGGGGAGCAGATGAATAGGTGGATGATTATGAAGAACCTCATGCTAGAGGACACGGGAACACAACGCTCTGATAGGATCTGACATTAGGATATAGGTTCTATATTAATTGTATGAAGCTTAGACGACCTTGTTTGAGTCGAGAATACTTTATTATTTATTTGGACAAGTTTGAATATGATGTAGAAGAAAATGAATGTGAGCCTTTTTCCCCTTTGAAAGACTTGTAAAAAAATGTTTTAAAAATACTTTTAACTAATATTTGAATTTTTTTTTCCTTATTAGTATATATGTGAGGGGTAGAGGGTGTCACAGTACCTGTAATTTTTACGTGACTTTGGATAGTGCAGCACGTATGCATGGGGACCTGCCGTACTTGCTTATTTATATAGAGAGATGTGCAGCGCCATCGATTACAAAACTAAATCAATTGGAGGTATGTGTGCATCTTAATCCAAATGTGGGCATAGGAATGATGCAGGCTGAAGTTACGGAGACATTACAGTACATGGTGTCTCCTCAAGGGAGGAATACATGGACAATTTATGATCTCGTGCCTTATGTGGAGAAAATAACAATTTTATCGGAAGAGCAAAAGAGAATCACTGAGCCTGTGTCACATGGTTCAGCATCAGAGCATCAATTTCCAACACAAGAGTTTCACATTCTCCAGTCAAGTGTTGAAACTCAAGGCATAGGCAGGCGAATGGTGGTTGTTGAAGCGGAAGAATATTCCCAACAAATGACGGAGCGTGGCCATGGAATGTATTACATGCCACCAACATTTTCTCAATATCCGACACAGATGTATTAATATCCTTTCGAAGGTCATCACATTGATACTTCTACAAGCGAACACTCGTTCGGTGGTGTTGTGGAAACACATCCTCATTTTGCATGGCCGACTATGACCCCTTCACAGCAACATGATGCCCCAATTCCAACACCTAACACCCCATTAGGTACGCAATGGAATGTACCTGGAGTAATACCTGATATGGGTGACTTATTAGGTATTGATTTGCGTGACCAATTTTCTACTGAGGCTAACGAAGTAGAAGCGGGGAGACATCGGGGAAGAAGAAATCCTGATCGCCAAGTGCGAAGATGGGATTGACCATGTGGCACATCCTCACGTCATCACAGACATCATAATGATTGATTTCCATGTCTCTGTTTAAATATGTTGTTGTATGTTTCTCATTTGAATTTGACACTTAATCTATCGTATGCAGTTTATTAAGGCTTACTAATGGATACAGTTTATGTCGCGCATCAAACTATAATAATAAATAATGTTTAAAAAAAAACTAAAGTAGACAAATGAAAATAACTAATGTTACTAAGTAAATACATTCTTAGGAGGACAACTTCATTAAAAATTGACTTAGATCATCATTGTCAAAATAACCAGCATGTTAGTAACTAACGATTTCATTGAAGACTACAAACTAAATACATTCAAGATAACTTCAACCAATACAAGTCACTCGCCTAACATACATAAATCAATTAAATGAACAACTCCCACGATCAGATAGCATTGGACATCGACGTTTGTTGTGCCCTTCTACTCCACATCTACTACATTTTTGTTGGTGCTCAGATGGTTTGAGCCAATCCATCTCATTCCTTATCCTTGTTGATTTTGGCCGACCTTTCGCATGAATTCTAGTTGGGTTAGGGATAAGTGTCCATGCGTCATCAGAAGGAGGAATTGCCGCTTCATTCCCAAGAGGCCACCATTGTGCGGAGTAAGCTTTTAAGATGTGCTCATTTGTGTAAACAACATCTATATATTGGTATTAGTTCATGCTCATGTAACCACAAGTTGCAATAATGTGTGAACATGGATAGTGAAGCGCAAAATACTTTCCGCATTGGCAATAATGGCCATTCAAGTTAACTGCCCACTTTTGTCTGCCACGTTGCGTTATAGGATTGAAGGTCTCCTATACTTCAAACCTTGTCGAGTGGATATCATACACGCGAACGATGTGTGAACAAGCTTGTTCTTGATTTTTTCTTAGTTCTTTAACAAGCTTAGAACAATACACTTGTCCTTCGTTTAATTGTCTTTGGGCTTGGCGACCACGATCAACAAAGTACTTTCGACACCTACTATATGTTGATGTCACCAACATTGTTATCGGTATATTGCGGCAATCCTTCAACACCTTATTTATACATTCAGAGAGGTTGGTTGTCATGTGGCCATATCGATGTCCTTCTTTATCATTAGCCATGGTCCATTTTTCCTTTGAAATGCGATCAATCCATGTTGCTATGGCTGGACTCAGTTGACGAAATTTTTCTAAATTTTGGTCAAAAATATGCTTGCAAGGAGTGTAGCCTGCATGAAATTAGTTAGCAACAACAATTTTAAGTATACATGAAACTTAAATTAACGTCACCATGATAAATGAAATCTTATCCAATTTCTTCAACATTGCTTTTTGTTTGGCATTATTGAATTTGTGATTGAAATTGCTTGCTATGTGTCGGACGCAGTAAACATGATAATCATGGGGAGGTTGCCAACCAAGTGCTTCGTTAGCCACAACAGACTTTATACTCGCGTGACGATCAGATATGAGACAAATACCATTTTTATCTGTGACGTGTTCACTCAAGTGTGCCAAAAACCATGACCACATTGTTAACGTTTCACCTTCGACCACGACGAATGCTAGAGGAAGGACACCACCATTTCTATCTTGTGATGTGTCCATTAAGAGGGTCCCACGGTATTTGTTGTATAAATGTGTGCCGTCAACTTGTATGATTGGCTTACAATACTTGAAAGTCTCTTTACATTGACCAAAAGTCCAAAACACTCTATGAAATTGACGGTGTTCACGACTAACCGTATTCCCAACAATAAAATCGTCATGTAGTATTTGAAAATATGATATAGGAGAATGATTTTGCATGTGTGTTAGCCACGATGAAAGTTTCGCATATGACTCTTCCCAATCGCCATATTCAATTGCAATGACTTTTTGTTTCGCAAACAAGCTTTTTTGTACGACACCTTATATACAAATTCACTATTTATCCTCTCTTGAATCAAAGAAACTTTTATTGATGGATTTTCTCTGATCATGCCTGTTAATAAAATAAAAAAATTTAAATGATAATTAACGCAAAAGTAGCATAATATGAACATACAAAACGTACCTACTACACAAGTGACAATTAGATTTGAATCAAGCTTCTCGTGATCTTGTGTCATAGTCATATTCAGACTTATGTGTGGTCCACCCCATTGTGTGACTTTCCATGAATCAGTTTTTTTAGATAAAATTGCCCTCATATAGAAAGGGCAAGGACACTCTGCGCTTTTATTCAAGCAATAAACGACATACTTGTTCGATTTGCTTTCAACAACTTTGAAAATTTGATGCACCTTCATAACATATTGTTTCAGTGCATTTTTGACCGCATCTTTACTATCAAAATCCATGCCAACATATAATTATTGTCCAACATTAAAACTCGATGGCATCTCCAAACCACAAATGTCCTCCTCATTAGGATGACTCCAATTGATATTGTTATAATGCAAAGCATCATTCCAAAATGGATTTTGAATTCCTTGTACACCTAATAGTTAAAAAAAAATTCCAGGTCAATATGACAATCATACTTATTTACCATTAAATACAATTGTCATAAAATGATAAATGTATTAACCTATTTTGTTATTTAATAAATTATACCTTCTGCTGGGTGAACAATTCTTACTGGTTGAATCATGTCGGTGACTTCATCGTCTGTATCAAATATACCGTCAACAATATCATCTTCGTCTAAAGACTCTTCAACGTATGAGTTAGACACAAGATAATCATCATCACCATGTAAATTGCTCACATTTCTTGGCGGTTGCGCCTCATTATTAGATAAATTATTTCCACATGATGTAAGAGAATTTGCAGAATGAAACATAGAACCACCAATCACATTCTTTTCTATGTACAATTCCAGAACTGACATTTGATCTTATTGTTGAAAACTTTCGAGCATGGTTTCAACATCTTTGTCATCACAAATTTGCAAAGCAACATATTTTCCAGAAACTAAAAATCTACAACTGATAGCAGAAATAATTTCATTATTTTCTAACTTTACCTTATCTCCAAATTTTTTTTCAAAGCATTGAAACTAATTCTACGTTTAATCTGAATCGCTTTTTTACTACCTTCAAATATTACACCATCATTCTCTTCATATACCCTTCCATTGAAATACAATACTGTTAAAACCGAATTCATGATGTACCTACAAAAAAATATTTTAAATAATTAATCATAATAATAATAAATTCAAAATAAAAAAATCTAATCACAAAAAGCCTCTTTACTGGAACTTCACATTAAAACTTTATTCTAAAAAAAATTATTAACTTCAAATAAATATGATGACAAAGACTTAAAAAACTTGAACAATTTCAAGGTAGTAATTTTAAAGGCAAAATAAACCATCGACGAAGTTATTATTATAAATAATTAATCTTAACAATAATAACTTAAAAATAAAAAAAGGTAATTAATTAAATATGATGCCAAAAACTTAAAAGTAAAAATTTAAAAAGGCAGAACAAAGCAACGCTTTCAAAGTAGACATTTTAATTACATTACAAAGCATCAACCAAGTTATTATTATAAAGGCACATGAACAACGCATCAACAACAAGCTAATCTAATTAAAAAAATACTGCACACTTCATATTGAAAATTTTTTTCGCACTCAAAATACTTACTTCAAATAAATATGATGCCAAAAAAATTTTGATTTTAAACCTGGTTGAAGTTGAAGGCTCATAAATTTTTAACACACACGAACAAACCCATGAACACCAAGCTAATCTAATTAAAAACATACTACAACTTCATAATAAAAAAAAATTCCGCACTCAAAATACTTATTTCAAATAAATATAATGCCACAAAAATTTTTGATTTTAAACACACTTGAAAGTACAAGGCTCATCAATTTTTAACACACTAACAAAGCATCAACACCAACCTAATCTAATTAAAAAATTACTACAAACTTCATATTCAAAATTTTTTCCCGACTCAAAATATTTTCTTCAAATAAATATGTTGACACAATTTTTTTTTAAACGGACTTTTACTTCAACCCTCACAAATTTTTAACATGAACAAAGCATCAAATACAAAGCTAATTTAATTTAAAAAATTATAATAAAAACTTCACATTCAAACTTTATTCTGAACCCAAAAAAATTACTTCACAAAATAAATTTCATGCCACACACAATTGTTTGATTGCGAACTTCAAACCTTTAAGGCTGAGAAACTTTAAACTTGAAGAAGGAAAGGTTCACCAATTTTCAAAAAATGCAGAGCAAGCAATTTTAAAAACGCAAGCAATTTTAAAAACGCACAGCAAAGTATGGCAAAAGCTGGTATTTAAAGCTGCATGATCTCGCTAGCACCACTGGCTATATCTTTGATCTCGCCAGTAGCACTGGCTATGTCCTTGATCTCGCCAGTAGCTCTGGCTATACCCATCTGAAAAAGCTATCCGCTAGAATCTAAAAAAGCACTGCCAAAATCTAAAAAGTGTTGTGCCCTAGCCTTACACAGCCTGTGCAAATCGCCAGTCAAACTGGCTACTCCTGTTGCAGGCCAAATCGTCAATGAGAGTGGCGAGACCGCGCCACGTTTCGCATCCGGGGCAAACTTGCCAATGGGGCTGGCGGTTTCTTTGGAGTTGCATGCATTTTACGTAGCAAAAGAGACCCATGCTGGAATTTGTTTAAAAACAACACCATTTGAGGAATAAGTTTGTAAAAGCAACCCCTTTGGGGAAATTTGCCATTAACTACACATGCATTTTCATAACCACTAGAAACATGTACATTCTTATTCGATGAAGGGCAATGCTCCATTTTTTGATCCATTGGCGCATATATGAGATAAACTGTTGTCTTGTACACAATTAATCTTTTCCCAAATACAACAATAATTTCCACTTTGTTACCAGGCTCTATATTGGATAGTACCCTCTGCCACTCCTCATCTTCAAAAGAGACTAATGCATCTTTCTTATAAAGTTGAATGGTGGTCTTCGTGTTATTTATCACCAACAAATTTTTCAAACCATCTGCTCTTATATTGTCTAGGGAAGAATAATGGACATGGCACATCATTGTTTTCAATTTATGTCCATTCACTTGAGGGATTTCAAAAATCACAGAAGAACCTATATTATTGAAGCACTAATACAAAAAAGGCTTTTTACGTCGGTTATTAACTGTCGTTGTAAGAGACGTTGTAGAAAGTGACAGTTCAATAGACAACCGCCTTAGAAAAAGATATCATTCTAAGATGGTTCTTGGCTAATAATCGACTTAGAAATGTACCTTTCTAAGACAGTTCTTAGTTAAAAATCGTCTTAGAAGAGTACACTTTCTTGGTTAATACAATTATTTTTAGGTCTAGGGGACTCACAAGTTATAGGTTCTGTTACTATTGAAGAATGGTGATGAAAGTGGTAACGAGAGTAGAGAAAATGATGATGAAGTGCTCTATCTAACCAATAATAGAGAAACTCCAGTAGTCCTGCATGAAGCAATATTGCCATAACAACTCCATCTATTCTCCATAACAATATTTGGTCATCCCTGCACAAATTAAAATAAATAATTCAAATGAGCAAGTTAAATCAACCTAATAAATGATCAGAATATAAAATAATCTTTGTTTCTTTTCTCATTTACACTTCTTTTTTCAATGATTTTTATGTGCTTGTGTTACATGCTCACGTGTTACCTACTGAAGAAAAATTATAGTTGTATATATTAGAGTTGAATGAATAGATATATAGGATAAAAGAAATATCTAGAATCAAGACATATATTCAGTTTATTTCTATCATATTTGACATTACTTCTTTTTTTCATTTTATATGTTATATAGTAGTATAAAAATATAATTTAACATTAAATTAAATTAAC
Organism: Glycine max; assembly: GCF_000004515.6. Lineage (NCBI taxonomy): Eukaryota > Viridiplantae > Streptophyta > Magnoliopsida > Fabales > Fabaceae > Glycine > Glycine max. Next base: position 20,405,273 of record NC_016090.4, on the reverse strand, counting down.
TAAAAACAGAAAAATCCCACAATATTGCTCCTGGAGTAGGAAAGCTACTTTTCGTCATACTAATTTATTCTCTTCCTTTTTTCTAACATCCTTTCCCCAATCAAAGTGTTAGGGTCCTAGCCATGAGGTACCACACTTCGAGTGAGATGCAACTAAATCTACTTATGTTTTTTATGGAAGCTTATTGAGGTGTGTTGAGGACCATATATTAATACCTTCATTTGGAATTGTAGAATGCACATATATGCATTCGCTAAAATGACTAGCAATCTCATTAAAGTCAGTCACAGGCCTGAAAATGAAACAACAACCTGACAAAGTAATATGTTAAACGATATGAGCCAAGAAAAATATTACTAATAAATTTCACAATTAAGATATCTTGACAAATAGTAATAACAACATGTGGTTTAGTGTAATACCAAAAGGAAACCTCTATCAAATAATCCAAAACCAACTAAGGCAATAACGGGAACCATTCCAAGTGGGCTGAAAAGTCTGAATATAAAGGAAAAAGGACATTAATTATTAGATATATAGACTATTAAATGTGGTATTCAAGTTTCATGCTAGAGTATACATATACATTTAAGGAAGCCTCTGTCAAATAATCCAAAACCAACTAAGGCAATAACTAGAACCATTCCAAGTGGGTTGCAAAATCTGAATATCAAGGAAAAAGGACATCAATGATTAGATATATAGACTATTAAATGCGGTATTCAAGTTTCATGCTAGAGCATACATATACATTTTACATAAAATAAAACTCACCTAGAACAAATAGCCCATATTTGACTAAATCCCAAAATTATTTGTATGCTTCAAGCTACTATTAGAGCTCCTTGGATTGTTCTCATTATGCTAAGAAATCTCTGGAGAAGAATGGAAGGGCATTAGTTTAAGGAAGCTACTATTAGAACTCTTTGGACTGCTCTCTTGCTAAACCAACCAAGTCAATATATGAATGCCAATTCTCTCTCTCTCTCTCTATATTTGCAACTTCATTTTGGTGGGATCCACCCACTTAATCGTAGTACATGACAAAATCAAATCAATCAAAACTTCAAAACGCCAAAACTTTTCCTTAGTATATATAGGTTTGCCAATAATATATCAAAAGAATTTCATCAGTATCAATCAAAACAATAACACAAACTGAAGTACTTAAACCTTAAAAGGACTTGACTTGAACATAGAAATAACTTACATCACTTCCACCCATCACGGGCACAAGAAATGAGGAGATCATTACTACACTTTCTAAGGCCAAAATCTAATGCTGGAAACCCAAAGCTATTGTCTCAACTATTAACAACAGTTTCACACACACACACACACACACACACACACACACACACACACACACACACACACACACATATATACCACTCACAGTGAAAAATAAATAAGAAAGAAAACACAAACAATGCAGTTTGAGAAAAGATTGAAGCTTGTAATCCACAGTTGCATACCCCAAGATGGGTTTGAATGTATACAATACTCTAATCCTTGAAGTTGGTCCAGTGGTGGGATGTTTATCTCCTTAGGTTTTGTAGCTGCCATGATCACTACCCACTTTGAAACTCTATACTTCCTTCCAAATCCTACTGCTTTATGAAGCACACTAGAAGAAGTAGAAACAACACCAAGAGGACAAGAGAACCCACAAAACCCTACCCAAATTCGAAAACCAAGATGCAAGGAGAATGCAAATTGGTAATGTCCACACTGTCAATGATCAAATTGATTATATCATCACTTGACTAAGACACATCATATATCTACTTCACTGTCTGAGGAAGCAAGGACTGAGCATCGCGATTCTACAAAACAACAAAAAGAATTAAATATAACTTAGAACCACACATTGGTTCCATCTTATTTTCTCAAAACATTGGGGGTTAATTAGTGTTGAATGTTGTTGTGATTATTATGAAAAGGAAATAGAGGGAGAAGGGACCTTGGAGGGAACGAATGAAGAGTCAGGGCCCTGGGTGGTCTGAGAAGGCATCAAGGGACAGATCGAGGGAATGGTGAATCTGCTCTTTCATTGCCTCTAGCATTCATGTCAATACTCCCCTGTCAACAACAATTATAGAACAAAATTAATACAAATTATGTAAAGAAAAGGTAAAAACAAAAATCACTTTTAAATGTTCAACTCATCAAACCATATCAATGTCAAGAATTTGAAGATTGAGGCAATGCTCGATCACTTTGAATCCTTCAACCCAATCCCTAGTATAAACTTAACATTATTAAAAACCTCCAACATAACATGGCCTATCGCAATCGTGGCTCTAACCAACTTGGGCAATCTTTCAAACCTTGCTTTAGGGCCACTAAAATAAAGATGGCTCACGAACAAGCACTTGAGATTCGAACTCCCGCGAAGAAGCTCTGCCATATCCCTACGCTCCAGTATAAATGATTGCAAATGCAGGGTTGTTAGTAAGGGCAGATCAATAGATGAAAAACCGAACGAAAAATGGTTCCTATTTAAGCCCCCAATAAGTTTGAGCACCACAAGGGTTTTGCAGTTGAACAAGGCCAAGCATCTTAGTTAGAATAGTGAGACGTACCTAATAAGTTGAGCATTGGTTTGCAGTTTTTTAGGGCAACGAAGGCACATGCGTGGAGATGGGGTTTAAACGAAGGTTTACTAGACGTACCTGATAAGGAGGATGCTTCCAGCAGTGAAGAATCCAAGTCAATCTTGTGAGCAACGAACATTTGTGCTTCTATATATATCTTCATTGGCTCTGTGGGGATCTACACAGCGAAGGAGGTGCGAACAGAGAGAGAGCGAAGAGGAGAATTAGGGTTTTCTAAAATTCAGGGAGAGAGAGAGATTAAAAAGAAGATAAAAATAAAGAGTGAGAGAGAGCCCATTCGCATTCCTAAAGCTCGCATTCTACGTTGGTTTTACAAGAACCAATGTCGTAATTCCTTTTCAAAGACGGGTTTATCAAACTCGTGTTTAAAAATTTAAAGTTATTTACAAAAATGTCACTGCTTTACTTACAACATTGGTTTTTGTACACCCGTCATAAAACTTGCATCGTAGAAGACCATTTTTGTGGTAGTGAAGGTTAACCAATTTGGATAATTGTTACCAGGGAGCAAACAACCTTGATCATTGGTAGTCATATTCTAAAAAAAGAATTAAAATATACAACCTGAAGTTTATTGAACAATACCCACATGCAATCAATTCAACAATTATTCAATGATTAAAAACATATAACAAGATAATAACTCATTTTCTCATCGATAAAAATTATGATCTTTTGATTACTGAAAAACTATTTCGAATGATGATAACTTGTAGAAAAATAAATAAACTGTTGAAAAAAATTTAATGTTATGCATAAGAATATTTGCATGGATGATGTAAATAAAGACAGTTAGTCTAACTCTAAAATATCATGCCAAATGAAAAAACTATGAAAATTAAAGAACATTTTTTTAATTTAAATTTGAAATTTATTGTGTGAAATAATTATAACTCACATTAAAGTATGTATTTTTTAAGATTGTAACAAGAAAAAAAGTTGTAGTTTTATATTCAACTACCATATAGTATATTATATAATGTTTATGGATGTATTCTCTGTGTTCTTACAAAAGCAACGAGTTAGAGGTCCATGTTATACTACGATTAATTTGAAAAGAAAAGGTTTATATAAAAATAATTTAGAAACTAAAATATTGAATAGAATTTGTTTTTAATTATTAAATACGCACGTGATAATTGTTTTTTTAATCTGATTTTTGTTGTTTTTTTAATCAGGTACTTCCAACCAAGAGTTCCTTTAAATATTTTTTTGGTTAATGTAATTTCCTAAGTAAAAATATTTCTTTAGAAAAGGATACCTATGGAGGGTTCTAACCAGTGAGAAGTTGAGTGAAGTGTCATCGTGTGAAGTATCTAAGTGTGTTAGCCATCAAGAAGTTGAAAATTAGGGTTTTTACAAATGATATTAGAGCATACCTCTCTCCCAATATGATGTGATTTAAGGACAAACCAAGTGGAAACTGGTGGGCATCTACGAATCACATCGAAAAGAGAGGGATCCAGAGGTTGTGTAGGTATAGGACTGTACAGTTGATGATGACCCAAAAGGAATTAATTGGTCCTACCTATACCAACAAGACGCATCTACCTTTTGGTAGCCCATCACTTAAAAACTTCATATTTAAGCGTGCTTGGTTTGGAGTAATTATGGTATGGGTAACCTTCTAGGAAGTTTCCTCGAAAGCGTGTAAGTGAGGATAAAATACGCTAAAAAGTCTTGTGCTGGTTTGTGGGGCCAGTCATTGATCATGGAACCAAGCATAACTGATTGTTGAGGTCTCAAAAAGGACTATCTATAAAGTGTTTTGACTAGTGGAGTGTTCTGACCAACAAGGATGTTGAGTGAAGTGCCACTACGTAAAGTTCCATAGTGTGAGAGTCGCCAAGAAGTAAAAAATCAGGGATGTTACAAATGATATCAAAGTAGATGTCTCTCCTAGTACAATGGAGTTTGAGAATGAACCAGACGAAAGTTGGTGGACATGTAACAACCCGACGAATCACATCGAAAAGAGAAGGATACAAAGGTTATGTAGGTGTGAGAATGTCCAATTGAGGATAACTTAAAGGAATTAATTAGTACTATCTATACCAACAAGATGCATCTAATCTTCGATAGCCTATCACTTAAAAACTCCACAATTAAGCGTGCTTGGCTTGGAGCAATTACGGGATGTGTGATTTTATTGAAAGTTTCTTGGAAAATGTGTGAGTGAGAAAAAAGCATGTTGAAAAGTCTCGTGTTAGTTTGTGGGGATAATCATTACTCTTGAAATAAGTAGAAGCGGATTTTTGAGGTCTAGGAAAGTGTTATCTACGAAGGGTTCTGACAAGTGAAGGGTTCTAACCAACAAGGATGTTGAGTCAAGTTCTACCGTGTAAAGTTTCATAGTGTGTGAACCATCGAGAAGTTGACAACCAAGGGCATTAAAAGTGGTATTAGAGAAAACATCTCTCCCAATACAGTGTAGTTCGAGGACAAACGAGGTGGAAGCTGGTGGGAAGTAGTACCCTAGATGAATCACACCGGAATGAGAGGGATCTAGAGACTATATAGGTATGGGACTACATAGTTAAGTATGACTTAAAGAAAATAATTGATATACCTATACCAACAAGAGGTATATACTTTTTGGTAGCCTATCATTTAAGAACTCCACATTTAAGTGTGCTTAGCTTTGAATAGTTCTGGGAAGATTTTCCAGAAAATGTGTGAGTGAGGACAAAACATGTTGAAAAGTCGTGTGTTGGTTTATGGGGAAAGTCAATGATCCTGGAAGCCGTCGAAGCAATTTGTCGAGATCTCAGAAAGGAATACTTATGAAGGGTTCTGACTAGTGAGGAGTTGAGTGAAGTGTCACCATGTGAAGTATCATAGTGTGTTAGCCATCGAGAAGTTGACAATCAAGGTTGTTACAAATGATATCAGAGCATAACTCTCTCTCAGTATGGTATTGTTCGAGGATGAACCAGGCGAAAGCTGGTGGGCATGTAACACCCTTACAAATCACACTAGAAAGAGATGGATTTAGAGGTTGTGCAGGTGTAAGACTATACAGTTGATGATGACTTAAAAGGAATTAATTAGTACTGTTTATTCTATACAACAAGATGTGTCTACTTTTCGGTAGCCCATCACTTAAGAACTTCATAGTTAAGCATGTTTGGCTTAGAGTAGTTATGAGATGGATGACCTTCTAAGAAGTTTCCTAGAAAGTGTGAGAGTGAAAACAAAACATGTTGAAAAGTATTTTATTGGTTGGTGAGATCAGTCATTGATCTTGGAAGCAGACAGAGTTGATTGTTGAGGTCTTGAAAAGGGCAACCTATGAAGGATTCTAACCGGTGGAGGGTTCTGACCAACAAGCATGTTGAGTGAAGTGCCACTGCGTGAAAGTGTTAAAACCATCGAGAAGTAACAAAATCAATGAAGTTACAAATGGTATCAGAGCATACCTCTCTCCTAGTATGGTGGGGTTTGAGGATGAACCAGGTAGAAGCTAGTGGGCATGTAGCAACCTGACAAATCACATTAGAAAGAAAAGGATACAAGGGTTGTGCATGTATGAGACTATCTAGTTGAGGACAACTTAAAGGAATTCATTGGTACTAGCAATACCAACATGATACATCTAATTTTCGATAGCCTTTCACTTGAAAACTCCACAATTAAGCATGTTTAGCTTGGAGCAATTATGGGATGGTGTTAACACATTGGCAAGTGCATCAATTCGTCTCAAGTAATAAAAATAAAATGGAAGTCCGAGTATCGAATCCACGAGAACTTTGTTTGTACTTAAGTAGGTGAATATATAATTTTTAAGCAATAAATAGATTTGTTTAAAAAGTTGTGAAGAAAACAATAAAATAAATTGGCATAAAATTCAAATTAAAATAAACAAGAGAGAAAAACAATTATAAAAGTAAATTAATTAATTAAAACAGAAAAGATTAAAGAACCCAATATTATTGTAGAAGTAAATTCAAAAGATGAGAATGTTGGGAACAAAGCCTACCAGAGCTACTTTTGATGTAATATTAATGATTTTTCTCTAATTATGTTTATTCCAATTTTACACCTGCATCTACTCATATACTCTAACCAAGATCCCTCAAGTGAAAAAGCCTAACTTATCTATCTTATCTCCCAAATCCCTTTACAGAGCAAATAATTAAATTGCATTAAGAATAAAGATGTATAATAGGCTAAATTAAATCAACCTATCCCTAGTGATGAGTTTATTTAGATACTATTTCCCAATTCTATTAGAGAATAACACTTCCCAATGCTACCCCTAAAACTTACCATGCAAATAGGTGATCAAGCCATAAACAATAAAATTAAGCACAGGAAAGAATAATGCAAAAGTAATATTCATAATAGATAGGAAGAGAAATTACATCAAGAGCAGTTGGCTACTAATCTCCCAACAAAGGGGGGTTTAGCCTCTCATTGTCATAAGAGGCTTTACAATTGCAGGTGGGGAATATTTAGTAAAAGGGAATTTGAGAAAGGGAATGGAGGGAAGGAATGACTCCCAATGCTTGCTTCTAGCCTTTGCCTTCTATAAGAAATTGTATTCTCTTGAATTTTCTGTGTGTGTTTTCCTTCTTCCTCTCTCATTCTTTTATAGGTGCAGATTAACTTAGTTTTCACGCAACCTTCGCGCTAAGCGCGTTTGCGTGCTTAGCGAGTATGGTGGTATTCATGCTAAGCGCGACTTCACTTTCCTGAATTAACCTGCTTTCCTAAATTAGTCCCGCTTCTTGACGTTAAGCGTGTTGTGCCCATTGAGCCTATGCATTCTGCTGAGTGCCTGGGATGGACTAAGCGCATATCTTTAGATCATCAATTTGCTCTTTTGGGCTTTACTTTATTTTTCTGCTACAATTATTCACTAAGCATAATAAATTCATCAACTTTTAATATTTTCTGTACAAAAACTTAAATGAAGTTAAAATTCCAATTTTTTGCACACAAAGGAAGAAATAAGAGAGAAAAATTACTAATTTCTATATAATTTAATCCTAAAATATACCTATACATAGCAGTTATCATATGGGTGATTTTATTGGAAGTTTCTTGGAAAATGTGTGAGTGAGGAAAAGACATGTTGAAAAGTCTCGTGTTGGGGTCGAAGCAGATTTTTGAGGTCTCACAGAGGGCTACCTGTGGAAGATTCTGACCAACAAGAATTTGAGTGAAGTGTTATTGTGTGAAGTGTCGTAGTGTGTAAGCTGTCGAGAAGTCGACAATTAAGGGCGTTACAAATAGAATCAAAGCAAACCTCTCTCCTAGTACAGCATTGTTCGAGAACGAACCAAGCAAAAGCTGGTAGGCATGTAACACTCTAGACGAATCACACCGAAATGAAAGGGATCCAAAGATAATGCAGCTATCGGACTATATAATTAAGGATGACTTAAATAAAATAATTGGTACTACCTATACCAATAATGTTAAGTCAAAAGAAATTTTTTTCTTAAAGATAAATCATGACTTCTAATTATTTTGATTAGATGCAAATAAACACAAATGGTAAGAGTTATGTCTGATGTGTTATCAGATCAAGATCTATATCTTAGGACTAAAGTTTTCAGATGATGCACTCATAAGACAATATGATGTAGCATTTAAGTAATGCATTTAAGATCTTGATTAATACTGTGTCTGAGATTCTTTCATGCATAAAACATTCTCCTAAAATCTCTCAAATTCCTAGGAAGAATAAATGAAGTTCATAATCTGGAAGACGCTGATCCTCATCAAAAAGCACGCTCTGTTATTGTAAACCTGCTATGGTGAAAGAAGTGGCTTACCTACTGAAGTACAAGACACATTATCCTATCAACCTGAACTTTGTATGAAGAATGTACATGCATTTAATGCAAGTATTAAATGCTTCAACGGACTTAAGACTTCAGACGAAGATCAAAGTGAAGAATCCAACCTTTGTGAGACAATGAATACTTGGAGATGAAGGCTATATATAGAAGAAGCTTTGAAGAAACAATTAAAAAAAACTATCTATGCAAATTATTCTTTCATTCTTTCTTGTAAAGTTTTCTATAAATTATTGTAAAGATACAAAGCTCACAAAACAACTTGTATACCTTGAGAGAAAAGACTAAGTGTTGAGGGATATATCTGTCTATTAAACTATCATACTTTAATTAGTGAGCAAACTTCCAACAAATCTTGTTGATTTGTGTAGATCTAGTAGTGGCTATATAGGACAAAAAATACTGGGGTTTAAGTCAAGCTTGGGGTAGAGCTTGCTAGTGTAAGAGTCAGAAGTGGCAATGAACAATACTTGTGACTTTCATAAGTTAGTGGAAACTTGGTGGTTGCCAAAAACTGGATGTAGTCTCGGGGTTGAGACAAACAATTATAAATTCTTTGTGTGCTTTCTTGTTGTTTAACTAACAAAGGGTTTTGAATTTGTTTTTAGATCTTATATCTTCTTTTGTTTTTCAAAGAAAATTGTTTTTCTCATTGTCTGATACAATATGTATCAAAATCTCTCTAAGTGTTTTAGATTTATATTCATTAGATGATAAATGTATTTTTCAATCTTAAGGAAAGTTTTAAATTTCTAAAAACACAATTCAATCCCCCTTCTTGTGTTATTTGCTTCTATAGTTTGGTATCAGTCCTTAGCCTCTAAGGGTTGAGCACTTAACAATGTGTAGAGGAAAAAATCCAGATGGCAAATAACCAATGTTTGTTCATCACTGAGGGAGCATATCTCACAAGGCCACCAAGCTTCATTGGAGAAGACTACCCCTATTGGAAGGAAAAAATAGAGATGTACATCAAGTCCACCAGTATAGAATCTTGCTCATCATTACCAATAGGGATATTCCCATTACCAGACTTGAAGCTAAATGGACAAATGATGATATGCCCATTATGGAGCTCAACACAAAAGCCAAATATACTTTGACATTTGCCCTATCAAAATATCAGTACAACAAGATATGCAGACTGAGAACTGCTAAAGAGATTTGGGACTCATTAAGCATAAACTATGACGACATTGAAGATGTTAGAATGAGGAAAGTCGTGACTATGACCAGACATTATGAAAACTTCATAATGAATGGTGGAGAATTTATGGACAACATGTTTAGAAGACTTCAAGTTCTTTTAAACAATTTGGAGGCTCTTGGATAAACGTACTCCAAGGCTCAGATAAACATGAAGGCGTTGGACAACTTTCCTAAGGTGTGCGAAACCATGACCACATGCATCCAAGAAGCAAAAGATATGAAAATTTTTGCATGGGATGAGTTGTTAGGCATCTTGAGAGTCCAAAATTCCAACTTCAAAATATGGAGCATCTGCAAAAGAAGAATTCGGCTGCCTTCAAATCTAAAGAAACAAGCTTCTGACGAAAAGAAAAGAAGAGCATGTCCAAAGCTCTAAAAGTGTAGATGTAGGAATCTGATGGATCAGACAACTCTGATGGATCCATAAATGATGAAGTGACCCTCATGTCTAGTAAGTTCAAACATATGACGAAGAAGAAATGAAAATTCCAACATTCCTCAAGATTCAAAAAGAAGAACAAGGAGGAAAGCAATGAGATCATATACTTTGAGTGCAGAATGCCTGGACATATGAAGGTTAAATGTCCCGAGCTAAAGAAAAAAAAAGATATTATGGGGACAAGAAGAAGAAAAGTTTGATGGTCACCTAGGATGACTCAGACGGTGAGAAAAGTATCAATTCAGACGATGAACAACCCAACATCTATCTCATGGCAGATACAGATGATAAGGTCGAGGTAAAAAGTTATTCTGAATCTGATACCTCTTCTTGTGCTTCATCAGACGATGAAGAGGATATGCCCTATGATGTTCTTCTTCAGGATGAAGTACAAGTGGAAAATTGGCATGCCCTGTATGTCACTACCATGCATACTGGCAATCAGTATTTAATAACTAAGACACCCACTTTACCCAAGTTTTGATTCAAACAAATATGTTGAAACTATCATATGACATCAGAAATTGCCCAATTAATCATAGTCCAACAGTATGGAAGGCACCAAATGATAATAATATAAAAGCAATTTTTGATGCATTTGTACAAAGAGGTAAAGGAACTGGTTTCAGTGTTATTTATAGAGATTCAAAAGGCCAACCTATGGCAGTAGCTACCCTCAGTATTCCACACTCTTATGCTATAAAAGTTGCAGAATCACTGGCTTTTTAGCGCAGCAAACAAATTGCAATAGTCTTGGCTTTTTCATTTTTTGAGACTGAATGCTTGGAGCTATTCAACTAATGGAAGAAAAAGAAGTAAATGGATCAAAGATTCCACTTATTCGGCCTTCATACTGGAGCACTGTGCACAACTGCTACCAACACAATCTTTATTCCTATCTAGTGGCTACTGGCTATTTTTTTTAATGCACTGGCTAATATTTTATTAGCATCTTCTATTGAAATGAAATTAATTTTTTACCTTAAAAAATGATCCTTTGGGAAAAAATGACCTCACCATGTTTCTTCTACATAAGGTATAAAGATTACTTAATTGAGTTTTACTTTTGATAAAACTTTTTATATATAAAATTAGGAATTAAACTTTAGTTAACATATTTAATTTATTTTTGTCTTAACTCTTCGATTCATCAGGAAAAAAAATTCTGACTAATATGAAATTTGACCAAAAAATAAGTAAAAAAGTTTAATAAAAAATTATTTTCGTTAAATATCGAACACAGATACAAAAAAAACTATGCATCACAATTTATCAAAAAGTTGTAGACATTGTTATTTTGGTAAGAAAAAAGTTTGATTAAATCATATAACAATATTAAATTAAATAGTGTTTTCCATCTTTTAACCAAATACCTTTTGTCTTCACTAATTATGTTAGGTTTTATTAATGTTAATAAAACATTTTGAAGAGATAAGAACTTGTATTATTTATAAAAAAAAAACACTTCATTAAGAAATATATAAACGTCTTATAAAATAAAAGTATATAAATGTATTCAGTTAAAAATTAATGATTTTTAAATTATAGTTTAGTTATTTGTTTTCATAAAAGAAATTTTTTTGATTTAAAAAAAATAAAAACTTTAACGTAGTTATTATTTTTTTAGAATGGTACTCCAAGAAGGATTATTATTATTTTGGGTAAATAGTTATTTTTGTCCCTAGATGTATAGAGTGCCGACAAAATTCGTCCCCAAAAGATATAAATTCAAATTTTAGTCCTCAACTTTCGTCCGTTACGGTTAATGAAAAAACCTACATGACACATTTAGGATGAATTAGTCTGTGCTCTATATGTTTAAGGACAAAAATAACTATTTACCCAAAATATAATTTAATTTTCATCTTTTCCTTTTTTTTAACCGTTGCAAATATAACATTACAATAAACACTTAAAAAAAATAGGAAAACAAACATAATATTGATTAATAGACATTATCGGTCTATTGCTCTAAATTTCTATTGTGACAACATTAGTAATAATAAAATCAAGTTGGGTCTAATTATGCTTATTAATCAATATTATATTTATTATTATGTTTATTTTCTTATTTTTTTAAGTGTTTATTATAATATTATGCTTACAACGATTGAAAAAAGAAGAAGATAAAGATTAAATTATATTTTGGATAAATAGTCCATTTTTTATTCATGAATATATAGGACTATGACAAATTCATCTCTAAATATATTGTGTAGGCTCTTTAGTTAATGGCAACAAAATAAATGAACTTGTCTCACTTTTTCACCTTCAACACTCAAATTTAAAATTTTCAATTTGGTGGGTGCTTTATACATTCTGTAGGGACAAAAATGATAATTTATACTGTTATTTTTTTAATGAAGTTGACTGAAATTTGTGGGCAGCTTTCCACGTTGAGCTGTTGTAGGAATTTCAAACCCTCAAATATATTTTCCCCCAAACCATTTTTTCTGAGGCTCCATTCTTCTTCTCTTCCATGCCTTCCGATCGTGAAATTGATCATTTTGACTTTCTCAGTCAATGGCCCTCCGCCATTCCTGTTCTCAAGAGAATCTATGAAGTGTTTCTGAGTTTCAGAGGGGAAGACACGCGTGCTTCTTTCACTTCACATCTCTATACCGCTCTTCTGAATGCTGGAATCATTGTTTTCAAGGATGACGAGTCACTTCTAAGGGGAGATCAGATTGCACCCTCACTACGGCTAGCAATTGAGCAGTCTCGAATTTCTGTTGTTGTTTTCTCGAGAAATTACGCAGAGTCACGATGGTGTCTCGATGAGTTGGAGAAAATAATGGAGTGCCACAGAACCATAGGGCAGGTGGTAGTGCCAGTGTTCTACGATGTTGATCCTTCTGAAGTACGTCATCAAACTGGCGAGTTTGGTAGAACATTTGAAAAACTTTCCGACCGGATTTTAAAAGAGAAACAAGAGGTGGTGCCAGGATGGCAGGACTCAAAGAAGAACATGTTGAGCAGATGGAAGGAGCTGCGTTCCACGATTCGTAGTTCTGAAAGATGGAAAGAGCTGCTTTGGAAGACTACAGTGCAGAGTTGGAAGGAGGCGCTTCGGGAGGCTGCCGGCATCTCAGGGGTTGTAGTCCTAAATTCCAGGTCATTCAAACACTTCTTTCTCATATCTTTTCATCAAAATACTCGGCATTTCTTAATCCTGAACCTTTTTTTTATGCACTACAGTGTCATAATTGCAGAGTTTTAAATTTGCTATGAACATACTAAATCAACCTTTATCTTGAAATTTATTTTTGAGAGATGGTGTTCGAACCATATTATAGAAAGTGATTTTTTGTAAAGATGAAACAGAGAGGAAATGTATATGGCAGAGAGTAAGAGTAATTATGTTAATTGAGTGTTATTGTAAAAAGCTATAAATCAAATTAACTAATATTTACGTGTAATTAGCAATTAACAGTGATTGTTTGATAAAATGATAATTCTTATTTACTTAACTGTATCTTTAGGAAATCAAACAAACATTGTTAAAGTAAAATCCCATGTTTGATTAAAAAAAAAAAAGCTGTTCCTGATTACATTGGGAATAATTGGAAGTTGGAGTTTATTCATAGTTCATACCCTTAGAGAAGGAAATCATTGTGCTGCTTACCTTGCAAAACTAGGTCCTGATTCTGGTTGTGTCTTTGACATTAGATGATTCCCCTATGGATTTGTATGGCTTCTCGTAGCTGATGCTATAAGATTGCCTTTTCTTAGACTTCAGCTAGTCTTTTTCTGATTTTTTGGTATGTGTTACCTATTGTTACCAAACAAAGTAATTTCTAAAAACTATTTAAAAAAATAATCTGTTTTAATTTTTATAAATAAAAATTGGAACATCTTTAAGCTATTTTGTTTTTCACCCTCAGTTCTATTACCCATATTATTTTTTGTGTTGCTTCATCTTCTTGCTCCCCGTTCTAAAAATTAGTCATTGAGAATTGTTCTATAAAATAGTTTTAAAAACAAAAAATAAAAAACACATCCAACCACACTCTAAAAACAAGAATATGTCTATTTGTCGTATAAATTTTTTTAGAACTGGCAGTAAATACAATGCATTGTGTGATCCCAATGAGTAACACACATCTGTCCAAGTCCAACTATAATTTTTTACTCAAATTTCCCTCTGATTTTTGTGCTTATATGCAAACACCTTTTCCTTATAGGAATGAAAGTGAGGCTATCAAAAGCATTGTTGAAAATGTTACACATTTGTTAGACAAGAGAGAGTTGTTCGTTGCTGATAATCCAGTGGGAGTAGAACCTCGAGTGCAAGAAATGATTCAGCTCTTAGACCTAAAATCATCAAACCATGTTCTACTACTAGGGATGTGGGGGATGGGAGGCATTGGTAAAACAACCACTGCAAAAGCCATCTACAATAAGATTGGCCGCAATTTTGAGGGAAGGAGCTTCCTTGCACATATTAGGGAAGTTTGGGGGCAAGACACTGGCAAAATCTGTTTACAAAAACAAATATTGTTTGACATCTGCAAACAAACAGAAACGATCCATAATGTTGAATCAGGAAAGTATTTATTAAAGCAAAGACTTTGCCATAAAAGGGTACTTCTTGTACTTGACGATGTGAGTGAATTGGAACAATTGAATACTTTGTGTGGAAGTCGTGAATGGTTTGGTCGAGGGAGTAGAATAATCATCACAAGTAGAGATAAGCATATACTTAGAGGAAAAGGAGTTGACAAAGTATACATAATGAAAGGAATGGATGAAAGAGAGTCTATTGAGCTTTTTAGTTGGCATGCATTCAAGCAAGAAAGTCTTCCAGAAGATTTTATTGAACTTTCTGCAAATTTAATTGAATATTCTGGGGGATTACCACTAGCTCTTGAAGTCCTTGGGTGTTATTTGTTTGATATGGAGGTAACAGAATGGAAGACTGTATTGCAGAAACTCAAGAGAATTCCTAATTGTCAAGTACAAAAGAAGTTAAAAATAAGTTATGATGGTTTAAGTGATGATACAGAGAGAGAAATATTCCTTGATATAGCTTGTTTCTTTATTGGAATGGACCGAAATGATGTTATATGTATATTAAATGGTTGTGGACTTTTCGCTGAACATGGAATACGTGTGCTTGTAGAGCGAAGCCTTGTAACTGTTGATGATAAGAACAAGCTTGGAATGCATGATTTGCTACGAGACATGGGAAGAGAAATCATTCGAGCAAAATCACCGAAGGAGCCTGAGGAGCGTAGTAGGCTATGGTTTCACGAGGATGTTCTTGATGTATTATCAAAAGAAACTGTAAGACCTGCCTTTATTTATTTATTTTGGATTTGACATTTATGTGTAAGTTGTCAACATGCATTTGTTTGATTGATTATCACAACTTTGAAAATTAGTTTGCTCGTGAAGCACTCTCTGCTTCCACTCCTGTTCCTAGTAACAAATGATGAGTTTCACCACGAGAGTTTTAGCTACATAAAGCTATATACATTCTTTTTACATTTTTTGTTGACTTGATTTCACAGGGAACAAAAGCTGTTGAGGGTTTGACTTTGATGCTACCAAGAACTAATACAAAATGCTTGAGTACTACAGCTTTTAAGAAGATGAAGAAACTCAGGTTGCTTCAACTTGCTGGTGTTCAACTTGCTGGAGATTTTAAGAACCTTTCAAGAGATTTGAGATGGCTATGCTGGCATGGATTTCCTTTAAAATGCATACCGACAGACTTTTATCAAGGAAGTTTAGTTTCCATTGAGTTAGAAAACAGCAATGTCAAGCTTTTGTGGAAAGAAACTCAGGTAATAATTGAGTTTTGATTTTGGCATTTCATGAATATTTTTCGCTTTTCTTTTTTATGGATAATCTAAATTAAGCGTCTCAAATATTAATACTATTTTATTAATATGGTACTTTTAGACACGGATTTTAATATCTATGGGTTTTTTTTTCCATTCTTCTAGTCTTGCAAGTATTTTGAATGAAGTTTACCAAATAATGAATTT
Organism: Glycine max; assembly: GCF_000004515.6. Classification (NCBI taxonomy): domain Eukaryota; kingdom Viridiplantae; phylum Streptophyta; class Magnoliopsida; order Fabales; family Fabaceae; genus Glycine; species Glycine max. Next base: position 20,389,207 of record NC_016090.4, on the reverse strand, counting down.
ATAACTGAACATTTTCTCTTCTAATTTTTAAGATTAGGAATCACCAACTTTTTTATTACAAAAGCTTCGTATCTAGGAGATGAGTTCAAATCTTTAAATGATGTGTCAGCCCATCATTTAAAAGCATAGATGCCCTAGTGATTGTAATGGTTAAACTATAATAATGTAAAAAATATACTGATCTTAAACTCAACTAAATTTTCTGGAAATTATCTAATTAAATGAAAATTTATATGTTTAATAAGCTCTAACATAAAAATTATTTTTCAATTCCAATGATAAAACATATGACCACCTATATCCTGTGCAAAAAGTTTGAAATAATAAAAAGGGAGATTTAAAGATTTATATTTTGAATATTTGATTAAAGCCGCTCTAATCGCAAATATCAGAACCTATCTAACATCTATTATCCCTAGCTAAATTTTAAACTCTCAACAGGATGCCAATTAATTGCCTTTAATCATTTCTGTGTCATTATATTCAGAATGTATGTAGCCCTGGTAGAAAAAATTGAAAGCAAAAGTAAAACTAAACCAATATATATCGATATTAAAAACAGTGACACGACATGAATGTAAATATTTTTGTTTCTACTTGAAAGGTTATTTACACATTGTAATTAATTCCTTCTATCTATTTTTTTAAGCTTGCATATCTTTTCTCAGTAAATATTTCTTTTCTTGCAGTTGATGGAAAAGTTGAAAATTCTTAATCTTAGTCATTCTAGTAATTTGACACAGACCCCAGACTTCTCCAACTTACCAAATCTTGAAAAGCTAATACTCATTGATTGTCCAAGATTATCTAAGGTATCTCATACTATTGGACGTCTCAAGGAAGTTGTCATGATAAATTTGAAAGACTGTGTTAGTCTTCGTAACCTTCCAAGAAGCATATATAAGTTGAAATCTCTGAAAACTCTCATTCTTTCTGGATGTTTAATGATTGACAAGTTAGAAGAGGACTTGGAGCAGATGAAGTCTTTGACAACCCTGATTGCAGATAATACTGCAATAACAAGAGTGCCCTTTTCATTAGTAAGGTCAAGAAGTATTGGATATATTTCTCTGTGCGGCCATGAAGGATTCTCACGTGATGTGATTCCCTCTATCATATGGTCGTGGATGTCACCAACGAAAAATCCCTCATGCCTAGTCCAATCATATGTGGGCATGTCATCCCTTGTCTCTTTAAATATACCAAATAGTAGTTCCCAAGATTTATCAACTATTTCCAAAGACCTTCCAAAGCTCAGAAGTCTTTGGGTGGACTGCAGCTCAAAACCTCAACTATCTCGAGATACAAGAATAATTTTGGATGCTTTATATGCCACAACAAATTTAGGGGAATTGGAATCAACTGCAACTACATCACAAGTGCCAAATATAAAAACGTCTGCGTTAATTGAATGCAATAGTCAAGTGCACTTTTCTGGATCAAAAAGTTCTTTGAAATCTCTTTTAATTCATATGGGAATGAACTGCCAAGGCTCATATATTCTAAAACAAAGAATTTTACAGGTGTCCTTCTCTCTTTCTCTGTGTCTCTATCTCTCTCTTGTGCAGGTTTTTATTTGTGCTTTCTATATATGATATATGAAATATCATATTTCTAATCAAAATCAGTAAGCATTTTAATTATTGCCTTATAGTTTTGGTAGTTTAATCTTTTTAAATATATCAATTATATATGTGAATTTTTGCTTATTCTCCAACTATTATAGAAATACAAGTGTATACTAGGAGTTTGGGAGGAGACATTCTATAAAAAATGTTTATTGTTCCAATTTTAATTTAGGAATAATTGTATTTTTTTTATCCCCCAACTATTGACATTTTGCAAATTTGATCTCTATTTTTTTTATTCACAAATTTGATCCCCACTATTTAAATTGTGCAATTTTGGTTTATCCATTAACTTGACATCCACTATATTTAATAGAAAGGTTAATGTGACACTTGTTTCATTACAGGTCAACAAATGGATCAAAATAACACAATTAAAATACCAAAGGATGATTTGCAAAAAAAAAAAAATGGAGACCAAATTTGAGAAATAACGATAGTAAGAGGACAAAAAGTCTAATTAAGCTTTTAATTTATAAATAGCTTTTATACCAATATTTTTTTGACACGGACACCTAACCCATTGTTTCAGTAAAAATAGAGGATGCATCCTCATTCATAATATATTGTTTACTAGTTATATATAGGATCACCAAAAAAATTGTCTCAAATAAACTAAAAGAAAAATGATATTATAGACAATTGAGCATGCTAGTAATGAATATGTTTCCTTTAGGAAACTAGTATCACTCCATGAATCTATCCCATAATGAATTTCACTTCAGGTATAAGCATAGTAATACTAGTGATGTCATTTGTCTATATTTTGTTTCACACAAAAAAAAAAGAAGAAAGAAAACTATTAGAATCTTCAAAATGCACAATGAGTGGTATATTTGAAGGCCTATAAATTTAAATTTTTTTATAATTTGCTTTTTTTCTATCAATGACATCAGAATATTTGTTTTTTTTTGGTAATCAAAAGATCTTAATTTTTATTGGTATGAAATTGAGTAATTATCTTTTAAGAAAAATTATTTCTTTAATTGTTGAGTTAATTTTAAGGCTGTATTAATTGATATATTTCTTATTTTCATTTTTACAGAATATGACTACTAGTGGGTGTTACTATGGTTTGCTCCCAGGTGACAATTATCCTGATTGGTTAACCTTTAATTTTGACGGCTCTTCTGTAACTTTTGATGTCCCTCGAGTGAATGGGCGTAACTTGAAAACAATGATGTGCATTATCCACTGTTTTACTCCTGACAACTTCACATCAGATGGCCTTAAAAATGTGTTGATAATAAATCACACAAAGAACACCATTCAGCTTTATAAGAGAGATACATTAGTATCCTTTGAAGATGAGGAATGGCATATAGTAGTATCAAATATTGAACCTGGTAACAATGTGGAGGTGATTGTTGTTTTTGAGAATCGATTCATTGTGAAGAAGACAACAGTTTATCTGATTTATGATGAACCAATTGATAAAAAGTTAGAGTATTGCCATGCATCTGATAAGAATGTTATTGTTTCCAGTGGCGATGAAAATATATCCACTGTTAGGTGGATCTCTCTTCAAGAGGAACCCACCAATGACTTTAAACAAAAACAGAAAAGAAGAAAAATTGAATGAAGATAAAAGATGGTAAAATATAGATTCTTTTGGAGCCTGCAAACGTTGTATTGCTGCTTCTGGTTGTGATCAGGGACAGTTTCAGAGAGTGGATTAAAAGATCATCGATACTCTGGTTGCTGAAGTGTGGGGTGCTTGGGAAAGATCTACTTGGTTTCAGATGAGTCAAACATGTTCTAGATTCTGAAGATCTTATTTTATTTTTTAAAGGGGAAAAGATTCATTTTGGATACAAGAAATCATAACAAAGGTGTGATGACATTTCCATCATATCAGTGAATTTCCCCTTAAAACAGTAAAGTGCTAAGATGAAATGACAGTGGTTTTGATTTTGCATTGAAAGGCTAATATTGTGGACCAAATTACTAGGTAATTTTTCACATAACTGCTACGTTCAAGTTAGTGTAATCAGATTGAATTTTGGATTTTGGTTAAAGTTTGGTGGATGATATCTTATATAGAATCTTGAAACAAATGTGTGTCCCTTAGCTTGTCTTAGCTAAAAGTCTAGGCATGGATGGTTTTATAGTTTTCTTTTAACAGTAATACTCAATATTTCTATGAAGAAATGTTAATAACTTTTCTGACCATGGAATTTAAGTTAAGACAAAGGATGAGGCACACAACAAAACAAATTAACTAAACATTTCTTGTCTTGGGTTTGTGTTAAAGTTTACATGACCAAAACATATCTATTTCAAGATCAAACGAAATTTACATGAAACTACTATACTGTATTTCTTGTCTTGAGTTTGTGTTAGAAAATTTACATGACCAAAAATGTATCAATTCAATATTAAACGAAATTTACATGAAACTACTATACTGTATTTGGGATTTGAAGTTTGAACTCAAATGGATTCAATTCATCTCATCATTGAAACCTTTGCTGGGACATTTAAGAGCTATTTCAGCTCAAGGACTATCACAGGAGACCATTTATGATTTATCTCCTTATGTTTTTGTTATAACACAACTATTCTATTCATTATAAACAATGTTAAGATCAGCAGTTAGTCCTTACTGACATTGAGAAGGAGCATCTCTCTGTTAAACAATTCAGGAAGTTTTCCCCGCTTTTAATCGCATGTCTGTTACTAACCATCCATTTGAATTTGGTTTAGGCTGCTACTAATTAACCAAATACATGTGGGTCTTCCCTTTTGCTCTACATTTCTTCTCTTCCTCCTTTAGGCTGATGCTCATTTCCTTTGTTATAGGTAATTTCATTTTCTTTTATTTCATCTTTATTGCTTTTTCAGCTCTGGTCACTGTTTTTGTTTCTCTCTTTTAATTTCTTTTTTCAAATTGTAAAATTACTTGTTTGAGAGAATCTGCTGTTAGATTTCACTTAGAATGGTAAAGGTAATGACAGGAATACACTTTAGGGAGGGTAGTGAGTGAAAGATTAGGACTTGGAACTTGGAAGCCTGCCCCTGTCGGGACAGTGCCTTTCAGCTCCTTGCGCCTATTGGGACAGTTGCTTGTAGCTTCTATTCTGACTTTCCCCATCCCGTGGCTTCAAACGGCCGATGGGAACTTAGATGAGTCTCGGAACTCATTTCCCTCAGTCTTAGGACCAAGGGCTTTTTAACCACCGGATTAATAAAGCTAGAAGAAATTTCCATTAGTTCAAAATGAATGCTTAAAGTTTCAGTTGTTATAAATTGTGTAGAGATTACGAAGAACCTAACATTCCACATCTTATGTAACAATTTTGCTAATTGCTTCTGCCCCAACAGATGGAATGAGACTGGTATTGATATTCTTTGTTGCAACTTGCAATGGAATGACAGCTCTTGCTGTCATTCATGTTTTTTTAAGTTACATTTAGGATTTGTTAGAGGAAGCTTCTTATCCAGCAATACTTATAATAGAAGAAAATAAAAAGAAAATTAAATAATTTTTTCCATAACTTCAAATTAACTTTTTTCATCTTTTAGAGAAACTAATTTATGTATATTAATTTTACGACAATCTTTGTAAGGAGAAATCGTAAAAGGGCAAAGAATGTTCAAGGCTTGGCAGTTTAATTTCCTTTCTTTATTCTTCCCTTAATGGTTGGTCTTTTTGTGCATTATGATTCTACTCATTCGCTCTTGTTTTTTTAGTCGTACAATTTTTAGACTAATATTAGTTCTCTGTTGTAGACACGTTGTTACTATTTTTTATAATGAAAGTAAAATAAGCAAGAGACAAGCAACTACCAATCAAAGAATATTATGCTCATTTGAGCTTTTGAGTTTTATCATCTTGTTCACCTGAACAAATTACTTCCAATAAAAAAATTACGTAGAGAAGAAAAAAAAAATTGAACGTATTTGCAAAAGCAAATTGATTTGGGGCATGGTTGGTGCGAAAGTGGATGTGAATGCAAACAAAGTCTTATACATTTGTTGTAGTCATCAATTTAGAAAATATAACATTTTATATTAATTGTGTTGACAACCGATAAAGTATCGATTTTTATCAATTAAATTAATAAATCTGATGGAAAGAGTATAATTGTATTTTAAAAAATTGAAAAACCAAATTAAACATTTTAATAATTAAAAGGAACTAAATTAAACCTTAAAATACAATTTATAGACCAAATGTATAATTAAGCCACCTGAACCGATTTAAAAAGCACACAAGTAGCTTATTATTCATTCACTAGAGCAAAGACAAACTCCCAAGTAGTAACCATATCCGTTTACTAAAATTACAAAACCACCCTCACCCCACCCCTCGTACCGTTAACACCAGATAACACACAGTGAAACGAGCGGTTCAAAATCAAAACTCTTCCATTTCGCAGACACCAAGTTTACATCTGATGAAAAAATGATTGCCCTGAAAGCCATTCAAGCGTCCTCCTTCGCTCTCCACCACAACAACGTAAGACTCCCTCACACAAGAGCTTCTTCTGTTCTGTGCTTTTGCAGCAAGTCGAACAAGAACGAGCCTGATAATTCCCAACCACCACCCGAAGGAGATGCTCAGAGTCAGGAGCTTCTGGCACAAATCGCGATGCTTCAGACGCAGAAGGTTCGCCTCACCGACTTTCTGGATGAGAGGTCCGCGTATTTGGCCCAGTTCGGGGAAGAGGCCAAGGCCGAGTTCGACAAGATTGGGGAAGATGCACTCAAAGGATTGGATGAAGCTGGTGCCAGAGTATGTCTCCTTCAGCTTTTTTTTTCTTTTTTTTAATTTGATTACTTATGCAACTTTCTACCATGGATAAGTATTTCACCTAGCAAAATAAAATATACTCTGCTAATAAATTAAGGATGCTCTTCTAGACCGAATACAACTCCGATTCAAATATCAAAATAAGATTTTTATTTTAATAAATCTTAGAAACTTTGTTTTCTTAGAGTTTTGGTTAAGCTGGAAATTCATGTGCTTCATGCTAATCAAAATAAGAAACTTAATATCACATAACTATAGCGTTTGAAATGTGTACTGTAAATTGGTTCATCTATGTTAAATTGATCCACTAAGGTGTGAGTAGCATAGGAAATTTGGATAGTTTACATAAAGGCCTTAATTAATTAAGTCTTTTCCAAATTAAGCCAATTTTGATTTTTTTGTTGATTTTTTTCCTACTTAAAATCCTTAAATTATTGTTTTTTATTTAGATATTTCCAAGATTTATAATGAATTTGAGATATGAAATAACTTTAAAAATGTAGAAAAAACAATTTAGTAGAAAGTTAAAATTTGAAGGATATTATAAGATGTAAAATTTAACTTTGGATTTTTGTTCTCTAAAAATTTTAAAATGTTAGTTTTGATCTTTATAAAAATTGTATGTGTCTCCTTAAGTAAGGTTTCAAATTCGAGTATATGATTGGAAGGAAGATCCTACTAAAAGGTGGTCTCGGTCAGGTGACGAAAATTAGTCATCAATAAAATTGATAATATTCCGCACCAATGTTATGGTGATCCAAAAAAAAAACCTTAGTGTTGTTAAGAGACTAGAATAACATAATTTAATAGTAGTATAATCCCAGCAAAGTAAATAACAATAAATAATCTCAAATGAAAAATCCAATTACAAAATTAAAATCTTAATTAAAACAATAGACCTCAATAATTCAATCTACATGCCGCAGAATGTATATATTCAAATAAAATTTACTTCAACTATGACCCTTTTACATTGAGGGCGAGCCCTGATGCAGCGGTAAAGTTGTGCCTTGGTGACTTGTTGGTCATGGGTTCGAATCCGGAAACAGCCTCTTTGCATATGCAAGGGTAAGGTTGCGTACAATATCCCTCCCCCATACCTTCGCATAGCGAAGAGCCTCTGAGCAATGGGGTATGAAGTTTAAGTTTAAGTTTATGACCCTTTTACATTCATTTGTGATCAACAGATAACAGCAAACATAGAGAGCCAGATGCTAGAATTCGAGGAATCTACTGAACTTAACAGACTAGAGATTGAGGAGAGTGAAAACAAAATAGTGGAGTTTGAGGGCCAAATGGAGAAGGATAGAAACGAAGGGCTATTCTTTAAGAACCTTGGACAGAAGGCACCTGTTTACAAAGCAAAAGCCAAGGAGGAGGAGGAGGTTGAAAAGATCAAAGATGTGAACAGTGAAAGCAGTGGTAGCAAAACAAGGAAAAATGTTTACCTCTTCTTCATTGGCTTGCTGACTTTTGGAATAGTTGATTCTCTTGCCTCATCCTCAGGTGCTGATTGGAAAAAAGTTGCAGTTCTTGGAGGTATTCTTGTGGTCTTGTTTTCTCTGTTCATCAATGAACAAAACAAGGACAACAAGAAAGACTAACAATGAAAAAAAAAAACTCAAGTTCATTTCTTATGTTGATCAAATAATAAGAAGTTTCTTGGGGGAAGACATTGTGAATAGGTATTGCATGATTGAATATATGGCCCCAAGTGAGAGCTTACAACTTGGACTTGATGCATCAGCCAGCTTTGCTTGGGCATCAACTACAGTCTACAGCTGATGCATTGGTGATATCAGTTATCACCACAATATTGTCCAGAATTTGAGTAAACTAATGAGCATGAGATGCTGCACAAATGCTGAACTTCTTTAAATCTTCTGTTGATACAGAAAATATATACATAGCTTTTACCTGCATCTTCATCATCTTGGCTATTACAAATGTGTATTTAGAAGCACAACGTGTTTCTAAATCTTTCTATCATATAAACAAGTAATGATAAACCATACGAAGTGTACTGTGCATGGAATGGAGCAGTTTAGTAATTTCCTCTTCAAAGGTGGACAAAAGAGAGATAGAAAGAAAAAAGAAAAACAAGGCAACATATGTGATAAGTGATATAATGAGAAAAGAATCAAGATATAAAAAGAAAATGAGGTGAAAAAGAGATGGAAGACAAAGTGAGCATATGTTTACTCAAACTTTTCTCGAATTGATGTGTCACTTGTTGTTTGTCTAAAGAACTGCAATGATTTCATATCAATTTATTTTACACCATCTTCTATATAGTTAAAAAGAGCCTCTTTTATTCTCTTTCTTCTATGTGTTGGATGTCTTGATATTTTATTCAGTATAAAAAAAAATTGAGCCAAAGAATTTTGGTGTCTAAAGTAACTAAATAATTACTAGTATAACAATTTGCTGATGTTAAAAGTAAATTGAAAGCTTCACCTCCTTTTAAGGTAAAATGTAAAATTCCAAATCTAGCCTGAGCTATGACATACCATTTTAAAGTAAACCCATTTGAAATTACTATGATAGCTTCTGTTTTTTATGATTCTGGGAAGGGCCTAAAGCCCAAATACTATGATAGTTACATGAACCAAAAGCTACGCCTCATCTTAAAATGCAGGGGCATAGTTACACGATTCTCTCAAAATTCCTGTGTATCGCAAACCGAATTTAAACTTTTTAATAACTCTATGTATTCTCTTAAAAAAGCTTTTTATAAAGAGATGATGTGAAAGCTCATGTCGAATGCAGATATAAAAGCTTTTGATCCATCCAAATTCTCTGCAGACTCAATTCATGAATCAGAGAACTACAAGTAAATCAATAGTGTTTTTCTTTCATTTTTCCTCTTTCTGCCCTATATCTCAAACTCCCATTATAACTTACCACATTCTTAAACGGCACATTGTCCCTTGCATAAGTTACAACACTTGGTTAAATTATAAATATTATAGGTTGTAGGAATACAGGTTGGTGATTGGAAGAAGATTGAAATGAATATAATTTAATGAATAACCCTTTACTCAATTCCCTTGCGATATTAACAATGTGGCTAGCGTAATGCATATGAACACTTTACAGTGAACATATTGTGACATGTAGTGTAAGTGCATGAAATTGAAAGTAGCTAGCAAATGCATATAAACAATGGATATTTTTTTAGTCACCCAAATCATAACAAAACGCATTAAACCCAATTTATCTGAAAGTGTAACTTCTTTCCTGTTCTAAACATGAAAAACAAGGAATGTGAGAATCCTAGGAACACTACTCAAGTTAGAAGAATTGTAATGAATTTTGATAATTCTCAAGCTTAAGGAAAAGCTACCTCTGATCCAGTAGGGTCGACCTGGTGATGAAGGTTAGATAGTATGCATGAAGTCATAAGTTTTAACTTCAATGCCATCTCTATACAAAAAAAAAAACTACTCCTAGGTATGTACATTTTACCTTGGCACACAACATTGGCTATCCTTGGAGGTTGCTGCTTGTTTGGCTTATAAGTTCTGACTTAGTTACTGCTTCATATTAAACAGGACAAAGCTCATGCAGTAAGACTATGGTCGGAATTAATAGATTAAAGGGAGTGTTTGATGGTAACTCTCAAGTAAAGGCCCAAAATAAGCTTCCCCACAAGTATATAGGACTTCAAGAAAGCTCCTCTACATTAAATTAAGTAAAGGAACGTATCCTCTTAATTTTGGTTTTTGGGTGCAACGTCCTCTTTAAAGTTTAATGGGCTTTTTTCATCTCTGCAATTGCAAGCGGATTGATTTTTTTTTTTAAGTAGAAAAAAAAAATTAACAATAACTTCGTAAAAGTCATTACATTTGCAACAATTATTGCACAAACGAATTAGAAACATTTTCAGATTCTTTCTTTATAAAATTATTTATGACATTAGTTATATTATTGCAAAAACTTCCGTATTGAGCTAAACGGTCAAGTCATTTTTTATTACTAAGAATTAGTTTTAACAAGTATTTGTATAGGGAGAAAATAAAATAAATTAAAAAATCAAATGAGTTAAACTTATCAATTCTCACATTAGTGAAAGTTAATTTTTATATCTCAATTTTAAAAATATAAAATATATTTGTTCAACTTCTGCATAAAGTCTTATAAATTTATACGAGATCAAATATTTATTCCGATTGAAAAGATATCATAACCTAAATTATGTCTAAATTGTAACAATGGAATAAATATTACAAATAGCAGTTTTCAAGTTTGACTTCAATTATTTCATAATCCATGGCCTTTTTAAGTTGGTGTTAAGAAACATATTTCTAGAGTTTTTATCACACTTCATGAAAACAAATATTATGGACAAAATTTATATACAATTTCTTATCTATTTTTTTTACATTTTCCTAATTAGAATTAAATTTTCATCTTGATAATTTACATGATAAGTTTTTTCATTAAAAAAACAATATATATTGCCAAAACAAAACATCACATATGATTAGAAAACAACACTAAAATTACATATTTTTAAGAAACTTTAATTTTTGTCCTTATATTATATATTTGAGTATTTTACCCCATAAATTTCCAATTTTCCCCCCTTGGATTTGTAGTATAGCCGTGAAGTTTTTCCCTCAGCCCTGCGAATAAATTATCACAGAGGAGAGATAAGTGTATAGCCGCTGACAATTTCCTTCCAACTTAGTCAAGTTAGACGTGCCATTTGAGTCATGACTCTCTTTTTTTTATTTATTTATTTATCAAAAATGCTTTGCTTGCAACTTTTTTTTTACACTACCCCACACCACACCCCTTATTTCCACCGTAATTTGCTTTCTTTATCACCGAACTTGCATTGGAGCAAGAACTCAAGGAGTGACATGCATGCATGTAGAAATGTTTTCCTCCTCACTTTTTTGACTTCTGTAGCAATAAGCGCGGTGATAATGGAGCTTTACAAATTGTATTGAAAAGAGAGAAAGCACCAAATAATATTAACACTTGATAATTGAAATGGGAACGGATTTTATTCCTTCAATATCCTAGTGGGACATGCATTGATCTTACTTGTTGAGCAACAATCATTAACTTCTAATTTATGTCTAGATGATGGGATTTGAGCTTCAATATAAAGAGTTTAAAGTGCTTCTTTTTTGGACTTATTTGTCACTGCTTTCCCAGTTTGCTAGGTTCACGTAGAAATAAATTGCTTCAATCTTTACTACGTTAATTAGTTAGCATGTAAAATATGCAGTATTTTACAAATAAAGCTTGATCAAGATGATTTGGTAAGAAATAAACTCATGTTTTTAAAAAAGTTAAGTTCAATTTTTATTGTGAGAATTTTGTTGATATGTAATATGTAAGTATATTTATAAACATTGAGGTTTTACGTCTATTCTGATCCAATGCATTTAAACTTTTTTAAATAAAAAAATACACACTAACTTAATTAGTGAAAAGTCAAAAACCATTAGAATTGAACAAATATGTGTACGTACGACAATAATAACCAAACTTTTTTCCCAATAAGGTAAGATACATGGATCAAACGCATCATGATTGAACAAAATCAGGTATCGAGGTAAATGGCAAATCTACGAACAACTTTTTTAAGTAAATGGAAAAAAAAAAAAAGAGAAAAAAAACTTAAGGGAATATATTGTTTAATGATTTTATAATAACTTTTACTTGTACCAAAAAAATAACTTTTACGTGTACCGAAAAAAAAAATAACTTTTACTTTCTGAGACCGCCTAGGTAAAAACTGATAACTGAACAACTGTGGAGAATGAATTGACAGGTAAAAACTGAAGTGCAATAATAAATACAAGCTATTTGAAAATAGTAGTGATTTTGAAATTGTGTAAAAATAAAGAGATATATATAGGTTTTAAATATTTTATGTAAAGAAGAAGTTACTTTTCGTTCTGTGAAAAAAAAAAAGTTACTTTTCGTTTTGTGACAACTATATAAAAATATATTTTATTTTAAAAAAAAATAGGATATATGTCTTCTTTTTAATTTCTCAAAATAATCATAAAAGCTACTCAAACTAATTTCTTAAAACAATAGGATATACGTCTTCCTTTTAATTTTTTATTTTTCTTTCAAATATTTAAACAAGCATACTAATTTAAAAAAAAATACGATTATTCTATCATAAACGTTTTACCATAAATTTAAAATAACTAAAATTTCACATTATTTGATTATAACAAATCTTTACCAAGAATATATATATATATATATATTCTAGCTAAACACATGGATGGACGAGGTACATGTGGGGTTGTTTCTTGTTTCTGTTTAATCTTTGGTCTCAACTTTAAGTCTTAATAGACAATTCTAGGGAAATCTCTAAGCAAAAATCTATTTTTTTTTATAAAAAAAAATCTGTTAACATGATTTAATGATTAATTATTTTGAAAGAAAACATTTCAAATTGGATTAAAATCCGTCACATAATCAGATTACGCGCCATTTATAAGAAGTATTTGATGAATCCTTGATAAACTCACCAAACAATAGTTTAATCTAGAAAATTAGATTCCAACTTTACAAAAATTAATCTAAGTTTTTATATTTGTGATCTTCATTCCTCTATTTAAAATATAAAATAATCACATTTAAACTTCACTAATTTTACATGTGATGGCACATTAAAATATGCAAAGTAATTATATTTAACCTTGAGTTTAAATATTTTTTTTTATTTCTCACTTGTCTTTTTCTTTATAGGCAATCTTGTTTGAGATACAATTGAACATTAAATCTAGGAAAGACTAATTTCTTCTACTAAACTCAATCTCATCTTAAATATATTTTTTTTACAAAAGCTTAAATACATTTTGATATAGCAACATTAACGATATTCATTGACATAAATAAACACAAAAGAGAGGATTAATTATGAGGCTGGACCGACAAATCTCACATACGCACATTGTTTGTTTAGTTGGGACCGACCCATATATTCTGCATCATTTGCCTTTCCCTGTAGTTCTCGAAGGTCGGCAATTCCTCTTCTTAGAAAAACTGATTTGGGGCATCCAAAATCTGCTTCCCTCAATCTGTGCATGTCCAGAGAAGAAAAACTAGTCTCAAGAAATAATATTTTAATGCTATGAAACAATTGAAAATTCCCAAAGAATCTCAACTGTACAAGTTATAAAGAAAAAATTGCTTTTCTCTAATTTAGGCTTTACAGTTAAGACCATCTACAATATAAAATTAAAAAGTTCAGTTTTGGTTATTTTATGTCTTTATTAAAAGTGATTTTAGTAAGAGTAAATAGTGTATGTCAATCTGTAAGTATTTCAGTGTAAATTTTGTTATATTTATTTAAATTATAAATTATCATATAAAATAAATTTATTAATTTTTATAATAATTTTTAAAAGTGATACCAATAATAACTTTTGATGATCTGAAAATATAAAAAAAAAACTTAACATTAACTAATTATGCATAAAAATTAAACTCTTTTAATACTTTTTTATTCGATAATATAAAACATTTCATTATTGTTTGGTAAAATTAATTTTGTCTCCAAATTTTAATTTGACTACAATTTCTTCTATTACTAAATTATATAAGTGAAGTATTCATTAGTTTGATCGATGATGAATATTTCTCGAAGGATTGAGGTAACTATTTTTTCTCATTTGTGAGACTTAAACTCAAAACTTTTTTTATAGAATCTTATCCAATTCTACCCAAATTTAACCAAATAATGTTAGCATGTGTATGGAAATGCATTCAGTATGTTAGTCTACACTAAAAATCACGTCAAAATAAGGAAAATTAAGTAGAAGCTATGGTTCCTTGCTTCAAGTGGACGTGCATCAGATTTGCAAGGACGCATAAACAAACACGCAGTTACTCAATGTGTCTAAAATTGATTAAAAGAAATAGATTTTAAGTTAGATTGGAAATTTACACTAAGTTTGCATCACACTTGCTTTCAAGATAAAAATATCCAAAATCGTTTCACTTGAAAAAAATTTAACCAATATCAACTTTATAAAATTATTTTAATTCAAAATCAAATTACAATGCTTATCAGATTGGATTCCCGTCAAATCATCTACCATCTTGTTCAAATATGATTGAGTAAATATCTACATATTAGATTCTTTACTAAGAAAATGATTTGTAGTCTAAAATAAATTTAATTCATAATCAATATCTTAACACATTGGATTCAAGTTGAATCATCCACAATCATATTAAAATACCAGAAAGTAAACATCTATATTTGATTTCATATTTAGGAAATGATTCTTAATCTAAAATTAATTTTAAGATGAAGCAAAATTGGGTAAATTTTGCAAAAATTCCATATACTAAAATTTACTAGCCACTAATTTGCTTCTAAAATAAAAAAAATAAGTAATTCACTTCAAAATCAATTTTAAGAAAAATTAATTTTAAATAAAATTAAAATTTATTTTGTAAAAGATCACCCAATTACACTGTAAAAGTCTTTGATAAGACATTTTTCATTCCATATGCAAAATGAGTTACTCTGTACTACAGCTGAAGCACAGTGAAATATTACATAAAGCAGTTAATTACAATATTTTCTGAATAAAAGAACCAAAGAGGCAAACACCTGCTATACTTTCAAATATTTCTATACTAAAAAAACCCTTTGCACCGTCAAATTTCAGTTGACGTTGACCTAACATACCGGTAGCATTAATATTCCTCAAGTTTCAAGTCAATCAGTAGCTCCAACAACACAGAATCTGCAGAATTGTTCTTCTTTTACAAACATGGAGGGCCAGCTTTCTGCACTCTTATCCCTATATATTCTTTTACTGTTGTCTTGTTCCTGTTAACATCCTCCTTACGTCCACACCACTGTTCATTGTCTCGGTAACCCCAAATTCAAGTGTCTTAATCTTTAAGGTTCCATCGATTTTCTTGATCACTAGAACCCCCATAACATTTACATTGTGCATGGTCTCTTTCCACATCAGTGAAAATATTTTAACTTCTCATAATGGCTTGTGCCCTTAATACAGAAACGCCAAAGGGTATCAAAATAATCTACTTTAATTGTTTGAACATGATAGCAAGTTATTATGAACTCCTGTACCTATCTGTCTTCAATTCGGATGATAAAAAAATCCCAAACGGTGTGAAACCCACCTTTGATATGTTGAACCTTGGTAGATCTCTTCACTACAGAAATTTTCAAAGCTCTAATTAAATTTGCCTTAGTGGACATAGATATGTTGATATGAGTGTGGATGTTTTTATGGGGGGGCATGGTCTGGGATAAGTCACATGTAATAAAGTGTGATTAATTGATGCCAAAGGGAAAAAAGGATCGACCAGTTATCTTGTACTCAAAACTACAGCTCATGACAAAGAGCAATTGCAGGTGGCATGAGCCCACCTTGTAACCACTTTTGCAGGAATATAAAACATGCCAAAATTCAAGTTAAATGCTCCCAAATTATAACCCCTACGATCCTACACACCAATCAGCAATGCTTTTGCAGCATAAAAGACAGAAAAAGAAACCATATTGAGTCCAAAGAAAAAGCATATTTTGAGTAGCGCCATGAATCTAGACACATGTCCCATTATTCTTTTTCTGGCAAATTAAAGAAAGTAAATAAACATGGCGTGTGAAGGAAGAGATTTAAGTCACTATACACTAACGCCAGCAGCGGCATAGAGCAAAAGAAGAAACACTAAAAACTCCGGTTATGAAGAGTAAACTGAAGAAGCATGTTGTAACCAACCAACCATCAAGAATAATAATAGTAATAATAATAATACATAGGGCATGTGTGGTTTACACAAGAAATGCAGAGCAAAATTAACAACATCAAACCAAAAGAAAACCTTATGGACCTTTCTTCTCCATGTCAATACAATCCAAGCACACTTCTTGCAATGGAATGTGCTTGATTTGACCTACTTTTCACAGACCCGTTTCTTCTGCTCCCCCTCATTGGAGTCAAGTAAAACCTCAAGAGGCCATTGTCAATGTTGTTAGGAGAATACCTTGCACTCCTACTCCTTTCCAAAACAAACTCATCCTTCCCCTTCTTCCCATTCCCATTACTCTGAACACCATTCCTCCTAAAACCCCCAAACCCCCCACCACCACAATTCCCAACCCCTTGAGCATTCCTCCAACTCACACTACTATTGCTCCTCAATATCCTCCCATTAAAACCACCACCACCACCACCACCACCTCTACCGTCTCCGCCCCACGACTCCGAATACGACCTCTCCACCCCATTCACCCTGCTATACCTATCCTCATCCTCATCCTTGTTCCCACCACGCCGGTGAATAAAGCCCCAAATGCTCCACCGCCACCGCCGCCCCTTCTTCCCTTCCTTCCCAATCACCCCCACATCAAACATCTTTTCAGAACAGCAATGCTCCCGCAGTGAATTCGACCGGTCGAATTCGCGATCATTAAACCCCATTCTCACCCCTTGCGCATAATCCACCCCAGCAGGAGCCACCTTAGCATTCCCATTCCCATTCCCATTCTCATTCCCATTATTCCCTAACTCATCCACCTCCAAACTAATACTCTTTCTTGCTGAACTAGACCTATCAAGACTCTTCCTCCTCCTGGAACCCGAATCGTAATAGTCCCTTGTCTGTGCACTCCCACCAGGCACACTCTCATCTTCATTCAAACCCTCTTCCACTGGAATCTGCATATCAGTCCTCACCACATGGTTCACCGGCACCGGCATAGGAACCGGCCCGTCCTCCACCACCGACAACATCGTCGGCATCCTTGGAAACGTGTTCCTCCCCACCAAATAACCATCCCACGACGCCCGCGGCTCCTCGATCGAGTACCGCGGGTCGTCGAACGACATCCGGCCGGCGTCGAGCGAGAACCGTCCGGCGTCTAGCGAGAATCTCGGATCGGTGTCGCACGACCGCCGCCCGAACCCGTAGTCGGCGATCTCCGACTGCGTGTCGCGGAATTGCCGCCCGATCGGCTTCTCCACCGGCAGCGCGCCGCCGCTCCGCCGCTTCTTCGCCTTCTGCTTCTGCCGCCACTTCTGCAGCTTCTTGCTGAAAACCGAAGCCGCCGAGAAGAAGCTCCCCGCAAGGTCTTTAAAGTCACGCGCTTTCTGCTGCTTGTTGTTCTGAGAAGAATCAAGGTCAATGTGGTCCTTCATTGTCTTCAACCCCACGTCTTCTTCTTCAACAATAGCAACAAGATCTTCTTCTTTTTCTTTCTGTTTTAGTATCTCCTCTTCTTCTCCAAGTTCTTCTTCAAGTTCTTCGATTTCGTTCACACAATGCTTGGGCTCCTCCAGAACCCTAATATCGTCTTCGTCCTCTTCTGGATTTTCGGGTTGGTCGAGGACACGTGGAGGATTGTCGTTTTGTTGGGGGTGAGGTTGAACGACACGTGGAGCGTTGTCGTTTTGGGGGTTAATGTTAATGTTGATGTCTTGGTGGAAGAGATTGGAGAGGGTGCTGCGGACTCTGACGTCGCAGGATTTGCGCTGGGGTTCGAAGGAGGAGGAGGAGGAGGAGGAGAAGGTTCGTTTTTGGAGGCGGAGAAGGATTTGGTGCGGCGAAGTTCCGGGAGGGGAGGGGGGCGGAAGAGGGCTTTAAGGGCGGCGGCGGCGGTGGAGGGGGGTTTCCGGGAGGCGGAGGAGGAGGCGGTGTTGTTGTTGGGGTCTAAGAGGGCGAGGCGTTCGCAGAGGCATGAGGGACAGAAGCCGGTGAAGGCTTCGTCGGGATGGCGGGGGCAAGAGGGACGGTGGGGCTGCGGCGGTTGGGGGGGATTCATAACCGGAAATGGAAGAAAGTGGAGGTTTGAGGTTTGGACATGTTATGAGAAATGAAAAATGAAGTGAAGAGAGAAAAAAGAAGAGGAATTGAGTGAGGGAGTGTGTGATTTGTCTGTGTGGAAGGATGATTGGGAGAGAAAGAAAGAGAGAGAGAGAAAGAGAGTGATGTGATGATAGTGAGAGTGAGGGATGAGAACTGGGAAGGTTGGTGGAACTGTTTGGTTCCTAGGGACAGCGAGAAAACAAAAGTGGCGTGACACAAAATTAAGGTTTATACTTGCTTCCGCTACTACAATAATAATGTGGAATGTGAAATGAAATAATGAGTTTTGTTATTTCAAAGTTTTTTTTTTATGTGAAATGTGCAATAAAATATTTGGATTGAGGGAACTGCATTGCAATATCCAAAATATGGTCTGGCTTTGTTGACAAAAACTGTGAAAAGAAAAAATGTAGGATCGGGTGTGTGATGTACGAATTTCGATTTTCGATTTTGGATTTTTTTTCTCCCTACATTAAAGTGTGAGTATATTTTAAAAGGGAAAGTGTAGGAATAATTACTTCCTGTTGGGCTCTTTTATCTTTAACTTTGGTTTAAAATTAAGAAAGGTTTAATCACTAAAAATAGTGTTAATACTCTATTGTTAATGTTTCGTTAAAATTAAAATTATTAATTTGTTCTCTTAATTACTCTACTAAGGATATGATTGAAAAATACACATAATTATATCTTGAATTTTAAGATAATTAAATTTTGAAACAAGAATAAATTCTAAAATAAATAAAAGAGTATTACTTAAAAATTACGGATTTAAGTCTTGGTAAAATTGCATGTATTTTTAGTTATGAAACTCTGAAGTTGTGAAATTTTAATATTTTATCACTCCCAAATGCTGCAGCCTGCAGGTGGTATAACCGTTTACATAAATAAACAATAAATTCAGGACGGGGGCACATATTTATATATCTACACGTACATGTGCGCGCGTTTTAACAGTAATTTTTTTAATTATCCTCTCGTTATTACTAGTACTATTTTTTTAGGGCATCCTCTCGTTATTATTTAATGTTGTAGAAAGAACAAAAAAACATTTGCTGTGGCAGTAGTATTAGTATTTTCTCTTACTTGGTTCCTTTACGTTTTGTTTGGTTTGCTGCTTTAACTTTGGGTCTGGAGTGTGGAGTTCTATGGGGTCAGAACTTGTCACTATTTACAGAAAATAAACAATGAGAGGTTGTTGTTTTTACTAAAAGTGATGGGGATTGGGGATTGTGCCTTTTGTTGTATCATTTTTGTTTTCTTATGTTTTCTTTTTTCAATTTATTGATGATGAGTTTATAGAATTTTAGCTATTAATGAAATATTTATTCCTTCATGCATTTTTCTCAGTAACCTATTGATGAAAAGTTGGTGGACACTTTTCCATAATAGTATGGTTGAAAAAAAATAAACCAAAGGCTCTTCAACATGATGCACTTTCACTTTTCGATTTTAATTTGATTCATTTATCATACATTTTTTATGAATATTATATGATTAAATAGCTTTACAATCAATTCATTTTAATTGAATTCATATATAATATATTTATATAATAAATAAATGGTATATTTTAGAAGTTATATTGGGGAATGGAGACAGTATCAACTTTAAAAGCTTCAAAATGAAAATATCTAATATTCATTTTTAACAATTAAATTGCATGATCAGATTCACAATTTTTAACAAAATAATTATTGACTGTAGTTTATAAATTTGTGTCTTAAATAGGACAGGAGGATCCAATAAAATGTTTAATGTAAAAAAAATTAATATGGTGTCTTTTTGGTAATCAATGATTTAAAAAGAAAACAAAGAAAAAGTTTCAAAACATAAATTAAGATATTTTTTTTCTTTCTAGCTGGGTGAAAAAAATTAAATCGGAGGTCCCCTTATGACCGCATGGACCAGTTGTACGATCTATAGGCCCAATTTTACAATTGTACAATGTAATGTAATTCAATGTATGCATGATCAAATTAAAAAAAGGAAGAATATTTTGAGTTCTTTCCATTAATTTTTTTCCCCTCCAACTCAGTCCTACAGTGCCATTTTATTTATCCCAATACAATTTTGTGATTGATTTCGAATTTGTAACAGGACGATCCATTTCAAGATCTGAGTTGTCTTTCTTTTTGGGACCATATTTTTGTCAGGTCACCAAGTGCACGAGCACACAAATAATTATAAAAACAGTGTATATGACCAGACCACACCATCGTAGGCACGAGGACTGTATCATAGGGCATTAGGCCTAACCAAACTAAGGTGATACTGGTTTTTTTCTCCCATTTCTCACCCAAGTTCCAACAACACAATACCATAGTAGTGCACCCCAAGATGTATAGCCAATAAAGTGTGACATAATCAATAATATGGTCTCTTAAATATATAATCATAGATACGATTTTCATATTTATACATAAAAAAATTATATACTAAAAATTATAAACTCAAACCCAATATATATTAGTCTTCTTTGAATGAATTATCAAATATTTTTCATTAGATATAATTTTATTTGAGTCAGATAAAAATATCATGTATGAAAAAAAAATTATCTTCAAGTATTTAATGTAACAAAACTCTTCTTTTAAATATTTAACATAATTAAGTATTTAACATTTGAAATTAAGTTGCAATGACTTTGCATTAGTTGATGTTGATCCACTTGTTTACTAGTAATATGAATTAGTTTTTGTTTCTCCACCAATAATACCCTAATTCAATAATAAAAAAAAAAAGTAATAACTAGGTGTGTGTCATTAGCAAACCATAAGTTACCTTACAGCTCAATAACGGGGCACCCTCTTCGTGTTGCACATGCATTCTTTTCTCTTTGTATACCTCTCCTTATTAAAGTTAAATTTTTTTTCCCTTTGTTTTTCCTTCATCGTAATATTTTTTTCCCCTTCCTTCTTGTTTCATGGGGATGCTTTCGATTTTCAAAGATTCATGTCGAGAGAAAAAGTGAAAGTAAATCACGCCATCACAATGAGATTGAGAGAGAGAGAAAGAAAGAGGGCTCCTTCTACCTGATTCCCCCGCTGCCCTTTCTCACATTTCCGCTATCATGCTTCCTTTTCCTTTCTTTTTCTTTCTTTCCTTTCTTTTTCTTTTTTTCCTTTACCTTGGATGGAGGATTTAAAATTTTTTAAAAAATTTAAATACACAATATTTTAATTATTTTGATTTAAATTTTTTTATTCTGTAAAATATTTTGTTTGGATGAAACAATTTAATTTCTTGTATTTTAATATGTTTTTTTGGATGAAGCAATTTAATTTCAATTTCAATGAAATTTAAATTTTGATTTTTAAATATTTATTTAAAAACTAAAATCTTAATATTGAATAAAAATAAATATTAATCATTTTTAAATAGTTAAATATTCAAAATAAATTTAATGCTAGACAATATTTAATAATTAATTTTTTATATTTAATAATTAGATAATAAAAAATTATTTTAATACTAAACAATTTTGAATCCTACATAATATTTTTGTATTAACACACACAAAAATTTGGATTAAACAATACTATAAAATTAAAGATGAATGATATGTAATTTCTTGTTCAATATAATTCATTGTAAAAAAAAATTCAATTACGTAGTCTTGCAATAATATTAAAATTATATTGGAATTAAACAATTACGTAATTTAAGAACAATCATCTCATACAAAATTCAAATATTGATATTAATTTCATTGTTTGTAAAAGAAGAAAATACTTTAATCTATATCAAGACCTAAAATCATATATCATCCACATTGATTTCACTTCACTGATAATACTCAATCATTCACCAACTATTTTGCAAATTATAGGATCCAAAACAAATAACATGATGAAACAATTTTAGAAGAATCAACTTTTTTTTTTGTCTTCCTTTGTAATAACGTAACTCCTCTATTCCTTGTTAACAATAATCTGAATAATATAAGTCACGACAAGAAAGACAGATAACTTAGTATGACATATAATTCCATTCAATAAAAAAATTAACTAAAATGGCAATTCAAATTATACCAAGGAAACCATCATAAATACAATAAAATAATCATAAATAAAAGGTTTACTATAGTGAAAATATCACTTCAACCAGGCATACAAAACATACAATTCTTTAATTTGAAAGTTGAAATTGAAAATATAGATAAAAAGTTACTCACCAAGATTCATTTTGCAAGATGTGTTAAAACATAACCTGTCTTCTCGTAAATTGGAAGGATTTTCACAATAGCTAACTACTTTGGATTTGGATCGTCAGTTAACCATCTAATAGTTTTAGTCCATTGTTGTTGTCTATTAAGATCTGGTATCAAAGTTGTCTCACGTAACACTTCTTGAATATCTTCATTATCGACTTTACCATTCGATCAAAATAGTGTGCCAAAAGAAGTTAAACCTTATTTTTTTCCGTCTGTATTAGAGCTTGGTTCTTCTAAGTCTATAGCATCAGTAGCATCTAAACCCATGGATTCCATTTCATTTGTTTTTTTCTACTCATAGCTCCATCAAACATCCATAGCAGTTTTAGCTCCATGACAAGTGACTTTATCTTTAGCGCACAAATCCACCATACCATCTCAGTTTTGAAGCACCTTGAATCGAAACGGTTTAGTCGATTTATGCGATTAGAAAAAAAGAAAAAAAAAAGTCAAATGCAATCTGCTTTGAATAACAAATAGCAATATATCAAAGAATGCTTACAATGCAATATTCATTCCAAGCATTTTCATCCTCAACTGTGATCATGTGCTTAGTGTCATCCCAATCAAACCCACTATAGCCAAGGATGTCACTTATAATACCATACCACGATCTCCATAATTTGATACAGTTTTTGACATTTTCTTATGTGACATTAACATTGAAGTTTGTAGACAACACTATAGCTGCAACATTCAATGCTAACCTTTTCCAACCTCTGTCACCTTTGTTGTCCAAATTCCTTTGATCTCTCAGTACGTTAGCCAATACACGTTCCATCTCCAAATTCCATGTAAAATAACTTCTTGTTTCCTCATTTCTTTTTCCTGGAACTTCTCACTCCATCTCCAAAGTACAATAGTAACAAAGCACGCAAAGTTTGTCTACAATAACAAATTACTTATAAAAAAGAACTATCCCTAAGCAAAGTTTCTTCTAACTTGATAGTTAGAAAACATATTCATAGCTAATGTATCTTTAAATCTTGTTCATTCCTCAATAGCTTGAATAGTTGTGGTATCATCGATGACATTATTTTGAACTCCTTCCCTTGATTGATGGACTAACTCTTCATCAACAACATATCAGAATTCTATGTCTTGAACTTCTAAAAGTTGATTAGTTTGTTGCTCGTCTCTTATGAAATTGTATAACACAAAACAAACATTGATAATTCTTATTTGTGTCTTTATATCAAACAATGAAGGAGTTCTTAATATACTCCATTTTTTAACCAAAACCAAACAAGCATTACCAACTGCCATAGAGCCTAGCCTCTCGTGCGTGAGTGAGTGACTGATTGACCTTTGGTAAGCGTGAGAACAAAATGGCAAGAATGAAAATAGAGCACGATAGCGTGAGAGGTGCGACAACGATAGTGCGGTAGATGCGAGGACGACAGTGAAAGAGTGAGAAGGAGAAAAGGCGAGAACGAGAGTGATAACGCGAGAGTCAAATGGAGAGAAGGCGAAAACAAGAGAAAGAGATATCAGAATGAGCGTGAGAAGAAGAAGAGACAGGAGATTTAATTTAACTAACAGGACATCGATTTCTTGAAAAAATCGATGTTAACATGAGTTCGTTAACATCGGTTTTGAGACGAGTTGGTTAACATCGGTTTTTGAAGAAACCGATGTTAACATGAATTAATTAACATCGGTTTTTGAAAAACCGATGTTAACTAACTTGCATTAATGTCAGTTTTTCCAAAATCGATGTTAACATAAACCGATGTTAACGAACTCATGTTAACATCGATTTTTAAAAGAATCGATGTTAACCAACTTGCTTTATTTATAAATATATGATCGCATTTTTGTAAACTTCGGGTCCCCTAAAAAACGATGGTTAACGAAACAAATGGTTATATGCATTCCTTTTTAATAAGCGTAAAAATTTACCTTTTTTTACTCCTTTTTTTTCCCCCCTTTTTTTTTCTTGGAATTTTTTTTTCCCCCCCTTTAAGTCTTTAGTTTATATTATAGTTATATTATTTTACTACTACTACTATTATTATTATTTAACGCTATTTTTTATTATTAATTAAGTACTATTATTATTACTGGTACATTGGTAATCGTAAATGCCAAACGTAATATGCAAGTACATGGAGCAATATGCAGTTTTAATACTATGCAATCTCAGAGAAAATTCTAACAAATTTTTGAAACAAACAAACGAATAAATAGACTTTAAAAAAACGAATAAATAAATGATAGGAGGTAAGAGATCTGCTTTAAAATAGTGTAGCTTTGGTAATTTCTTTGTTCGTGTGAAACTAACAAAGCATTTGGAGAAAACTGCCATCTTGTGCCAGAGTCTTTGGTTGTGTAGTGTTTGTGTTTTTGCCATTGTCAAAGATGTTTTGCCTTGTGTGGGTAAAAGAATGGGACATAAGGTAGGGATTAGGTTTAGAGTGGTTAATTTGCCTTTTTACATTTGGCAAAAACGGGTACGTGTAGGATATAGAGAAAGTAGAAAAATTAATGAGCCAAGTCCCACACTTGGAAGGAAAACTGGCATCCTTCAATGCACAATGTGAAAGGCCTAAAATCCGCCAAAACATCAATTTCAGAAGGGATGCATGCTTTATGATCCATATGAAATCTCTAGCTTCCGAAACAGCAAAGTCATTCATATATGTCAACTTTCAGCATGAGAAAATTGTTTGCCTGATTGTTTCTCACCACGTTCTAACAATAATTCACCTTCCATAACTTTTTGTTTCTTACCATTGAAGTCTCTATTGACTCTTGCACCAACGTGTTAGTGTTAAAAATGAATGTGATTTAAGAAAATCACATAAGTGTAACTTAATTTACTTTTTGTTTCACCTTAGATAATTGATTAAGCATTCAAACAATTTTAAATAACTTTTGTGTTAAATAAAAAAATTATATTAAATTTTACTTCTAACTTGATTTTATAATAAAAACATTTTAAATATAAATTACATAATTTCAACATCAATTTTATTAAAATCAATATTATCAATGTTAATCCAAACACGCAATATGTTGATGGTCACATGAATAATTAAGATTATAAATTAGTTAATGATTATATATCATAACTTAAAAAAAAAAAAAAAAAAAATATATATATATATATATATATATATATATATATATAGACTACTTAAATTATATAGAGAGAAAGAGAAACATGAAGTTACTCTAATAATAATATTTTGTCCTCATCATTTATTTTCTTGAAATCTAATGATTAATATTAGTTATTTATTATAATCATTACATTTCAAAAAAATGAATGGTGGGGATAAAGAGTAACTTGATATCTCCACATATATGTGTGTAATAATGGATCCAAAAAAGTTTTAAGTAAAAATATAAAATGCATAATACCACATGCTTTCTACACCGATTATACAGCAACCCGATCTAATATAAAATGTGGTGAATTTTTTTGAATTAAATAAAAATATACTACATTGGTTTATACCTGATTGATGTAGAAAATACTTTTTATATCAATTCTTATTTGAACCGATGTAAAAATAAATATTGTACATCAATTCAAATAATAAGTGATGTAAAATTATTTTTTTACACTTTCAAATTTGAACTGTTTTTCATTCTCACATCAATCCTTACTTCTCAAATCCTTGAAACCTTATCACGCCACCACCACCACTACCACCATGTACCATATCCCGTTTCCACCACTACCACATGGTACCATTGTCACTGTTGCCACTACCAAATTGCACCACCACGTACCACATCGCGACCACCACTAGTTTCCACCAATGAATCGAGTATGAGTTTTTTTTGTCTATTACGCCCTTGCTTTCTTTTTTCCCCTTCAATTACATTAACGATCAGTTGTCCTACCATTACATTGAGGGCCGACCCTGACCCCTAGGCCCTATCCGGAGGTTTGACGGCACAAGGCCCATAACTAAAAGGGGTCTAATTTTTTTATAGTCATGTAATAATTTTTTATATTATTTAGATTATTTTTATAACTAAATTAAAATTATTGTTTTATTTATGTCTATTTGTATTCAAATTAAGATATGATATGTGATTAACAAGTATTATTATTTTCATTATTGGTTTTATTTTTATGTATTATCTTCATAAGTTCATATTGAATGAATTTTCATTTCATTGTGACATATATATCAACGTTTGATTGATCTATGATAATAGACCTAAAATATATTTTTCTTAAAAAACAAGAAACAACAAAAACTCAAATTATAAATGAAAAAAATTAAATGTTAGCATATTAGTAAAGAATAAAAGTATGAAATATTTAATATGAAATGATATTTTGTTGATGGTAGACAATAACAATTGAAATGAAACATTTTCTCCTTAAGACAAAATATAAAATTAAATTAAATTATAAATATATAAGTAAATTAAAGTTATAAAAAAATGTGAGATGAGTTCCTCATAACTTTACTAAAATCTATAAAATTTAGCTGTGATGGAAATGAATTTTAAAAAAATATAAATCTATTATTTTAAATGTGAACATATTATGTCTTTTACAAAGATAATGATTGAGAGAATCAAATTTATTATCGACTCGTCCTATTGTCATACCTACTTTGTACATAAATATTTATATTATGTAATCATTTTGGGAATAAATTGAATGAAAGAAAGATGATAACATAAAGGTAAATTGAATAAAAATATGATATATCATTTTGAGATTTATTAAAGCTATGTTATTCATTTGATGTAAGAAAACATGTATTTTTAATGAAACTACGTGTCTATTTTTTTATATAATATATATTTATATTTTTTAAATACTTAAATATAAAAAGACCCATGAAATCTCAAGACCGATTGTGATTACAGTAGCCACCATAAGCATTGTTGGGTTGTTACTACCATCACGAGTTGGGCATATTTTTGCAAGGCTAACCCTAACCATTTTGTTCCTTCATATTGCTTGGTGATTGTCTTGGCTAGAATTTTTTGGTTGAATCCTCTGTTATGTTGTGATGGTTCTTATGTATTGTTTATTTTTTATGAGTTTTTTTTAACCATAGTATTGACACGAAGTAGTCCTGTCAAAAGTGATGACCAATCTTCATTGGAGATGGTAAGCACAATGTAAGAATTGTCCCCTCAACAAGATTTATTTCATACTCATGAACCAATAATCATGATTCGAATCTTAGACCACTAGGCGTTACCACTTATGTCATATGATATTTATTTTCTATGAGTAAAGTTTAGCGTGAAGCATATATTTTTTATGTTGTTTTGGTCTTCTTTAATATTCAATAGTGATAGACTTGTTTGGATATACTACATTTCAAATGGTAAATATAACTTTTTAAAATAATTTTACAAGGAACCAATTATAATTTTTTTTTTAGTTAGAGAACCTAATTAATTATTTTAAAATAATTTAAAAAGACCTAGCAATTAATTTAAACTTTTTTTTTCAATGCATGAGCTGCACATACGTTACGTTGCCTGGTGGGTGTGGAATGTGTCATAAAGTGTTCTCCTGGCTCTTCCCCTTTCCCCAATGGAAAAACAATTTTCCTAAAAGAAATTGAAATGGCTTTTTCTAATGTGGTTTTTGTCTTGCTCTCTATCACTCGCCTAGATTCTGGTTTTGGCTTTTCTTTCTACACTCAATTTACTAATTAATTTGGTTGGTTGTCCGGAATCTCATCGATAAGTCTCATATCCAAAGTGCAGATGCGACGTGCACGTATTGTTGTAGCATATGGTTGGTGAATTATATAAAAAATGATATAATATATGGTATATATTTATAAGCAAAAGTAGACTGTGCCCCAACCCCAGCTTGTTCGATCTCTTTATAGCGACTTCTCTCTATCTTCCACTAAATAACAGAGTACAGAGCCAATATTTTCAAACGTATGAACTTCTTTTATTTTTCAACGAAGTGCATATTTGTGTTTTCTTGTCTCTTCATAATTGAACGACTACTGAAGTGGCGCCTCCGAAAATTTGTGAGACAACTTTGAGTCTTTGACAATTAATTTGTCCTCAAATCATTCACTGCCACTGATGTTTCTATATATAGCTTGGGACTAGACTCTTTTGTTTTACTAAATTTTATATAAATATTATTATATTTTAGAATTTTTTTATGTTTTCTTAAAAATAGCTTTATAAATTCATTCTTTTATGATTAACATTTAAACAACACCTTAATTACATTGAGGATATATCATTAATAATAAAGAATTCATAGTTTTCAGTACGGCATCGAACATTTTAGTAGAATAATTCATGGGTGGGAAATATTTTAATGCTACTTTAATGATA
Source organism: Glycine max (assembly GCF_000004515.6). NCBI lineage: Eukaryota > Viridiplantae > Streptophyta > Magnoliopsida > Fabales > Fabaceae > Glycine > Glycine max. The sequence goes on along the minus strand of NC_016090.4, from coordinate 20,360,478 downwards.
AAATTTTCGTTATGCCTTTGGCTATATAATAGATTTTCCAGGGTATTCAATAGCAACTTTGCACTTTATAGGAACATGGTGTGGTGGTTTTTTTTTTATTGCACTTTATAGGAAAGGTTCGGATTGATTCCATTGAAGCAAGCAAACGAAGATTACACTCCGTGATTTCGAGGGAAAATATTTTCATTTTCTTTTAAATTAAAAAAAATATTGTAAATTTTGCACACATTATAATGAATTACATAAGTATTAAGTAATAAATAATAAAGTGAAAGTGAAATATATTGTTTTTAATAAGATTTTTTTGTGATAAACACATTTTTAGTTTCTATATTTTTATTTTTTCTTGTTAATATTTCATATCGTTTAATTTAGTTATGTAATTTTATTAAAAACATGTTTTTAGTTCCCCACACATGTTTTTTTTTATAGATTTTTAATAAAAGATATCAACTAAATTGGATGATATAAAATTTTAGGGATTAAAATAAAATAAAAAAACTGAAAATAGGCCTGAAAACATATTTTTCCCTTTTTAATTGTTAAGTGTCTATAATTCATAGTTTATTAAGAAATTACTATTTTTCAACTTTATAAGAAATAGACTAACTATTTTCTAAAATCAATTTCTTAGAAAACATAATAAAAAAACTATATTGACTGTTTTAACTTTATTTACATGGAAAAAAATTATGGATCCTAGTGAAATCTACTAGCTAGTGAAGAAATTACAGAACAAAAGAAACAATATACAAAAGCGAATTATTATAAAAACACATTTTTATTTTCTTAATTATTTTACAATGAAAAATTGTAATCAAGTCTCCTAATTTTTTTTTAAAATAGACACCTTAAATTTTAATTTTATCCTAATTTATCCTTACCTTTATTTCTTTTGCAAATAGACGACACACTTTAATTTTATTCTACTTAATATTTAAACTTAACTTTCATTTTTTTAATAAAGACACTTTGAACTTTAATTTCAATCCAATTAATCCTTAAAAAATATCATTTTTACTTATAGTTCTTTTTGCCAATACTCTAAGCAGAAATAAAACTCAATAATTCATTTTAATCTCAATTATTCATTAATTTATTTACCGTCACAACTCGTTTATCCATATATTACAATATAATAAAAATATGAACTTAGAAGAAATAAGAAAAATATTATTTTGATTTTTATTCTAAAATTTATTTTGTTATATTATTTAGAAAAGTGGTTTGAAAAATAAAACTAATAATTGGTTGAGTTTTTTTTTAGTAATTTAGCCATAATTTAATACAAAAGATAATTTATAAAACTGATGAAATTTAAAATTAATTGAAATAAATTTAATAATTAATTGAGAACGAAATTAAAGTTTAAAAATTCTATGTGAACGAAATTAAATTTTAATGTATTTATTTGTAAAGAATATAAAGTTTAATCAAGAGAGTTGAATACTCATTTTTATTTATTTTTATTATTTAATGTACAAAAGTGACATTGAAAATTAAACCTAAAACACCATGCATATAACTCAAACCTCCCATTATGATGCTAACCCAATCCAAGTAAGCTAACTCTTTTCCCTTTGAATAATACAAAATAAAAACTAACTTCACTCTATTCTTATTCTTAACTAATTCCAATGTAATTTTTAATCCAAGTTCTCAATTCGATATTTTCTTTGACTTATTCTAACGGTTGTGTAACTCATGCCTCTCCAGAAAGCATCTTCACTCTCCCTGTATGCACTATAGTCTAGAGGGTGATGTTTTCTCAGGGTTGTAGCACTGAAAACTTAGCATATATGCTTTCTTGAGTTTTTTGCTTTCTTTAATTAATTTCTTCTTGATTTCCTTTGTACTCTAAAAAAGCTACGTAAAATAAAGTTGCATATCCTGCTCAATAATATCATGAACTCCAAAGTTAAGATATCGTATTCTAAAGACTAATTATATTTCTAAATAATTCAAATTGTATAAAATAAATAATTTTTGAGATTTTATCTTGTATTTGAGAGTGTTTCACCATTTGGATCAAAGAAATATAAATTAAGGTAAGCAAACATTTGTTTTAAAGAGAAATGTATGAATGAAGACAAGCCTGGATTATGAATTTGCTTGTATCCGTCTCGCAATTCCAATTTTAATTAAGAACCCTATCTAAGTTAAAGATTAATCACCAATTTCCTCTTAAGTTAATAGTCAACTTATGGTAAATGTCTGAAAATACTTTTTCCCCTAAATTAATCCTTAGTTAATTGGTCATTTGGGATTTAAAATAAATTATAAAGATATTTATAAAAAAGGAGATTTATGCCACCAAATTCATCAGACAAGTTTTATGAATCTTATTGTTCTATGTAACATGACCATTCTCGTATGAGTGACACTGAATGAAAGCTTTAGTTGAAATCCTGCACAAATCATGCTAAGTCAGTACGGACCATACTGAAAGCAGCATGGTCATGCTACACGAAGGTACCCCAAATTAGTTATTTTTTCTTCTTTTTTTTTTTTTTATCTTTTTCTCAAGTTTTCAACTTTTCTACTCAACTATTGACACTTGACAAACACTCATAAGTTCTGTTAACAAAAATATCTAAAAACAAAATAAAATGAGACAAAAACAGAGGGTCAAACATTCCTTCAAGTTCACCTTCATACTCATAAAAGCCTAGCTAGCTAGAAAACATGCATTGCTTACACAGTGACATAATTCAATAGTAAAACTGTATACAAACTATTTAAAAAATTTATGCATCGGCTATTAATGACCCTAAAAGACTAAAGTATACTAGAAAGATAAATATCTTTGAAATGAATTAGTGATAAATAATGGATACATAAAAGAATATACAAGTCCAATGCAATTTAAATGAACTCAAAATCTATTTCAAAATTTTAAAGTTGCAACCTGAACATTAATATCCACTAATTGTACAGTGAAAGGCTACAATTTTAAGAAAACATACTAGATGTTTGACAGCTCAAAATAACTGTTATCTAACCAATTTTCTTAACAATCATTCCTTGAAAGATAGAGAGGGCAACTTCATGTCAATGGAGACTAATAGATATAATTAAGTAGGATATGCACCCAATTATTCTTACTGAACATTTAAATTTGTTATCTAGTTCGATCGATCTTTCAAAAGTAAATGTAGATAATTGTTACCGGCCATGGTTTCTGTGATTTGTTAGTCAAAATCAGTCCGAGTTAATTCAAAGGCCTATATGCATGCAGCTCATTCATGTATGTATTATATGATTCTGAATTGCAAGTAAATCCTTGTGGAAAAGTGAGGCCCCAACAAAAGCTATAGGTCTCTGGTGTCAGGTTCCACTTTATGGAATTCCTACCAAATCTAATTTATTTAACAGCAGGATTTATTATGTGATCTTCGTGCATGCTGATCAAACTGAAACCTCTTTTCACTTCTTCTCTATTACTGTTGTTTCCGTATTTCTATTTTTGGTATTATGCCTACCTTTTAGGTTGGAAATTTTCTCAGTCATGATAATCTGGCCGATCATTAAGTATTCCAATTCTGTGCTGTGGACAAGTGAGATAAAGGTAAAAGTAAAACACTTGGTTATATGGTGTTGAATTGTTTTTTTAACTATTATAATTAGACTTTGGAAAGACTTCAAAATCTCCGGTTTGATGTGATCCCTTTGAGCGATATATTTCAGGAATGATTTTATTTACAAAAGCCTCAGCCTTTGTGATTTTACTCGTTTAGCTGGATTCGATCTAAAGGGCTAAATAATATACCGTGTTAGACATTACATTCCCCAACCAACCTATTATTAGCTTAATCATTTACAATTAAACATTCATCAACGAAATCACAGAACTACTAGGAAAAGGCTTCATTTTTTATGGGGTTTGGGTTTCAAGAATGTTAAGTTCATGTTAAAGGAGAGCTAATTATGATGTTTATTTATGCATCAAAGGATCCGGATCATCCTATATATAATGACCTTAATTAGTCTTAAATTTGTATACTTTTAATTTTGCACCGCATTTCTTTTTATTTCATTACGATTTTATTTCGAATGTCTACAATTCAGCGGCAGATCTAGACTGCGAATTTAGGTAGAGGATCCACCTGAATTTATTATTTTCTTTTCTTATGGTTTGTATGAATAAAGCTGTTAATTTTCTTATATAAAAGGTTATCTTGATCCATATCAGAGACTTTAATTTGTACCTTACAATATAACCACGTGAAATGAGTATTACAACGGAAATGAGTTGGCCTCATTGTGTGGTAGTGTATGTATACGTGCATTTTGTGTGGTAGTATCTGTTTTGCTTTAAACTCAATTTCCCTTGCCCTATTTTACTTAACCATTATCATTACGACACATCCATTATCTATAGCTGCATAATAGCTCGTTGCTCTTTTAAAATATATTACTATTACTATTATTATTTTGGAATTGATAACATCTAGTATATCTTGGCAATCAATGCAAATAGTGTATATATAGACGCGCGTGCGCATCCAATCCATAGATTTCGCTGATGATTGCCGAGGCCATTATATCCAAGTCCAATCATGTTGTCCAAGTATACGTTTGGCTAATTATTGTCCATAATAAGACAAACTATTTGCACCATATATATTGGGGTGAGATTTTTTTTTTATCCGAAAGAAATCGAAAATAAATAAAAGAGGTAATAACTTACATTTTTGTCAACTAATTCAACTAAATACTCTTGCTTATTGGGGTGACAATAAATTAGGGGAGGGAGGATTTATCTTTTGTGGCTTGTGACTTTTTTTTTTCCTTCTAAATAACATAAATATTTTTTTCAGTAGAAATAATCTTATGTGACTTTTTTTTTCTACACCACAAATATTTTTCAGTAGAAAGAATCTTATTCAAATTAGATAAAATCATTATAAGTGGTAATACATTTCCTCCAAGTTTTAAGTCATTTTAAAAGCTTTTAAGTATGACACATTGATCTACTTAAGTGTATACGTATAATATAATTAATTTTTATTGTTATTTATATTAATTGATTATTAATGGGTTTTTTTTAAACTTCAACCTTTGGGATTGGTGATAATTAACAATTAATTAAGGTGATATTTGCAGTTGCTTTATACTATTATCTAATAACAAACCTTTCTCTCTATATATTATGTTTATTAATTTTATAATAATTATTTTAAAATATATTAGCAATAATTTATAATTAAATAAAAATGTACAAATTTTTTACAATTGATGGCTATTAAACTCTTGATATTTTTAGAAGTAGCATAGAACAAAACTTTCTGATCATGTTTGGTACTACAAGAGAATAAAACTTTTCCCTTTCTATAAGTGGGAATAGAAGTACTTTCCCATAAAGTTTTACTAAACTTATTTATATTAACTATTGTAAACACATTATTATCATGAAACTTCAATAACAATCAAATCTATTATATTAATTTTTCTAGAAATTTCATTCATAAGAAAGTGATTTAATTAAAATGAAATATTTTCCTGTATTCAATGTCACCCAAAAGTAATGGGAATTTTTTAGATATAAGATTGATATAATGATAAAGGGAGAAAGGAATGGAGAAGAGATCAAAAGTTTGATTTCTCCCTTTAACAACTATTAACCGTTAATATTTATCGATAAAAATAATAATAAAAGAATTTTTATCGAGGAATAAAAAATTAATTTCTTATATTAAAAATACAAAAATGTATTTTTTTTCACAACAAAACCTATTTTTAGATATTTATAATCAATGCAAATGATTAGTATTGATTTTTTTATTATAATTATGATTATTATTGTCGTTGTATTAATGTTTAGAAACCATATTTATTAAAAAATGATGTTTAAAAATTATATATATATATATATATATATATATATATATATATAATTTATTGGATTAGACATATACACATTAGTATTTATAAATCATAAGGATTTATTAGCCGTAAATTTGTTTGCTTATACAGAAACCTCATTATTGAATACTAGGGGAAGATCTCTAAATTTTTTAAATAATAAAAAATAAAAAATAAATGTAGTTAATAAGAAAATGATAAAATAATAAACTAATAATATAAAAGTAGTAGGAAGTTAATGTAAATTAAAAGAAAATTTTAAAATTTTAAAAATGGTTTAAATGTAAAATTGTCCAATGAGAGTAGAGGGTGGTTAGCTAGTGGGGGACTATCTAGTTTTTGTTAGTGGATCAGTTTTAATCCTCATACTTAAGGAGGATTAATTATTGTTATTACTTTAGTATTATTAAAAATAAGAATAAGGTGATCTAAAAAAATGTGAAGACCAAAGATTAATTATTGTTATTACTTTAATATTATTAAAAATAAGGATAAGGTGATCTAAAAAAATGTGAAGACCAAAAACAGTTACACAAAATTGTATATATAAATTAACTTTTAAATCATAAATAAAAATATTTCACACCCTAATTATTTGATTCTACTTAAAATTATTCTCTTTGAGGACATCTCACAGGGAAAAAAAAAGTTTGATCTGTATGCATATATAGTGTAAATATTAATTAGTTGTATACCATTTTTTAAAAATAAATGTTAATAATAATTTGTATGCACTTTTTTTAACATAAAATTTAGGAAGAGAAGATGATAATCAAGTCTAAGGCAAAAAATACCTTCAAGCTTAAAAAATCCTCACCCATATATACTTTCATTTATCTCATCCTACCAAACATCAAATAGACAAGTAAAGTCTCAAGCCTTTGTTCTATCACATGTGAGACCATGTCTTATGCTTTACTTGACTAACCTTTTGAAATTATTTGTACGCACTTTGTTTCATTTATTCTTTTATAGGTTAAATTTATAATAACTAGCTGAAAAATAAGCACTTCATGTCTTGTGTTTTAACGTTTTTTTAGTTAGATGTAATTGTAATAATTATCATGTTAAAAAATTAATAGACAATGAGTGAGTTTGTTTAAATTTTAAAAAATAAATTTAAAATAATTTTTTATATAAGTACTTTTTTAAGAAGTAGATAAGATTTACTTCTTAAAATAAAATAAGCAAAAAAAATTTTGTTTAAGAAGAAATAGTTTAGACAAATACACTAAAAAAAATATAAAGTTTCTTATTTTATTTAAATAAATATTTATTTTAAAATATAAATTTAAATAATTGGTCCAATAACTACTCGTGATTGTAGGTGATTTTTAAAAGTAGTTGAAAGATAAATGAAGAATATATATATATATATATATATATATATATATATATATATATATATATATATATACTAATTAAATTTAAAAGAGAAAAACACTATAACTGTATATGTCCATGCCTAAATGTGCAAAAGGAAAGGAAATGAAGCAAAAGCATGAAATATCATCATTACGAAGGAAAATTTGATACAAAAGCACAACCTCATGACAGTCCTATGGTCCACAAGCTTATACATCATATATAAATCAAAGGCTTTTTAGTTTTTGTGAATAAAATACCGATGCTGAAAATGATAGACTACTTTAATATAACCAAAGCCTCCATCTTGGGCCCAACATGTCTGTGCAGATCTTCGTTCACATTATACCATTTTGCTCCAATGAAATTTACTTTGGCCAATTTCATCACATGAAAGCAACAATAATAGGTGTAACATAATGGACAATAATCCCTTAAAAAACATAATAGACAATAAACCAACTTATCCGCCGCGCTAATCACGCTTTCCTTTCCATCTAATTAACTTAATGGTCTCAATTGAACTGTCTTACAAATCGTTTAAACAGAGATTCATCTTCTTATCCAATTATTAGGTCCTAGACAATTTCCTTTAACCTCTGTATATTGTGATTGAAGTGGTTTAAGATTATTAGGTTGCACCAGACAATTCCATCGACAGAAATCAAGAGTTACAGATTTACGACAGAATTTATAACTTATATATAGTTTTACTGCGAGATATTTGAGTTTAAAATTATAAAGGAATTTTATACTGTGAACCAAATACAAAATGTTAGGATGAGTTTACGAAGACTCAAGTATATCCTAAAATTAAAATGGGTAAAAGATTTTACGGATGAAATTAAATATTTATATTATAATTTTTATTTTATTTTTATTAAAAATAACATGACGTTGACTCGTGAATAAATATTATTATCTATTGATTGGGTTTATATAATGAGCAGTGTTATTGGTTACAAGAAAAAAAAAAAACAAAACGAATTGCACGAAATAATGACACGGAGCAATATCTTTGTTTTAAACTAAATCTTAGCTAAAAAGATTAAAATATATAAATTAAGATTTTACGGAAAACAACCTTCGTGCAGTTTTTATGAAACTTAATTTCGTACTTAAAAGCATTTTTCTTATATAATTGTATTTCTCTTTTTAAAAAATCAATCAATCAATGAAGAAATATTTTAGTATTTATTTTAGTTTTCATTTTCCTTTTTACCTTTTTTTTCATTGTCTAGTGTAGGTCATGGTTATTTCTTTGTAGTCCTAGTTTTGGCTATCTAACATCATTCGATAGAGAGCTGTCACTAGGTACACTAGTACACTACTGGAAAATAACCAAAAACTACCATTAGAGAGCTACAAAATAAGCTAAAACAAAGATTCTAATTTTTGATTGATAATGTAAATGGGCAGAGGAACACAATTTTAATTATAACTTAATTGCTATTATGATGACCTACAAGTGTCATCATCTTAGCTTAGAGAATCAGAAATAAAAGATAAATAACATAATAAATAATACTCTAATTTTCAACTTCATCCTATAAAATCTTTCAATCTTTTTTATTTGGGTCTAAAGTCCATCCTAATACAAATCATGTTGGGAATTTAAAATATTTAAGGTAAAAGTTAATAAAATTATCATTCATGGCGATCTTTAATTAGTTAACTGTATAAAAATTATTTATATTGTTAGTGTATATACTATTTTTTTCAATATATTTTACACTGAAATCTAATAAAATTTTTTAACATCATTTCATCATATTAATTAGGAGTAAAATAATGAGTTGGCCCGCCTTGACTTATTCCACCCGCATGTTAGATATGTGATGAAAGTCTCAACCTATTACGATTTTGGTTGACTTGGTGGGTTAATTGATCCGTCAAACCAAAATATTAAGAAAAAAATAAATAATAAATATATTTTTATTAATATTAAATAATTTTATGTTTTATAAATATTAAATAATAAATACTTACTAAAAATCAAACATATTTTTTTAAATTTTAAATAACAGTTTATTAAACAAAAATAAACTAATTAAAAATTAATATTATATGTATAAAATATCAAAATAAATATAATTTTTTTTAATAAAAAACAGGTTAGAAGGTTGGCTCATACCACTTTTCTCTCAAACCATTTTTTGGTGGCCAAAATGGGATGAGTTAAAAATCTCAATCTAACTTACAATAAAAAGTGAATTGCCCTAGTGAATTTAACCTTTTGTAACCCCTAATATTAACGAATAAGATAAAGAGATAAAATAGTTACTACTATATTTGATTAGTTACCTGTATAAAAAATGTTTTACAAACATTCAATATAAATTTAATTCTTTACAAATATGATTGCTGTAGTTTTATTCTAAAACATTCGCAGAGACCTTGAAAGGCAAGAGTGAGAAACAATAAGAGATAATTAAGAAATTTTTTAGTGTATGTTTGTTTTAAGCAAATCTCGCATTTCAAGGCACATTATTCAATATAATTTTATAGAAACAACGGAATCAAACAAGCCTTAGTGATAAACAACACCAACCTAAATAATAAAAGGGATGGAGGCTTTTCTAATTTATAATAAAGTGCATGTTTAGATATATTTAGTTTTAAAATAATTTATTTCATCACCTTAAAAAGTTGAAAAAATTATCTGAAAAAAACTGTAATTCTTAAAAAGACATTAATTTCTGAATCCCATTATTAATTTTTTTATTATTATTATCGCTTCAACTTTCTTACTCATGCACGTGGTCATTTTGCCTTGATTTTTGGATCACATATTTGATATTCCACGTTGTATATGTTATGGCAATTATGCATGAGGGTATTACTTAACTCACTTTATTATTTGTTTTGATGGATCCCAAGTAGGTTATAAATTAGACAATCCGTAATATAAAGTTATATTATGAATTATTCAATGAGTTGCGTTAAATAATTATCTTATGCATATCTAAGTACTCCTATTAGGTGGGCTGTGCCTTTTGGAGCCAAGTCCAGAAGCGAAGTGGTTGTTCTCTGATGGAGAATTTCGTGTCCATAACCCAATTGAGATTGTTGTCTGAATTCCAATACCACTTAAGTACAGATTGGGTATCGATTAAAGTCATCCTCAAAAAAAAAAAAAAAATGTATCGGTTAAAGTCAAGAATGAGCTGCTTTTGTGGACTATTAAGTACAATTAACTATGTCTTAACAAAAAATAAATATGGCTTAACTCAACTGAACAAGTCAACTTAGTAACACCTTAAAGAAATACAACATGGAAGTAGGTTAAAGGTATAGATACATGTTATGGAACTCTTTTGTCTCAACATCACGTCATTAATTAACTGGAATTAATAGCAGTAAGGATTATATTTAAATATTTATTTTAATGGAAAGATCTAAATATAGAGTGTGGTTTGTTAAAACAATATGTACTCTCATTTGTATATAGCATATTGGGCTTGGGTTGTAATGGAGCTAACAAGCCTATCCCTGGATAGGCATTTGAATATTGCACCTCCCACTTTGAATCTTACACCTCTCAATGGACAAAATGCTCTGTTCTCTTTCTTTTGTCTTTTTCCTCAAGTAACGTGCGCATACCCTTCATCTTGCCTTGTGTCGTCCTCCTCCCTGCCCTACACCACCCTTCACCCCGTCCTCCGATCTTGCACCACCCACCACTACACTAGCTTCAATCTTTGATCCCACTATGCCACCCACCACTGCACCACACACCACTCATTCTCACAAAAACAACAAATCAAAACAGCACGACCGCATCGTAGATCCAAAGTTCCTCGTGTCGGCTATTCCAAAATAGGAAAAATACTATTCTAAAATATTTATTCTAGGAGTGTATATGTATTCTATAACAACTATTCTATAATAGAAAAAAATTATTTCTAGAAAAAATATTCCGGAATAGGATTTTTTCTATTAGAGAGTACCTATTTCGGAATACATATACACTGCAAGAGAAACTATTTCATAATAGAATTTCATTCTAAAATAGCTTTTCTGGAAAGAATTTTTTCTATTTTGAAATAATTGTTTCAGAATAGAAAAAATCCTCTCCATAATAGTTATTCTGGAATAGAAAAAATCATTTTTGGAATAGTTATTTTGGAATACTTATGCATTTATAAAATGGTCATTCCGAAATACAAAAAGAGGGTAATTTATCTTCTTTCCATAATAGTTATTCCGAAATCATTGGTGGAGACATCACTCAACGACAGAAGAAAGAAATGCTTCTCCACTCGAGGTACTACAATTTTCGAATTTGTTTCCTCCCACTTGTAATTGATTCTCTCCGTTGTAGTTGTGTGCCTTTAATGTGAAAATTTCCCTTTTGTTATTAGCTTTAAGGATCTTGATCCTCATGGCAACGACAAGTATTTAGATCACATGCTATCCAAACTTGAGTTGAATTCGTTCAATAATTTAGTTTTTTACTCCTAAACCACCCTCCTCCTTACTTTTACACAAATCATCCCAACAAACCCAAGAACATTTTTTGTTTTCATCACTCCCTCCCCATAAAAACCTCATTTGAAACCCTAATAGTAACCTCCTAACTTCTTTTGGTAACTTAAAAAAAAAAAAAGAGGTAGAGAAGACAAGAAAAAATTAATCAAACAAATTCTTCTCCCAAAGCTCAAAATCTTATGTTTTCAAAGAGACAACTTTTTAGCAAATTTTTGGACAATAGGTTTCTACATCTCCACCCTCCAAGGCTTCGTTTCAATTAGCAAACCAAGATACACAAAGGGCAAGTCGAAAATATTGCAATTCAACAAATTTGCATATCTTTCCACCATGCCTTTATCCACCCCCAAAAGCACCAAAACTACTCTTGAAAAAATTTACTTTCAAATCGGAGACCAACTCAAACATCCTCAAGATAGTTTTGATAGTTAAAACATTTCTCACATTTGATTCCCCAAAAAAGATAATGTCATCAACATATTGTAGCATGCTCACAACATAATACCCCCCCACCCCCCACTTTGTTACCACTAAACAAATCCTTTGCCTTTGCTTCTCTCATTAAACCACTCAAGCCCTCAACCACCACAAGGAATAGAAATGGAGCCAATGAATCTCCTTGTCGAAGACCCTTGTAGCATTTGAATTCTTGTGTATGGCTATGATTCACCAAGACTGATGACCAAGAAGACTCTAGGCATTCCTTAATCCAAGTAATTCACTTTTCATCAAAACTCATTCTCTTTAGCATATATAACAAGAAGTTCCAAGAGATCAAATCGTAGGCTTTTTCAAAATCTACCTTGAAAATTAAACAAGGCATATTCCTTCTTTTTGCGTCATCCACAAGCTCATTTGCTACTAACACACTATGAAGGAGTTGCCTTCCTTAGACAAAAGCACTTTGACAATTATCAATCACTCTTCCAAGTACCCTTTTCATTCTATTTGCAAGTACTTTTAGTAGCTCTAGGAAGATTCCTATTTCGGTGGAACTCTCTCATAAACCTCATAACATCCTCCTTTAGCATTTTCCAAAACTCATTGATGAATAGGAAATTATATCCATTCGGACCTAGGCTTTTTGAGCTCTCACAGTCACATATAGCTTGCTTTACCTCCTCCATCCCAAAGTCCCCCAAGAGCATGCAATTATTGTCATTATTGATTTGTTGAAAGTTAACTCCATCAAGCTTTGGTCTTTCAATATTTGCTTCCAAAAATCTATTTTCAAAGTATTTTTCACCCTATCTTTCACCCTATTTGGTTCCTCAATCCAAATCCCATCCACATGTATTCCCTTCACTGCATTTTTCCTTCTCTTCCAATTGATTATGGAATGAAATAATTTTGAATTGTTATCCCCTTCCTTGATCCACCTAGCTCTTGACTTTTGGAGTAGCAAAGATTCATTGAATTTTTCCACCTTCCAAAACTCTTGTTGTAGATAGAGCCTCTTTTTGATGTCTTCATCTCCCAAGTCTCCTTGTTCCTCCCTTAAGTCTAACTCATTCATCTCTTTAGCAATTTGTTGTTGCTTTGTATGTAGCATACCAAATTCCTCCATATTCCATTTCTTTAGAACCATTTTCACCCCCTTCAATTTCTTCTTATGAACAAAAGTCCCCCAACCATCAACCACTTGATCCATCCAAGCTTCCTTTACCACCTCTTTGAATCTTCTATCTTGAAACCAATAATTGACTTACCGCAAAAGGTTTCAGGCCCCAATCAAAAGTATTATTCGTCACCAAGAGCGAGAAATGGTCAGAGATATCTCTATCTAAGACATATTGTGAACATCCTTGCCAAGCTTCCAACCATTCCCTACTCTTCATCACCCTATCAATTCTACTCTTTGCTTTACCATTTTGATGGTACTATGTGAAGTTTCTTCCCACCAAAGGAATGTCAATAAGCTCCATATCATCTATGAATTGATTAAACTCATTTATCTCTCTTCCCCCTTGTAAAATAATGCTCACACCAACTCTCTCTCCTTTCCTCCTCATGTTATCCAAGTGGCCTCAATGAACTAGGGAGGAAAGGTGAATTGAGTTTATAAAATTTGCTTTGTTAATACACTCTAATTCCTTTTTATATGATTAAATATCAAAACCTAGATTAAAAAGATAAAAAGCAAGCAATTAAGATCTTTATCAATATAAATGAATACAATAAATTTACAATAAAAGTAAAGAGATAAGGGAAGAGAGAATTGCAAACTTAATTTATACTGGTCTGGTAACTTTTTGTGCCTACGTCCAGGATCCAATTAACCCACTTGAGAGTTTCACTATCTTTCAAATCTTTTACAACAATAGAGCACTCTTAGACATTGGGATTCTTCACCCTTTGTTTTTGAGTCTCATAAGAATCAAGAGATACTACATTCTTGTTCTTACAAGGGGTGCCTCACCATTTTCAAAAGTTTGGACAAAGAATATAAGAATTCACTCTCTGATTCAGAGGAAATGTTACAAATTGAAGCACTAGAAGGCTTCTTAATAATAAGTGTATTTGACCAAGTGTTTGATCAAGAACTTAATGAATGACAATGATTGTTAACAAGATCTTCTCAAAAGTTTCTCGTGTATATCAATGTGTTAGAATGATGAATATTTATGGAAAAAAATTCATGTAAACCATTAGGGGTCATTCCCAAAAGATGTAACTCTTCATAACACACTTTCTAGTGCAATTTCAAATTTCAAAAAAAAAAAAACTTTTATATTATTGCTTCTGGTAATCGATTACATTGATTCCAAAACATGAAAAACAATTTTAACGCTTTTAAAAGAAACTTGAAGACTTGATTTAAATTAAGCAAATGACCAAATATGTTTATTGGAAAAACCTTTTAACAATTTAACTTAAGTCTTGAATCGTCTAATTGTTTGATTTGTTCATGTTCAAGATTCTTCATGTTATTTTGTTTTCACCTTTCTATCATTTGCTTTTTGACATCATCAAAACCTACAACATTACATAATCATATTCTCCCCCTTTTTGATGATGACAACCATCTTATGTAAGGAGCAAATAATATAACAAGATATTGCAATCACTCCCCCTAAGAATATGCATGGGTTTTATTTAAAATTTGAGCAAAAATATCTATGAAGCAAACATATTCATACCTTATACATATCTATACATATCCATACCTTATCATAATACCTTATACATATCTCTCCCCCTTTGGCAATATCAAAAAGGCACATACACCAAAGTAAAAGATCCACAACCATCATAACAAAATAATTAAATAAATAAATAATAGAAAGAGATATAATAAACTAAGTTAATAAGGTGTGTTTTGTAATTTATATATTTCATAGATCAATGATTCCAAGTTCTCTTCTTATATTGAATAAGTTTTCCTTGACTAAGGGTTTAGTAAAAACATCTACTAATTACTTTTTAGTTTCTACAAATTCTAAAACACTCACTATTTTGCACATGATCTCTTAAGAAATAATTTCTCATTTCTATATATTTAGTCCTAGAGTACAAAATAGATAAATTAATTGCACTAGTGTTATCACATCTTATAGGGATATGGTCAAGTACTATACAATAGTCTAAAAGTTGTTGTTTCATCCAAAAGATTTGAGCACAACAGCTTCCATTAGCAATATATTATGCTTCGACAGTGGATAATGCTACTCTATTTTGTTTCTTACTATGCCAAGAAACTAATGTAGATCCAATCAAGTGACATGTTTCACTAATACTTTTTCTATCAGTTTTGCACCCAACAAAATCAGAATCAGAATATCATATTAAACTATATGCGGTGCCCTTAGGATACCATAAACTTATATTCGTAATGCTTATTAAGTATCTCATAATTCTTTTGACTATACTAAGATGTGATTCTTTAGGATTGACCTGATATATAGCACATAAACATACACTAAACATTATATTAAGTCTACTAGCAAATAAATAGAGGAGGATTCCGATCATACCTTTATATTTCTTGATGTCAACTGACTTGCCTCCTTCATCCTTATCCAAGTAACAAGCACTGCTCATGGGAGTAACAATTTCCTCTGCATTGCATATTCCAAATCTTTTGAACAACTCATTGCAGTATTTTGATTGATTGATAAATATACCTTCTTTGGTTTGCTTGATTTGGAGTCCAAGAAAGAAATTTAATTCATCCATCATAGACATCTCAAACTCATTTTGCTTGATTTTTTAAAAATCCTTGCACAAAGATTCATTAGTGGCACCAAAAACAATATCATCTACATATATTTGTACCAAGAGTATTTCATGTTCCTTTTGTTTAATGGAGAAAATAGTGTCAAATTTTCCTTTTGAAAAATCCTTTTCTAAAAGAAATTTTCTCAACCTCTCATACCAAGCCCTAGGAGCTTACTTTAAACCATATAAGACCTTTTTCTATTTGAAAACATGATTGGGAAAATCAAATCTTTCAAAACCCGAAGGTTGGTCAACATACACTTCTTTTTTAATGAGACCATTTAAAAATGCACTTTTGACATCCATTTTGTAAAGTTTAAAATCCATGATAGATGCAAAATCAAGTAGCATTCTAGTTGCTTCTAGTCTTGCTACAAGAGCATATGTTTCTTCATAATCAATTCCTTCTTCTTGTATATATCCTTTAGCCGCTAATCTTGCTTTGTTTCTAATTATAGTACCATTCTTATATAATTTATTCCTAAAAATTGATTTAGTTTCTATAATTGGATGATCATTGGGTCTAGGTACTAGTTCCCAAACTTGATTTCTTTCAAATTGATTTAATTAATCTTGCATAGCAATAATCCAATGTTCATGAATGATAGCTGCATCAATGTTCTTAGGTTCAATTACAAAATCAAAAGCCATATTATTACATGCATCTTTAAGAGAGTTCCAAGTTGTTACCCCTTTTGATATATCATTTATGATGTTGTCAAGTGGATGATTCTTTGAAGCTTTCCATTCTTTTGGAAGATCAATGTTTCTTGATTCCTCTTGAAATGGAGTTTCCTTTTTGTTTTCCTCTTCCTTGTTCTCTAACTCCTTTCATGAATATAAGTGGCATCTATAAGATCATCAATAATTTCCTTTCTTGGCCTAAGAAGGTTCGTCTCATCAAAAGCAACATGAATAGACTCTTCTATAGTCATGGTTCTTTTATTATAAATTCTAAATGCTTTACTATGTAATGAGTAGCCCAGAAATATTCCTTCATTGGATCTAGCATCAAATTTGCCTATGTTGTTTTTACCATTATTCAAAACAAAACATTTATATCCAAAAACATGGAAGTATGAAATATTAGCTTTTCCCCCTTTATATATTTCATAAGGGGTTTTCTTTAAAAATGATTTTTTCAAGGCTTTATTCATAACATAACAAATCGTATTTAATGCATCCGCCCAAAAATATTTAGGGAAATTTGAGTCATTTAGCATAGTTCTTGCCATTTCTTTTAAAGATCTATTTTTCCTTTCAACAACTTCATTTTGTTGTGGAGTTCTTGGGGTAGAAAAATTATGCTTAATTCCATTATCATCACAAAATTTTTCAAAAGAAATATTTTCAAATTCCCCACCATGATCACTTCTTATGGATGTGTGATACCCTCTAACCTGACATACATATTTATATAATAGGTTAAATTACTCATTTGGTCCCTATAATTTCACGATTCGTACCTTTTAGTCCATATAGTTGAAAGTGAATTTTTTAGTCCCTATAGTTTACATTTT